>NW_020271335.1:8197055-8924693 GCF_002803265.2 Melanaphis sacchari
CGGCTTTTTTATTGTTATTATTTATAATATTTCTCGTCGTCGTCGTCGTCGTCTGTGCGCATCACAGATACCGAGTTTTTTAAAGACAATAATAATAATAGTAATAATATTAGTAATAATAATAAAAAAAAAAAAAAACCATGACTTCCGGAGTGGCGGACGACGATCCGCTGCAGTCGCAGCGCTCTCCTTTGGCCACCGACGCGTGCAGCCAAAAGAAAATAAACGAAAACAATCGTCGGGTGAGTTGAATGGTTCAAAATATGGAAATTATAAAAATAATTATGAACACGTCGTGTTAAATACATTTCATAAATAAACCGTTATGTCACAGTGATGGGTTATATCACTTATATCGGTTGTTGTGTATAAAAAAAAAAAAATACGGTTTTTTTTCTACTTGGGAGACGATAAAGTTGTTTAGAATAATATTGAATTTTAAATATTTTTAAGACTTATAAATTGGTCATAGTAGTTAAGTATTAAAAAAAAAAAATAAATGTATTCTCAAGACGACGAATGCGAATATGCGATAAATATTATGCGATTTTACTACAATTAACTGCGAATCTGTCAATATAATTAATATTATGAGATATTCGAATAATAGCCAATAATAGCAATATTAATAAAAGTAATAATACCTAGCTACTAATAATTTTAATTGGTTACAACAACAATAATAATTATTATAGTCAATCGTAATTATTACTTTAGTATAAAGAAAATTGTTTTTCAAAACACATTTTTTTTTTATTATTAAATTATGTTTCAATTAAAATTACATCACTATTTTATTTCATGACTTTTTTATTTTAATTTTTTTATATTTATACGATATGTTTTACTATGTGGTTATAAACTATAAACGCCTTTTTTTTTTTACAATAATTGATATAATATTTTCAATGGTAGGCAATGAATTATATAAATTTGAATTAAATCTAATACTCAAAGGATCTATGTCATACCTTATACAATATTTAAATAATGAAACGGTCTCAAATTCAAAGAAAAACTTAAAAAGTCACTGTATTTTATATTAATTTATTGCATAAAAATAAAGTAATATCTACATTATTAATATTTTTTTAAAATTAATGTGTGGATTTTATATTTATGTTAATGTAAAAAATCACAATTTAAAATTATGTAAAATGTAAATACTTAATAGTTTATTAACATATTATTTGAAATTAAAAATATTTACTGAATTTAATTTTAATTAATATTAAATTTAATAACATGACTTATCAAATTATTTGAGGGTGACTAGGTTATTTGGGTGAAATAAGTAAATGTAAATAAATATTAAATCACTACTGTTATAAGAAATATAAGTTTTGATTTTCATATTTTATTTTTTGTAACGTAAAAATTAGATAGGTATAGGCAGCTTCTTATACATACGTGCCATTCGTTTTGTGGTTACAGTACACTTGTATATCGCAATCAACACTTAGAATTGAATTTTATTTATGCATATTAAGAAATAACAAACATATTTTTACTCTTTTTTCTTAACCGAATGATACAGGGTTCAATATGTCTTTTATCAAATTCTAAATATAACCATTCAAAATAGCCATTGATTAAATGAAAATAAACTTATAGTAACTATTTATTTTTTAGAGCAACAAACCAATAATGGAAAAGAAAAGAAGAGCAAGAATAAATAACTGTTTAAACGAATTAAAGACTTTGATCTTAGATGCGACTAAAAAAGATGTAAGTATAAATAAGAAAAAAATATGTATGTATATATATTAAATTGTTAATTGTATTTTATTTTATAGCCAGCTAGACATTCGAAATTGGAAAAAGCAGATATATTGGAAATGACTGTAAAACACTTGGAATCTATGCAAAGGCATAATGTAGCTTTAACTGCTGCCACAGAGTCTACAGTAGCCAATAAATTCAAAGCCGGATTTACAGAGTGTACAAATGAAGTAAACCGATTCCCTGGGCTTGAACCCCATGTTCGTAAACGTCTCATGCAGCACTTGAATACATACTTCAATAAAGAAAGTAGTAATAACAATCCCAAAATTCTCCCTACACCTCCAGAAAAATCAAATCTACAACTACACCTGGACTCTAACCAGAACGCTATATTATTGGGTACCACTGGTTCAGCTTGTGGAGTTCAATTAGTTCCTACAAGACTTTCCAATGGTGATATTGCTCTAGTTTTGCCTTCTAGATCTACTGAAACATCACCACCACCGCCCCTTTCTATGATTGCACCAACACCACCATCCACTCAATCTGATTCATCTGATACTGAGTCGCCTATGCCTGATAGACCTTTATCGTGCTATTCAATGGGTAGCACTGATAGTACAGATACATACAGTCAACCAGAACTTCCCCTTGCATTGGTTACCAAACACAGACGAGACGACGAACAGTCAGATCTAGAACAGCCCTGGCGACCGTGGTAGTAATAATTTATTTTCTGGTTTAACAGGATACTCTCATTAATTAAGTGTTTTTATTTTTAAATTCAAAATGTGTATGCATATTATTTGTATTCATTTACTTACATTGAAATATTTCTTTGTGCCATACATTCGAAATCGTGGAAATTGTTTATTAGAAGTAAAAGGCTGGTAGCGCATAACTATTTCATAAAACAGCTAACATTTATATTTTTGTTTTTACATCATAATTTGAAAAATCCAGTAAACAATTAATATTATTTTGTTAGGATTAAATTTAACGCTAAATTGTATAACAGTTGGTACCTCTATTTAGCAAGTTATTAAAACAAAACAGGGTTCGTGCAAATATTATATTAATATAAATTCAAGATCAAATATTAAAATTGCCGGGCATTAGTGCAACATATATTATCAATGTTAACGGTTAATTCTTATCCAATTATCGTACATGATTAATACATATTATAATAATTATATTTTTATTTTTTATGTTCAATTTTCTTTACATACCTACCTTGTACCTATAGTTACATGTGATTTATTTATCAATTATATTAAATGTTCATTCAACTTGTATTTATTTATATCATCTTATACATAGATTAAATAATTAGCTTAAAATTTTAATAATAAGAATGTAATATATTTATAAAAGTGTAAAGATTTTAAGTTAAATTACTTAAAATGCATAATCTATTTGTTTTTGTTAAATTATGTATGATTGTAATATCGTATTATGTATTATAAATCATAAATTTAAAAAAGTACCTATTCAACAATAATTGCATTGTCTTCCATTTGATTGTAACTTAATGGGCTTACCTGTTTTTTACATGTTACTTTATTTTAATATTGTGTTATTCAATTATATGAAATATATTGTAAGTATTTACTTGATGTTTAAGTAATACAATTATGTTATTAAATGAGAAAAACGTGCACATTTTTTCATTCTGATTATTAAGATGAAATATTAACACCCGTCATCCATTATCAATACATATAAAGGGCGCCAAATGCTTTAATAAATAAAATAAACCATTTATTCAAGTATAATAAACTAAGGTACGTTTAACATTATACCATTGTAACTATACTATAGTATGACAATATTTAATTAATAATTTTGAATGTCATGTTATGGATATTTACTATGTTTTACTAAATTTTAGTTAGTTTAATTAAATTTAATAATGTATATTAAATTGATAATAATGGAAAGCATTGCGTCGTAATTGACAACTTAATTATAACGAACCCAACAAACTTTTTTTTAAAGTGTTCCAATACTGATTTATAATGATCCTATAGACTGCTAAAGTCTATAGTTTTTACCTTGCAAACGATATTGACATACAGCCCTCCGTTAATTAATTAATATTCATTCAAACGGTAGGTACATAACAAGTGATTGTAAATTCGGCTCGAATAGATCCATTTAGTATATCACCTAGAAGACACCACAAAGAGGCGATTCTTAGTTCTTACTATCCTCTAAAAATTATTATGTTTTAATTTTATTTTCATATTATTATTTATAGTATGGAGTTCGTTATATAAATGTGAAATTGTAGTATAATAATTTAAATAAAATCTATATTTTAAGTAAAAAGCCATGAGTTTATCGTATTCTATCACCAATATTTCTTTATTTTTATATTTTTTAAATGTTATTTCTAAAAATTCCTTTTTTAAGTTTTTGAATTTTAAAATTTAAATGATGCATTTAGCATGTTTATTTTAATGCATATTTCTGTTTGTACTTCTTTTAATTTTGAAAAATAACAGAATATATAATTAGGATGAATTGAATTAAAATTTTAATTAAAATTCGCATGAAATAATTGGCATGTATTGTTGTTAATACGTTTCAACTGATGCACTGACCAACACATCAGGTAAAATTATAGCACTTCATCTATGTATGTATTAAATATTTATTGAATAAATAACCTACGAATTTAGTAACTCGATTATCATCCGGTTTTAATTCCATTAGGTTTAAAGTAAAAAAGTCTAAAACAATTTTCGGTTCTAAAAACACTAATCCATAACAATTAATCAACTATACGTATGCTTATTTCCGAATTTTATGTTTTGTAATTTATATTTAATCCATTTTGTTGTAAGTACATACCTACCTTCTTTTTTTCCTATTTAATTGACAGCAGAGAAGGCTCTGTTTGAAATATATACTACTCCTCTACTGCCATCATGTATTGATAAATACAATTTATATATACACTAATACACACAATATATAACATACAAATAACTAAAAAGTTACATCTCAAGCCAACCTATGTTCCCATTCTACTATTTACCCGAGGAGTGTTCAGTCATTTGGGGAGGCAACTCTTAAATTGCCTCTTACTTCAACCTTGACTAGCCTCTCTGCATAGTATGCCATCAACCATATCATAAACGAACTACTACATGGCACGCTTGAAGATTGTTGTATATACCTACACCTGCAAGCTAGTATTATGTGGAATTGGAATCCATATTTTTTAATGTTTGGCCAAACAAAATTACAAGCCCGATAGTTGGCTTTTTCAAAATTACTAATACATAGCCCTACATTTTTCACAAATATGTTTTAAAAATGAAATATATATATATCTATAGTTTTTCCGGCTAATAAACAAAAAATAAAAGCGGTATGTAATGACCGAGTTTATATGATCATATATTGTAAACATTTATTTAATAAACTTGGCATAGTATAAGATAGTTCCGTCAACGTATATTTTGATGTGCAAAGCATTCTTAAATTTTTATTGCAGCTAAAAATGATTATTGTTTTTTGTCCATCATTTCATTAATTAATAAAAATGTATATTTATATTTGTAACTATTCCATACTTTCTAATACCTCATGTACTTGATTGATTGATTTTGGTAGAACAGGAATTGACTTTCTTCTCGCGTTGTACATATTTATCTTAGTATATTGAATATCACTTACTTGTAAGTTGTAGATGTTGCGCATCAGGTACATTATTTACTGCACTACAAAAAATTTTATTTGACCTGGTGCAGGTATTTCACCACTTATAGGTTCGTGGTCATGATCGCCATTTTTATCTATAATATTATTACTTATTCCAAACTTTTTTTAATACACTTTCATATTTGCAGTTTATACATCGCCACTTTATTTCATCTAAAGCTAACGTACGATTTACTTTAGAATATTTAAAATTTTCCAAACTAACTGTAGGTGTTCCACGTTGTTTAAACACTAATGAAACATTGTTTCAAAATTCCAATACAAAAATCAAATCATTTGTCTCAATATTTAAATATATTTTACTTTCGTTAATAACGAATTGGTTACCATTAGATATAGTACGTTATTTATTATTTTCAGATTAAATTATGCCCCGTTTGTTATATATTATCGAGTTTACAGCAAAAAAAAATAATTTTGGAATCAGTTTATATTTGCTCTACAAAACAATACATATTTAAGTCTTATGTCCGATTCGTCCAAATGAACTACGCTCCTATATAATATAATATGATTTTAAAGAATTCGTCTGTATTGTTATGTTCTGATAACTATAAAATGTATATCAATACGTTATTTATATGCATAGCGTAGTACTGTCAATAAGGTATAACCAGTCTTATAAAGTACTTGAGTTGTCGAGCAAAGTATTCAAATACCTTTAGATTTTAAGTGGCGTGATGATAAATCATCGTGTAAAAATAATTATTCCGAATAGTTTGTCAGTCTATATAATACATTATATACAATGATATTTCACTTAAATATTTTAATGATATTATTCTTCTTCTATAGCTCTATCTCTTCACTCGACTATATGGAGAAGAGGGGACCACCCTTGTCCTACATCTACATATAGTACTTAGTTTCCCACCTTTAATTGACTCTCACCTACTATTTTTATTTTCTAGTTATTAATAATTTATTTTACAATACGTGCGGTTAATTTAACTATATTTACAAAAAATAAAAACAACAACTATCAAGTATTATATTATATAATTACAATAAATTAAAAATTTTATTAACTTATACAAAGTTTATAAATCAACATTTACCGATATGGTAACGCCCCATCATAGAATAATCACATGAATGAGTTCATTGTACATATAAACCAACTTAATATAAATAGTTTGAAAATTTCGTTGTATAGTAAGTAATTATTAATCTATAATAGGTATGTATCTAATTCTAAAAAGTTGAAATTTTGTAAATACTTATAATATTTTTAATATAATTATAATAATAACCATAAAACATATTTTCTTTTAATTACTTACTTAATCAAAACACTTCAACGCTATAAACCCTTCAGTTAAATAATTTTCATAATAACTGAGCTATATGCGAAATTAATCACCATGAAAAATATTTGTAGGTAAATGATTATTGTAACAAATGTGGTTTGTATAAGTTACTAAAACAGAATTATTAACCTAGCAACACAAATTTTAATGTAAAATTAATAATTATATTGAAATTATTAATTAATACCCACAAAATAATAATTATAATAATATTGCTATGAAAAAAAAAAAATGCATTATTATAATATTATAAAACCAGTGAACTAGTCCTTGTATCCAATTTTACATCTGAATCCTTCGATTATACATTCACAACCGTTTACTATTTGCAGATAATATGACAACATGGTATGAACGTACGATACTGTTTTGAGTTTTCCCAGTCATTCGGCTTACACCGGACACGCCAGACAGTTTAGTTACAAGAAATTGTCGTAAGTCTTCGTAAAGACGTTAACATGATTTCCTCTCGCTTTATGTTATTAATCATTTTTGTTTACGCCAAAGACACGATTGTTCGATCGAAACCATATGCAAAACCTAAGTCATCGTTCGGTAAGTTTTATTTATTTGAAAAAAATTATAGCTATCTATTGTTAATATTACTGAAGATTTCCTCGTTCATATTAAAATTCCTTTAATAGTTTTACAATTATTGGATAGTACTGATGTTCTATAGTCTTTTTGGCATCAATAAATAACTGAGTTACACCTTACCTCTCTTTTACTTATTATCTATAAGCAATCAATACAAGTGTGTTATTTTAAATATTTATTATAATTTTCAACTAGTCATTCATATTACATATTAAATATATATTTACATGTATATATATGTATATGTGTGAAACATGGATATTATGTAAATATGTAGATTCTCCATTTTTATATTAATACAATAGCTATACAATGCCATAACATAATATTTACTTAAATGGTTAAAAATAAGTTTAAAAAATACATATACATGTGTATATTATTACAGTAGATAATTCTATAATATTATTATATTATACACACGCAGGAATTCAAATTCCGATTTTATCACATCGTTATAGACAAATCTAAACTTATCTTTATTTACCTACATATTTATTTATTTATTTATTTATTTTTTTTTTATTCTTTGCTGGTATTGCAAATTACATAATTACATTTTCTTCACTGTTCTTAAATTTGTAGAATTTTTTAAAGAATACAGCCATACGATATATTATTATAAGTATATAATATTTTGCTATAAATATTTTTGTAAGGAAAATGTACAAATGTTTTCTATAAAAACTCTCCTGCGCCATTTCAGTTAAGGGAGAACAAACTTGTTCTTATTATTTCTTAAATGTCAACTTTTAAAATATTTTGTTCAAAATTAAAAATTTAGTTTAAGAAACATAACTCTTGTGAGGTCTTTTAAGAGATTTTTAGAGCACACACTTATTTTAATTTAAGAGGAAATATTTAATATTTTAGTGTGTTTACACGCATGTGATAATGTTTTATTTTATCGTTCAATGACGTTATATTATCTGTTTTACTATATATATTTGAATCTCAAGAATTATCATATTCATATCGAGTTCCATTCATATTTAAGTTCAATATATTACATTGTACACATTTCACATTAATATATCGTTTAAAAATTCAAAAATACAGTAGTATAGATTATTATTTTGCTATAAATAAAATTAAATATTTATTTATTTTTGAAATTATAAATATTATGTACGATGTGTCTATGCACTATGCATGCTTATTAAATTAATTATTTTTATAATAAGCTATCGTGATTGAATGTCACATTTTCATTTATATTAAATTAATAATAATACCACTTAGTTTTCACACTGTTGATAAGTTCTATATGGCATGATGTAATATGGTATTTTATATCTAATCGTTTTTTGTCTGGGTTTTAGATAAATCATAAACTATTTTCAGTTTTAATTTATAACTTAAAAGTATCACATTACAATTTTTAGATAATTTATGAATTGTTCACATATTTATTAAAAGGACTAAGTCGTACTCTGAACGTGTGTTGTCTCCCATCTTACTAACGCATAATACACCAAAATTAACGTTCAACAATCTTAATGCTATGTCGTTAGCTTAATTGACTGAGAGAATTAACCTATTACATACTTAAAAGTAAGAATATCATCTATGTATTCTCATGAGCATTTATCATTTGCCAATATTTAAATTGTTAAGCAAGATGTGAGTATTAAAGTAAGTAAACTATTATATTTTAAAAATTCCTGTAAGAAAAAACAGATAATATTTTCACCTTTAAGTTTGATAATAAGTCAATTCACTCTATATTATTAAACCGAATGACACAAAATTGGAACTACAGAACACACATTTTCTATGGTGCACATTCGTAAGATAGAGTCATTATAATTATTAAACATAATAGTTTTACTATTTATATAAAATGGTAATTTTAATTTTTACTCATCTAAATACGTTTTAGATATTCATAACTTGTTCCCTGAAATTTGTAAAAATGAATCTCTAAAAACAATAATAAATAATATTATTCACTTCATCAAATTTCGGAAAATTATAAAAATTTTAATAAATATAAAATAGTATAGTATTGAATTCGGTAATATTGGTATTAATATTAAAAGTATTTATACAAATAAAATCTAAAAAAAAAATCTTTTTAATTTCAGGAAATAAAAATTTTTAGTGAATAGTACAATTGTTAATATTACTGAAAATTTAAGTATTTAACTATACAATATATTAAATAGTGTACACTGAAGTTCTTTGAACTCGAAACATACCTATAGTGATTAGTGGGTTCCCCTTAATTCCATTTCCCGTGTGATTATCACATTTTGACAGCAGCAAGGTCGTCAAAATCGGTAGTCATTTACATTTCTTGATACGGTTCTATAATATCGCCTATGATTTTGCACCCATGACTGCATTAGGGGTCAATCGTTACATATCGATTGGCATAAGATTACGACATAGCCATATAGGTAGGTAGCTACCCACATCGGCATTGATGGGCGTTTCGCATCAATTGGTTCTATTTGATTTTCCAGATGATTATTTTGCGGACAAGGGACGACCTTTACAACAGACACGAGAATACGGTAAGTATAAATACTCCAAAAGACCACTTTATAACTATTAAAAATTTTAATGATCCTAGTCATGATTATCTTATAAATTACAATATTATGTCAGTAACTATACAAGCATATAAATTAAAAATATTTTTATGAATTAATACCTATACTGCTGCAGGCCACAGGGACATTATTCAATAAGTCATAAGTTATATACTTAGACGTTAGACAATTAGACTACACTTACACAGTTATGCTTTTACAGCTGTGTTTCGCTGTAAATATAATGTTACGTTTATTAACACATCAATTATATAAACGTCTACTAAGGATCATAATTTCAAACATACAATGTTTATGCAGTAAAACGTATGTCTTTAATCAAATAAAAGACTAGAACTGGTCTAGTCGTTTGTATGTTTATAGAAGCTCATATAAATATAATAAAATATTATTATTATTATTATTTAAGTATGTATTATATTATGTTATATTTAAATTAATTTTATACATTTCGTTTAAAAATAATATTATAATAATATAACCCATACACTTCTTACGGCCATCCCTATGCAACTTAAACTCAATGAAAATTAATGATACAGCATATTATTGCATGTACATTTTTAATTTTGTTTTTTAAATCGTTTCATAAAATTTGTCTATTTAAAAACAGAAACGATGCTCTTTGAAGATATCTATATAAGAGAGGTACTTACTAAGTATAGGGTATTCATATGTGGAACTACGCGATGGGACAACTGGGCCTTGGCCTTGATGAATCGCGTCCTGTATTAATGTATATAATACGAGTATATATATAATAATAAATGGACATAATAACATGTAATATTTTATAAAAAATAATAATGCACAATAATATCATATATAATATAAAATAATGTATTTGAAAATCAAAAAAACTATTCAAAATAAATATTATGATTTATTTCTTAGTACAACAATAATCAATTATAATTTAGCTGAAATTATTATCAGATGATTCAGAAATATCTAAAATTCTGAATATAGTATTTATTTTTATTTTGTTATCGCTTTTACTCAACTTAAATGGTCTTGGTTATAATGGTACAAGTACCAAGGTATACATGTTAAAACCAAGCTTTGTACCTCTATATGATACAGGGACGTCTAGCAATTTGATGTTTCCATATATGTTATGAATAGACCATGGAATAAAATATTAACATCGATAAAGCAATCAAATTTTTTTTTTTTAAATGATTCCATATGATCGTCGTTTAGTTTTATAAATATTTTTTGATCGTTTTAAAATATTTCTCTTTACTTCAATAATATTAAAATGTATTCATTATATAACTCTATAAAAATTATATTTCATTATTCGAATTTTAGTAATTTTTAAACTTAAACGATTTTTAAGTATAGAAATATAGAATACTATAAAAATATAACAACTTGTAAGTAATATGTTGAATCAAAGAAGTTTGATTTCTGACTTAAAACAGAGAAAATTATTAAATTGTAAGTACTCATATGTTATATGTATATATTATTAATTTTATTTTGAAACAAAACAATCATATAGATACTTAACACAAATGCATAAAAGTGTATGCAAATACACAAATAAGTTTAAAAAAAAAAAAAATATTAAGAATTTTTACCCCCTCTTGCCCACAATTTATAAGTACGTGTGTAAATTGATCAGGAAAAGTGGCCCAATCTAGTAAAAATCTCTGGTTTAGCCTATAAGGTTATTAATGAATATCACATCACATCATATCATATCACAATTCACAATACACAAATAATATAAGTAATAGGTATACAATATGTACACATATTAAGTTTTATTGTAGTATCTATTAGTAAAAAATAAATTTTATATCACTTAAATTCACTAATATGTATAAAGGTATACTGGTATACTCGTACATATTATATTCCTTCAATGATTAATAATTATTTTACTCAATTCGTAACACATTTATAACCTATGTAGATGCAAACTTTTGGATGAACCGAGGCATGTCCGACCTGGGGCGTCGGCTCAAACACCTAGAGAACCCGATCGTCGGTCGGGCAAAGAACATAGTGTTTTTCTTAGGCGACGGTATGTCTATAGCAACGGTGACCGCGGCCAGAGTACACATGGAACAGTTATCCGGCAAAGCGTTCCCTGACGGCAATGCTTCGTTGACGTTTGAAAACTTTCCGTACACTGGATTGGTCAGGGTATGGTATAATATTATATATTATATTATGTACTATGTGTATTATTATTCGTTCGTTTACGCTCGAACCCCCGAGGGAATAAAAAGGTGTGAATATAGTGGTAGCACAAATGTTGAGGACACGAGTCATTGGCATTAAAGGCGATATTATGATTATATACGTAAAACATGCGGGAGAAGAGTCTTTTTTGGACACGAAATCAAGCCTAAAACTACAAGTCTTTGACCTTAATTACATGAAAATTTCTGGATACCAAACTATGTTTCATCATAACGCTGTATTCTATTGAGTTCATAGTGTCGATAGCTAATAAAGCTAAATAAAAATAATAAGACCCTGCGATCGTATACATCTATGCCGAATGTACCTACTAACGATTAACTTATTCGTGGATTTAGTCGACATCCAACAAACAAATATATAATATTAACAATATAGAATGCCGAAATCATTTAATATACATTTCACTTGTACGATATAGATTATGTGTCATACCTGTTGTGATGGACTTCCATCTGAAGATTTTTAACATAATATATTTTACATGTGTACATTTCTGTTTTTCCATAAATCCATGTGTGTGTGTATGTATGTGTGTAAATACAGACATATTGTGTCGACAAACAAGTAGCCGATTCGGCATGCTCGTCGACTGCTTACATGACCGGTGTCAAGGCGAACTCTGGCACGTTAGGCGTATCGGGCGCCGTCAGAGAAAACGATTGCAAAGCGTCGTTAGATTCCAAAAACCAAGTCGATTCGATATTGCGATGGGCTCAGATGGCTGGCAAGTCAACTGGGATCGTCACTACTACGAGGTGAGTAAATCTGTTGTCTATGTTCTATGTAAGAACTCGTGCTATATCTCATTATGTACATGCATGCGTAAGACGTAAAAGTATTAAGTATACATATAATTGGATTCTATGAGCAGAATCGAAAAACGTTTAACAATAAAGCCACATCAAATTAATTTAGTTAGTTTATCTAAGAACATTTACTCTGAGGCTTAACTGTTTAGAGTTTTATAAAATATTTGTAATGTAAAAATTTAAGTACTTTTTTAAGGACATTAAGTTTTATATCAATTTAATAGCGCATACTAATGTAAAAATGTTTAGGCCCAGTGAACTACAAGTATATAACATATGACTATAGTAATACCAATAGAAACTATGTTATTATAAATCTATTAATAGTTGTGATATACATATATAACATAATACGTAATTGTCAATAAATCATGATGGTAAAAAGTTTAGATACATTTTCATAAATCAATAAATATTTTTTTAAATGTTAACTGTATAAGTCGTGTAGATTATAGTTTTTTTACTAATAAAATAATATTTGAGCTCATTAAGTTATAACAAACGTTTTTGAAGCAAATAAAAATACATTTTAATTTAATTATTCATTAATATTTTTTTTTTACATTCTCCTTATTTAATTGCATTTCTTTTTGCTAGTGCAAGACTCAGTCCAGTTTCAAGATGACTAAATTTTAAAATAAAGGTGGAATGAACATTTTTTTGACTATAGAACCAGGTATAAGACCACCCACCAGACGAAAAATACAATTATTACTATAATTATGCGGTCTACTCTGTTATTAGTACTATTATAAGCAATATAAGGTTATTACACGTGTTATTATTATTATTATTATTATTATTATTATTATTATATTACCTTTATTATATTATATATTAGCGGTCCATTAATGAGATAATATTATATAAACTCTTTATTATTGACCCATTCAAGATACATCTATATAAATGTTTATTATTTAATAATACTCCAACAATACAACATAATAATGAATGGGTTTATATTATAGTGCGTATATACACGCTCCACGACCCCCACGTGTACTATATAATACTTATATCGAATATAATTATTACCAGAAGCTATCTGATTTTGCAATTTCTGGATTTTATTTAATTAGCTTACTTTTTTTAAGTCGGAGAAGCGAAAAAAACAAATTTAAACCTGATACAGGTACATTATACATTAAATTGCTATTTAAGTATAATATTATACCTACTAAAAATACCATATTTTGTTAGATAACAGTAAGTTAGAAATTATAGATATGACCGTTTTTTCAATATTACTTAAAAATTTAAAGAAAACACTACCCAAAGACTTTGTCAGTAGTCTGATGAGTAACTTAATACGGTTTATATATTATAAACATCCGCTATTTACTGTTAAACCCTAAGGCAGCATATTTAGTAATCCACCAAACATGGTAATCCCCATTTTTCCTTTAGTAAAATTATGATATTTATAATTTTTAAGTATCTAATATATTTTATGAGGACTTTACTTTTAAATATTTACTTAAATTTTACAAATATACAATTTATAAGCATTCTGTGTACTTACTGACTTTTTTCAAATTAGAATTTTCCCTTTTCCATGCAAAAATGTTAATGAAATAATTTATTTTAAAAAACTTTATGATTCTAAATCTTAATTCAAACTTGTAGTTACCTACTGAATTAATAAAAATTGGTTGACATTTAAAAATAAGTTTATATTGCCGCAGGACGCTTCTTAAATTATATTAGTAATTTAAACATCTAAAAATGTGATCTTTATAGTGTATACGTAGAAGTACTTAACATTTAAAAAAATCTAAATTTAAGTAAATCAATTACTAAAAAAAAAAATGGAGATGAACACGCTTATACGGTGAATCACTCTGTGTATATATACATTTATGCATGATTGTTTGATAATTTTTTCCGGATGGACGATATAAAGACTTAATGATAATTATTTTGGTTTAGATTTAGTACCCTTCATTCACGATATCTATTGTTTTGTCGTCTTTAGAGTAACGCACGCGTCGCCGGCTGGCGGTTACGCTCATTCAGCGAACAGAGGTTGGGAAAGTAGCGCACCTGACGATTGTTTGGATATTGCTCAACAGTTGATCACTCAATCTCCCGGAATTGAGTTAGATGTACAAAGACAAAACGATTTTTTAGTCGGAATGAGGATTTTCCGATATTTTCAGTTATAATAATGTCTGAAACAATTTTTAGGTAATCTTGGGTGGAGGTCGACAAGAATTCTTACCGACAAATATGAACGGTAATCGAGAGGATGGCCGAGACTTGATCGCCGAGTGGAAAATGCACATGATGAAGAACCACCGAATGTACGAATATGTGAAAAACAAAACGGAACTGTCGGATGTGAATCTAAAAAACGTGGATAAACTGTTGGGTGACTAATAAATATATATAGTACATGCATACATAATATATATATTGTACGTTTATTACACATTAAATGTTAACTCAATAGTAACACATTCATTATTTTTACAAAATTTAGGATGCATAAAATTTTAAAATTGACTATTACATACTTTTATTTTTTTTCAATCTCATTTTCTCCTTGTTTATTTTTAAAACAACAATTTAAAAGATGTAGACTGCACTATATAAATATCGATATGCATATTTTATCATTTGAATTACACTGTTACCAATTCAACATGAATTATTGTAATTGAATAATAATAATTTAAGGTCTATTCTCCATGAGCCATATGTCTTACACGGGCACCAAAGAAATTGAAAGAGACGAGCCATCACTTAGCGAAATGACTATGGCGGCTATCGAAGTATTGCGGAAGAACAAAAACGGATACGTATTGTTCGTAGAGGGTGGCAGAATCGATCACGCACATCATCAGAATTTGGTAAGCACATTCGAAATTTCACGCGTGTAAAGTAGATATGTTTGTCCAAAACACACAGTATTTATAACGTCTAACCTAACCTGTCTTAGCTTATTATAAATTACTATAACGCTATATTAGCCGACTCTGGTCGGTTTTATTTTGCAAAAGTGAAACGCAAGATAAAATAGAATAATAATAAAAATAAGATCGTAAATAATCACAATTCGCAAGAATTAAATTTTAAAAGCTGTACGTTGATTGACGCTTTTTTTCATGTTGTTAGTAAAATATAGGTAAGTACTAACCACTAGGTACGTAAACACGTTTAAGTGTGCCTATATGGTTATACCCAAGAACAAACAACATATAATTTTTATAACATTATTTTTTTTATGAAAACAAAATCATATATTTATATCCAACCATGATAACTATTTTGTTTCCGTAGATAACTTATGTAGGGTGACCATACGTCCTGTTTTATATAGAATTATCCTTTATTTCAGCTTTATGTCCTGTTGTATTGATAATTTTTCTTTCAGGACGCTCTTTATCTTGTATTTTAAAGTCTATCCCGTATTAAACACGTTTTTTGACTTGCCCACTATTCATTTTTAACTTTTTAAATTAAAATAAATCATTTTTCACGATATTTTTGTTTGACATTATTGAATAAAATATAAGAATCTATACTTTTCAGTAGTATTTTAGATTCTTATTTTTACCATAATTATTGCTGAATCACATAGTTGTTGATGACATAAACCGTACGTATAATATAGTATTATATTTACCAACAAGCGCGACCGATCGCAGCTTCTTCTTTATAAAATGTTTATTATTATTATATTATTATTTTTTTATTTATAAATAAATATTTTATTAATTTAATTTAGATTTATTGATGATAAAATATGATATAATAACTTATAAGTTATAGCAATCTATAATGCTACTACTCAAAACCCAGCCCATGTACAACATTTTCTTACCCCTACTTCACACCCCTAGAAAAATTTTTTAGCACTGTCTCATGCACAGGCGTCATCTTATCGACAATCACACATATTTTGAAATGTTTGTATTACATTAGTCTCGTTACTACAATCTACATTTTTTTTTTTTTAAGTAAGATACCTACATGAATAAAATAAATTTTAAAAAGTATTAATTTAAATTAAATTATATTATTTTATGTTTTTCAAAATAATGTTTTTGTGTGCTTAAATTTTAATCTTTAATAATTTAAAAACATTATAATTATTATTTTTATCCTATTTTTAAATATGGTCCCCCTAAACTAATGGCAACCCTATATATTAAATGATTATTTTATCAAAAAACACTCATATAAAATAATAAGTGTTGTTTGTTAAAATAATCACTCTGTATAAAAAAAAATATTAAATTTTATTGAGCTGAAACGAAATTTACGAGTGAGCCAACATTTAGGAGTAAAATTCTGGGATACAAAATAGCCTATAACCTTCGAAAGATTTCCTACCAGAAACACAGAAAATAATACTTTCAAAATTAGACAGATAGATTTTAATATTACCCTGTATAAAACAATGCATTATTTCAGCTTTATACGTTATACATTGTACGAAGAAGTTTTATTTGTATACATGTATCACGTTAAACTATTCATTGTTTTTATTATCTCTGTCGATCTGTGTATTTGCTCAAACTTCTAAAATAAAAAAGAATACTAGGTATCTGAGTAGTTTGAAACAAAAATACAACACTATCTAAACGGTGTACCTACTATTAGGCACACATGGCATTAAGCGAGACGATTGCTTTTTCTCGGGCTGTGGATGTAGCCGACACTGTCACCGACCCAAAAGACACTTTGGTAGTGGTTACATCAGACCATTCGCACACGATGACTATAAATGGATATCCATCCAGGGTTGACAAGATCGTTGAGCGGGTGGAACGTGGCGACGAAAGTTATTCGATTTTGAGTTACGCCAACGGGCCGTCAGCCAAGTTCCACAAATACCAAAAACAGCCGTCCAAATACGGTAAGTGAAAATTTAATGTCGACGCAATCCGCAGCCGATATAATATATGCATAAGTGCCCCGCGCTTTTTATCCAATACGAATAACAGACATGTTTTTTTTCTCTTGCCACTCAACATATTCAAACTATGTAGGTAATAAATTCGATCTATACCCATCGTTGGTACCATTGTCCCTGGAAACACACGGCGGTGAAGACGTGGCCGTGTGGGCTCGAGGACCGTGGGCTCATCTGTTTGTCGGGAGCTTCGAACAGAACGTACTGCCTCTTATCATGTCATACGCGTCGTGCATAGGTCCCAGCAGAGGAAAGTGCTCAGATAGATGATAATGTATCCCTATGAATTATTATAAGCGATATTCTGCATTTTACAATAGGTATTAATATAAGCATGATTTTGTACATTACCGTTACCCGTTACTGTGATGTTTTTTTTAATTTTTGTACATATTTGTGCTCATTTTAAGCTGATAATTATCATTAAAATATTACTTTATAGCTTAACGTAATGTATTATTTATTTGTATTGACCTTTTTATCAATGATAATAAAAAATTAGATAGGGAACTACTTACAAAATTTAATTATTACTAATAATAATGCAATACAGTAGACGCCGCTTATAAGACTCACGAATATAAGGTTCAGTCGCTTATTAGACTCAAAATCGTCTGGAACGGTCCGGACGTATCCAAATACATAAAAAAAAAAATCGGTTTTAAGACTCAACACTTCGGTTATAAGACTCAAATTTCGTAAAATAAATAGTAGAAAATAAACTTTTTTGGTTATAATTTAGAAATAAATTGGTTTTGAAAAATGAAATAATATTCATGTTGATTATTTCTAGTTTCTGTTGGTACCTTATATATAACATATAATAATTTTTATCGCAGATAAAAGTTCACATTTATCGCAACGATAATTATAACGATTATAATTTTAGTTTTTTTTTATCGGGATTATTAAATTTATTCAATAATAAAGTATGTAATATGTAATATGTGTTAATGTATTAAAATCAAAGCAAAATATGTAGTAAAATAAAATTTATAAATACGTAATTAATTTTTTTTTTCCACTTTGCCTATAAGATTCATTCGGTTCTAAAACTCACTTTGTGCTGGTCCCAAAGTGAGTTTTATAAGCGGCGTCTACTGTTTAACTGTTTACAAAAATTAGCACAAGTTACATATTTATATTTATTAGGGTGTGAGGTTAGGTTAATCAAAATTATAATGAATCAAATAATGAAAAAATTAATTTTAAGTATTTTTAGTGCATTAAAATCCACGCCTTAATAATTTATTATATACTATGAATTAGTAAGCTATCTAAGAAAATAATTTCAAAAATAAATATACCACTTTAACTACAAATAATAAATTTATATTTATTAATATAAATTTGAATTAAATATAATTTCCATCTAAATATTAAAAATTATACATTAAAATAATTAAGTGCTTTAATTTTGCTACTGATTGAGAAATATATAAATGGATATAATGTGAACCCGTAGATAATATATATTTATAGCCATTATATAATACTTAAGATTGATTACTCAGAATCATCACCTAAATACTTTTTAAACCATAGAGCAGTGTTTATTGAACTATCCATATCTGCGGAAACAGTACTTAATGGATGGCAATCATTGTACATCAATACTCTACAATAAAAAAAAAAATTATGATAAACTAGAGCTAAATACAATTTTAACTAAACAGTAGAAAGTACTACTGTACTTATACTAGAATAAAATATTTACCTTGCTGTAACACCGTGCTTCTTAAGAAGATGATAATATGCCAGACCTTGAGAAGAGGGAACGCGTAAGTCTTTTTCACCAAGCAATAAAAGTGTAGGAGCTTGAACTTTGTGAGCATTTTTACATGGCGAACAATCTGCTAATTTCATTAAAATTTCTTTGGAATTTGCCAAACTATCTACTTCAGAGAAATTATAGCCAGCTTCAGTAATATCCCTGCAAAAATGTAATAATAAATAATTGCTTTCTTTTTTAAAAGTTAGAAGTGTGTAGCAAATGAAATTGTAAAAATGCCAGTTGATAAAAAATATTCTTACCAATCTGGTATATCAGAAGTAATAAAAAGTGACAGTAAATCAATACAAGGATTTCTCGTTGATACAGCTTTAAATATATTCTAAAATAAAACAAGCAACATGCTATAAATAACATACCAATCAGGAATATCTGTTGTGCCAAACATAGTTATAAGGTCTGTAACAGGATTCAGAGCACACACTGCTTTAAACGCAGACTGAAATAATATTATTTAAATATAAAATTATAACTGAAAGATATTTTCTTTGAACAAGAAATGTCAAATTAAATATTAATTGTTTCATGAGTATACAATATAAATATACAACTACTAAATATGTTGGTAGAAATATATACTCACTGGATACTGTCCACTTAAGTGAGTAACCAAAAAACCACCATGTGAACCACCAAATAACACCAATTTTCTATTTGACCATGAAGGATTAGATTGCACTGCATTATAGACATCTTTAACATCAGCATCACCTATGTTACCAAGTAATGATTCAACATAATCTTTACCGAGTCCTATTGATCCTCTGTAATTTATAAATAATACAGCAAAACCTAGAAACATTAATAAGCAGTTACTATAAACAAAAAAAAAAAAAAATTTAATTAAAATATTATTTAAATTTTTTATTACCTATTTGAATGAAGAATGCAGCATCAGCTATAAACGAGTCTAAAGACCCTGAATGAGGACCACCGTGAGGCCATACAATCAAAGGACAATTACTATTTTTTGGTCCATAGTAAATTGTAGTAGGTTTATCTATGAATTAAAGTAAATAATTATTTCAAATCTCTATAATTTATTTAGTTATTTAAGCCTTACTATGCAAAGTATAACCATGTTCAACAACAAAGTTGTCACTATTAGGTAGACTACGAGATGGTGAAATTTCATGAATAGAAATATTAGTATAGTCATACCCTTCAAGTGTAGAAGGTATTTTGATAGCAAATAATTGTCCAGGTTTATTAAGAGATGATTTATAACAAATTAAAACATCATTGCTAACATCTAATACACTAGCACATTCATGAAATGGTTTTGTAATTGGAAGATAATGGATATCTTTTGATTCTGGAATATTATTAAAATTTAGAATCTCAAAAATATTTTTATAATTTATAGATTGACTAATAAGTCAGTTAAACTATTACCAGTGTCAATAGCAAATGTATGTATCGAACCACCTTGAGGAGTGCTTAGCACAATAGTTTTATCATCATTCAGCCAACTTCTCCTTGGTATTGCTTGATTATACAAGCCATAGAATGACAGTTGTTCATTGTTGACTAGAAGTGTTTTATTGTCAAAGTCAACAACCGTAGTAATCTAAATATATAATAAATAATTGTATTTTTTCATAATATTAAACACAAGTTTTATAGAATTGGAAAATAAAATGTAAACAAAATAACCTCTTTTGTAGACCAATTACAACACATCAATTTAAAACATGAATGATGTGGACCATCTGCTAAGCGTTCTAACCATATAAGCTTTGTGCCACTCATATTAAATTTGGGACTTTTCACAGACAATTGATTTGAATTGGAACTCAATACATCTGAAATATTAAATAATGTAAAATAACAAGTAATAACTATAACAATTTTGAAAAAACCTATTTAGAGAGTTCTAAATGATTAACTTAGTGAAAAAATAAATGTATACTGTCATACCAACTACTACTTATAATAAATCTTCAATTATTTTCCATTATCTATAAAACCTTATAGTTATTAAGTAACATGACTAAATATATGTCAGCTATTGATTTATTTACATAAGTAAAGCAATCAAACTTTTTTAATATTTAAAATGAGATATTTTAGACATGAAGTATAAAATAAAACATAATTAAATAAATAACAATAACATTCATCAGTGCAGTATAAGTAAATAATTATACATTAAAATGATCATTTTTTTTTTCAAATATAAATAATATAAACTTACTATATTCGCCACTTAATGTAAGAGAAAATACATGACTAGGACGATTAGTACAGTAAATTAGACCCAATTTACGAGGTGTGATTGTATATCCAACTGCCACAACTCCTTTTCCATCAGGTGTCCATGTTGCAGTTGCAGGATTAACATCATTTGGAATATTTGGAAGAACATTAATACTATCTGTTTTTATATCACACACAACCAACACCGGAGTAATTTTTCCAACCAACTGTTCACCCCAATCTTGGCTCCAATCATATTCTTTACCCTACACATTTATCATTAAAATTAGATTTAAACATCTTAGACAGTTGTACAATTGTTGTCAGGTAGGTATACCGGCACAGTGTCATTGTTAACACCTTCTTTATCAGCAGATGCTTTAGATTTTTGTTTATAAAACGGTTCAGACTTGGGGACTTTTTTTTCAGCGATATAAACAATTTTTGTTTCATCGGGAGACCACTCTAAAGTTCCAAATTCAGCTAAAAAATAATAATCATGATACATAAAAAAACATTAAATTTAACCTATAATAATAAATTACCATCAGCATAAATTTTTCCATGCACATCTAAAGCGCTCAAATCATAATTTTTCACCAGAGAACAATCAGACCATACCTCTAAGTACTGTTGTTTGATTCCCTTTTCAGATTCCACTTCTCTGACCACACAAAAATACTTGTTTGATTTTGAGTGTGCACTTATCAACCTAAATGCATATAATTTATTTTATTTTTTAATTTTCTATTTTTTCATATATTTATGTATATTGTTACTATGATTTATGTGCAATTTATACTCGTTTGTTATATCAGTTGGTGGTGATGTTGAGGTATAAGTCTTAAAATCTGAAAAAACTGATTGCCTGAACCTAGTTTGTGCTTGTCTTTCCAAAACCCTTTGAACCCAAACAGACTGAACACTAACAGAAGTTTTTGAGCAATCAAGTATTCTAGCAGATAGTAATGCTGGAAATTGAGTTGCTATACGATACGCTGCTACAATTTTATCTAACTAAAATGTTACAAAATTAACAATGAAATTAATAACATTGACTTTTCGTAATATTTTAATTTCTTACTTGAGACATTTTTAAAAATATATTTCTATTTATTCGTAATAATTGAATAGTTCACTGATCAATAAATAAATCCGAATAAACTTCTAAGCGCTAACTACGCACAACCTCGACAGACGAGAATCGAATAGTTCAAACTTACGAAAATACGAAGTTTAAAGTTTTGAATTTTGAATTTTTGAGCACACAGCACAGTAAACAACCGTCAAAGTATCAACCGCAGTTTAAAATTTGAGGAGTTTGAACAATGAATACAAGCAAGTAATATGATAAGTATGGTTTTAACTTTTTAAGTGTTTGAACCAATGTTATAATTTGTAGATAAGAAGATGATTACAGAATGATTAGAGTTGCAATGAAACCATAGACCTTATATAATAGATAAGGTACTTTATAATTTATATAGATAAACCTTTATAAGGTGCCTTTATACTATTTTTTTATAATAGAATTTTACATCATGAGATACTCATAGAAAAGGTAGACTTTTAATAAGGAAGCAAAAACAGTGCTTTTATCACACATCCGCCATATTGCTGGTTAGAAAAAAAAACCACAGACTTTTATAGGTATTTTTTTTATAACGCAACGCATGGATATTAATTATATTTATATTTTAATAAAATTAATTATCAATTTTGTATATTATACTTACATACTGACTTTTATACTTCCTCTGTACAGACAAATCACAAAATTATTATTTTTTCCTTGTTATTACTGTTATTGGATAAAAAACAAAAAACTACAATATACATTATTTTTTTTTTTTTTAATTATAATTACATAATTTTTTTCTAATATTTGACAAACTTAGATGTTTACTTTAATAAAACGTATAACAACAATGAAATTATTAATATAATTAGTGCTGAATGCTGATGTTTAAAAATAATTTATGTAGTGAATAAACGCTTTTTACTAACATTACAAATCGTTTTTAAATTACTAGAGTGATGTAAACGTATTTTTATGTATTATTTTGAAATTAAGGTTACTAAATTTAATTTGTGGTTTTCTAAAAACATTATCATTTAAACAATTCAATTTTTTTTAAATATTACCAAAAATCAAAATACACAAATTTTACAACTAGAGTAATTTTGTTTTGCGTAAGTCTGATGTATTTAATTTACTAAGACTTAAAGTTAATTGAACTAAGGTATTTTCTATAAATTTAATTATTTGAATTATATTTAAAGAACTTTCAATTAATCCACCTCTATTTTTGTCATCAACTAATATAAAGTGAGAATATTTATGGTTATAATTATGTTCAGAGAATGTTTCCAACATGCTGTTAACACAAGTTTGACAATCAATTTTTTTAAATAACTCCATAGGTAAACATTTAACAATAAAACCTTATATATAATATAAAATTTTGTCTTTATAATATCATCTAATTTATTATTTAAACTAGGAAATAAATCTAATATTTCTTTTATTCCTTCTAAGTTTTTAGTTTTTCTTTTTGCTCAATGAATTTTAAACTCACTTTCCGAATTTATGTTGTCCATTGTTTTACAATTAGCAGCATAATGAAGATTTTAAGGAGTTTTTCAACGGTATTTGTTTCATTAGCAATGTTTAATACAAGGGCATTAGGATTTTTTATGATTTCCAAAACATTGTCTGACTTTTGAAAAAAAAATTTCTAGATGATCTTGTGAAAATTGTTATGTTAAGATGTAATTATACTTTATACTGATTACTATTAAAAAGATGATTTACTAAACTGCACATAGGCTTAACTGCTATCGCAAACCCTATTATGGAATTTAATATATATCTACACATACATCTTGAAAATATTTTATATAATTATAGTTTTTTATTTTTATTAATTATTATTATTAATATTAGTGTAGGTATAACTTGCATTCATTTTTGTTATTGCTATTATTATCTATATTTTTTTTACCATCTCCGTCCAACACCACTAATATAAACTCCATATTTTAGGTAAAAATGTATAACAATGTATTAAATCAAAAATTTTGTATTATGTAAAAATTTTAAAATTTATTTTTAAACATTGCGCCAACATCAGCAACATTTGCTGTCTACGTATACAGACGTATAGTGTGATATAGCCACGGAAACACCATCTGTTCGTTTATAGTCAGAACTATAGTGATAAATTGATTGGTTTATGTACTCTGGACTCTGATATTCAACATGATTTAAAATATTATTTTTATTAAATTATATACAGAATGATTCACCAAACAGTAAGCTTATCTCCATGTTTTTCCTTTAATGTTTAATTTATTCAAATTCTTATTAATGGAATTTTAAAGATAGGTACTCAAATACCATGTATTCAATTTATTGATATTTTAGGACTTTGAGTACTACTGAATGAGTAATAAGTAATAACTGTCTTGTGGCGATAAAAAATTTTGTTTTTAATATTTAAGCCCCATTTTTATTGTAAATTATACAGTGGATAATTTTATTAAACATTTAATATTATTAGGTACCTCGTTTAAAATTCGAACGAGTGTATGTATAATTCAGTTATTGAAATGTACTAAGCATAATAGTACTTAAAAATGGTTTTACAAACATTTAAAATAGATATAATAGGTAGGTAGGTATATTGAATCTTTTATCATTTAAAAAAATTATAAATGTCAATAGATTATTATTAATTATTCACATTTAAAATATCACCAAATTCCCCACATGATCATATCCTTCAAACGCATAATAATAGACCTACTATTCTTAGTGCACTAATTTAAAAAACTTAAAAACTGCTCGTCCAAATTTCGAATTTGATACGTCAACATATTTAGAGAAATTATTAGCTAAATAATTTAGTGATTTACACTAGAAAATAAGAATTTTCATTTAAAATGTAGAATTTAGTATCTCCAGAGGACTCAATTATTATTATAAACATGTCCTAATAGGTACCTATACTTAAAAAATCCAAGAATCAAATTTTAAATAATCATACTGCTGAAGAAAATAAAGTCAGCGAACGAGGTTGGTGCTAATCACTTCATACGATTATAATAATTATTTAGATAGTACCTAATGTCAATAAGACAATAACAACAATTTATGACGTATACAATAATTTAATAATACGCAATAAATTAATAATCGATTATCAAATACACACTTTTTCTAATTTGTATAGACACGTTATTACTTTCAGAGTTAAAAAGATATAGACCTGGTTTTTGAATTCCTGGTTGGTAGTTTTTCTTAACGTATTTATCTTTTATAAATATGTAATTGCCAATAGGAATAATTGGATCACCTTTCATAAACAGGAAAAGTGGCTGGTGGACGAAGAAGATAGTCAATTTTTTAGATGTTAAATGTAAAAATATTCAAACCGTTTTAAAATAATCAGGGCAAAAACACAAAATAAAAGCAAATTTACAATAAATAATTTCAACGATTTTGATTTTATTTTTTTTTAAGCTTTAACCAAACATTCATATTAGGATTAGCCATTAGGTAACGAATAAAAGACCTTGAAAAATTTTACAAAGTTCTTTGTAAGTTTTTATTAACCATAAATAAAAAATATATAAAATATATATTTTGGAGAATTTATAAGATTCTCAATAACAATGAAAGTAATTAAAAAATGATTTAATCTTCAAATATGTGAGGGTAATTTCTGATAAAAAAATTTAATCTATTTTGTACTTTTGAGAGATCAAAATAAAAATATTTAATACTTCACTAAATAATCGGAAAAAAACAAATAATTAAAAACCAAAAAAAAAAAATCAGAAATTTTTACATAAACCCAGTTTTTAACAAAATTTATTTTGCATAGTCACAGTGATACTTTCAAAATATTTAGATTAATTTTTAGCTATTCCCTATTTATTCACATACTAAAATATCAGTAATAATAGTCAATAATAATATCTATACTATATTAATATATATATTATTATTTATTATACAAATATAATTAGTGTAAGTATTATAAATATTATATTTTTTGCAAAATTTAATTCAACCGATCGTAGTATTTAGTAATATTAGCTTTCAGACCGTCTCAGTTCAGAATTGGTTTTCGTACAAAGGAGGATTTAGAGGAGGAGGGGTTCCCGCATATTTTTATTAAAAATTTCTAATAATTCACCGAGTAGCGAATTTTTGGTATAGGCTACCAGAACAAAAAATTAAATTATATTAAATTGTATTGTTATATACTTACCTAATCATTAAAAAATAATACATGCTAAATTGCTTATAATTTTTATATTACTTAATTATGTAATAAATCCAAAATTGAAAATACATGCACAATGCAAGACTAGTTTTATTAATTAAGTTTAATTAAGATTAAACGTAACCTATAATCAATGGCTTGGCCAACAATAATTTCAGAAAAAATTGCCTTTGAATTTTTTTTTAAATATGGGTTAGGGATAGTCAGATGGTCTATAGTCCTCTAATTGTAAGCATAATACGATACTCAATAGGTAGTCAATACTTATCTAAAATAAAAATAATTGTGTAAATTATATAAATTTATGTACCTAACCTCCCTTTATTTTTCGTGTTTATAATGGTGGGTGGGTCCTTACTCCTTGTTTCATTTTTCTTTGCCTCTGGAAAATTTTTAATTCATCATACCCCACTGCTTTAAATTAATCTGAATCATAACCTACGAAATATTACTCTGTAATTATAATATGACAAACAAAAAATATAAAAATGTAAGTTAAACATTATATTATTGTTTTAAGTATAAGGTTCCTATATTTTACAGTAGAATACAACACCACTGAAATAACATAAGTAAGTGCCTGTTCGTGGGGCCATAGCAACAAATAGTAACAACAAATATTTTACAAGTTTTCATCAGAAGCACATATAAGCATATAGCAATAACTTAACTACTAGTGCTAAGTATTATATTATACGTTAAATATATATAAGTATACCTAATAATATTAATAAATATTAATATGTCTTACAAGGACTTGTTTAGTAAGTACTTCATTAAAATGTTTATTATAAGTAGGCAGTAACTAATAATGATAATAACATAACAATTTATCTACTTCTCTAAAACGTTGGCCGTTACAATATACTTTTACAGAATTCACTGAAGTCATGAGATCATTAGGATATCATCAACAAATACCTATGGATAGCTTTCATAGTCCAAATTTTAGTTTAGTGTCTGACATTTTATTTTGGTTGGCTCAGCGTTTTGAACCTGACACTAATTTACCACAAGAAATTGAAACATCTGAACAGCGAGTTTATTTCATTCGTTCGATTGTAGAATTTTTTGTAAACATAGATTTAATTATATGCATAATTAAGACGGCCAACAAAACAAAATATTATTTTTATAGGTTCTTAAGACCAATATAAAGTTAAATGTAAAGAAACTGTATCAAGCTGATCGAAATGCAGTGGGTGAACTATTAAAAATAACTGATTTGCTTAACGATGCATTAAATAGAAAAAAAATTTACGAGGATGAAGGTTTTACCAAATTGGAAACTAACTTAACATACAAAGTATTGTATTTCAAATTTAATTTGAATAATTGATGAAGTTTATCATTAATATTATGTTAGGCCAATGAACTAAAAACGACAAGAGAATTGGCATCTAAAATTACTCAAAAAGGTGCCGAATTATTTCGTTCTTTAGAAGAAGAAAGCGAACTACGGCCAGTCAGAGATAGCCGAGTTAATGCCGCATTGGATATTAATGAAGTCGAACAAAGCCTTAAGACACTAATTCAGAAAACAAAAAAAGAAACTGAACATACTAGAGAGTTGATAAAAAACATATCAGCAACTGAAGCCAATCTGGATGCAAAAATTACAAAACGACGAGAAGATTTAGAAAGAAATTCAAAGAGACTTCAAACTTTGAAACAAGTGAGGTACGTGTTTAGGAAATATATGCACACAATTAATAATATAAAATATAAATATTCAATATTCTTTTAAGATCAATAATTGTTAAAAAATAATTTGTAGATTATAGATTATAGTATACGATACCTACCTAGCTATACTAAATATTTTGTTTAAAGGCCAGCATTCTTAGAAGAATTTGAAGATTTAGAATCTGAACTCAGAAACTTATATCAAGAATATATTACAAGACAAAGATGTATAAGTTACTTAGAACATCAACAAGAACAGGTTGCTCAGGCAGAATTAATACACATACAAGAACAACAAGTAAATTATATTTAATGGTGCCTAGGAGATTGAAATATGAGTTAATGTTTTTTTTTTTTTTTTTATTTACACAAGGAATTAGCAAAAAAGATTATTGAAAATAATAAACAAGATGATGATTTAAAATTATTGGAAGAAGTTAATAACGAACCATACAATAACCAATTTTTAGAAAATACAGCAGATATCAATATTAAAGGAAGAGGTAAGTATAATAAAATATTATACTCAATGTTGGTTAAAATATTCAAAACTTATCAACTGCTCATAATAAATAATAACAATAATAACATCTAATAATACTTGTAACAAAAATTAGATTAAATTATAAAATACCCTTTATATATTTAACTAAATTAAAATTAAAAATGTTCATATTATTCATAATAATATATTTTTTTCAATGTTTTGAGCAATTTTTAAAAATATATATAGTAAGGTAGATTAGTAAAATATTTAAAAAAAAAATGTTTATTTATATTTTTTAGTTAGTAGTGCAGCTACAAGTAGAAATCGGGGTATGTTTGGCCGCTTATCAGATAGTGAAACAGATTCTGATTTAATGTTGGATGATGAAGAAGATTCCAATATAATGGCATCTGATGGAGAACTATCAACTTCCAGAGCTGAAAAACTTGGAAGTATTCACAGTGATAGTGTCGATAGTAACAACTAATAAGATAGATGATTTAAAAATATATATTTGTTTTAATATTATAAATCTAAAATTTATAAGATACATATTTACTCGTATATATTATTTACAATCAACACGATGCTACTATGTCATATGTCATCATCTTCTAGTTCATAGTTTTTACTCTTTTTCAATTTTTAGAGTCAATAAACAATCCCAAAACAAACCATTAACCATAAACATTGAAATTCATTAAAATTATAGAAAAATAATTGTATTATATACAAGTTACTATTTGGTGTACATATTATTTGTTAATAGTATGATGATTTAAAAGTATCTTTTGAAATATATAACAACAGTTTTTGAAACTTTTCCTTTTATTATAAAAAAAAAAAAGTTAGAAATTGGTAATCTGGTAATATTGCTCCAGACTTATTGTATTTTTTATACAAGCACAACCATTTGTTTGATAATTGCTTTAGATTGACCATATTTATTTAAATAAAAAACAAAATAAACATTGAAAAAAAATTGTACTGGTAGTTTTATTTTTTTATTTTTAATGATATTTTGGAAGTAATGTTAACCAGTTTTAATGTTTTAATATGTGGTAAAGGTTGACTATTAGGGGGGTACAGACTCATAAGTTTAATATGCAAATAATAGGATAAAAAAGAGGCACAATCTTATTTCAGAGTGATGTATGATAATCCTAAATTACTTACCAATACTTATAAATACCTACATATATTAATTGAAAATAAGTACTTATGTACTTATTTAAAAAAATAAATATCAAATATTTCACGATTAATAAGGTATAATAATTTATTTAGTTAATTTATTTTTCAGAATCAATGTTTAAATATTTGATAAACCATAATGCCGCATTTATTAAACTATCCATGTCAGCGGTAACAGTACTTAATGGATGATAATCATTGTACATCAACACTCTGTAATAAAAATATAATAATAACCAAAAATATAAGTTAATCTATAGAAATTAATAAAGTAAGTTCACCTAGCTTTAACACCGTGCTTCTTAAGAAGATGGTAATAAGCCAGACCTTGAGAAGAGGGAACACGTAAGTCTTTTTCACCAAGCAATAAAAGTGTAGGAGCTTGAACTTTGTGAGCATTTTTACATGGCGAACAATCTGCTAATTTCAATAAAATTTCTTCAGAATTTGCCAAACTATCTACTTCAGAAAAATTATAGCCAGCTTCAGTAATAACCCTGCAACAAAAAAAAAACAAAAAAATAATAACTAATAAGTAATAAGTAATCATTTTTCTTTATTAAAAGTTTAAAGAATAATTAAAAAGTAATTAATATATTTTTAAATTAAAACTAAATAATAAGGCTTGCATGAAAAACTTTGCTACAAATTTATAAATACAAAAATACAACATACCAATCAGGAGTATCAGTTATCCCAAACATAGAAATCAAATCGGTAACAGGATTCAATGCACATATTGCTTTAAATGCAGACTGTAATTAAATTTTTTAATAAATTAAAATATAATTTAAAAGGTTTTTTATACATTTAAAACATATATCTTTTATAAGGGTTACATTAATATATAGCTCATTAATCACAGTACAAATTAGCACTTACTGGATATTGTCCACTTAAATGTGTAACCAAAAATCCACCGTGTGAACCACCAAATAACACCAATTCTCTATTAGACCACAAAGGGTTAGATTTTACTGCATTATAGATGTCTTTAACATCAGCATCACCTATTTTACCAAGTAATGATTCTACATAATCTTTACCTAATCCTGCCGATCCTCTAAAATTGACTAATAACACAGCAAAACCTAGTAATATCAATAACAAATAAATAGTAACTATAATAATAATAAAAGAAACTGTTATTAAAACATTATTTTAAATTGTCATTACCTATCTGAACAAAGAATGCAATATCCGCTCTAAAAGATTCTAAAGATGATAAATGAGGTCCACCATGAGGCCATATAATCAAAGGACAATTATTATTTTTTGGTCCATAGTAAATTGTAGTAGGTTTATCTATAAATTGAATTAAATACTTATTACAGATATTTGTAACTAATTTAATTACTTAACTTACTGTAAAGAGTATAACCATGGTCAACAACAAAGTTATCACAATTAGGGAGACTTCGAGATGGCGAAATTTCATGAATAGAAATATTAGTAAAATCATATCCTTCGAGTATAGAAGGTATTTTGATAGCAAATAGTTGTCCAGGTTTATTAAGCGATGATTTATAACAAATTAAAACATCATTGAGAACATCTATCACACTAACACTTTCATGAAACGGTTTGGTGATTGGAAGATAACGAATATATTTGGACTCTAAAAATAGTTAAAAATTAAGGTTTTATTTCAAAAATATTTATTTTTTAATATTATATTTTATTTATTAACAAATTAGGCTGAATAACTATTACCGGTGTCAATAGCGAATGTATGTATCGAACCACCTTGAGGAGTGCTCAATACAATAGTTTTATCATCATTCAACCAACTTCTGTTTGGTATTGCCTGATCATAAAGGCCATAGAATGGTAAATTTTCATTGTTAAATTGAAGTATTTTATTGTCAAAATCAACAACCGTATTAATCTAAATATATAATAAATAATTGTATTTATTCATACTATTAAGCACAATTCTTATAGAATTAAAAAATAAAATGTAAACAAAATAACCTCTTTTGTAGACCAATTACAACACATCAATTTAAAACATGAACTATGTGGTCCACCTGCTAAGCGTTCTAACCATACAAGCTTTGTACCATTCAAATTGAACCTAGGATATCTCACACACAATTGTTTTGAATCAGAACTCAACATATCTATTATAACACAATGAAAACTAGGTATTATTATCAGTAAAATATATATAATAGCTAATGTGAAAATACTTATAAATTTGGTTCTAATTACACTTTCTAATTTAAAACAAGTAAAAGAATTAATATTCTTCAACCAATCACTAACTACTGCATAAAATAATAATATTAACAGATAGAATTTTTAGATAGATTATAATAATTATTAACTTAATTTTATAATATTTTAACTTGACCATTAGAAACTACAGGTACTTTAAATGAAAGATTTTTAACTCACAATATATTATATAATAAAAAATTAAACTAAAAAAAAAATTGTATTCATCAATTTAGTAAATCTAGTAGCCTATATAGGAAGCTAAACAAATACAATTAATTAAAAAATAGTAATTTTTTTTTTTATATAAAATTTCAATAAAAAAATGTAATTTATTTGACATAATATAAATATAAATTTACTAACCATATTGTCCATCTAATGTGAGAGAAAACACATGACTAGGACTATTATTACAGTAAATTAAACCTAATTTACGAGGTGTGATTGAATGTCCAATTGCCACAACTCCTTTTCCATCAGGTGTCCATGTTGCAGTTGCAGGATTAACATCATTTGGAATATTTGGAAGAACATTAATACTATCTGTTTTTATATCACACACAACCAACACAGGAGTAATTTTTCCAACCAACTGTTCACCCCAATCTTGGCTCCAATCATATTCTTTACCCTACACATTCATCATTAAAATAAGATTTAAATATCTTAGACAGTTGTACATTTGTTGTCAGGTAGGTATACCGGCACAGTGTCATTGTTAACACCTTCTTTATCAGCAGATGCTTTAGATTTTTGTTTATAAAACGGTTCAGACTTGGGGACTTTTTTTTCAGCGATATAAACAATTTTTGTTTCATCGGGAGACCACTCTAAAGTTCCAAATTCAGCTAAAAAATAATAATCATGATACATAAAAAAACATTAAATTTAACCTATAATAATAAATTACCATCAGCATAAATTTTTCCGTGCACATCTAAAGCGCTCAAATCATAATTTTTCACCAGAGAACAATCAGACCATACCTCTAAGTACTGTTGTTTGATTCCCTTTTCAGATTCCACTTCTCTGACCACACAAAAATACTTGTTTGATTTTGAGTGTGCACTTATCAACCTAAATGCATATAATTTATTTTATTTTTTAATTTTCTATTTTTTCATATATTTATGTATATTGTTACTATGATTTATGTGCAATTTATACTCGTTTGTTATATCAGTTGGTGGTGATGTTGAGGTATAAGTCTTATAATCTGAAAAGACAGTTTGCCGGAACCTGATCTCTGCTTGCCTTTCCAAAACCTTTTGTGTCCAAACAGACTGAACACTAACAGAAGTTTTTGAGGAATCAAGTATTCTAGAAGATAATAATTCCGGATATTGTGCAGTCACGCAATATGATGCCACAATTTTGTCTAACTGGAAATTAGAATATCATTAATTTAACATTGATATTACATAATATGTACATATCTTTAGGTGTATTATATATTCTTACTTGAGCCATTACAAAAAAATTATATTTATTTTTGTATACTATAACTTATATTCCTATATTTAAAGTCGTACTATTTAAATAAGTAATGATTAGATACCCACTTATTTCACTGAACAATAATTTAATCTCAAATCTTAATAAACTGTTCTACTACCTAACTGATAAATATTTATAATCAATGTACAAGCTTAGTTTGGTCTCTGAACTTTAGTAGTTCAAAATGTTTGTACTTTGGATTTCATACCTATTCATTAAGTAGGTACCTATTACGTGAGTCTTTAGGTTTTCAATATCTAATTATTATATTTTTATCAAATAACCAATGATGAAAACAGTTAGAAGTTGAGTACTGAGTAGTAGATTTTCATAGTCCAGACAGTCTAAAGTTATATGACCAAGACTCAGATATTAAATTAAATTCATAACTAGGTAATTATTATTCTATTATTTCAAATGTGTTAATCGTGAATTAAGATTTTAGTTCGTGGTTTTATTTATGCTTTAAAACGACGCCTCAAATTTCAAATGATTTTTCTTATTAAAAAGATGTCGTTACTCAGGCATGTGTAAATGTATTAGGATTTACGACTTACAAGCGTACAAATGTAGAGTTGCTGAAGAGCAGTGCCGTGCCTAGCATTATTAGTACCAGGTGCCAAAAATTATTTTTAATGCTTTTATCCCTCTACCATATATGTATGTTTATAGGTACTAAGGTACCTTTAAAGAGATAACATAAGAAAAGGTCAGAGAAATTTGTTAGATTTACCTTTTTTTGCACATTTCTAACATCATAGATTAGTAATATAATATCTAAACTGTATACGTAGAATAAAAAATATTAATAGATAGATACCTAAGCCGGTATCATTTATTTACGAATCAAATTTGTTCGATTGCATAAAAAATAACTTATCTTCAAATAAATGCAAATAAAAAAATAATTTTGTATCTACTTCCGCAATGAATGGTGTGAACATTATCATAGATAGGTTCAAAGTAAAATTGTACAACTTGTTTCAGTCGAAATTCTATTATTAAATTATTAATTACATAAAATAACAATAATAATGCAGTATACATATATTTATAGTATATTATTGTTATTGACGATGAACAGGTATTTTTACATAATTGTTTACAAATTTACAATACATTTTAAAACGTTATCTCATCGTCGGTCAAAATAATGAATCGACACCGCCGATCAGGATGATATTATTATATTGAAACCGTTAAAAAATATAAATTAATATGGTTAACTTTCATATATCCTATCAGTAATATTACTTAGATTATAAAAAGGTGTTTTGGCGCCCGGTGCATACGCACCTCTCGCACCCCCCTAAGCACTGCTGAGCAACAAGTAACTTATGTTTAAAATAGAACTAATTTTGTCAGTTTCAGTATTGTATTATTGCCTACCGTGAATTTACCAATTATAAAATTTGAAAGTAAAAAGGAATAAAGTATAATAGGTACCTACCTAATCTTAATTTTTAATTGCCTTTTTTCTACGTGTTTAGCGAGTCACTATTATGGGCATGTTAAAAATTAACTCAATGTAGAAAAAATAATATATTGAGCGGAAACTGTCATGTATACTGCGTCACTGCATCAGCCTATAATATCACCAAATATATTTCGTGATGTCTTTTTAAGACTTATAGCTAATCAAATCATTTATTTTACTTTTAGATTTGTTTATAGATTAGACTATTCTATAATAAATGTTTTTAATATTACGGTACGTTAATAATTAATATACATAAATACATTTATACCTATGTTATAAAAATGTAAATAACTTGAAATTTAATATTATCTTTCTATAATTACCGTGAAACTGCAAAAACAGATTCATGAAATAAATTAAACTATTAATGTAATTGTGTATAGTAAAATTACTAAAATTCATAATAATGCAATATACCTACGTAAGTTGTAAGTTTCCACGAACAATGTTTTAAAATTTTAATGTAATAATTAACATCTTTATTTATTGTTTAAAAATGTAATTTTGACTAAAATTGAACTTAAAATACCTATACAAAATCGTTTTTATATTTTTTTAAGATTTTATAATTTCATTATAATCTATCTACCAATGGTGAATCTTACATTAAATTTTCAAGAATTTTGACACAATGAATAATTTTTTATTATATTTAATATTTATATATATGAAAAAACCTGAAAGAATGGAAAATCTTACATGCCTATAAACAGCTAGAAACGAGTTAAAAAATTGAAAATTTGATCAGATAATGAAAATGCTAATATAATCATTTTGCGAAATTTTAAGTATCTACTGTCTTTCGAATATGAAACATAAGAAAAACAAAAAACATTTGGAAAGAAATAGACAATAGTTAATAGTTATCAAGCGTGTGTTTTCTCATAAAAAAATAATTTGGCTTTCTGGTATTTTTTTTTTTTTTTTTTTAATATAGGTAAATAAATATGTAAGAACCTTGTATTCAATTTTCTAACATTTAAAGTTTTTATCCATTCATACATTTTTTCGTAACATTTATAAAAACAAAAAATTTAAAAGTTGAAAAATCCAATTGCCTGTAATTAACTCAAAATAGTCAAAATATTTTGAAAATTATACTACACTACTAAAGAAAAAGGATATTATAAATACTTGGTGAAAAATTCAAGTTTTTGTTTGTAGTTATTTGTTTTTGAATTACAAAAAAATAAAAATAAATAGTTTAATCAAAATTAGCGTAAAAATTTGTTTTTCCGATTATAAAAGAAAGTACTAGCAATTTTTAATTTTTATCTCTCTAAAGCACTTACTAGATCCAATTTTCTATCCAAATCCTTAAAGTTAAAAATCGAAGTATTTTGTCAATAGCTTTTCGTTTACTCGAAAACAACTCACATACACACATCATTGTAAAATCAATATATTTAACGTTCTGCTCAGAATCTAGAATGTAAAAGATAATACATTAACACATAACTACAAAAACTGAAATTTATTTTGACTACCTAGCTTTAAACTGTACCTGATTAATAAATAATGATATACCAATATATACCATAAGAAATCAAAACGCGAATAAGTGAATATCATTCACTTAATTGTAGATTTAAAAATCTTTATAGTGTAAACTTTCTGTTTATAAGAAATAAAATATAGGTAAAATTAATTGAATATGTACAGGTACTTCGTTCAAAATCGTTGTCAGATATCTAGGCACGGTTTTTAAATTCTCGACAAATGTCTAACAGGTTCTGCTTCCACACTACTACTACGTATTGATTACATATTACCTGTACGACATTATCAAATTGTATTTATTTTTTAATAAACTATTACTTGTCAGTCAATTTGGGGTATTTAAAACATTGAAAATCACTGTTAAACCGTTTTGACACTATCACCTACATGGACAGTGCATAGAGTTCTGTTGTACCTACAACATGTCAACATACAAGCATTAGTTTGTGATGGGCATATAAATGTGCAATGGATAATTATAAACATACATATTAATTGAAAGTTTGCAATTATTTTAATTTTGTTGAGTATTTTGAGTAATTTATTATTATAGGTTAAATTTAATGTTTTTTTATGTATCATGATTATTATTTTTTAGCTGAATTTGGAACTTTAGAGTGGTCTCCCGATGAAACAAAAATTGTTTATATTGTTACATCAAGTATTACATAAGTAATTACATGAGCACTATATAAAATATTTTTCTCATATTCTTAAAGCATAAGATTATAATATTATTGACGACATTCAATATTAGTTTATCGATTAGTAAAATAATAACTAATTAATATAAAAAAATTCAATAACTCAAAATTGCCTTCATGTTATATTATTAAAAAATAGATATTTATAACTTTATTATATACTTATATAGGTTTTAGGTTAATTTTTTTAATAAAAAAGTGAAGTAAAGTCATGTATTAAAACTTGATTTGGAAATATTTTAGTTAAGTTCTATAATTTTATTACAGTACTACATATTGATTACAAGTGATGGATTTTAGGTGGCATATTGACATGTATTAAAACAAATGCTGCTCTTCACCTAGATTTTCACACTGGATTTATCTCGCCACATATGATATTATATAAAGATGTAAGATTATTAATGATAATTATATTTTATAGCAAGAATTTAAAATGTAAGTAAATATTTTTAACATTAACTTTTTAAAATTTATCTTCATTCATAACTAACATAAGGAATTAATAAATAAGTTATTGAAAATAATTAGTTAATTTAAAACTATTGGAAGAAGTTAATAATAAATAATTTAACAAACAATATTTAGAAAATATTCCAGATATTAGTATTAAACGAAGCAGTGAGCATAATAAAATATTAAATTTAATATTGTTTAAAGTATTTAAAACTTACTAGTAGTATACAAAAAATCATACAATTTAATAGTATTTATCATGTAAGTTAAATTTAAGTATGAAATTTCTTTTTTATTTATTAAATTCAACTAAGAATATTCATATTAATGTATTTTTTTCCAATGTTTTGAGTAGGTTATATTAAAAATATATATGACTGGTAGATAAATAAAATATTTAACTGTACTTTTTTATTAGAAGTGTAATCATAAGTAAAACTTGTGATATGTTATGTCGCTTATCAGACAGTGAAACAAAATTTGATTTAATGCTGAATGAAGAACATTTTTGTAGAATGGCTTTGATGGAGAACTATTATCTTCTAGAGCTGAATACCTAATAAGTATTTAGAGACAGTGATAATATAGACGATTACAAAAAAATAACGAATTTTATTATTGTTAAATTAAAAATATGTACTAGACATATTATATTTATATTTTTTTCACAATCTGCACAACGTCTTCATCTTCAAGTATATGATCTTTTCCAACTTTTTGAGGTACATGCTTAACAGATGATCCCCAAACCAGAGCACTAAACAATTACATACATAATAAATTAATAGAAAAATAATTTTTAATGATGTTGACTTACTATTTAAATTCTTTGGCTATGGTACGATGAAGTTTATTACAAAAATCTTCAATACTTTTCCTTTCATTATGCAAAACAATTGGAGATCCGTAATCTGGTAACTGTCCTTTGGGCTTGGTGTAACTATATAATTATATACATAATAAATACATTTTTTATAAACAATATTATTATGTTTAATTATGTCAGATATTTGTCAAATATTGTTTTTAAAGTGAAGGAGCATAGTATAATATATTATTTATTTTAATCAAATAAATACATTTTCTCAATTAATGTTTGCTTTTATAATTTCTAAAATTATATTTATAGAAAAAAAATTTTTTTTTTTATATTTTAAATGGTAAACTAGAATTTATATTTAAGAATAGAATATTTTTGTTTAATTATTATACCAACGGTATAAATTTTTATATATTACTCACATCCTAACTAATTTCAAGTATTCCCACATTTTTTCTAAAAGGTCATCAAAATTCCATTTATGGTGAGCACTTATAGGCACTGTATGAGGTATCTTATAAATAATATCCAATTCTTCTATGCTTATTTGATCTATAATCAAACAAAAATAAAAATAATTACAAAATTTAATACTGTTTCAGTGATTTAATTGTTAATAAATCAATATTAAAGAAAAAAAAATACAAACCAATTTTGTTAAGTATATAAATACAAGGTAAATAAATACGGTTTCCTTCAACAACATCAATAAGATCATCAGACGTAGCATCATATCTAAGAGTAATATCAGCATTGTGAATTCTATACTCTGATAATATAGTTCTTACAGTGTCTAAATCCAATTCACTTTGTGGTACCTGTTAAATAATAAAAAAAATGCAAAATTTGAAATCTAAGTATAAATTGCTTTGAAAAATATCAATTACCATAGTTTGTAAATTTATTCCACCCTTATCCTTTCGACGATACACTATATTTGGAGGTGATTTGTTCAGTCTTAATCCAAATCCTTCCAATTCATGTTCAATTAATTTTTTATGTTTTAATGGTTTAAGAACATCCAAAACAATAAAAATTAATGAACATGTGCGAGCCACTGCAATTACTTGTCTTCCACGACCTTTACCATCCTTTGCACCTTCAATGATACCAGGTAAATCTAAAAGCTATCAATAAATATACGATAGAAGTCAATATTTTTCAAAATAGTCATGTATAGTATTATTAAATAAAACTATTTAAGTTTAAATAACACTCAATAAATTGACATTAATTTTTTTTAGTAAAAATTGATATTAATTTAATTGAATAAACATTTTTTAGTTTTTCAAAGAATAATTTTAAACATATTTATTTATTAATTACCATTAGAATACAGAATTTTATGTAAATACATAATTTTATTAAATGCAGATTCTTAATTTAAATTAAAAATAAGTATGTTTCATAATATCTTGAATAAAATACAATTTTTTATCTAACACATTTTTATGTAAATACATGTTTTTAAATATTTTACCAGTAAGTACACATTTTTATATACAGGTACAATGTAGACATATTAACAATAAACATTATTATGTTAGAAATTTTGTTCAGCTTGTAATAATAGAAGTCACAATGTTGTAATAAATAAGATAATATAGATTACAATTTTAGATATCACTATACTGCCGTCTGCCACATTAGTCAGACAGCTTAGTTTCTGGTAGATATACACACTAATATACAATTATTTTCATTTGTTTGATGTTAAGTGATTTTGTGTTAATTAAATTTCTATTTTGTATATATTATATTAATTCAATTTGTAATCATGTTGAAATCCCCACAAAAAAAGCAAGTTGCTTATTAATCATTTACTTTTAAAATTTCCTATTGAAACTTTAAAGTGACGGCCACACGTTACATTATGTAGCTTATGAAAAATTTGTTTTGTTTGTAATTCCTTTAGTAAGTTAGCATTTAAATAAACAACAAAGCATGAAGAAAATAAAAAAAAGAAAATTAAATTTACTAGGAGTTTTGTAACTTCAAAGTTAACATGTTACCATCTTTGAAAAGCAAGTAAATTTTTAATACTGCCACATATTAAGTCAGATATTCCATTAACTAAATAAAAATAGCTAACTTGCATTCGTCAAAAAAATTCCTTGTAATTATTTACAATGAAACACTTTGTATTGTGGTATTGAAAGGAGTCCTATTTGGGCCTCAGTTGATGAAACTACAGATGCTGATAATTGCTATGTGGCCAATACTACAATAAGAAAAGTGAGTAAGTAACCTTCCAAACCAATTTTTATAAGCCACAGGAAACTAAACAAGTAGAATCATTAAAAACTTGCAATATTTTTTGATGATACGATGAGTTTATGTAAAATACAAGAACATTTTTTTTATTCTTAACAGATAGTGTTCTGATTAAGTTTAAAATATTTTATCCAAAAATGTTAAATTTCATAAGTGCAGAGCATGAATTTCACCATATAGCTCAGAGTATAGTTTCTCTTAGTCAATGTATTAAACACAATTGCAAACAAAGTGTTTTTAAAAGCTCTTAGTAAAATACTAAAATTTAAGGAGTTATATTCTAATATTTATGAAATAAGTAGATTCTATCTTTTCTGCTCACATTATGTTCATTCTACAATAAAAATTAAAGTTTAAACTATTAATTACTTGGATTTTAGCTCCTTTATATTTAATACATCCAGGAACGGTGGTCAAAGTTGTAAACTCATATGCAGCAACTTCCGAATAAACGCCAGCTAAATTACTCAACAATGTTGATTTACCAACAGAAGGAAACCCTAAAGAGATAAATGTAATAAAATGTTCATCTATAAAATAATTATTTAATCTTACCTACAAAACCAATCCTAGCATCTCCAGTTTTAGCTACATCAAAACCTTCTCCAGTGCCTCCACCGCCACCTTTAGGAGTTATGAGTTCTCGTCGAAGTTTAGCAATACGAGCTTTTAGTAAACCTAAATGCCCAGCTGTTGCTTTGTTCTTTTGAGTTCTGGCCATCTAAATTACAATGTTGTTAATTTTGTTATATAGATTTAAAAAATTAGTTATGCTTACCTCAGCTTCGATGGCCGAAATCCTTTCTAGTATCGTCGACATATTTAAGAACTATTTCAATTTGGATGGAATTAAATATTTTCAAAATAAAAAGAAATATAAATGAATAATGTAATAACGACTAATGTATCAATATTTTATATTCTTATCCTGAAAAGGACTACCCCTGACTCTGAGTACCACATCCAAATTCCATACACACACAAGATTACAAGAATAGTAATGTATTATATTATATTAATATCCAAGTATCCAACTGGCAACTACCCGAGATTCGAGAATTGTCTAATTCAAGTATTGTACAATAACCTCAAATGATGATACATGGAAAGATCAATTTTTTTGGTTAAAGGCGCTTTATTTTTCTACCCACGATATAGTGATTATTTCTTATCAATATCTTTATATCATAACATAAATAAAGTCTATTATCAATATTGTATATATTTTGAATGAGACGACAATTTTTCTCTTAGTCCTTTGTATCAGCTGGAATAAATAAATAAAAACATTAAAAACTTTTTTAAATGCTCCAATAAAAATATAAAATAAATTGAAATTTTAATTAAATTCAGCATTTATATCATTTAATTTAATGTTAAAACAAAAAAAAAAAGATCAAATATAAAAGAATGTTTTGTGGTTACAGCGGTTAGTTATGGTTTATTATGTTTAATAACAATAGAATTGAAAATGTTATAAACCTAACAAATATTGATCTTATATCTATATCAAAAATATATTTCAATTCATGTTATTCCTACATTACTACAATTACAAATCCTAATTCGTCCCTGTTGCATTCGATATTTCCGTTTTCAAATTTCTATCAACCTATCAATTATCATAGATCATAATTCATAGACCATTGTGTCATAGTGAATAAGTGTAAGCCATAAGGCAATTTAAACAATTATTTTATTGGTTGCAATTATCAAGTGAAAAATTACGCCGACTTGTTTATTTGTATATTTTATCGTGGACTTTAGTGTTAACTTAATCTGAAAGTTACAAAATGGTACCATTCATTTATTTTGTATTTAAGTTTCTCGCTTTTATTAAATGAGGAATATTAATATAATTGTCATGTTGTATTTTATTACAGTCGCACACTATATTGTTGATCCAACCCGGTAACAAACCGGAAACAAGAACATATTCCGATTACGAGTCTGTTAACGATTGCATGGAAGGTAACGAAATGCTTTTTGCTTTGATGAATAAACATTTGATGTTTTATTGTTTTAGGGGTTTGTAAGATCTACGAAGAACATCTGAAGAAATTAAATCCAAAGTCTGTGTCTATTACATATGACATAACTCAGCTGTTTGAATTTGTTGACCATTTAGCAGATCTTTCATGTCTTGTGTATGTTAATTATATTCTATTACATTACAAGTTAAGTACTTCTACTAGTATAAATTTTAAATTATGTTTAGGTATCAAAAGAGTACCATGACATATGCTCCATATAACAAAGACTGGATAAAGGAAAAGATATATGTCCTACTCAGATGTCAAGCCAATCAACGTCAATAAACAGTATGAATTTAATGGAATGTTTTATTGAAATATTATGAGGCTGTTTTTTCCTTGTTGACCATTTAGTAGGTATAATTGTATAAATACACCCAACTATAAAGTAATAATGTAGGTTGACCATAAGCAGTATACAAGTTATTCATAGCGATTTAACAAATATTCATGATCCTCAGAACTTCCTTTACTTAATAAAAATAATATTTAAATATGTAATTTAATTTTTATTATTTGTGACTTTTCGTGTTAACTAATTTTGTTTAATGTTTTTCTTCAATCTCATTATAATAACAGTTTTGGAATATACCAAGAAATTGTTGTATGTACTATGTACCTAAATTGCTACAAGTTTTTTTTTTTATTAAACAAGAGAATATTACATGAATATTACATTGTATCGTTGAATTTATTTGAAAATTATTATTTTTCAATTTTAATACCTCGTGTTTAATATTTTTATAAACAGTGATTAGTAACTATAATTTGATAAAAAATAATTGATGTTAACAAATTCACAATACTATGGATAAATAATAGTATATCTTATTGGCTATTGTTATTCCAGATACTATTATAGAATTCTATAATCAAGGGTATTGGTTTTGAATAGCTATAGAATAAAAACTATTGAACTTACAGAAATAAAGTTTGTATTTTTCGATTCAGTAGTGTATTTAGTTATTTATGTTGTTTTAAAGATAACATTTTTAAAATGTAGAAAACTACTAGAATTGCCTACAAAAGTACATCACTACTAATGGCTGTTATCTTTAAAACTCAATGTAAAAAACTAAAAACACTACTGAATCGAAAAATATAAACTTTATTTTTGTAAGTTCAATGATTTTTATTCTATAGCCTTTCAAAACCGATAAATATCTAATTCCTCATTTTATAAATGATTAGGTTAATAGTTGAAGAAATTAATTTTAATATTATAACCCTTTAATTAATGACTCCATGTCAATAACAAATGGTATTGTATATAAATAAAATTTGAGTTGGAAGGTAGTAGAAAAAAGTGAATTTGTTGTACTAAAATACGTGACAAATTTGATGTTCTTATATTCTATTATAGTGAAAACGGTAATGCAAACCTTGAATCAAACTGTAAACTATCCAATAAGGAATTTTTCTACGATCCTGACATGTTCCTATAGTTTTATATAGATGTTAAACCTCAATAAAACGGAATGATTTTGTAGGTCTCATGCAAGTAAAACCTTTGCCTAAGCTGAAAATATGACACGTGTCACATTACGTTGAAATGAATATGTAATTTGTATTTTTGGTTATTGTATCTGCGATACAAACTTATCCCATATGTTTAACAGTGATACAGTTATGCACCAACAATCTACACTGAACAGTTTGCTTGTACATACAAAGTAACAGTCATTCAAATACGTATAAAAATGTCAAAGTAAACGTATCTATCATTAAATGTAAAATATCAACTTATCGATATAAGCAAAAAACGACATTCAGTAAAACAATTGTAAAAGCCTCATTGAGATAAAAAATCTACAACAGTTTGCTATTGAGTAATATAATATTTAATATATTGAGTATTGTAGTTTTATCTCCTGTAGTTAGTTTATTATAAATAGGTACCTGTGTTATTTGTAAATTTTATAAGTGCACAGTGTGAATGTGCAGATTATGCTAAAATTGCATTAAGAGACTTGATGGACTTTTCAACAGCTTATCTGTGTGAACAAACAAGCTTTTTCTACTTTAATTTTTTTTTTTTTTAATAAATATAGAAATAAACTCAATGTTGAGAGTGATTTAAGGCTAAAACTATCCAGTTTTAATTCAGATATTGACTATCATGGGGAACAAGCAATGTTAAAAATCACATTAAATTGTTTAATTTGTGATTAAATTAAATAAAGTTTTTTTTGAATAAACAATTATTTGTTAATTATTTTATTTTTAATAAATAATAAATATATATAATATGCATACGTTTATAGGTGTGCTATTAGTGGGGTCTCTAAGATTTTTTTAGAAAATCAGTGGTCTGCATAATTAAAAAGGTTGGGTACCACTACTCTAATAGGTTCATTTCTCTGTTGATTAGGAATCAGTTGCTCATGACAGTCTTATTTATATATACAGATTAATTGAATATTTTTTTAAAGATTTTCATTTAATAGAACAATTATTGAGATGATAAAAAAGATGTTAACAAATAGTTTTTTAAGTTTTCTTGGTTTGTATAAACTGTTTTTATAAATAATTTTGTAATCGCATAACTATTACTTATTACTTATTAGTATAACTGATACAAGTTATTACTACTAATCATACGTAATATTTATTACTGGTATACTTTTTTATCATTAAATTTCAATTTTGAAATATTTTATAACTAATAAGCTTACTTGTAGAAAATATTTTATTTTAAATCATTTAAGAAGACATAATTTCTTAAATGATGCTTGAATTCAGGCACAAATTCAAGGGGATGTGTGCTTCACACTCCCTGCCGTCTAAGTCATCAACAAAATACATTTTTATTATAAACAACATAATTTGTGTTATTTTTTAAAATAAAAATAATAATAATATTAATGGTGTTTTCCACTGTTGTTGTCACTTATTGCGATATTTGAAAAAAGTTAACATTAATTAATCAAATAGAAAATAGAAAGGTGTAACAATATTTATTTTTTTTTGAGTACCCCTGTTAAAATTTTTTTGGATCCGCATCTGCTTGTGCTGTTCATAAATCATCATATTTAATAACAACTTCATAAAAATTAACAGTAGTTAAAAATAAATTATATATACATAATTTTTAGATCATATTCATTAATTTACATATGATGTTTTTAGAACTGAGATTGATCAGATGATTCTTTTTGGCGTGTAATTAACTTGTAATAATATTTCTTTTTAGCTTTTAGTTCTTCGTGATTACCTTGCTCAACAATTTTACCATTGTGAACTACAGCAATAGAATCAGCTAATTGAATTGTAGAAAGACAATGAGTAATAATAATGCAAGTGCGATCTTTACGAACTGCCTCTAATATGTCTTGCATAATCTGGAAACATTAAATTGCGATAGAAATTATTATATTTAGTGCCTACTCTATATAATATATCAATTCACTACTTCATTTTCAGTATCCAATGCTGTTGTAACTTCATCTATTAAAAGTATTTTAGGATTCCTAATTAATGCACGTGCAATTGCTATTTGTTGTTTTTGTCCATCAGACAATTGACTTCCATTATCCTCAATCAGTGTTTTATAACCCTAAAAACAGAAATTTAATTTAAGATATAAAAATGAATTTCTTTCAAAATATTGACTATCGTTTACTTCAGCTAAAGTTTTTATAAAATTATGAATATTTGCTTTTTTTGCCACATCAATTATTTCATTTATGGAGACGTCTCTGTTGACTACACCATATGCTATATTATCTCTTATTGAACTGTTAAATAACATAGGCTTTTGAGTAACAATTCCAATATTTTGCCTTAAATGGCATAAATTCATTGTTCGTATATCATGATTATCAACTTCCTAAATAAAATTTGTACTTCAATAAATAGTACGTCTAGGTATCATAACTATTTTAATATTGATAATAATTTAGTATAAATTTAATAAATCATATAAATTATTATTTATAAATCAAACAACATACAATCATTCCTTTTGATGGATCATAGAACCGTTCAAGTAAAGATACTATAGTGCTTTTACCACATCCAGATTCACCAACTATTGCCAATGTCTTACCAGGTTCAACTATAAAGTTAATACCTTGCAATACATGTACATTGGGTTCGGAAGGATACTGAAATATGACATCTTTAAATTGGACTTTGCCTTTAATTGTCTGTATGGTAAATTAAATACATTAAATATAATATTATTGACATATTATGATAATTTTATTATGTAATATGGTTTTACTGGTTTGGATCCTGAAGTTGATAGAGGGTCAATTTCTGATTGTCTCCAAATTAGTTGAAAAATGAGTGATGCTGCATTCTTAGCTCTAGAACTCCCTTGCAGATAAGCTGACGTTTGACCAACAGAAGCAGCACAAAATGCTAATGCAAAAAACACCCTAAGAAATAAATTTAAATAGAGAAAGCAATAATATACATTTAACATGTATCTATTTCAGTATTACCTATAAATATCTGTAGCTGACATATCTCCAATTTCTACAAGATATGCTCCATATCTAAATGAAACTGAATACATTCCATATATAACGGCTTGAGAAACAGCATACATAATTGCAAATGAAAATGCTTGTTTTTTAGCAGTTTTAAATGGATCTATCAAACTACTTTCATACAGTGAAACAAACATTAACTCTTGTGCTAAACTTTGAACTGTTTTTATACTTGAAATAGTTTCAGATGAAATCTATAATTAGTTTATGAACTTTGTATGTAAGACAGATTCATAAAAATAAGGCCTTAAAAGTTAAATAAATTCAAAAATATATTTATTATACCATACACTATACAGGTACTATATATTACATGATTTGCATATTAGCTGGTATACTCAATCATAGTACCTTGTACTTATGTAAAATATTGATCTATAATTGATATAAAAGTTGTAATTACTAATTTTTTTACCTCGTTAGCTTTAGCCATAAATTCAAAATCTCGTTTTTGACTTTTTTGAACCATCATTAATTGTTTATAAGCAGCACCAGCAATTATTGGTACACCAATGACTAATACTATAGCAAATTTCCAGCCAAACACGAAAGAGATAATAATTGCAGATGACAGTGTTACAAATGCTGATATTATTTGAGCCACTCTTAAACTACCAGCCTAAAATAATAAAAATCTTAGATATTTTTAAATGTTTGTTTGTTAACTATACTTGCAGATTTCACGAGTGGAGCTTCTCTATCTAGTCTGTTGATAATAACACTAGGTGATGAACTTTTAAAATCAAACCAGAATACAGGTTGACGTAATACATTTTCAAACGCATATATTCTCATACGCATAATAAGCTTTTCACAAGCGTGGGTAAATCCAAAGGTCTTTAAAAAATAATTTATTAAAAACAATACCTATAGTAATATTGTAATTTTAACTTTTTACCTGCATCCACCATGCTAATCCAGATAGTAAAGCTAATATAATAAACATTTTAGACCAAAAAGCTGCTTCTTGTAATAGATCATTGCCTTTAAGTGTGAATGTCTTAAAAAAATAATAATAAATAATAATAATATAATTATTGGACTATTGATCAATTTTATACTAACAGCAAACACTTGGCCATAAAAAACAGAAAACACTGGCATTATGGCACCGGTTAAAACACAACCTATAAAACCCATCACTAACCATGGCCATTCTGGATAATTGAATCTAAGTATATCCACCGTACAAACATTTTCAATTTCAGGCTGAAATAATAATTTATAAAATATATGTATAATTATTTAATAAATCCTAATAATTTTTAAATATTTTAATTTTTCACATAGAAAATTATACAATCTGTACCTACTCTTATATGGCATAATAACCATAAGTGAATATGATAGAAATAAAAAACAATAGGTACTACTAATTATTAATAATCAAAGTATTTACAAGTAATTTTTACTTATATTTATAACACTAATATTATTTTGCATGAAAAGTACATGATTTGAAGACACCATCCAGCGATAGTACTTCGGCGGGAATATACATTTTCAAATATAAAGTTTATTTTACCTAGACAAAGTTGGACATTAATGTGTTGAAAAGTTTTAATGTTACAAGGAATGTAAATAAATAAAACTTTATACGCATTTCCATAGAAAATTTCAACCTTTCCAAACAAAATATTAATTTCAAATCTTTCAACAATAACATTACCTACTAGATAACCCAGTTCAGCATTTAAAAATATACTAATGTTATGATATATTAAAAAGTTACTTTCTTTAAACTTAACTTATAAGTTATAGGTTAAAAATTAGATTAACTTAACTTTAAAGAGTTAGAAAAATTAATGAACTTACCCAATTTTATACATTATTAAATACTAACATAAAATAAATACATAATTTTTAGTAAAAATTACCAAAATATTTTGTTTGTTAATGTATTGATAACCATTTTTAGAAGTCAAAGAAAATTCTGTATTTTGATTAAATTCTATATCTGATGTTTCCCATCTAATATAATATTTAGAATGAATTGATTATTAAAATCTTAAAGCTTATGTATGCAAAGTAGACTCTTACTGAGAATAATCATCAAATTGACTCATTGATCTTATTGAGGTACTTCCTTTGTAATTATTTGGACGATTATCACTTGATTCTAATTCACTATCTGTACTTCCCTATATATTTAAAACTGTTAGAAATTAATAATTTATTTTAAATTTTAACAAAAGTTACATACTTGTTCTAAATAGATGATACGTTTTACTTTACGTGAAGATATTTTTCTAGTAACATTTACAATAAAGCCATCACTATTTTCAGTAAAAAAATTATCTGTGACTACATTTTCAGGTTCAATAAATTTTTCTAAAACTGATGTCTTTCTTGTTGTTATGATTTCAGTATTATCACTATCAATTATAGCTTGATTTCTAAAATAAATTAATTAAAATTAAAAAAAAAAATAATTATAAACAATTTAAATTATTACTAATGTATTACTATTTATTACATACTCAATATTTTCATTGGCTACAGCATCATCAACTTTGGAATGAGATTTAAGTTCTGGATTCTAATTTAAAATTTAAGAAAAACAAGAATAATTGAGTTTCTAAGAAGTACAAAGTTAAATGCTTATATCTACTTGCCTATTGTATTTAATTAAACTTACTTTTAAACTAATTTGTTTGTTCTCAGGTTGACTTGTTGATGGTGTAACATATTCTACATTCATACTTTTATTATCTGATGTAGACTCATCTATTATATCTCCATCAGATTCTAAAGAATCCTCTCCATTACTTTTATTATTTTCTTGTTTCACTTGGGTGTTAAATAAATTTGTATATAGGCCATTCCTTGACATCAAAATGTCATGTGTCCCAGACTCTACTATATGTCCATCCTACACAATTAAATTTATAACAATAATTGTATCAACAAAATTTATAAATATTTATGTGATTTAGAGTTATACTTGTAAAACAAAAATAATATCAATATTTCGTAATGTGGACAGTCTATGAGTAAGAATAATAGTACTTCTATCTTGTTGAGCTTTATCCAAGGCTTCTTGTACAATTTCTTCACTTTGTGCATCTAGCCCTAAAGTAGCTTCGTCCAATAATAATATTTTTGGATCTTTGACTAAAGCTCTTGCAATATTAATTCTCTGTTTTTGATCACCGGAAAGTTGAAAACCTTTGTCCCCAATTAATGTATCATAACCCTGTACACATTTTATTTATATGTCCAGATTTTTCAAAAAGTAAGATTATTAGATTAATATAAACAATATTTAACCTTAGGTAATTTTATGATAAAACTATGGGCATTAGCTGTCATTGCAGCAGCTATAATATCTTGTCGAGTACAATCTGATTGACCATATCTGATGTTTTCAGCAATGGAAACACTAAATAATACTGGTGCTTGAGTTATAACTCCAATGTTTTGACGAAGCCAATGTACATTTAAATATTTTAAATCAAAATTATCCAACAATACCTAAAGAAAATAATTTATCATTATTACTTTAAATTATCATTATTACAAGGGCCTATTATAGTATGTTTTAGAGCACAAAATGTGCACTCTAGTTTTTCAATGTTTGCCTTAAAAAAATTAATTTCAGCTAAATAAAATAATATACTACTATACATAATATACATTTCTCTGTCTACTTTCAGTGGTAAGGGTTAAGTCCTAATTTTATTACTTTTTAGAAACTGGCTTATGCTAAAAAGAATACAATTGTCAATTTTACTTACTTGACCTTCTGTAGGATCATAGAAACGTAATAATAAACTTCCAATTGTACTTTTACCACTTCCATTAGAACCGACCAATGCTACAGTTTGCCCAGATTCAATTGTTAATGATAAGTTATTCAAAATCTTTATTTAAACAATTAACAATATTTTACTTTCTATTATTGTAGCAATTGTATCTATGATACAAATAGTATAGCTTACTGATGTAGAACATTTTGTTGGATAGGTAAAGTAAACATTTTTAAATTCAATTTTTCCTTGAATTTTATTAATTTTTTTTCCTTGTGATGAATAAGGATCAATTTTGGGTTTATTATCAATTATATCAAATATATTTGATGCTGCTCCAATAGCTATGCTTACTAAATTTATAAATGGTAAAGCATTTCCCACAGAAAAAGCTCCAGCCATTACACTAAAAAATACCTGAGGTACATTAATTATAGTATTAAAATTTAAATTATGTAATCATTTTTGAATCAGGTAGGTACCGTGAAAATGCTCCCAGGCGATGAAATTTTATTAACAATTAAATTAGATCCATACCAGAATCCTATTCCATATGCTGAATATATGATCACAAATATAGAACCCAACAATATTGAGAACACATAGTATTTTTTCATAACTAATTTTCGACCTTCTTCTATAGCTATCTTATATCTATAACATTGGTTTGTATTTATATTTTAACAAGAATATTTCTTTGACGTCATATTTAATCTACCTTTTAGATTCTCTAAGTTCTCCTCCAAATGCTGCTACTGTCCGGATATTTAATAAGACCTCTTTAGCTATACTTCCAGCAAAGCCATATTTGATTTGCTCTCTAACGGCTGTACTTGCTGAAACCTGTAACAAAATAAAATAAATTTTCATATAGCACTATTTTAGATCAAACATTTTACTATAGCTAGTGCTCCAGAAATGGCAACTAAAAATGGTGTGATACAAAGTATGACTGAAGTTAATCTCCAATTGACATAAATTCCAATTAGTATACCAGTGAAAAGAGTGCTTATGTATTGTGTAATCATACTGAATTTACTGCTAATACCTTCACGAAATTTTTCCAGATCGCTAAAAAATAAAAATACATTCTTATAGAACTAAATTTTGAATAAAAGTTAATAATTTTGAATAAAAATTATCACTCATAATTTCATACTCTGATAACTTTGTTGTTAAATCTCCATCATCACTTAAGTCATACCAACTAATTTCTTGTCTAAGGATTTGGCTATAAAATTCCTTATGCAATCGATGAACTTGTCTTTCACAAGCAATCTCCCAACAATAAGTCTAAAAAGGATAATTGTAGTAATTTATGATTTCATAATTAGTATTAGGAAGTACCTTCTATTATAAAAAATTTATAATTACTTTCAGTTCTTATTTAATATTTATAAACCAGGTACTTAATCAATTACACTAATTCTATAATTATTGAAATTTGTCTTACTTGTATGAATGCAGCAAGTAATACTATGCATCCTATATATAAGTAATATAAAGAATACTTAGTCATATAGTTATAAAATTCTTCAGGGCTTAACATGTCATAACTAGATTGACTTGGAATGTCTGTTGTTTGTCTAAAATTAAAAAATGTGTTGAAATAATAATAATAAAATTGATAAATAATTAATAAGTTATTATTGGTACCTTAATTCACTCACCTCGAATTAATTTCTGTAATAGTTTTAACAGTACTCATTCTTTCCATTTCAGACATAAAGAATGCTCCAAGTGTAGAACTTTCAACATTTAAAGGTGAATCCTAATAAGATTATAAGATATATTGTCCTGTGACTTGTGAGTTATTTTCAGTAGATATAGATAATATTGGTAAAACATAAAGATTATCTATACCAAGTAAAATGTACCTACATGGTATAAAAAATGGCCATAACCAATTACTTTCAATTATGAGATACCGCATTTCTCTATTGTTTACTAAAAAAAAAATCTTGAGTATTTTACTCCATTATTAAAATAAAATATTGTCATACTCTAATTAATTTAAATAGGTAGGTACTTTTCATCTTTTGGTCAAGATATTATTGTTAGTACGCCTATAGGTAAATATCAAATAACATATAAATAAAAAATAAAAACTATTGTGGTTAAATATAGAAAGTTATTACACTTTTAAAATTTAGACAATTTAGTATTACAATAAACAAATAATCGTTATTAAATTAAATTTTTTAATTATCGATATATTATTAGTAAAAAGAATATTATATAAATATATATATATAATCTTCCTTATAAAATATGCGATGATTAAAAAACAATTAAGTTATTTATGTCATAATTTCATAAAATATATGAAAAATCGATTACATACCTAATCTTTATACTTGGAGGAAAATAGATATCTATGATTCTAATTAAAAAACGTGTGAAGAAAAATTAAAAGTACCTAACTTGGGCATTTTTAGGGTTGCGGGGAAATGAAAAGTAGTAGAAAACGGTATCTCATTTTTTGATTAAAATGATCCAGCCCAAAAATATGTACTATACGTTTATAGCCACAATTTGGGATTCGATAGAATCTCTTTGGTAACAATGGTAACCATATTTTAGTAGGTACCTATTCTTAATAATTATTTTTATCAAATATAAAACTATCTTTAAAAATGTAAGCATATCTGAAAAACCTAAACAATACTATTCTTCTATATTAATTTAAAAAATACACACATTATTTTAGATGTCTTACTAATTTTATCAACTTAAGATTTTTATATATTACCATATTCTGTGATATTACGTACCGATGCTTGTTTGATAAATACATTGGTCATTTGACCAAATACCAATGCCAGGATAGGAAAGCTCGATCCATGAATGACCGAGCATAAGATGCCAATGGACATAAGTACCACATCAGCTTTGCTAGCATATCGAAACTAAAAAATTAACTTAAATCAGTTAAGTTAAAATTAATTAGTTAATAATTAATGTACAATAAAGTATTTAAATCTAAGAATTAAAAATTAAAATTAATATATAAGTAAATATATGTATAGTTATATAAAAGTTATAACTTTTAATATTATAATATTTGATGAATAATTTATGATTTGTATACCATATTATATTATTGTTGTGAGTTCTTAACTTTTGAGTTGAAATCACATCGTCATAAAAAGTATGAAGGTTTAAAGTATAAATAAATAAAATCTAAATATTTTGAAATTAGCATTGCGTATAATTAAATATATAAAATAAATAAAATTTTTGAGTTCCGACGAATAATATTTGAATAATAACAAAATAATTAATATAGTTTTTCATACTTAAAATATGTAATTTTGTTCAAATATCTGTAGTGAAGTTAAGAATTGTGATTGTTTATTTTTAAATTTTATTGTTCCATTATTAGTTACTTAAGCGGAACATTTTATTAAACTTTCAAATCATGGCTATAAAAATCGAAGATTTAATAAATTTTATATTACAAAATATTTAATTTGTAAATTTTTAGAATTTGAAGAATATTTTAAATATTTTTACTTGTATTTAAAAAAATGTTCTTATCTATATATTTTAAATATTTTTTTTATAGTTGTTAGAAATAACTTCTATAGGGTCTTGTATTCAATTTTCAAGAATTTTGACTCAACAAATAACCTTTTATCGTTATTAATTTTTTTTTCAAATTTCAAGTGCCTATACCTAAATAGTGCATAATCTATATAATTTAAATTTGCCGATTTAATGTTGTTATTTGACCTTTAAATTATTTAGCACCTCATGCCCGTATTTACCAGTCCATACCTGATGTTTTTATTAACATTTAAATAAAAAAAAAATTAAAAATTGAAAATGTCTCAAATAGCTCAAAAAAAAAAAAAAAAAAAATAAAAATATTTTGAGAAATATTCTATGTATAGGAATATTAACAATCTACGAAAATTTCAAGTATTTGATCTTATTTGTTTTTAATTAAACAAAATTAATTTTTACAAAAACTGATTTGAGAAAAAATTCTTCTTTTTTCTTAATAGTTGGTTTATTTTTCATGATTATTTTGAAAAATATTGAGAATTCTTGATTTTGACCTGTTTAAAATACAAACTAGATGCATTTTTTTTCATCCAAAATCACTTTTAAAGTTGAAATCAAACATTTGTTTCTTCTATTTATTGTGCATACAGACAAAAACCACACATTTTGTAAAATAAATACATTAATCTCCACTATAGGCGTAGGGTGGTCAAATTTTTTGGGAGGACTGTAACCATCTTAGGAGTACACATGTACTGACTCGAGGAAGGCTTCGTTTGCATTTGGGGAAGGGCTATTTTTCAAATTGGTGGGCTAAGCTCCCCAACTACGCCTATGATCTCCATTCAGAATCTAATTATCCAAAATATAATGTAGAGCTTCTTTTATGTATGTTTTTTTTTAATATAAGGGCTCTAGATAATATTCTCACCTTTTTCTAAAATTGAAAATAATGAATTCAATCAAGTATTAAAAATATTAGATTTAAATGAATCATTCGAAATGTAAAATGTATATGAATATGAATAATATGATGTATGACTGAAGCAATACAGGTGCCTACGAATTATGACATAACATCTAAACTCTTAACTGATTAACCGATAAAATTTAACGTTGATAGTCTAAAAATTAAACAACTAAAATAGTTTAATATTAGCTGTGCTGATTACAATAACAAGTAAATTTAAATTACGTAATAATTTTTACTATTATTAATATTTATTAATTAATACCTATATCAAGGTATATCATATGATATTTCTTGAATATATAATTTTAATGTAAAATATAATTAAACTCTATATCCGGCATAAAAATTTGATTATACGTTAGGTATGTTATACCTACATTCACGGACCTATTAGATCCATTATCTCAATACATCTTCTAACTTGATACTTGTATTATTAATTTCGAGGTTAGGAAGATCAAGTTGCATTTTGTATTATTGTCATGATAACCGGCGATGATTGTGTAGTTATATAGTTAATATATTATATATTATAATATAAACAAATTTCACTAAAACCCGTTTTTTAAATTCTTACTATACCTATTTGTGCGTGATCGGTGACCAGTGAGTGGAGAGGGCACAACACCACAACTGCATATACTGTCTTATAATGATGAGATTTGAAACATGAGTAGGAAGATTAAAATTCTGATAGTCTACATCTATATGTTTTTACTATCTTACATTTTTACATACTACATTACTAAGTACTCTAAAAACATAACTTGATCTAATTAAGTATATTATTATTAATATAAAACTAATGGATGAAAAAGAATTACAATTTTAGTAATTTAAGAATAAATCGTACATTTAAAAAGAGATATTTGAATTCTTGAAAACATTTTAAAATAATTAAAAAGTAGTTCAAATTTCAAAAAATATATTTTTTGTAAATGGATGATAATTACAATTTTTTTTTTTAAACATTTATTAAATTTGATTAGTACTTACCAAGCTACGAATAGTATGTTTTTTCTTTTCATTTTTTTCTACAGTTCTAAAACAATACAATTTATAAATACAAAAAGAATACACATGTATTTTATAAATTATTACTTGAAATGAGTATAATGATAAATTTGTGATATAAATAAATAAATTCAGTATGATCTAAAAATTGATCTACATATTTTGAATATTTCATTGCGTAAAATAAAATAAATAAATTTTAGATTTTTGGTTTTAGTTATTATTAGAATTATTTACGAGTTTAGCAACCTTATATTAAACTATTAACCCTTAGTTATAAAAATGTAATGTTTTACAACATTTTTAACTATAAAATAATTAATTGTAATTTAATCAAGCTATGTGGTTTATTTAGACATTCATTACAACAATACAATTTTTGAAATATAAAATATATGAATATAATTTATCAAAATCTTCAAATGTATAACAATTAATAACATACTATACGATTTTCAACTATCTTACGAGTCAGCGGCGTGTAGAACATTTTTTGTGTGTGAGGCCCCATGCATTTTTATTTTTACTACTACTACCACCGTTACAACCAATACAGTACCTCCTTTTAAAAATGTAATAAAATATTTTTAGGAATAATTTTTAAAGATGTGTCCAAGTATTTAAATCAATACGAATTACGAGCAATATATAAATATATAATCAAGACAAACGTTGTAATATATTTATATTTATAAATTTATTTGTATTATATTACATTGTAATATTGTATAACTATGCACGGGACTATGCATCATTTGAAAATTAATGCTTTTTTTAGTACTTCCGACGAATTTCCAAAAGCATTAATTGCAACGGTTTGTTATTTGTTAACATTTAATTATCTATTATGACAAGTCAGTCTCATATTATTCTCATAATCTCATGGCCATTGGCCTCACATCAGTATACCCCACTACCCACCCTTTTATGTCGAGGCACAGGCCTCAACAAATTATCTTCACCACGCCACTGTTACGAGTTGAGAAAGAGGAAATAAATGCCTAACTCTTACAGGCTACAGTATAAACCTTATCCATCCTTTAAATTTGTATATTAAAAGTTTTAATACAAACCTATATTTATATTTTATAACATTATTATTCTATTTAAAGGTTTATTAGATAAATAATAATGTACCTATAGATTATTTGTAAAATGTTTATTGTCTAATAGCAAACGTAGATATCAAAATATAAAATAGTTGTGGTTATACACAAACGTCACTTACAAATCACATCACATATATACACAATAATCTTTTTATTTTTAACCTTACATTTTATAGGTTATCACTTATCAGTTTTATTCTAAAGATCAAATACTAAACTATATAATATAATATATAATGCATATTGAAGCTAATACTGAGTACTGATATGTTAGTATGTTATTGTTAAGCAGTTATATCATTTATCTAATATCTGAAATAAACATGATTTTTAAAACAAAATTTCTATTATTATAATAGGAATAAATCTACAATAGTTTAATACGATTTGGCTAGTAAATTGTGATACTTTTAATTTATATTTGATATTGGTAGGGCCAGTAGGAAAGTAAACCAACTTGTTTTGGCTTCATTGGAGTCTTACTTACTCTTATAATTTATTCGTCAATATTCAATAATTGTTATCATAACCAAGAAAATTTTCAATTAAAAGATTAAAGTATTTAAAATTTTATTTCACTTATTTGTTGTACGGAAATGTTGTTTTGTAAAATAAAAATAGTTTTTTTATAATTCGATTAGTTTATTAGAAACGATACTATTATTAAGTATACCCACCTATACTTGCACAGATTTATATTGATTATATTATGAATATTTTTAAAATAAAATAAAACATAAAATTGGAAATTTTTTACCTTACGGCAAACAGAATTTGCTAAGTCATAACTCACATTACAGATTGAAGTACAATACAAAAAAAACATCAAACATTTACACGTATACATGGTATGAAATTATTTAACAAGACAAAAGTAAAACAATTGAAATGTATAGGTAGAGAAATGAATAGATGGGGTTTTTATTAGTTATTAGCGATCCTTATCGTACGCGCGGTTGAAAAGAAAATTTAACAAGTAATTTGAGGGAGAAAATGTCACATACATAGTCATATTACGTCACATTATGACATATTAAAAGGACATCACACTTGTATGTGATTTCTCTGTCTTGCAAACATTTAAGACAAGTAACAACAAATTAATGTTCAGCATTTCCAATTTTATCTTGTAACTTTTACCAATAAAATATATAGACATATTATCGATTTTAAGATTAAAATCACACACTTACATAATAAAATCTGTGTTTTCATTTAAATTTTAAGAAAATTATGATTATACAAGATATTACAATTTAAAAATTCCCGTATCTTGCTTAAAAATTAAAACATCGTTAAAAAACAAATAATATTCTTACCTTAAAGTTTGATAATAGGTCAAATCAATTCACTTTAATATTAAGGTTATTTCATATAATTGGAACTGCTAAAAACAAATTGTCTTAAGCTTAAGTTATATATGTTTATAAAACAAAGACATTAGTAAGTAAGCCAGGTAAGATATCATTTAATGGAATAATAAAAATCATTATAATAATAACATTGGTTATAAATTTAATAGTATTAATAGAAGGTACTTAATAATTTTTCTCAAAAATCTGCATTAGTGTTACTTCACTGGTAGACTAATATTTATGTTAGATCGAACTATCTGCCTAACTAGGTAATCAACACTATAGACTATAAGTTATAGGTACCTAGGTATTTTATAATTAGAATTATAGACAATATTATAATTAACTTACCCATATTTGGTATTCCTGTCTAGTTTATTAGCTGAAACTTTTAATAATCCGACAGTTTCTTCATTTTTTTTACCGAACATGGCAATTCAACTGAATAAAATTTAAATTTAAACCAAATAAAAAAAATTCACAAAATTCACACTCTTTTTTAAACGTTTAACACATAAATTATATTAATTTTAATAAAAATTAAATTATATAAGTATGTGGATAGGTCAATGCTAATTTTATTAAAAGTATAATTTACCCAATAAATAACAAGTAGGTACCTACTTATCTAATGAACGAATAATTGTGAACAGTAAGATGCGAACGACAAACGATGTGTCGTATCGTTGTCTGATGATAAACTGAGTTAGTATTCCTATTTCGATTATTCCAAGACTTGAACACACGTGTTATGGTAGATGGCATATGATGTTGTATAAGTATGTTCAACTTATAGTGTGATTGGTTACATTTTCTTTCATAGTTCCACTTCCTATATACCTAGCACCTATAACCTACTGACAACTCGTTCTTATGCTGGAATCAACAATATTCTATTTTATATTTAGTATATAATATTTTATTATATAATTTATTTGTTCATAAATTCAATCAGAATGATTGTAAATAAATATATATATATATATTATATACTACCATAATCCCATATTCCCTAATTACATACTAATATAAATTAGGTAATACATAGGTATCTTAGTATCTATAATATGTTTAAAATGTCAAAATGCCAGTATGTCAATAATGATAATTACATTTTGAATAATTATTTATTATTATAGTAATTTAGTGGTTATAAATTTATTGGTAACTTTTCCACTCAATTATTTCGAAGCAAGCATAAAAATATACCTTTAGACTATAATAAATAATAATAGTGAATGGCATATCTTTTATTCATAAATTATTAAATAGTATAAAAAAATTGTTCTGAAATACTTGAAAAAATAAATAGGGATGTTCCTGTTTTTATTACTCATTCTGCGACTTTTTTTTATGTACCTTTTTATTTTTAATTAAAAAGCTTTAATGAGCCTCTAAAATTTAGAGGATTAATTAGAGTCTAAATCCTCTATGTTAAAAGGGAATTCCTTGATTTTTGACTTTTATTTTGATAACTAAATTAAACTTTACTGTTTATGTCTAGGTTTTAAATAAGTAACTGAATTTAAAACTTAATTTTAATAAGCATTTTATAACAACTGTTATTTTCTGTTCATTTTGTAAATTATTTTGGCCCAAATAGACTATAATTAATAAAATAAATAAATAATTAAGAACCTGTTGTTGATATTGTCAACCATTAAAGTGTTAAGATATTAAATATTCGTGTGATAGCTGTCCAACTGTTTGCTTTTAATATTGTTTCAAAGAGCACATCAAATGGTCCATTCAATTCTCATAACGTAAACTTATCGTAAATATATTCATAAAGAAATCATGCAGAATATTACTACTGATGACTGATGTCAAGTCGAGAACTCCCCAGTTTGATAAACATAAAATATATTAGTTATATGCTAAACATCAACATTTTAACTACGAGCTGTGATGGTGATAGAGTTGAGCCCGTCGCAGTCTCGAACAACAGACTAAACAAAAACACCCTCCGCAAAATGCTCATCGCCAATTCTGTTAGCAAACTATGCGGAACCGCAGATGAAGCGTATGATTGTTATAGTAAATGCAGCAGTGAGGACTTCAACCGCAGAAGTTAAAATCCAATCACCTCGTCGTCATTGCAGCAGGTTTCAGATGAAACTAGCAAAGGCCCGTCGGAATAGGATGTGGGAGAAAAAAACAGCAAATACAGGGATCATGCCCATGGTATACAAAGCTAAAAATACACGACGTAAGACGTTCCTTTTGGAAATGAATAAAAAGGCATTTTCGCCGTTTATTATTCTGTGCAGTGTGCATAATGCAGCTTGTTACATATTGTTTACTTATAATTGTGCGGATTTATATATGCATTAAAAACCAAGCAAATATTATGCGCAAAAAAATCTTAAATATATGCATAAATATTTGCACTAAAAATAAAATACGCATAAAATACTTATTTTTTGATCAATAGTGAAATAATATAAATATTCAATCATGATTGTAATCGATATTTTCTTATGTAGGTATAAGTATTTTATTTCTCTGATTATTGATCTTAGGTCATAATTGGAAAAACCGTCTTTAACTAACAATTTATTTTGATATTAATCGAAATTATAAAAATATAATATTTTTTTTTCTTATAATAGACTGCAACAGTATATATTTAAAATATATTTAAAAAAAAAACATCAATATATGCACAAAAAAATGAAATAGGTATGTAGGTAATTAAAATTGAAAAATGTCAAAATATGTAAAATATGCTCTAAAAAGTTTCATTTTTTAAATCGTTGTGTCATGAAACAAATTTTGTGCTCATTTAGCATATATGATCAATCAGAATAAATATACAAATACATACAAATTCGCGCTTTACTTATAAGTTATAAGTAATTATGTTAGCTACCTACTAAAAATTGTGTTTGGAGTAAATAAACGTATTTAATGTATCGTCATTATTAATTAATATCAAAATACAATTGTAAAATTCATAACTTATAATAACTATAATAGGTAACTAATATTATATCGAATAATATTATAATTAATATTGTATACAATAATGTACAATAGTATAAATAGTATAATACACATGTTCTCGTAAAAATTAGTTTAACCTATATCGCGATTATTAAAAGATAAACCATAAATACATAGTAATTAAAATCTCCTAAGGAATATTATAGATAGGTTGATTAGAAACTGTCATAATATGCTCAGAATCGTTTATTGAATTTTCTTATGTAAATATGTAATTATTAAATAATTAATATGTATGATTAATCGATAATCCTTAAATTCATAAATAACAAATCCTTAATAAGTAGTCACCTATATAAATAACGATAGTTAAACTTGACACTTTCTTTATAACAGAGCTATAGATCCCCAAGTTATATTTATATGATTGCTTTGTATGAATAAGCAAATAAGATGGCAATTTTTTTAGATTACAATTTTATTTACATAACAAATTGGATCCCTGATATTGAAATAAATGATTTAAAAGTAGAATTTTTTTAATTTTCCAACCATAATTGGAATTAGAAGTGGACGATGGAAACGAAAACAGTAGGTGCGTAGGTAGGTACATAACAATCAGTGACATAGTGAACATAAGGTTGATATTATATGAATTATGAGATATTCTAATATTCCACCTAAGTATCCATTCAAAACATAATAAAGGCATTAACTGTTTTTATTTTTATTTGAAACTATACCTATATCTTACATATCGTTGTAAAATATTAGTTTATAACAAATTATTATCCGTTATTTATTACCCACCCACTAGCTCTCTACCCTTGGAAAAAACTTAGAGTTGGCCTTTTTTTTATTTTTCCTTTACCTTGTCACTGAGATTAATCTATATTTTAAGGTATAGATTCTTAGGATAAAAATTTTTTGACCAAACAAGTCCATGATCTTACACCCCCAGAAATCACGCATTCACGCCAATATATTGCAGTCAGTATTTATTTCAGATCTCCTAACCGCGGGGTGAGGGCGTATCATACATTTTCAAGGGGGTACAATGAGATAAGAGCAGGAGAGAAGTAAATTAAATTTAAATTACTTACAAAATTATTTTTGTAGTTTTTGTTCACATAATTAATGACAAACAAAATTTAACCTCTGTCATAATATTTATTTTATTTTACTATTAGTTGATGTAGTAAGTCTTACATTTTTCTGAGGTGTAAACATTTTTCTCCGAGGAAATAATAATCCCCGCGATCACTTCCTAAAATAAATATTGACAATATAAGTAATTGTATAAATTTACATTAAATTTCATAGTTATTTCATATAAATTGTTATTCCCGGTTGTTTAAATTGGCGGGATATTCAGACAAGCGATATCTAAGACCTCTTTGCTATCAGATGTTCATCATATCTTTGGTTTGTCCGTTACATTTTGTCACAACGGTGATTAAACAATACGACCAATGAGAACACGATAATTCGACAATCGATTGCATTCGGGATTTCGGAATAATAATAATATGCGTAATGCTATTTCTTTTTTCTAGTTCTTAAAATATATGCGTTTGGTGTTTACTTTTCTTGCTTTATTTGCAATTGTCGAGTCCTTAAATTGTTGCATCAAGCTGTATATTATTATTTTGAATTCTAGTCTGAAATTCGACTATAGTAAATTCACCTATTACTCTTAGTATTTATTTGTGTATGTTGTGATATTTTTAGTAAATTACGATTTATCAACGTGTTTTTTTTTCTTTTGGAATCGCAACATAACCGTCTATCTCACACTATTATTTGTATTATTGTTCTGCAGCCTTTGGTTTCATATTTTTATTAAACGATGGCTCAGAACGTTAATCCAAGACTCGAAGGAAGTTCGTCAAACTCTCCAAAACGTAGTGAAGATATGAATGACAGAATAGAATCGAATAAAGTCGTTCAAAGGTAATATTCATGATGTTAATTTAAAATTAACTATACTTAATACTCACCCTTTAATTTGATTTTGATAAATGTATTAATATTTATTTTTTTTTTTTAGATTACAAAAGGAATTAATGAGTTTAATGGTAAGTTAAATAATAGATTTTTTTTTATTATTGTTTTGTGTTCTCTGTGTACCTTGGTATACAATGTTTTTATCAAGAAACAAAAGTAACTTAATCTAAATGTATAATTGTATATCTATATATAATTTATTATATCGTATGAATTGTATGGAGTCCAGATTGAATAAATATTTGGAACTTCAAAAAATTATCTTAATATTTCTTAAATAACCACAATTCATATAGGTAAACATAGGTGTGGATAGACTTCTGTGTCAGGTATGGCTAAATTCAATCTGACCCCCCCCCCCCCCCCTCATGGTCACACAAGAAAAAATTTATAGGTGTTATAGTAGGTATATCTATGATTTTGTGATTTATTTTGTTATACATTTTTTTATGGCTTTAACACCTTATTACTTAGGCACAAATTACCCACCCACGTATACAAAAAGGCTCAAGTGAGGCTAAAGCCCAATCAGCTTTACCCATGTTCATGCCTATGTCGGTAAACTACAACACAAGTAAATCAATAAATTAACTATTTATAGGGAATAGTTATTATTATATGCATTTTAAAAAATAAAACTATTTAGTTTTATCTAGTAGGCCAGAACATAAAAAGCAAAAAAAAATATGCATTATAATTAGCATTTATTTTGTTTATAATGTGAATTTTGAACTTAAATTTTGTATGTTGAATTTAAAAATATAACACGGGTCAGATAAAAAATATTAGCGGGCCACTAGTTGCCCATCCCTGCTATATAGGACATTTAGGATCAATTCTTAATAATTTGGTAAAAAACTATCTTTAGTATTTTTATTATGCTACTTGTTACTCGTACCTTATATGAGTCACATAAATCCTCGAAGACTAGAGTATAGACTATTAGATTAATAGGTGTTTCACTATTTGCTATGCATTAATAAGTAGGTAAGTAACTAGATAATGGTAACAGGATATCTAGAACGTTAATATATTCAATTTTATATTTTCACACAGTAAATTGTAAATTGTTATTTAATTTTAAAGAGTAGAATCTACCTGTTTAACTTTGTAGTCTTCATAAATTTATGATTATTATTTAATAATTATGAGTATACAATACCTTAATATTTTAATTTTAATAAAATATGTTTAATTATAATTTTAACGGGATATGACTCATGTATTAGAAACTGATATTGGTCTTATGATCTGTTATTATAAATTAATTATATTATGATGGAATAATGGGTTTTCCATTGATCCTATTTTAAAATATTAATTACTATTAATTTATTTGAGTGTGCTAAATATTTACATTGTTGATTAGTAAATATTAAATAATCAGTTCTGAAGCCTTATTAGTAATTTTAAATAATTTAAATTACAACATTTTAGATGTCATGTGATGGATCAGTGTCAGCTTTTCCAGATGGTGATAATCTTTTTAGATGGGTTGCTACAATAGTTGGACCAAAAGATACTGTAAGTTTATATTTATTATTAAAAATGTAAAAAAGAAAATATCTTCAATATATCATGTATTTTTAATGTTTTTAGGTATATGAAAATTTAAAATACAAATTAAGCATGGAATTTCCCCGTGGCTATCCATATAAACCACCTACTGTTACATTTTTAACTCCTTGTTTTCATCCTAATGTAGACTTTGCAACTGGCTCCATATGCTTGGATATTTTAAAAGAAAAATGGTCTGCTATGTATGATGTTAAAGCAATTCTTATATCATTACAGTCTCTTCTTGGAGGTAAAAATTTTATTTTATCAATAAAGTACCTAATATTTTATTTATTATGTATAAATATGTAATATTTTATAAAGTAGAGTTTTTAAGAAGTTTTAACTCGTGTGTGTAATCTCCGTCTCATAAATTTAAAATTTAGTAAAAACAGATTCATGCAGGCAAAACAAAGGTTAAGGTTTTAAAAAAGAATTTTGAATCAATAGATCTTTTTGATTAATAACATAGTGATGATTAAAGAGAAGGAGGGTTTAGGTTAGCTCCCCCTCAAAAATAAAAAAAAAATTGAACATTTTTCAAAGTATTAAATAGGTAACAATGCAAAGTAAGATTTAAGCCTCCCCTAAAATTCAATAATGATTATAATATGGTTATTTAATTTTGACTACAGCCTGAGTGGTTTTTGTCAGCTTGACACAGTTTCTATTTGTTATACATTTATAAGATGGTGAAGTGTTCTCTTAAGTATAATGAGAAGTCATTTTGAATATAACATTATTAACAATTCTTAATATTGATATATTAGTGATAAGTGATTTAATAGCTAGTATATTATTCTACTTTATTTTACAATATTGTTTATTTATATTTAATCTTAGAATTTGATTAAGAAACTACTGAAATTAATTAAATAATTAAAATAATTCTATTTTAATTCTATTATACATAAATATCAGAAAGTATCATCTATTAGTTGCACTCTCGTGTGTTAATAGAAATATTGGCTTGTACATTTTGTTTCATATCATTTTTAATGTTCTTTTAATATTTTCTATATTTTCTACCTTTAAAGAACAACAGTCAACAGTTAATTATATTGTAAGATATATTATATTTATAATGTATTATAGCTTTCCATATTTTAAGTTCAATATTGATGAGGTTAATTTAAAAATAGTTTTAAGATGTTGAAAGATAAATATTAAATATATTATATTTGTATATATAAATTAAAATAGAAACTCAAATATTTATCACCCTCTCTGATTATTTTTAACTCTTATAATGTGTAGAGTTAAGTTAGTTATTGTTTTTTGTTAGTTTTTTCAAATCCCTGAACACTTAAAACACTTATAGTACATTTTTGTTTTAAATGCATATTAACTATTTTACAGAGCCAAATAATGAAAGCCCTTTAAATGTTAAAGCAGCCCAACTATGGCCAAGACAAGAAGTTTTTAAAGCAACTTTGTTAAGCACATACAAAGAGTCTGAATCAACCTAATAAATTGTGTAATATAGAACTAATTTAAACGACTAAATTGTTTATTGTTCAACTTATTTTTTTTTTATATTCTCTTAGATTATTACGGTAAACTACTTTAATCAGACGTCAGATAAATTTAATAATTTTCTGTAGTTTATTATACAATTTTATTCTCATATTATATTGCGCTTTGGTTTATATAAAAATATGTACTTTTTACTTAACTTATCCTTTTTCTTACTATATTAGATGTATAATCATATTCCTGCTTATTATTTAGCTGTGGATTAAAACTACTTTATATTTAATTTATGACATGTAGATTGGTTTTAAATTATTTTTATTATTCATACTCCTACTTTTTCTGTTATCAATGTGTAATATGTATTGTTTATTCTGGGTTCAATAAAACTAATTTTGGAATTTATTGAATATACATATTCAGATAAGTTAATAGTATACATTTTTGTCTAAAATATTTTCATGAATATTATAAATTAATTTAAAATGTTCATCAAAGTTTACCCTCAACATTTAAATGAATGAATGCTATTTTTTGAAATGAGCTTTTGTAATATAGTCAATGGTCATATTAAACTAATTTTTAAGCAATACAAATAAAGTAAATTTTTTACTTTAAAAAAAAAAATCATAAAATATCTTTTGTCTTATGTATACTGAATAAGTTTCATCTAATAGAATATATAAAAATAAGTCATGTATTAAAAGATAAGTTATTTATTGGCCATTTCCAAAATTACCAATCAGTTTTGGCCTTTTAAATGACTGATATAGTGCTCCCTTGTCTAAAAACGAAAGTCATTGATTTTATAATCATTTTTGATTTTTCTTCATCAATGATATCCATGAGACTAAAATAGCATGCATTCTTAGAAATTTCTTTTTTAAGAAGTGATTCAACTGTCCAGCCTTTAATTGGCACTATATTAAAATAGTTTTTACATTTAATAGTTATTTTCTGATTAAAAAATATCTTGCTAGGAAAGCTGTTGTTTTGACTTCTTTAAATTTTAAATAATGTAGAAACATCTATAATTTTCCTACTATGAATTTAATTGTAGATATTCCTGAGTGAATGTTGTTTATTCATTGGACTTTATTTCAGTAAAATTAAATTTTATAATTTCCATAGAACGTGTTCTATATAATATTTTTAGACATATTATGTATCAACATAAATTTGTTCAGTAATTTTTTTTCTCAAAGTTAAACCGACTTTAAAAATAAAATTTTTGTTATAATATGTGAGTACTTTTTCAATATCGATTGTCATTTATGTACAATCACATGTAAAATGTGTTTCGGTCTAACACATCAGTTATGAATCTGAATAGGCTGAATTAAACCGCTCAAAAACTACGGCAAAATATAGTTGTCGCTATGGGATGCTGAAAAGAGTGGAAAGTATTGGAAACCGAAAAATATTCCTATTTATGATTCTTCGGGTACTCAAAAAACGTCCAAGGACGTTAAACAGCGCGGCGATCTCATACAAGGTCCCTGGATGTTGCTGTGGGTAATGATTTTTACAGATGATACTGTGAAACTCTGCCCGGCGCGGCGCTTCGATTGAGTGGGGATATCGGTGTAGTGTGTGAACTCATCGTACAAGCCGCAAACCTGAGATTTCAGACTACAGTTAATTGAGTCGTTACTCGTTCGCGCTGTTGTCCGTTGGCTCAATTTCGACGTCTTGTACTATCGAGTACTCGTCGACTCTTTTCGTGATCGGAGCCGAAGACGCAACATGTGCTTTTGGCATTATCGATCGAGCAATTATTACGTCGTAAACAATAGCTTTTTTTGAAATAATAAAATCTACTTTAACCTCACCGAAGTAAGTACCTAATAGAAAATAGTAAATTTATTTTTCACCGTTTTTTTATGTTTATGCATTGGACTTAATTTATAATACACTAAACATTTGTCGCTATAGCTGGACTTTGTGTGATATAATTGTTGAGCTCGTCGCTATTATCATAGCCATTTAAATGTTATTTTTATTTTGTGTTGACACTAGGTATCGAGCTTGAGTTTTTCTAATATACGCTCTCACATATTATATACGTTTAATTTGTTGAAAAATGGAACACATTAAACACTCGCAGACCAACGGCTACTTGCCAAGTATGTATTAAAACGTTATTCATAAATTAATTATTGTTTATTTTTTACTAAAAAAAGAATAATAAACAAATAAAATTATATTTTTTAAAAAGGTACTTTCTTGCTAGTGGCAACTTTATTATATAATAATTATTTTCTTCTATATAAATAATTGGAACCAGAAATAATCAATAACGAATATTTGACAGAATGCATGAGTGTTGAATTCTGAGTTAAAAAGTATCTAGTCTACATCCTAATCTATATTGTTCATTGTAAAAATCTCTACCTATCTGTCAAAATCATTTAAGTTGTTAGTTTACTAATTTAGCCTAGTTTGGTATAGACACTTATATTTTATTTATTTGTGTAAATAGGTTAATAAAGAAATAATTAGAATTATAGAATAATAAAAAATGTAATATTATAGTTAATAAAAAGTACATTTGACTTAAAGAATTAAAATTGTGTATGGGTATTAATGTATTTACCTAGTTATAATATATATGTTACGGGTAAAGTATATAATTTGGGCATTTTCTCCAACGCCCGGGTTTTATATAAAATGGTCATTTTATATTGGGCAATATAGGTAATATGATATTTAATAGTAAATTATTGTCAAAATATTAGTGCCAGATTAAGCACTGATTATTATTTGTAGATTTGGATTAGCTAGTGTGTTTTTTCATTTATTCTTATCGGTTTTAAAGGAATGTTTTAAAAAGTTGAAAAATCCATTTATTTATAATAGTTAAGCAATTATTTTTAGAAACTGTACAAAAAAAAATCAGATACCTGGTAATTTTATAATAAATAAGTAATTTATTTATTTAATTGAATGCTATATCTAACTTAGCTATAATGTAACAGTTTAACATTTTTATTGAATATTACTATAAACTAAAAAAAAAAAAATAAATAAAATAATTGTTAATTTGATATCTATTAAAATTTATTATTTCATAATTTAGAGCAGTACATACATCAATATGCTTGAAAGTTCTTGGGTGTTTAAAATGTATATCATGAGTGAAACCGCTTATGATACTAAAGTAGGCTTTTTTGTGGCAATTATCTAAGACTGGGTAATGGGTGGGTGGATAACAAACAATAGATTTAATGTAATCAAAAGTTTTTAATATTAATATTTATTCTACTAAGTATTAAAAATTAAAAATTAAGATTTAAATTTTTAAGTGCATAAGTAATCAAATGGTAGTTTGTCTCTCGGGGGTTTGACAATTGTTTAGTATACTACTGAGTGAAACTCAACTATTATTTTTTATTACACTACTATCAAATTGATTAACTTATTTATTTTTTATTAACATAATTATTTAATAACTAAATCCTTGCATAACTTAAAATATATAAAAATAATGTTGTATAAGCCTATAACCTACCATAATTCCCACTGTTTCTGATATCACATTTACTTGTCGCATGAGGTAAAAGTTTATCCCATGATTATTTATTATTATTTTGTACTATAATAAATAATAATTAAACATTTTTATTATGATCTGATCAAAATTTAGTTTATTAACTGTTCTATTTATTTTTCTTTTATTTTAACTTTTTTTCAGAAACAATTGTTTATAGTTAAGTATGTTATTTTAAGCTATTGTTGTCGAATAATGAATTTTAAAGTAATGCAATTTTCTTCATATCAAGCAACACTTTTAGATTCTAAGTTATTGCTTTGCATAAGTAAAATAACATAATTGGTTTTATCAGTTTTGATATTTTAAAAACGCCAAAACTCATACTTAACTAAAGATAGAAATAAGATCATAAAGTGTTATGAACCTTATTTTATGAACATAAATCATACATGATAATTTTCATTTATAATTACTATTTTTTTTTAAATTTAATTTTATTGACAAAGATTAGACAATATTAATTATTTATAAGTTTCGTTGAAATAATCAATTTTATCTCAAAACAATAATTGTATGTTAAATTTAATAATTTCTACTTTAAACATATTATTTGGTATAACAGCATTATAATCACACTAAATTAATGATAAAAATAATAAAATATGAGACTTATTAAACCCTAAAAGTGTTAATTAAAAATCAAGTATTTACTAAAGTCTAAATCAACAGAATATTCTAATATTTGAATATTTGTAATTTTAATCAGATTTGTACCATAAATCATTATAATAATGTAAAATAAACTATAATAATTAATAATTATTTTTGAATTTATTTTTTTTATATACATTATTATTAAATTAATTTCTCTGTAATTAAAATATTTTGTTTTAGTTTTAATACTTTTAAAATTTTATTACCTAATGAAGTATGAGTTATATTTTATGGTTTAATAAAATTAACTATGTTTAATGTACCTATTATAGGTAATCTGAATTACATACATTCTATGATATTTTTAGAAATTATAGTAATACAAATTTTTTATTTAGTAAATGTTATAAATTTTAATGGTATTTATAAAATACATTTCAATAAAAATACTGTCTAATAATTTAATATGTATTATAATTTATAATAATCTAGGATTGTTAGACTTGTGATATTGCTCTTGTTGAATAAGCATATCAATTAATTTAAAATACTACTGTGACCTTAATAATATTTCTAATAATTATTACACGAAATCTTTCTTCTCTGATGTTATGTTATCGTATACCACCAATTATAAACTGTGCCTATTAATTCAAACCTTGAAGAGTGTTTGTGAACAGTATTTCATAATTTAGTTAAGGTGTCTTAATAATTTGCATCATAATTTGTTGAAACTTATCAATTTGTAGCATGCTTCTGTAATACATTTAAACGGGATAGATTACATATTAGTAAGTTACTTCTATTATAGTAGGTATCCATTTGAAATTTTTTTATAAGTATATAGCCTAGGTACTTCCACAGTTAATTTTTCATTTAAATTCAACACAAGAATTTAGAATTTATTATTTTGTATAATAATATGATGAATCACGATCACCATTCACCATATCAAATATATTTCCTATGTGGTTATATCTTTTTTCCTCGGCTTATACTGTTTGGTATATATATCTATTAATAATTAAAAGTCATTCCAATTGTGTATTTAAATGTTAATCCAAAATAGTAAAATCGGAACAAATTTTCACTGCACAGTGCACTCCTACTTCGTTTCGTTAAAAATAGACAGGAATTCTGGAGCCTCTCTGTGTAAACTATTATTATTATCATTTTTTTTTTTATTCTTTTAAGAATTTGCTAAGCTATCAATTTTCTGTCCAGCAATATTTCCCCTCAATTAATTTTTTCTTGTATTTATCATTTGTATAGATTTTTTCTATAATAATTAAATTATATTAAGCCGGACCCACAATATTGGTGTCTTAAGCATATTTTGAATAATTTAATCCTTCTTTTCTTTGACATATTTATAAATATCTACAATATCGGAGTAAATGCATAAATGCACCTACACAGTTGACGAATAATCGCCGACTACATATATACAAATACCGATTATATATACCGATATACAATATTATATAATATTAGGATAATGTAAAAATATTCTATTTAAATAGTATTGTGTTTATAGAACTATTTTTGGAATAAAATGTCCAATTATTAAATTAGGTGATGAATAACTACCATCATCTTTTATTGTATTCGTTAATTATCTATATAATAAAACTATTGTCTCTTAACATTTTGAACTTTTATATATTATTTATCATCGTAAATGGTGTAGTTGATACTAAACATCTAAACTAGGTTACATACATTATTTTGTGTGTAATTTCTTTAATGTATTATGGCTTAGAACGTAGATATTTTCTATTGTTAAATATTTTTAATTGTTATGATGTGTTCGTCTGCTCTTAACTAAAAATATTAGGATTCCTTGTTGTCTATAATGCGATGCAACATTAAAAATGTTTAATATTGTAGTTTAGTGTATTATACAATAAATTGACCTGTAGACTATTTTAGTATTATCTAATAATTTAAAATTAAGAACATTATATTTTTGAGCCTTTTATTTTTTAATGTTATACTATAAAAAAAAATATATATATACATATATATTATTTAGTTGTAAATATTAAACATATTACATAATATTAATTAGATGTAATTACTAATTAATATTGATTGTGTACTGATATACGAAATTTTTATTTAGCAACATACACTATTACTTTTAATGTATAATCTATAACGTATGCATATTAAGTTTTCTAAATTGTATAAGAATAATAGTCGCTAATAAGATGTTACTGCATTTTATTAACCCGTATTCTGTAGGTGTTTATTTACTTTTAAGAAATCTAAAAATATACACTTGGTATTTTTATGATAATTTTATTGTTGAATTCTTGAGTATTTTTTTTTAGACAATAAATATTATGTAATAGATAATATTATGTTCAAAATGGTAGATTTGTTTTGTTTGAGTACGTCATTTGAAAATCAATAAAACGTTTACATACTCGTACATAAGCATAAAATAAATATATATATTATTTATTTAAACTAGTCACGATATTTAGATACAAGGTCAATATTTAATAAGAAGATAAAAAGTAAATAAGTAAATCCAATATGTTATATATTACGTAGGGTTTAAGACTCTAAGGAAAAGGGACAAGTCAATTTGTGCACCTCATCTATCGTTTAAATCAAGGTTATTCTCTTTACCCTACCCCACTTCTAGTTTTTTTTTTGTTGTAGCGCTTCTATCAAATCAATTCATCAACCCTTGTATAGTCGTATATTGGCGTCATCAAAGTAGAGTTAACATTTTAAAATAAATAGTCGGGTCGTTATGGTATCATATTTTTCACATCAACAAACTTAATGCAATAATTTGTTGTTGTGACTTATGATGCATTATAGAATGTAATTTTATCATGTTAAGAAATACATTTTCGATATTTTTTCAGTTTTTGTTTAAAAGTAGATTTCTTTGTTATATTTTAATTTTATAAATAGTGTACAATTATTGAGTTACATTTGTAGTAGTTATCTTTAAAAGTTTTCAAGAGCCCTTGATATTTGTTTTTCAACTTATGATACCTATCTCATAGTTATAATAGCTAATTCATCGTCTATTGTATCATTTTTTTTTTTTTTAATTTTAATGTAATTTTGCAATATATCTGTAGGTATATCTAACATACAATATAATATAAACATAAATTATCAACTATGAATATTTTGTTTTCGTGACTAAAATAATTTTATCTTTATTTAAATATTAATAGGTGAATATTTTCATTTAGGAAGTTTAATAAATTATTATTTTTTTCAAATAAATTTAAAAAATATTAAAATCTTTAAAATATTTATTTTGAAAATAAGTTATAATTTATATTAGTTATATAAATAAATAAAAATTATTATATTGGTTTAAATTGTTTGAATTTCAGATGGGCATAATAACATAAATAATATAGAAAAAGTTGCAGCAGGCAAAAATATGAGTCCTGATTTAAATGGTTGTGATACAGGAGCTATGTTTGTGATGGAAGATGAAGATCATCAAACGGTTTTACTAAGTACACTTAACATGATGCGGAAAAGTCGAACATTTTGTGATGTTATACTAAATGTAAGTTAAATCATTGATTATGATTGTTTAAATTATCGGGCCTTTTTAAGTTTATTATACATTTAATTAAAATTTGAGTATTTTAGATTGACATAATTTATGCAAAAAAGAATAAATTATAAAATTAGACTAGTTAAAATTAAAAGATTGGCTTACTGAAAATTTGACATGGGAATTTTTATTTTCATTTTTATTGAATAAACTATTTTGTTAATTTGTGGGTTGGATGGGAAGTGTTGACTATTTTGAAACGTAGACCGACCACCATGAGTGTGTGTAGGTGGGCAATTGCGAGTTACATGGTCACCGTGCTGTGTTGGCCAGCTCGAGTCGATTTCTGATGGAGATGTTTAGCACTGATGATGAAGAAAAGAAAGGTTCACAACGAGAAGCAATAACAACATATACACTGAATGCCACTGGTCCACTCAGCGATTGTTCTGCTGTTGAGAAGCTCATCGAATACACCTACACATCTCGGTAACGCATTGTCGCTACCATTTATTTATCTAACTCTAACAGCATTACTTTCTTAATGTCTAAGTTAAAACATTAAAAAAACATGCAAATTTCTAGTGATCTAAATTATTTTATAAAAATGAATCATCAGTACTTATATTTTTGGTTTAATAACTTATTCTATTTTGATTCTTGGCAAAAATAAATATTAGATAGTACAAAACTATTTATAAAAGCTATAGTATTCCTATTCATTTTTTAAACCCTACAGTATAAAATATTGAATAGTCTTGTTACTAAATAATAAATAATTGTGTGCAATACATACAATTAGTGAGTAATCTATTCCTATAATCAGACTATACCAATGTGAATAAAAAACTTTTATTTTTATCTAAAATAAATTTTCTTTCTTTTTTATTATTTTATTTAGTTAAAAATATAAGTATCAAAATCATAAATACTTTGTGTTATTTTATTTTTTGATTTAAATAATAAACTTTCTTTTATTGATCTAAATAAATAATAATATTTAACCATTTGAAATATAAAGCCATGGGAGGGAGATGCATGTTTTAATACATTAATTAAATTATTTCTCTGAATTAAAATTATTTAAATGTTCTTATTTAATAACATAACTTTCCAATGCTATAAACAAATCTATGCTTGGGTATCTTTCACTGTCCTGTATTTAAAATTATGGTCGATGTTTATATTTTTTTTTCATTAAACTTTTTATAGTATTAAAAATAATATTAGGAATGTATTTTTATTTGATTGTTTGTTTTATTTTTCAGTCTGGAAGCAAATGTTTATCAAGTAAAATCAATATTTCAAGCAGCCTGCTACTTAAAAATGGACCGTATTGCAAAAGAATTATCTCGCTTCATGCTGAAATACTTAAGTGTCGATAATTGTATTGAAATACGTTCACTTCCTTGTATATCAACAAACATATCTTTTATTAACCAAGTGAACTCATTTATATCAGCACATGTAAGCTTAATAATACTAATAAAAAGAAAACTATAATTATTTTTATATCTCTAACTTAAAATTTTAGATGAAAGAAATTGCTGAAACTTCAGCTTTCCTTTCATTACCATGCATACAAATCGAAATTTTAAGCCAAACAAAACAAGAAATGTCTTTGAGTACAGGTGATTCTGTATCTCAGTTAGTGTTAGATTGGATTAAACGTTGTTATGATGAGAATGAACCAGCTACATTCTTTAATGGTCTTATGGAAAAAGTAAAATGTTAAAAACAAATAATTGTATTCATTTTAAATAAATGATTTGTTTGTTTAGACATATATGTTATACTTGGCGCTAGATAACATATTGCAGGATTGTTCGGAACTTCCATCTGGAGAGTTAAGTGATACTGAAATTGTACAGGATTATAAAAAACTATCCAAGAAATCAACATCTATTCCTAAGGTACATATAAATATTAAATATGTTATTTGTAAAAATAATTGTTATATTTGTATATTTTAGAATAGACGTAAAGGTCAAATACAACCAGCTAAATCAAGAGTTTTGATATGTAACCGTGAAATGCATGAACGAAGAGAAAGTTTTATTGATAGTGATTGGACTATACTTGGTGTTACTTGTGTTGGAGGTACCTATTTATTCTTGATTTTATAATCATTAAATCTTATTGTTATTTTTTTGTGTTTAGAACATACTTTTTCTGCTTTGGGTTCACTAAAAGGTCAATTATGTTCTTTGAGCATAAAATTAAAACTTAATATATCTATGTTATCAAATCCACCTTCTACTCAACCATCTCCATTGCATAGCCGAGCTGAATCCCAAGAATCATTGCCTGATCTATATTGTGCTTTAGCTCACATGACATCGGGGAAATGTGCTATTGGTTGTGCCAATCTTAACAACAGTCTATTAGTATGTGGAGGTTATGATCGAATTGAATGTATTAAGAACGTAGAGTCTTATGATCCCGAACAAAATGTTTGGGAAACTTTTGAACCCATGTGTGAAGCACGTGGGCGGTTTAATATAGCAGTATTGAATAACAAGGTATATGCAGTTGGAGGATGCAATGGAACAACTGAATTATCTACAGTTGAATGTTACGACATGATTAAAAAAAAGTGGATTCCTGTGACTTCTTTACCGCTTGCTCGATCAAACACTGGTAAATAACATTTAATGATGGACTTAAACTAATAACGTTTTAAAGCTATCTTTTCTATATTATGTTTATAATTTTTCAGGTGTTTGTGAACTAAATGGTAAAATATATTGCATTGGTGGATGGAACGGTCAAGTTGGAATTAAACAAAGTGATGTCTATGATCCAAACACAAATAAATGGACTAGTATTGCTCCATTGCAAACAGGTATGATTGACTAAAATATAGTTTTTAATTAAAAAAAAAAAACTAAAATAAATATTTAAACCAATTAGGAAGAAACCAAGCAGGTGTATGTGCAATGAATGGTAAAGTGTATGTTGTGGGTGGTTGTGATACTTGGAATTGTTTAAATACTGTTGAGTGTTATGATCCTGATACAAATTCTTGGTCATTTATTAAGCCTATTATTACACCTCGACGTGGTTGTGGACTTGCGCATATCAAAGGTTTACATTTTTTTATAAAGTTTACACTTACTAACAAAATTATATAATGACATATTTGTTATGTTTTTATAGGAAAATTATATGTTGTGGGTGGTTCTGACGGAACTCAATCACTAGATACAACTGAAATATATGATCCAAATGAAAAAATGTGGAGTCCAGGTCCGAACATGACTACACCTCGTGCAAATGTAGGAGTTGCTGTGGTTGGGAATAGACTGTATGCTGTTGGGGGATTTTCCGGTAAAAACTAATTCTTAGTTTCATCTATAATTTATTTATAATTATAATATAAATATTTATTTTTTAAGGTAAAAAATTCTTAAATAGTATTGAATTTTTGGATGAATCTATGGATGAATGGACCCGATTTAGTCCAAGAAATAATTGTTCGAAATCAGCATCTCCACTACCAACAACTGATACAGTCTGTACTTTTAATGATTGTGAATTATTAAATGGTGTCTCAGAGTAAAAAAAAAAGAAAATCATCTTTTTTATACATGCATACATATTATTTATTTTTCAATATTTTATATTTAAATAATATTTTTACAACGTTCACATTAAATTCTCTACCTGACCCTTCATTTGGGATATCTGGAAAAATTATATATAATATTCACTATCGATATTTTCTATTGAAAAAATAAATTATTTTCTTAATTTTTTTACAGATCAAATAATATATAATCTTTTGATTATACTTAATAAATCTATAAAATATAGTATTTAAATAATCATTATGTAAAACAATTACATTACATAAAAAAGAATTCAACAATTACTTAAATTAATTAATTAAAAGTTTTTAATCAATGAAAGTTGTTTTTAAATTCTATTCCAATGTCCCATTATTAATAATACCATGTGTAATCACATGGATATGCAATAATATGTAAATTCATGCCTGGTTAATGCCAATTTGTATTAGTCAAAAAAGTTATTACATTTTTTAATATGGAATCTATGAATAGTAAATAATGTATATGTGTGAGAGCGTGGAATAATTATGGACGTTTAGTTATAAGTAATTAATATATTTGAAAACTTCAGTTTCAACTATTGGCTATTTACCAAATATGAAATAAATAATAATAATAAACCAGAAATTTAAAAAATGAATTTATTTATACTATTTATGACCGAGGTACTTGTTTTAAGTAACAAATGTTGTATGATTTAATTCTTAATCTTGAAAATAATTTCTTAGGTAACAATCCTTCCTTATTTCAAGAAAAAAAATGTAAATCTTTTAAGGTTCATGTACGTTTTAAATGCTAGTGCTTTAAGAATGTACTAGGCATTTCATAATTTATTGTAATAGATTTAGAAAATACATTTATAATAAATTAAACACAAGTATTGTTATTAACTAAGTAACAAATAAAAAATAATCTCTGATTTATTAATTATTGGAAAACATCACTTGATTTAGTTCCTGAATGTATTTTATTATTTAAAAAATAGTTCGTTATAATTTATAAGCAATAATTATAAAACGGAATTTTCTTTGTTTAATGATTGTCAAACAATTGTACATTTTTATTTATTTGATTGTTTTTAAAAACTATAAAAATTGAGAATAAAATGAAATGTGTTTAATTATTATTCATCTGTTCTATTATGAAAATTATAAATATAAAAAATATAATTTAGCATTTTTCTTTGGTTTTTTGAAGGTAACATTAAGATAATATGCTACTTAATGAAGTTATCATACTTCGCCTAGAATTTTTATTGGTGCTGATTATTTACAAGAAACAAACTTATGCAAGTAATAAGTCAATAAAAATTCAACAATATAACTGATTTATAAACATCAAAAATACTCTGTATTGTGGTAACAGATTCTGGAATAGTTCATATTTTAAGTCTTACAAAGTGTTTAACTAATAACTTATAAATTTAAAAATAATATACTATTTGACGAAAAAATAAATAAAATATATGCTTATACATACATAAGTAATTTTAAGTTATACAAAAGTACTATTGCTATTATAAAATGTTGATACATTAAGAGATTGTTTTAGAACCATGGTTTGGATACACAAATGTAATATAAATTTAAATACAATGAATAATATTTGTTATATTTTAAAGATAAATATAATTCTGTAAAAGATGTATATTACTTAATTAGTTTATTTGTATATGTGTCAAAAAAATATGAGACTTGCTGCATTTACTAATAAAATATATTTTCGTGTGACATTTTGTTTGAGATCATAAATCGCACTTTTAAAATTTTATATTAAAGTATCTAATTAAGTAGTTAAAACTAAATTAATAAATATTAAAATAAAATTAATAGATAGAAAATAATAAATAACTAAGTAAATTAGACAGTGGTAATTAAAATTGTCAAGTTTCTATATAAATAAATAAATAAATATGATTTTAATACATTAAAATAACTGCACAAAATGTGTTAACATGTTTAAATAAATATAATATTAAGAACACTTTAGACAAAGATTTATAGCAAGAAAAATATATTGCTATGTATATTGTATGTACATAAAATAATATTTAAAATTAAGAACTACTGAACACGATTTTTTTTTTCCCCGAATAATTAGGAATAACAATATACTAACATTTTTTTTTTTTTTTTATGAAATTACTTCATACTTATTATAACTAATTGAATAAGACCATACAAATTATGTTTTAGTCAAAAACCAAATATGCCTTTATATGTGTATACATATAAGTATAATATATAAAATAAATATATTAAAATTAATTTTTTTTTTTTTTTTTTGTACATGATTAGGTATGCAATAACTTTTTTTTAATTTTTAAATACTGTTAGTCATGGTATGGGACTGATTGATTATAAAAACACATAAAGGCCACTGGGTAAGATGTGGCGACCAATTTTTGTCATACATCGTCTTCAATATCATTTTTATAAAATGTTATCGAAGCAATATGTTGATTTTGCATGACTTCAAACACCATATCTTGGTAACCATAGCAAAACGTTGATCCAAATGGATTGGTGGAGTTTTCAGACGATCCACGATTTAACACAACAGGTCTTTCACTATGTTTTAGTCTTTCAGATATCTCGTCCCATTTAGTAAATGTATTCACAATAATTGGTTTTGATTTTTTATCATACTTTTTACAATCATTAGACAGATTGTATTTTGATTTTTCTGAAGTTAAAGCAATGTAGAATTCACATCTATGATAACTGTATGAAAAAAAAGCCACCAATAGTTCATCACAAATATAATATTTTAAAATTTAAATACTTACATATTGAAATTATAATGACCAGGAAAATTGGTATGAACTATAAATTTCTTAATTTTGTGCGTTTTGGCATCAAAAAGAATATCCTGTGAATCATTTCCATAAATATTAAATTAATATTTTAAATTAAGTGTTATACTAGATAGATACTTACAAAACCCAAAGTAAAATAATTGAAAAAGTAATCTGATCTTCTAGGAACAGATATGTGTCTATGAACATTTGGTGAATGTATTTTCATTTTGTCCTCTGATTTATAAAAAATCTGTGAAGGGGTACCTAACATAGAGGTAACATCTTGACATGACATTCCAAAATAAATTTCACGATTATAAGTGACTTTTCGACCACGGTTTGAACCTAAATTAATCAGTTTATTTCAAATTAATGACTATTCAAATAATTAATAATTTTTGAACATTACCAGATCCTTCCAAGTATAATTGTATCATAAATCCTTTGGTATTTTTAAGATCTCTTTGTACCTCTAATCGTTCTAAGTAAGATAGCCCTTTGTAGCAAGACAAAGGATGTGATGGAATATTTAGAATATCTTGACCAGGAACTGGACTTCCAGAGAATATAATAACACGACTGACATTCGGAGATGTTCCACTAGCAAATTGTAATGATCCAAGTCCACACTGAGCGCTGCCAGCCTTAAAAATAAAATAATACTGTTAATAAAAGTATAAAAATTTATCATAATAGTTTAAAAATATTATAAATATACCTGAAATTTAGAATCCACATTAAAACAAAATGAAATTCCTCGAAAGTTTAATGTAAATGTTTGTTTTTCAGCATCAAAAACACCAGGATGAGTAGCACCAAAAGTATGTTCAACTTGTTGAATGGTGGGCATCACTTCTGGAGCATTAAACACCATACCACTATGGAATAATAAAAATAAATAAAATATAATGAAAGGGAATTAATTATGGTGTTTGTAAGTTGAACATAAATAATTATAATTATCGGGGTGCTGTTGAATACTTGCCAATATTTTAGTTTTATGTTTTTCAGGTTAACAATTTCAATCATCTGAAAAAATTATAACGCTAAATTGGCTAGTGTTATATTATTAAGACAAAATAGATTTGTTTACCTTTAAACGTTGAAATACAGGATGAAATATAAATCGAATACCATCTTGAGGAAGGTCTAATATGAGATCAATATCTAAAGGGTTCTGTAAAATTTTAAGAATATATTATAAAAGTTAAACTATAATATTAATAGAAAATTAGTTACCTTATCGCTATATAAAACTTGAACCCCTTTTATAATGCCAACTTGAGATTGAATTATTGCTACAGCTTGACAAAAATGCATACCTAATATCAAAAACATATTAAAATAGTTATTTTATCATCGTGTTTTAAAAATCTAATATACTTTTTTATTTTTTTATGATTTATTAATTGTTGAAATAAACCAGTGACTTAGTTATTAAAACCTATTGCATTTCAAATTTTTAAATAAAAACAAAATATTATAACTTAGAATGAAAAAAAAAATAATTATAGGCAGTTGTATCACTTGATTTAATTTGAATGCCAATAAAATATTAAAATATTAAATAAATCTTTTAAGAATTAAAATTAAAATAATATTATATAATAGGTACTCATCATTGGAAATGCAAGTACTTACTTTCTAGAAATTATTGAAAAATTTAATTTTCCAGTAGTAAATAGTAAACAAATACATTGTTTGACCAAACAATTTATAGCCTGATGTAATAATAAATACTTCTATGTCAACAAGTTATCATGCAATACCATGTAGATGTCTACACAGTCTTTTGTTCAGTAATAACCTTCTAAATGGTATCCTGTATTAAAACTTCATAACTTTGGAAAAATGAAACGCAACTGCAGGTATTGTTTTTAAAAATTACAATAAACCATAAACTCATTAACTAACTAACTGTCCCATGATCTGTGCGAAAATATCAACCCTGGACGGACTGAACGGTTTTAGAGGACTTTGTAGCGTTATCTGGACGAAACTAATACAATATCATTGTTAATACTCACCCAGGACGAACTCCCATTGTTCACATCCCAGAGATCTTTCGGGCACGACGTCTAGCGTTAACATTTTTCTCTCGCGACTAAATTACCTAATACTGTAGGTAAATAAAAAAATTCATAAACGCTATAACACTGTAATGTCAGCTACGACTGTGCTAAAAACGCGTCAGTCTCTGGGAGAGAGAGTTATGGCAATGGCATAGGCGCATAGCCGTCGATGTCCGTTCGTGGCCCAACAACAAAAATTAATTGTGAAAAAAAAAAAGAATTGTGCAAACCCGATTGGCCTTTGAACGACGAAACGATAATAATTTTTAATTACGACAGCGCGAAAATTCACGTTCACAAACCGAGCGTATATTTTACGGTTCTATCAAGTATAAATAAATCAGCTGCTGCTAACTGCGAAATAGCCTATTGGAGATTACTGAATAAGTAACAACCACCACTACACCACTACACCTCTGTGGTACTATTACGGCGGGGCATAATATATATATGTATATATATATACCATATACGTACTATATAATATTATACAACTCGGTCGCGTAATCATTCTATGTTTGTCGGTAATCAGCTGACGCGGAACATAAACACGGCGTAGATGTGCGGCTCAGTGGACGTACCAGCTACGGTTCGCGGAGGAGGGGGCCACGGTTGTAAATGTTGTTATTGTTACTCTGTGTTATTGTTTGTAATCAAGGTGTACTACTATAACAGTTGTCACTAATATTGTCAGTCGGCTACTATAAGATCAGTGTATAGTAGTAGATAGGTAGTACTACGACTATAATAATATTACAGTACACTCACTTTATCGTGTAATCATTATAAATTACAATCATCGTAATAAATGTATACATATCATATTAATATTTAATATTCACTTTGTTGCATTGCATTTTGTTATATAGCTTATATTAGTAATCACGACGTATGTGATGTGTTCCAGTGGGATGCACTGCGTCGCGGTCACAGCGAAGTAGTAGGTACCGCCTTATGATCTACTTTAAACTTTTCAAATTTAAACATATTTTATCGTGGGCGCAGACTCGCGGTCATCAGTTGTTTTGTAGTTCTGTTGTCAGGGTCGTCCTTCGTTCTAGGTCGGTCGCCACTCGTCCATTCATCAGTGAATGTTTCTATTGGTAAAACAGTTCCAAAAGTTCGACGCACAAGCGTGATCTGATGACTGACAGAAGGGTCTTAGGTATCTCATCATTCTCATCTATTTAGTATCACCAGTTTTTATATTAGCGTACCTACATGATTTATCCAATTTGTGGTAAATTTTTTCTTGCCATATGTTATATTATTATCAGTATTAATGTGCAAAGAGTATCTAATACCTATCAAATATTATGTGATGATTGAACAGTACGAGAGTGGGAGTTAATTTGCTCATCGTGATCACTGATCACAAACCGCCAGAATTTAAGTAGGTAGTGGGTACCGCTCTGCAGTCTGCAGTACCTACATTAAATAGGTTATTATTCTACGTGTGTTAAATTATTTAGTACTTATGTAATCAATCATACGAAATACCATTATAAAATGTACCTACTTGAAATATTGTCAAAATATTATTTTAAATTATTACCTAGTAAGTAGTAAGTAACATGGAAAATTGTACATGAATTGGGAATAAACAGATTGATCACTGTGTATTACCCTATTATTCTTATAGTCTTGTATTCGAAAAAGTTTTTTGAAAAAAATGTTGTTAGTTATAAATTATAATTGATTGAATGTGGAGATCGTTATGCAACGTTTCATTGGAAATATATAGTCATTACAATATGGCTTTAAAAAGTATGAGTGATGAATAGAAAAAATATATTTAAAAATATTTATAAATTAGCGTAATTTTAAGAAGAATGATTTCAATTGTGAATATTTTTTATCAAATTTTAAATATCTTGGTTTTATAAAAATATGTATTTACACAAAAATCTGTTCTCTAAATTAATGACTAAGAAAGACTCCAAGTCAAGATCTCCAGGATTCGTGGTCACAAAAAAAAAAAGACTGGATCGTTCACTACATTGGTTGGCCAAAAAGAGAAAAATCTGAAAACTAAATATAAGGACAGCAAAAATCTTAAAATTAGTGTTACTTACAAGCAAGCTATTAACCTAGCGGTAACGTATTTACGTATAATAAATAATAATCTTATCGTATTGGACAGGCGAATGTGCGTACGATGTAGATAATTGAAGGGTAGGCGGAAATAACGTGCTATGTAAATTTTTTCAATTTTCATGTTTTTGCGGAATAACGTGCTATGAAGCAATCTCGACATATTTTAATAATCAAGAAATTCCCAAAATGTTTTTATCGTACACAATCATCGTGTTTTAACTTAGAAACTGGCGATTAGTTGACTAATAAAACGTGCTATGTGCGTTAAACGTTTACTACGTTATTCACAGTAAGTCAACGCGACGTGAGACGTGTGGATATCACGATGACGATTGTGTTACCTATTTAACTATGACAAGTCTAAATAATTTATCTAGTAGTGATTTTAACCGTCCAAGTGGTGGACGAAAACGGAAAATCAATATGACAGATTGGAAAAATGTAAAAAACAAAACTTTTCGAAATAGGGGGAAAGACATACATCTCAGAGTAAAAAACTTGTACCAGGTAAAACATCTCCAACCGTGGTTAGTAAAAATGTTATGAATGTAGTAAAATAAACATAATGTAGAAAAATATTTTATACACATTTTTAAACATTGTAGGATCAAGTTTGTGACCCGAGTTCATGTCCTTGGCAACAATGACTTTAGCAAGAAAACTTGTATTATTTAATGAATCTTATAAGTTAACGTATGATGAACAATCAGCTTTTTTGTATAAGTGTATAAAAGTAAATGCTCCTATGAGAAGACGACCAGGAAAAACAGATGCTACATCACGACGATTTTGTTCATTTAAATATTACATAGATGATTTACAGGTATGCAAAAATACGCTTTTAAATACGTTTTGTATTACAATAGAAGACGTGTTATGACGTTACAAGATAAAATAAAATTAGGTATTATGACACCTAGGGATAACCGTGGAAAACATTTAAATAGACCTCATGCTATTGATGTCCCTGTATGAGATTTAATTAGACAACACATAAATAGTTTACCTCGTCAACCGTCTCATTACAGCCGTATCGCTACAGATAACCTGCAATGTTTGAGTTTAGACTTAAATTTTTGTGTAAGCTTTATCGATCTTTTAAAAATAAATATCCTGATAAAAATGCCAGTAAACATATCTATAGAAATATTTTTCGGACAGACTTTAAATTACGTTTCGGCTATCCGCGTTCAGAATGTTCAGATACATGCAAACAGTGTAATTTTTTTATAATAAATTAGTAGCAGTTGATACAGAGGAAGATAGAAAAAAAAATAGAAATTGATAGTAAGTTGCATCATTCTAAAGCTGAGCAATCGTATGATGCCCTTAAAAAAGATACAGATATCGGTAAACTCAATAGATCTATTGTTGTGTTTTGCGTTGATCTACAGCAAGTATAATTTTGCCCAAGCCCAACTCTTACACATTCTAACATGTTTTATCAGAGAAAACTTTCCAACTATAATTTAGCAATTCATAACGTAGGTAATAATGAAGTTTTTATGCATTTGTGGTATGAATGTATCGCTAAAAAATAGCTTCGTGTATTTTAAATTATATCGAGAATAATAATAATTATTTATTAAATTTATCTACATCGTGCATTACAGTATCATATCACGAACCAAATTTGAATATCACACTATCACACTTATTATCAGTTATCAGTTTATCATCTATAGTCTATTCAGCTTATTCAAAAGTCAAAACGACAATGTCGAATGGTTTGCGAAAAATTTTCGGTCGGCACCGGCTCCCCTTTGCCTCGACCGTTCTCACGAATTATTTGCGACAAACTAACGAACCACCGTGGACATCATTTTTTGTTAAATACACTTCGGTTGTCGACGACCAACGAGGCTGGTCGCACTTCAATTGGAAAACTGGTGACTCCAACTATCACGTTTTACGTTCCGGCTGTTTCCCGTACATAAAGTACCATTGCACCAAAAGGCCGTACCAAGATCTGCGAGTAGACGACAGATTGTTTAGAATTTTAAAAATTATCAACTTGGGTGAGCAACCGACAGTTTAAAGAACTAAGGGTATAGGTCCTAACATACGGTGTTTTTGAGATTTAAGATTAGGATTTGCAAATAATCTAATACGTTATTTCTTGAGAATAGACAATTTAATTAACAGTTTGAATATTAACACCATAATATTTACGTAATATATCAATATCAATGTTAAAGTTATTTTTAAAAATTTTAACTTATGATTTATATGAAAATAAATCAGAAGTCCAACAGGTTTTTATCCAATTTAAGCATTACTTTTGTGAAATTATTCATTGTGTTCTATTTAAACATCATAAATCATAAATCGTAATAAGCATAATACAATATCGTGGATTATGCTTAATGATTAGGTAACATTCATTGGTTAATGGTTATGACTTATGAGTAAGTTTTATATAAATTAATGTTTTGCCATTTTTATCCAATAAATTACCTTCATTCAAAATTGAAATTAAATTAATTATTTGAAGATAATGTTTATCAATTGGACTTAAATCACTAAATTATTTTACTGAAATTACAATAAATAATATCTTAATTCATATTAATTCCTCAGATATATTTTTTAATTTGCTTATTTAATACATTTTACTATTTAAAGATGAGTTGTGATCTTAAGTTTTTCTAGCAATCAACCATGAATTTAATATGCACTTATGCGTAACTAATTAATTCAAAATTTTGATTAAATATGTGCAACGTGTGTATTCTAGAAATTATTATTTGAAAATTAATCCATAATATTGATTTATGTACCTATAATATTTAATGTAATGGTTTTTGGACACTATTATTATTAAATAATGTAATTTTTTCAGGTATACCATTGCTTTTGTATGGTTTATCTGCTGTTTTTATGATTTCATATAAAGAAATAGTGAAGACACCTAAAGGAGATGTTTATATTTATTTTCTTTTAAAAGAAGACAAAGGTTCAACACATTAAAATATTTTCAAAATTAAATATAGGAGTAGTATGTTTTAGATGAAACTGAATTGAATTTTGTACATTTATAAATTATTTAGAGTTATTTAATCTAAAGTATTAAAAATATTATAATTAATGTTTATAAAATTATGTAAAATATCATAAAAAAAAATTAATTGTAATGAGATTATTATAGTTCTGTGTTGTTAAAAGTTACAATGTAATTTTAAAAATATCAAGTTAAAATGTATTCTTTCATATAAACATACCTTTAATGATATTACAAATAATATAAAATATTTATTCTCTGATAAACAATTTAAAGAAACTAAAAAAAAAAAATATATTAAGCTATTAAATTAAAAGAAAAAAACATTATAAATTTATTTGATAAAAATAAATTTCATGTATTTTTTAAAAATATATACCAATAACCAACAATATTTCTAACAATTCAAATACAGTATAACATTGTATAAACTATAAAGTATTAATAATATAATTCATAGTGCCTATGTTAATTTAATTGATAGCAATATATTACAAAGTTTTACTCAAACTTTGTTGTTTAAGACGCAACATTAAAAAATTTAATTATAATAAAACACCTATTACAATTATTTACTATAAAATTATTCTTTTTTGTAATAAATAAACTATTTTTACTATAAAAATGATAATTACAACAAAGTTTCATACTTATAAGTTAGGTAAACTAGTCAGGAAAACTATTTTAATCATTTTCTGGTACTATCATGGCACGTCCAGTTTCTTTAACAGTAGATTTGATGATATTTTTTGGACCAAACTCTTTCACACTTCTAGTGAATCGTAATCCATGGCCAACTGTTTCAAATGTGTCCTGAGTGACTTCACTAACATGATTGCCAAATCTATAAAATATGTTTTCAAATTAAAAAGCTTCTAACACTGTAATAATAATATATAATACATTAACAATTAGCTTACTTATGATTAACTATAAGCACTGTGTTGTTTGAAATACTTTTACCCAGCATTATTCCAGATTTTTCAAGTCCATCATAGACGATGCTTAAACCTTCAATAGCACCTGCTGTTATATCAAATACATTTGTCATTTTCTCGGAAGCTTCATTTTGGTTCATATTAGTAATACCCGTCAAAATCTTAGTTCCACCTTTATGAACATGTGGAGCTAGGAATTTTCCAACAACACATGATGCTGTACCTATTTTTCCAGCTGAATAAAAAGAACATGTTCATATTAATTTAAAATTAAATAACTTGATTTTATATCATATCATACCAACATAGCATGTTACATCTGCAGCAGTAGATGTCACATTTTTAGCAACTTTAACTCCTTTTTTCATGGGAGAGCAAACATATGTATCGCTTTGAGAAGGGTTAATATAGTTCAGTAAACCAGGAGTAGAGTTGTTCATGAAATTTGATGTTTTTTCAGCACCCTTCACTAATCCATTTGATAAAAAAGTAGCTCCTTTAACGATGTGTGATGAAATTTTGTGACCTTTTTGTCGGGCTGTTCCAGATTGTTTTCTCAATGATTTCTTAAGTATATCTTCTAATACATCTGTGAAAAGTTCCAAATTTTCTGGAAGAACTAACACACCAATAGCTGAATTTCTGTTTTCAATATCTGGAAATAAAAATGCTCCATATTCTGTTCGAAGACATGGTGAACTATTTGCGACAAGAGGATAGTAAATATCTTCAATACAAAGGAAATGCCGCTGTGTGCTTTCTGAATTTGTACCTAAGCAAAAAAGTTTTATTATATTCTTAAATAAGTTATAATATTTATAAAGTTGAATAAAATTTAATTATTTAGTTACCTTCAAGCATAAAAATTTTAACATTTGATTTCTCTGATGGCGATGTTACTTGACCATCATCAGCAATGAAAAATACTTGTGAATTGTCACAGCTAACTAATAGAATTGCCATTGAACTCTGCTCGATGTCAACACGTAAATCATTGAGCATAGCTGATAACTGGTTATATGAAACTGGAGGTTCTAATGTTTCAGAAGTATGAGATTGTCCTTCGTCAGAACGTGTAGCTTCTTGATATGATGGTGGACTTTGTAAAGGTCTACATTCTATAGCCATATTTGAACCACTATCTCTTTGCAACTCAACAATACGGCTTAAAATCTCTTTTCTGAAATAAACGTGTTAATACAGACTTACAATAAAATATAAATTACAATAACAGCAGGGCTGATGCTAAAAATTGCGAGGCCCCGTGCAAAATAATTTAAATAAAATAATATACAATTTATTTTTAATATATTATATTCTTTACTTTTTAGTTCAAATAAATTAAATAAATGTGTACAATAATATATATTTTAGACAAATTAGAAGAGCACAAGTGAGATACTTAGATCCCAAAATTATATTATCGGCATGACAACATTTGATGTAATCTACTTATACTCTTTGGTTCATCACTCTACTATCGATACAAAGAAAATGCCCATAAAGCCATAAATATTTATGGTGAACAAATACTATCAACCATAATATTATAAGTTTTATAATTTATTTATAAATTAATATTAATATGTTATTATGTTAATCACCAGTATTAACATAAATACAGTACATTAGTACTATTGTCTTGAATATTACTAAACTATTATTTCAACTGTAGTTTGTAAGACATAATATTATTGATAATAATGTAATCTTTTCTAAAGTATAATATTTTATCAGTTAATAATTTCTAATGATTTGTTTTTCTGGAGTAAGCTTCGCTTACTAGTGACCTCAGATTTGTACGGGGCCTTGTGCATGTACAGCGGTTGCACTGCCCTTGCATCAGCTCTACAGACTACAACATAACAGTGTACACTTACTTTTCAGTTTTCAAGTACTGTAGTATGTTTTCAACCTCTGTCCATTCAAGACTCAGGTCAGTTGGACGTGTCAGTGGAACTGAGAAGACATTATCAATGATATTAAGACACTGTTCGTACTCCAGCAAAGCCTACAAATGAACGATACCAGTAAGTATAGTTGGTATAGTTCAATAATATTTGAATAACGACGGACTCACCAAATTTGTTTTGCCTTGGGTTTCGAGACTTTTTGCTTCGCGTAGAATGTTGAAAAACTTGTCCGTGGCAGATTTCACGCGACCGTACAATTCGGCGGTTTCGCTTTGACCGGCCATATCTCCGAGAATCTGATTGTAAGATCAAGCACAAAGCAAAATTCAAAAAAAATCGGCGTCGAATGCAAATAAAATTTAAAAGCGTAAATTCGCGATAAATAATATTCAAGACGACTGTTTTCCAACTGTGATGATGTGAAATATGAAAGTGAAGTTATCCTAAATTAAATATTGTGAAATGTTTTGTAATGATTCAGACTGCGTTCTTTGACCTCGCTCTGACGGAAAACGCTGAAAATCGAAATTTAAAATATATGTTCTGATCAGTGATAACACGCGAATAACGACCAAACGTGTACATAATTCGTAGAACACTGAACACAGTAAACACTCATTGTTGTGATTGTAGTGAGATGACTATCAATGAATATTTAATGATGATATTATTTTTGTTGTATGACTCGTCATCTATGTCAATTTTACACGTTGGTAATAAAAAAAAAGTTGTTTTATCGTTAAAAACTCAACATATACTAATTAATAATAGTTATTAATATGTATTTTTAAGTTTATAACTACAGATATACATTCTACAGTTTAATAACATATAACTAATATAACTTAGTAACCATATAAACTTAGTAATGTAAAGATAAATCCATTCAATATTTATATATAGTGGTGGAACTAAAAGTTTGTTCACGTGGGATAGCGGGGCAGCATTTTTAAAAATAATATAAATCAATAAATTGATAATTAATTTATCATAATGAATTATAAATATAGGTACGTACTAATGACTAAAAGAGTTAAAATATAACGGAGTATATAGCCATATAGGTGTTTACTGTTCAGTATTAAATTAAAAATATTTGTACATAACAAAAATTATATTCATCTAAGACCTACAAGTGTCAGGTAATAAGTACTAATATTATGAACGCGTAGAATGTTGTTTTGTAAACATATCTATTGCGTCTTTTGGTTTCATAATGAATATTTAATAATGTTAACTAATTTAAATTATTATTTCCCATCGTCGTTCTTACTTCTTAATCTTGAATTAATTATTTTTAAAAACGAAAAAGTTACTTGTAAGGTTTACTTCACAATTTTAATAGTATAGTTGTATAGGTATTAAAAAATGATGGTTTAGGCGTTTAGGTACTAATAATTAATTGGAGTTTGGTAAATCCCGCACAAAATACGGCTAATAATTTGTTACATTGGTTTATTGATAAGTTCTAATTCCGCTTTATTTAGAACAGAAATTAAATTTGAACCGAGTTCGAAATACATTCGAAATTGTGTCCTCTCCGTCGCAAATATCGTCGACATGCGTTTGACGCGTTCACTCAAAATTATCGCCGTCATCGGACGCGATTGTTTGTAACACGCGTTGGGATAAGGCATACAATTAACGCTGTACCATTAATTATAATCAATGGCTGTACGTAACGATGTTCAACTCGTATAGCCATGTGCGATAAGTTCGTCGTGTGGTGACAATCGTCATTAAACATGTTGGAATTTATGATAGGTATCCAGGCAAAATTAATATTTGTCTATACATCTTACAAATGTCGATTGTAAAAACGTATTTGGGCACTAGAAATCTCGTCAAAATGTCGACTATACCCGGTTTGTAATTTAGGACCGGTTAACAGTTATTCAATGACGGTCCGCGGTTACTTTGTGCGGAAGCGTCGAACACGACGCGTATTTTGTGTTGGTCAATCGCCGGACGATACGGTCGCCACGTGATGAATAAAATAACGTCCCGGGGATTTTGCAACAGACATGTGACCTAGCGATTTTTATTCCGACATGAACTGGAAATAAATCATAACTTATTGTTTTCAACGGAGAGTTCGTAGCTAATTTACGTTCGTGCCCGTAAAAGAGTCGCTGCACCGCGATTTCGTGGGATCCGACAAAAGTTTCTACCACCGGCGTCACGCTAAACGGCAACGGCACTGAAAATCACCGACCGCACGGACTGATCCCAAAATAATTTTTTATACCTCCTCACATCCGTGAACGTCACGGGCGCAACCACCGGCTCTTCAACTTGTCAAAACCGTCATAGAGATATTCATAGCGACCGGTAGCGATTGACATGGGTGGGCCCCTCGATCGGACACCGGACTAATAATTAGATCTAAACCAAGGACCGAATTAAACGCCGAAGGTAAAGCTTTACCCACTGGCATTTTTCGACTGTCCATTATTGACGCGTATACATCGTCGCCTAATAATATATCGACCGGTGATGTGATATCGAATGACGAGGTCGGTCAACGCGATAGAAAAAGTATTGTCGTCATTTAATTATAGACAAAAAACGACTTTATTCGATAATATTAAGCCAATCGACAATAAATTATTCTTAGAAACAGTTAATAAATAATAATTCAAAATTAAACATCTTAGGATGAACAATAATAAAAATAGAAATAGCATCGTTCATTATACAATATCGGGCAATCGTGGCAGATTACTCGTGCTCCCTGATTGTATCAGGTTAAGATTTTATGATAAAAACACAAACATTTATGAATTTAAAAGACAATTATAATAATATTATTCAAACAAAAAAATAAAGTAGTAAAATTACCACTTAAAATTCAAAATATAAAAAACGAAATAAAGGAAACTTAAATAAAATACATATCACACGAAACATTAAACGAATTTGAACAATTATTTTTATTACTTAATGACAATTTGCAACGTTTCGACTACAGAATGCAGATACGAAGAAGTCACAGGCGATTTATTCAACGATGAATTAAGTGATCGCTTACGGCATCAACAAAGTTTGACAACGAATAGTGGTATCGCATAACATTTTCGTAAAATATTTTATTATATCGGTAATTTAATTTTACCAAAAAAAAAAAAAAGGTAAGTGGAATTGTAGTTTTTCAAAGGTTTTTTTTTTTATTTATTAAATTAATTGTGTTAATACCCTAGTGTTTTTACAACATTAATTATAAATTATAAATTACAACAGTATATACAATAATTACAGTACTTTTAATTTGGTTGGTTTATGGATTTAGTTCTGGTTCAGAATCTGGATTTGAGGTGTCAAGTAGGATGTTCTGTAGTAGTTGTGGTTTTAACCTTAGGTTGGAGGATCTTCTGCCAATTTCCTTAATAGGTAAAAACAATGGATATTATATTTAATTATAAAAAATTACCATGGTGAAAAAGCATCGTAGGTACAGTAACATATTTGATACATTACAAAACCTTAGAATATTTAGATTAGAACAACAAATTAAAATAGTAGCGTTTTCTAAAATATGCAATGGAAAATAGAGGAAAGAATGGCCTGTAATTTCTCGTACCTATGCTAAAGCTTATATTTTAATACAAATCCATAAAAATATCTATTTACGAAATAAGCATTCCAATCATTCGACAACACTGTCAACACTAAAAATAAAATTGTAATTATATTGTTTATAATTTTTTTTTTTTTTATTGTCAAAGGCTTAGTCAGATTGGGAATCATGAACACGTATTATTGTTGTTATGTCAAATGCTACGTAATTACATATTCACTGTTATTGTAACATAACGATAATATTATTGTATTTACATAGCAATTTTCGTCGGATGATGAACTTTTGAAGTTTATCCGTGCACAGGATCATACAACTCGTGTCCATGTCCTGTTTCACCAGCCGCTTGTGTTTCAGATATTCTTTAACAGTATTAGTCTTAACCTGCAAAATGATTTTTGATTAATAATTTAAAAGGTACACCATACCAGTAGAATAAATATGCCGATCCTGGCACCGCATCCTCATCCTCATCTTCGTCCCTCATCCCAACCTAACCTCTCCCTTGTTCAAACTTGAATCACCTGACACCTCTAAATAATACAGGTTCTGTTGAAATATTGAATTTTTCTAGTAGTTCCATAGGGTTGTTATCGAATGGTTTTATATAGTAACAATAACTCATAAGATCGTAATGATGTGTTATATTGGTATTTTTCATTTTATTGTTTTTTTTCAAGTATATATTCTAAATCTGCGTATATCGAGAAAGGATGTTTTTGAGTATGTTCCCAGTTTTCAAATTTCATAAAAGTGTGTGGAAGTGGCAATATAGGCAACAGAAGATTATTTGTTATACATTATAACTTATAATCATTAAGTCGTTGATGAGCGTTAACGCCGAAGTAAGTTTTAAAACATCGCTTACATATTGATATGGTGTGTCCATGTTGAGATGGTTGAGCACCGACTAATTTTGATAAATTTATAATACGACAATAATGTTGTTTTCTCGTTCCATCTCCAAATAATAACAAGTCACGGTGGTCATCTAATTCTTCTTCACATACTTTTACAGAAAATATTAAAGTTTGTTGGGAATTTGTTTTGAATTGGTTTTTGCGAGAAATGTTTTTAATGTCAATATTATTTTTATACGTAAGCTTCCCTTGTTTTATACCATATATATTAACTGATACTTCTGGATTTTTTTTTCAAATTTTCGAACATCATTTAGCGTAACGGGGAAATTAAATTTGAAAAATCGTAGATGTTTTCTATTTCAGTGTAATTAGATCCTATTCGAAAATTTTTTACGGGGTCGATGAGTTTGGCCAAGATGCTGTATTTAAAACATTTGTTGTCTGTATTTTTTACGTTGATTGTCGCTTTTTTCCTTTCTAAACATGCGGGTAGTGGTATATAAGAAACACCTTCCAATGGTGAGTATTTATTAATATTGATTAAAATACTATCAAATACTGAAGCAATTTCCTAACGAAAACAAACAACCTAACCTAACCTAACCTGGAGACGGCGGCGGTGGTGGGATGAGGGATGAGGATAAGGATGAGGATGCGGTGCTAGGATCGGCATATTTATTTTACTCATACCGTTGCCGATGTGTTCGTAATAAGTTATTCAAAATTTAGAGATTATAGCAAATAGCAATATTAAATCGGTAAAATGAAATAGAGCGGGGTTATAAAAAAATATATTTTAAAGTACAGTGGATTCAAATTTTAATTACATTTAATTTTGTGACGCTAATGTGCACAATATCATTATTTAATAATTGTTCACATTTTATTATATCCACCATTCAATATTGTTAACGGTTTGTGAAAACACTGTCAAAAATATAATCGTTTGAATAGTTATAATATGATAAATAGAATAGATAGGGTACTTTATAGTACTGTATTTTCAAATTCGTGAGTAGCACTGGTAGTGTATACGACGTTTTTAAAACTCAACAATTTAGCAATGCTATTTTCGACTGAAAAATCAATATTTTGGCTACTGGATATCATACACTTTAATGTATTTGCTATCAATTTTATAAATGTCGGACATCAAGTTTTTTTATAACAGACTCTAAGTCCTCCAATTCATATGAACCACTGTTGATAGTACCATTCTTTAGAACGCAAACAACTCAGTACGAAGTCCGTACACTACGAACTAAATGGGTATAATAGTGCGGTTTAATGACGAGTTGATAAGAACACTGCGCTCTAGCCGCAATTATTATGACTAACGACGAGAAAACCGGTGGCAATATACCGTGGCTAGAGCGCAGGGTAAAAACTAACTCTAACTAGTCATTACTACGGTAACATTGCTACGTATATATACGACTAAATCGTTAACATCAATTGTGAAGGCACACGAGGTAGTTGACGTCAACTCGGCCGTATGGCTACATATCTACTTTCCATGAAAGTAGACGTATACACCGGATGGGAAAATTATAGCTGACTCAATGGACCTGCTTACACACACACTCTCTCTCATTCTATTCCTTTAATTGTGTGTAAGTGTGTTCATACTGTAATCGGTCCATTGTGCTCGCCTCTCCCGGCCATCTTGACGGGGGTTCCGATGCACAGGATTCGGTTAATGAGCGTTCGACTACCTGTACCCGTACCCGCCTTCCGCCAAAATTTTTTCACTTTTTTCTACCCCTCTATTTTTTAGCCACCGTAACAAGTTACAATATTAAATTACAGTCGACGTTATTGTCGGCCCCACATCAGTGAAGCGATTCGAAACGCACAATTTGTTAAACTTTTTATACAGGTTAACACGATTAATCCGATTTGAAGCAACAAGTGGTTATTAGTACCAGTTAAGTTCGATAGTTGAAGGAAGATCCACTTGTTCTTGCACGCATTGCACATCGGCACGACGTGTCGACGCACGTAATTGTTAGTATATCGCGTACAATCAAATAATATTATTTCACTGTTGAGAGTTGATTCGATCTCTCTTCAAAAATCAATTCTACCAAACCTTTTACTGGCCTACCACAGGGCAGCTGTCTAAGCCTAATTCTACTCAGTCTTTAGCTGTCCGGTCACAAATGTCTCATTTATGCTGATGATTTAGTTCATTTTCTCTTCAAATAATCATTTTAACCTTGCTATTGATAATCACAACTCTATCCTCAAGGATCTAAATAATATTATAATCGAAGTGTCTTTCGACGTTGTCCCCAAAAAATGTAAATCAGTCATTTTCACACGACCCTGCAGAATGGGTGTAGAGTGTAGACCGTTTGGGTGAATCGATCCAAAATATAATCTGTTAGGGCGAATAAGTATATACCGTTTGGGCGAGGGTTTATTCAACTAAAAATATCGTTTGGGTGAGGATTATTAAAAATATTGGCATAGGTATTAATAATATTATTATATAGTTAGATAGTAATTAGTAATAGATAGTAATCTACATTCAAAAAATAATTTCATTCGCCCAAATGGTATAAATGATAATCGTCCAAACGGACTATTATTTTTTTATTCAAAATTATTACCTTCGCCCAAACGACCACCGCCCATTTAAAAAATCTCAATATATATCTTAATAATAAAATCGTCTCTTTTGTACCTAAAATTATCTATTTAGGTACTACTATAGACCCCAAACTTCGTTGGTTACCACATATCTAGGGCTGCTATATTTGGTTAGGGTATCGTCATGAACGTTCTAGAAACTCTAGGATGGAGTGTATAGAAATACTCAATCTTGAAATAAAAATTAGAGTTCTTTATTTTAAATAAATTATTTGTTTATTTATTAAGGTTACATAAAAAAAATATTTTTAATTTATTGCAAAAGTACTTGGATGACTATATTTTTCAGAAGAGTTTGCTTTTTTCAATAGTTTTTTCCCCTTTAACATATTGGTAGAACTCTGCGAAGTCATGTTATAATTAACGATCATAATTGATGATTCATTCATATTTGTATGTAATAAAGCGAAATTTTGCAATGCATAGTTTCAATCGGGGCATTTTAGTCTTTTGCCGGGACGTTGGGACAATGAGTTCAATATCGGTAATAGTTCTGATATATCAACCCTAATTAGTAGGTATATGATTACGTCCTCTTTTTGGCCGATAAAATATGAAAACCCATAGTATTACAACCAGGTTCTATGTTTGAAATCGAATTTTTTGCTTGCAAATTCACAAGACAAATATGCGCTGTATATGTTTACTTCAAACGATGGAAAAATATTATATAACAATTCACCGAGTTTCCGCTTAACGTTATCGTATACATCAGTGGTTCTCAACTTTTTTTTCGTTCCGTACCCCTAAGTTTAATATTTTACTAGATTGTACCCCTCATTATAATTTTTAAACTTTTTCACATAACTAGGTACTTTTAAAATATTTATATAAAAAAATAATGAAAAATTCTATGTTACATTTTATTCTCCATATTTTTTAGATAGGTTGACGGTTAAGTTTTAATTTGTGACACAAATTTTTATTTTTAATAATATATAATGAGTATTTTTGAAACGAATAGTTTTAAATAATAAGTTTAAAATTTTCCGCCTTTAGTTAATTTTTTTTCACGTACCTCAAGGGGTATGCGTACCCTTGGTTCAAAACCACTGGTATACATGATAAAATTTTTAAACAGAAGTGACCGCAGTTTGTAGTATTACGTTTTTGTTCTCTGATATAATTATAATTAATGGCACATCTGTGAAAATATTTTTGTACATATAATGGTGGTAGTAAATTTCCAAAACTTTCGTAATATTCTACTTTTATTACAATTTTTTTATACGCTACCCAATGCATTTCTGAAGAATTTGACGTATCCAAGCTGATAATCCCAGATTCTAAATGTTTAAGACGAACTGGTAACATACAAATATATCTCTAGTATAAGCACTCCGTTGAAATGAGGTATACTTTGAGCATATTTCATAAGTTGTAGTCATATAACGCTTTACTGGGTAACGTAAATATTAGTTTTTTGACGTTTTTACAGCCCTACCACTTTATGTAGTGCGAGATATAGGCGGGAACCAATTTTGTATGAATTGCTTTTATACGGTGTGAGATACAACCAGTGTTGAATTCAGACATTTTTTCCAGGGGGGGCAGTATGAGATGTGGAATTAATATAATACAAATTAACAAATTTTACTTTATTTACCTGATTAATATAATTGAACATAATTGAGCTTATAAAAACAATTGAAATTATTTAATATTTAAAAAATGTATAATTAATATTACTATTTAAAGCGTATGCGGCGTGTTTTCTTTGTTGCATATAAATCTATCACCTCGTCGACATATTCAATTGACGGATCTTCATCACCTTCTATACTTATTTTCATACAGTATTGAAGAGTATCTTGTCCCATTCGGTTGCGAAGATTTGTCATAATTCTATTCATCGCACTGAATGATCTTTCTACGGTAGGCGTTCCTATTGGAATACATAAAATGGATTCTGATAATTTTTTCAGATGTTCATAACCAATATTTGCTTCAAGAAGGTCAGTTATTGGATATCCGTTTGTTTTAACTTTCTGTGAAGCAACAAACATAAAAGACTTATAATCTGATAATACTCCATCTTTTTCATTTTCATTTAAAGAAAAACAATCACATAACTGTTCAATAATTTTTTCTGATGAATTTGAAAATGATTTGTAATCTTCGAATATTGCACACCCTTCGATAAGTGTTAAAGCTGTGTCATTAAATCGACGGTTCATTTCTTTGATTGTTTGTTCCAAAAACTGTGAAAGGCAAGATATTGTTTCTTTGAAATAATCGTCTTTTTTTTAGTGAATTAAGTTTACTTGAAATATCAGTAGCATTTTTAATGATGGTACTTTTATTCACTGAATCTTGTTTTAAACCTTCTAAAATTTTATTTAAGTGACATGTAGTACTTTTAATTAATGTTGGCAAAGCTGAAATACAAATTGTAGGACCTTGCAGTGTTAAACTTAAATTAGAGATTGCGCCTAATATTTCATCCAGTCCACACAAAAGTACTATAAAATTTTCTTCGCGGAGACTTAGTAAAATTCCACCGGCCAAAGATGCTAAATCTGCGCCATCTTGATGAATGTGTTCACAAGTAGTAGTTATAGCAATATATGACTGTTTAATTGCATGAACTATTTTATAATGACTTAACCACCGAATTTCAATAGCCTCAGGTATTTTTAATATTGGATCATTTAAAATCGCTTGTATTTTATGAAGCAGTTTTTCTCGTTTAGGAGATTGATGAAACAGTTTATAAATATCTTTCAATACATGGAACACACGTTTAATTTTAGGAAATTTGTTGCGCATACTAGTTAATGCAAGTGATAATACGTGAGCTCGACAGTGAATATATGGCACTTCTCTTCCAGCTTTATCGGATACAAATCTACGAACTCCACCTTTATTTCCGGACATGTTTGATGCCCCATCAAAACCACAAGCTATAATATTATCATAGGACAAATTATGCTTAGTTAACTCATTGCTTATTGCATCTATGATTGTTTGAGCTTTAGTATCAGATAAAGCAACAATATTAAGAAATCTCTCAACTGGTTGATTATTTTTAACGAAGCGAACACATATAGATAATTCAGATTTATTATTTATGTTTGTACTTTCATCGGCTAATAAAGAAAATTTTTTCCCGTATATTTCTTTGTCTAACTTAGCATCTAATATTTCTGAAGCACAACATAATAGCTCACTAGCTGTAGCTTTACTCGTGTATGTTGAGCGGTCACTATTTGCATTAATCCAATTTTGAAGTGAATCGCTGGTTTTCACAATTAATTGCTTAATTAATGGCTCATATTTAGTTGTATGAGCTATTTCTTCTTTCACTAAAAAATAAACAGATCGGAAAAGGTATGATAAATGTTTGCGGTTTATTTTACATTCTTCAGAATTTTGATTTAAAATTTGATTATATACAGGGTTTTTTAAAGCTACCAAAGCAAGTTTTTCTAGTTCTACACTACGAATATGTGACGCAGAATATGTATGTTTATTTAATTTTCCATCTTTTCCCAAAGCATTTTTATAGTTTTGGAATGGTGTTTTAACAAAAATTCCTCTTGAGCTAGCAAATAACGCTGAATCGTTGATTACATGTTTTTCACATAATTTACAAAAAGCACCAAATCTCTGATTATCAAAATAAAGCCAAGGATAATCTGCTTCCCATTTAGTGTTATACAATCGATTTACTTTACCTTGTTTCGATGAACTACTAGTTAATGTAACTGGGTTCTCTGGTAGGTTATCTAAAATAAAAATTATAAAAACATTAAATAATAAAATTAAATATTTCTAAGTAGAATGTAGATTATCCAAAATATATTTTACCTTCAGTTGAAGAGTTAGTTACAATATCTTGATTTATGTTAATAGAATCTGTTGAATCTACAATTTTGGTTTTTTTATTAGATGAAAAATAATCTTTGATTGATCGTTTTGACATTTTTAATTTTATAAACAAAAGAAGCGTATTTGCCACAAAACTATTACAATCACAAAATACAAAATAATAATAACTAGGTAATTTTTTCTACGTTAATATTGACTATAACAGAGACGCGTGATTTTTAAACTGCGAGGTGGTGTCTACCGTCTAACATTAGGATTAAGTAACCCAATAAATTAAATAACATTAATATAATATGTTCGCGCAAGTTATCGAGTGCGATAACTTCAAATAGATATTAATGCCGCCCTAATCGCGACTCCTCTCTTCTGGGGTCGATGGCCCTATTATGTGCTATTTTAAAATCGATTGCCCGACAGTAAAAACGAATTAGTAGGTCAACGGCCCTAACAATCACGTATCTTTACGGAATTATAACCGCCGTAAAGATTACGTATAGATATTGCCCTATCTTAGGTGATATAGGGTCATTGGTCACTAATTTCGAATAGCATATTTTTTGGTGTTGTCGGAGACACCGGCAAAAAGGAATAGTGTCTCCTCGGTGCGACGCCTTCGTGGTAACAAGTTGTCGGCACGTTGCCGCCTCAGACCGTCTTGTGAACAGTGTTTCCAATTATATTATTTTAACGGGCTGTGTAATATGCACCTAGACCATTCAAATTGTTTCATTAATAAATAAATCATTTATTTACTGACATTTAACCGGGGGGGGGGGGGAAAACAAAACTTCAGGGGGGGCAGTTGCCCTCCCTGATGTATACCTGGATTCAACACTGGATACAACCCATTACTCAAATGTGATAGCGGTTTTGTATTAAATTCATAAGTTGTCTTGAAAAAATTGGTAATACCACCAGTTAGAGTTCTCAAAGCTGATAAACTAGTGGAAATCAGTATGAACGGTAATACATTATATTTTTTTCGCTATTGCCATTATTTTTGGGACTTTAATCTTTTTGGTTTTGAATGCGTTTTGTGCAACAGCTATACATTTTTTTGCTCAATTTCAACAAGTTTTTTTTCACCAATTTTTTTCTTTATAATGTTTTTAGTAGTTCCTATGCTGCTTTAAAACCACATTCAGTATCTATTTTACATTATACTTTCATGGCTGTAGTCACGTCTCAAGCCACTGATTTTTCTTTTAAACAAGATTTTTTCGAATTGAACCTATCCCAGGTTCGTTGTTTTAGTATATGGTCAGCTTCGTTACGATCTATGATAGAGTTACTTCTGCCGCATGCGATATCGTGCTCTCTGCAAGCAGAGTCCACAGGATTTATATATACCGTTATCACCGCGAGCTAAACGTTTTTTTTTTTTTAATTTGTACCAGGTCTGCAATATTGGTAACCTACAAAGAAAAAAAAATTTTAATTATGATAAATAGTCTTAGAATTCGGTTGAGGGATAAGGGAACTTCTCGATATTGACCAGTCATAATATTGTAACACTATCGCGATCTTGACACATATAATTAAATATTTCAATACTATACCTAACTTTTTAATTTGTCCAGTATTTATTACGTATTTATTTACGATACTTGCTAGTTTCGGCCCATAGTGGGTTAAACACCAATAAAATTTAAAAAACTATTCTCTTATTGTGAGTTCTCTGAAATCGTAATTTTTTAGTTATTTATTTATAAGTCTCTGTAGCGCGAGGCATCCGAAGTAGCGGGGAATTTGGACAGATGCCCACCCCTTTCTACATCGTCCATTCGCAATGATGCTGGCTAAATTTGTAAGTCAACACAATTGATATTGTTGTTAAAACCCGCAACACCGTTACATCTATTTTCGTTCATATTGAAATGTTAGTACTTATCTTTGTTACTGTTCTGTGTGATCTAGAGAAGAGAGAACTGTCGTTTATTCGTTTTTCTCTCCTTTGTGTTGGCTTAAGCGCTAAACGCGTATGTTTATTAACGATAAGAATACCGTAGTACCAATAATCGAGTTTTTGCAAAGGTACCTAAAACAAACGGTTTGAATATTAAAGATTGTTTCAGTGATGAATCGATGTTAAAGTTATTTGTTATTTTACTAAAATGCTTACTTCAATCATTAAACCGTTTTTTCCTGTGTTCCACAGCTTGGAATTCCTGGTATCTATGATCTATGATGTCTACTAGTTGGTTCACAGAATAAACAGAACGGAATTATTTTTATTTAACGTGGACTTTTATGGGAGATGATAAAATCGTGTCCAACATTTTGTAAAATTAAATGTGCTGCCACGTACGGGGAAATTACCATTTTTCTTTATTTCGTGTAACACTGTTAATTCATTCAAATTTGCATTCAAAGTTCAAACCAATTATTGTTTTTTAAGAAATTAAATTTTTAGTTTCTACTTCCTATTAAAGTACTATTAAAGTATTTAGTTTATGTTCAACGTTGTGGGTAAATGAACAAAATAACACATACATAGCAGATTATTGCTGTGACGTTACATAATCTGTAAGAACACCTCAAGTTTACATTTACTAGATTGAGTTAAGTAAGTTGTGAAAATCCAAACTTTTACTACAGTATAATTAAATATATTTTTTTCATATAATATTTGTAATTATCAAAAACAATTTATATATAGCAATTATTACAATTAATAATACAAAATATAATAATCAACAGTCTTAACAAAATCATCACTAATTTAATAGGACAATTCAGACTTGATAGTTACAATGGAATATTAGTAATTGTATTTTTATAAGAAGTTACAATATAATAATATAAAATATTTTAAAAGTTCTGTTTGTTTGTGTTTGTGCTTATAATTATTAAAATATTGAAACATTTTCAATAAAACAAATTTTTTAAATAATAATTGTATGACATGATATTACTACAGTACTCCCTCGTTAATACGAACACGACGGGACCACAAAATAACCTGTTCGTGTCAACAAAATGTGTGCAAACCAATACGTTTAACACGAATTTGTTCGTATAAATGTACATTACTTTGGTACATACTACATATAAACTAATATTTTTAATTAATTAATTACTACGCTACATTACATATAAAGAAATATTTTTAATACATTTTTTCAAAAAAAAAAAAAAAATTAATTTAAAACTCACGTCGGTTTAAAAAATTGAGTAATAGGTTTCTGGGTGAATGTAACTTGACATATATATGTACATAGTAGGGATAAGATGAGATATCGATAAAACTGTGTTATAAAGATTAAATGACTAATGACTACATACTGTATACGAGTAATAAGACGAAAATAGATACATATGTATGTATGTATTGACATTTTTCTGTTCGTATTAATCAACAAAACGACAATATGGTACCTAAAATTTGTTCGAGTTTCGTGTTAACCGAAATAATTCGTATAAATCGAGGAAGTAAAAAAAAAACCATATTTTATAGTATAGAGCTTTTCTCGGGACCGAAAAACCTGTTTGCGTTATCCAATAATTTATGTTAACCGAGTTCGTGTTAACGAGGGAGTACTGTACTCTTTGAAACATGCTCTGTTTTAACCTCTACAACTCTTTTAATTTAATTGGATAATAAAATATTCATATTTTATTCGTATAAATATATTATATATTATATTTATCGTATCACCGAACTTAATATTAATTTAAGTTATTTGAATAAGATGAAATATTAGTAGACCTAAATTACCTAAATTAGGTATAAATATTTTTATTGCGAAGGTTTCAAGTAGCACAAAAAAATAACAAATTATTACAACAAATAACAATCAAGTTTTAAAAAGATCATTAGAAACAATCAGTGAAAAAAAAATCCAGACGAGCTATATAAAATATAAATATTCCAAAATTGCAAATTAACAGTATACCTACAAACCACATAAAACTTAAAAAAAAGGGAAATATCTGTTTCCTAGCAGCACGTTTAATTTCTCAAAATGACGTACCGTTTTTGGTCAAGCCTTAAGATACCGTTCTGTTTATTCTGTGGTTGGTTCCCGGCAAGGTGGATATATCCACCTTGGTTCCCGGATATCTACATCTAAAGTTATCATATGAATTGGTTCCGATGAGAATGATGAGATGAGATTTTACAATGATAATAAAATCGCAAGAAAATGTCGTTGGTGATTTTTCGTTGAAAATGGTGCAAAATGACGGAGGTAGATGGCGCTTCCGTTATCGTCCGGACGCGTCGATCGAATTCAATGGAGTGCGAAGACCCCATATTATTTGCCGACGACGAATTGAAAAACAGAATAGGTAGTGTTAAAATATAATGCGTTTTAAAAAATTAAGTACAAAATCGGAATCGTATTAAATATTTTGATAACGTCAAATAAGAAATGCGACATTTTATTAAAGTTAAACGCTAAAATATAATTTTGGCAAACGTACAATTTTTTAAAACTTTTTTAATTCATTAGTAAACCAAATTAATTTTGTGTTTTATTCCGTACCCTAGTTTTCACTTAGAATTTCCGCCAGGGCCGTTTGATTTTTAAACTTTAAATAATTTATAATACACATTTTTATTTTATATTACTTAATGTTATTTTTTATAAATTATAATGTATAAAATATCCATATATGCTATAACTCTATAAATATATTATAATATTTTAGTTATTGTATGTATGCAACATTTTTATAACTTAATAAATATATCATGTGTGCTCAACGTACGCACTTTAAATAAAGTATAAAAATGAATCAAATTGTTGCGATGATATAGACCTAATTTATATATTTACAAATTTGATTTCTTTTAAAATTTGATCACGGAATGTATAGATATGTTAGGTACCTAAACATTACACCAGCAGATGTGTCAATATTATCTTGCGCGAGTTTACTCTAAATATGTAAATCTATAATATTATTATAATATATAATATATAAACACCAATGGCATGCGTACTTACCCATAAATGTTGAATATAGGTAGATAATATTTTAATATACCCTATAATATGATATGTATTAGACATTTAGACGTATATTTAAAATCTGAACATTCATAGTTTAATACCTATTTTTATATATCGAACACTGTTGCCCAATAAATACATTTATTTATTATATTATATTGATTTATTGATTACAAAATTTAGTTCACGACGTTCACGTAGGTATATATAAATAGGTTGTTTGATTGAAAATCACTTTGGTTTTACGTTACGTTTCAATCAGTGTTTAAAGTAACGGCTATAAGTCTATAACGAATCTTTATATATGCATATAAATAATTATATACGTATAACCCCCTCAATAGTAGAGTCAGAATTGACCTCGACGTAACTCAGTAATAAAATTGTGTTAATATCTTATAGGACGCGTGCGAAATTATATTACTTCACGTTTTCGCATTGGTGTATTTACGTATTTGTATCATATACATGATACCTATTACCTATACATATATAAATTTCGAAGGACATATTTGTATAGCTTGCTGCAATTTCAGGCATTAAGTTTCTTCTAATACATATACTTACCAATTGATTTGGCAATATTAATTAAGGGTGTATTTTATAATATACCTACTTATTACCTTTACAATTTATATATTCATTTTTCGTATAATATGTACAGTGTACACTGTATGTATAATAATTTGGTGATAATCGCTTCCGGATTGCAATTACACCTGCGAGACTCATTGAATATACCTAGGTAGTAGGTAATCCGCAAGACAAATAGGTGGTACCTGTTTACGACGACAACGCTCATGTAGGTATACATAACCTGTAGTTACTGTAAATATGTATATCCATCTGATATAAAGAAAAATACAAAATTGTCAAAAATATCTATATAAGTATATTTATCTATGATAAATATTATTATTTATTAGTTATTATCTATTGATATTCTTTATATATACCTATAATATATTATGAATTGCAGTTTTAAATTAAGTTTTTTAACTTTAACATATCTATTAATATTATTTTGAGTTAATATATACAATAAGAGATAAAACATTTTAATACTATATTATACTACGAATAAGACAGTTAAAAGTATATTTGAAATATGAATATACGTCTATTCTGAAAATTATTTTAAATAAACATAGTTATAATTTTTGTAAGTGTATTTTTTTTCATCAGCTATAATTATTTGAATTAATTTTCTTTTACTGTAGATACCTGGAAACCCAAGTATAATTCAAAAAATATTATTCTACGTATTGTAAAATTATTATCTATAATTTAACTTTATCCTTATTATTTTTTTAACAGGTTAGACTTTTTAATCATATAAAAATGTTTTATGAGTATAATTATTATACATTTAACATAACTCTATAGTAATTTATATGGTATTATACATAATACCTACCTTTATACGTATAATATACATGGAAATTTGTTGTTCATATAAATAACTGTATTTTGTATTAAAGTTTTTAAAAACCAAGCTCCTCCATTCTATAGACATTTATTAATGCTAGTACCTATACAATATTCATATAACATTAAATCGAATAATAATATAATAAATGAACTACATTTGTTTGTTTGCTATATCTGTTCACATATTTATAAAACATATTATAGTAAGTTATGTGGTATTGTAAATTTATAAAAAAAATTGTCTACGTCTTGTGCAGTAGAATTTTAAATATGCAAGTGTAAAATTTTCTTAGCAAAAAACAATAAAAAAAAAAAAGATATATATATATAAATTAAAGGGCAGTAGTTAATAATTACTCACTTTTTCGAACATTTAAATAGAGAAAATTAGTAAAAAGAAAAACTGACTAAATATAGGAACTTATATTTTAGTGCTTTAGTATACGATGATATTTCGCTAAGAGTACATTGTACGTGTATGGTGTATATAGATGATACAGTTTAATATTAGGTACATATATAATGCATTTTTGAGATAACGATTGATGAACGTTTGGAATATGTCGAGAAAAAGGATGTGCCGTGAACTTTTATGAATAGCAGGGTCGTCAAATAAAACAAATGAAAAATATTATTGTTGGGTATTTTTTAATAGATTGTTTAACGATAATTGGAACCAACATAATTTAGAGGATTCATGCAGTTATACTTTCTGTTTTGTCGCAATATTAAGTATTATTTGTTTTTATTAATAACAAACACAGTAAAAACATTTATTAATAGAATAACGATGGATTATTAATTTATTTCTAATTAAATCGTAGGTTTTATGTTTATATATGCAAATATATAAATTAATTGTTTTTTGTCTTTATAAAGTCTTAATAAGCTTGAAACCTCATCCTTGCATTGCCTTAAAAAACACTGGTACCTTGATCTAATAAAAAATAAAAATATATTTATGTATATATTTTATCCTCCATTGAAATTTTAGCTATAATAATAATAGTGATTTCATATTTTTATGTAATTAACAGCCAACATTAATTTTACTACCTATATACCTACGCACATTTAAGGAAGTTATTCTGCATTTATTATTATTTACCAATATAAAATATTCAATATTTTAGATATACTTACAATAAAATATTTTCGTATTTCAAAATTTATTTTTATTTTCTAACAAAAATAATTAGTATCAAACATGATTGCGCATGCAATTGGAGTACAAACGTCAGTATATTATAAATTATATATGTACAAGCAATGTACTATACACCTTTAGGTACTCCATGCTTATAAATAAACTTAAAAGTTTAAAGAAGTATAAATAGGTACAGTTATATCAGTTAAGAGGTTTAACATTTACGCAGAGAATCGAGAGAATAATGTCTACTACCTATTAAAGATTTGAAGCGTAATGTAGTTCTTTTAAAAACTGTGTGATAATATTTATAGTTTTGTGTTAAAAGCTTTTAAGAGTGATTACTAGAAATATATATACTTAGGTTTATATAAATACTCTTAAATTTCTTTTATGTATTATAAAATAAGACAGTTACATTATATATGTGTTTAAAGTCTGTATAGTGCATACTTATAATAGGCTCGAGACTCGAGTCATATGTATGAATGTATATAATCTTATGTAATAGATCTCTCTATATTTTGATTATTATATGTATTTAATAAGCAAAATCTTATTACATTGTAGAATTTACATTGTATTTGTTTAATGATTAAACATTTTTAAACATTAGTAGTCATAAATATACATGTTACGGGCAATTTAGAATACAATGTGGTTCTGTCCGGGCAATGTAAAATTGTGAATTTTTTTTAGCCAACTAATATTATTTTAAATTTTATTATTTACCAATTTATAATAATTTATAGTATTGATTATTTAAAAAAACAACAATGATTTTTAATTTTATTTATTTATTTATTATAATATAATAAATATTTTGATGAAATAACAAAAAAAATGAACAAATTTTATCATTTTATTTTTTTAAATTATTGTTCTTATGTTGTTGATTGATTTTATAAGACAGCTATTAGTTAATAGTAAAATTGCAATTATTTACAAATTGTATTTTATTTATTTTAAAAATAACATAATAATATTAGTTTTTTGTTTTGTCATTCCATCAGTATATTATACAATTTTAATAACAATTATTGCTATTAAAATTTAAAAAAAAAAAAAATATTAGTGGTTCACAATTTCACATTGCCCGGGCAATGTACACTATGATCGATATTCTTTATACATTGTCCGTAACATATATTTCCATACAACAATAATTCTTCACAATTTTTAGTCTATATCTTTATACGAAAGTCTATAGACCACTTAAATGTTTAAAATAAATATTGTGTACTTTATTTACAAATATATTATACCTATATCTGTTTGAGATTGTTCGTTGCAAATATCGTCAATAAGACTTTTTTGATCTGCCAATCTGCGTAACAAATGGAATCCTTTCAAACAAACATAAATATCACAAAGTAAAAAAAAAAAAGTCGGAGATAATCAGATAATCAATTTTATCGAAACAGTATCGCAGCATAATACAAGTATATATTATATAAATATAAACGCGCTACTTCAACAGTATTAGGGTAGGTACGAGGTAGGTACCTACTACAATATATTAAAAGGAGTAAAAAATTAACAAGCGCATATTATATACAATTAAGTATACACAGGTATTACATTCCGAGTGCATTCTATGTATACCTAGTATGTCTTAATAAATATCCCATTGGAAAAGTAAATTAACGATTTCGAAAGGGGAACGGGTTATAAAGTTTGTTGGACTGACAGGTGGCGGCATCTGACGACGTGCCGCCGTCTCCGGTTGACGTATAGATGTATTATATACATATATTATATTATATATACAACGTCGCTGGCGCGCGCGCTCTCGTGTATGTGCGTATGTCATGATGGCCGAGACGGTCGGTCTCATTAAGTGGGAGGCGCCATATTATGGCCATTTCCATACACCTTCCACGTATACACATACACATACACTCGAGTCAAATAAAATAATAATAATAATGAAAAAAAAAAAAAAAAATAGTAGAGAGAGAAAAAAATACGCATACACAAGCACAGAAAAACACAAGTACACAGACACACACGCGCGCGGAATGAACCCACGTACGTATATCGTATACGTAATAACGCTGAAATTATCGAGGGGAAGATAATTGTCGCCCGGCGGAAACCACCGCCGCCGTACACACTATGTAGCACAGAAAAACCTGACAAGTCGTCACAGCGTTGTGCCGGTGGTGGGATACACGCGCTGTACGCCGCACGAACGCGAGTAGGGAAGAAAGGAAGAAAAAAAAAAATAATAACAAAAAACGGAAAACGAAAAAATAGTAAAGCTAATAATATTTTCATGAGTGCGAACATGGTTTGCTCGTGTTTCGTCCGGCCGCGGTGGATGCGGGAAAAATCGTGGAAATGTGATAAATAAAAATACAACGTCGTTCGCGCATTTTCGTTTCGTTGCCGTCGTCGGCCGTACAGGTATCTACCATAATATAAATATATAACACACATATATCATAATCCACACAAACGCACACACACACACACATACACACACACACACACACGAAAACGAGCAATATTAAACGTTTGTACTCGTCTCTCTCTCTTTCTCTCTCTCACACACACATACACACATACCCACTCATACACATTCGTTCGCACGTATTTCGTTGTATACATACACATATATAAATATATATATTTATATTATATTGTGTATAAATAATATTATACACATGTGCGCGTGGGCGAGTGACGAGTCGCAGCAGAGTGCGCGTGTGGGTTATGGAAGAAAATGACCGGCGGAACCGAGCGGATAGTCGTCTGCAGCAGCAGCAAGAAAATACTGCAGAACTCGGGCATCACAAGAACGACGACCGCGACGGAGCGACCATCATGAGCGTAAGTCCGACACACACGCTTATAAAAATTATTATTTTTATGATATTATGTAATATTATCATAATACTCATATAGGTACTAAATATATTGTATTGATTGCATAGTGTAACAGCGAACTATCAAACGCGTATCACGTTAAATAAACTACGATTTTTTCGGATTTTCGACTAAAGTCCTGTTAAGACGTGTTTTTTTCCAGCTCGCATAGAAAATAATAAAAATAAAAATTCACTACGGTTATATACCACCTATACCTACCTATTAAATTATTCGTTCTGCGGTATTTCCGTGCGCCAAAAACTTAAAGGTATTCAAACAAAATGCATAGCTGCAAAAAGTCTTAAATCTCATCGATATTCGCGAATGATGCCTGTACGGCATCGTCCGCGCTAAGAATTGCGCAAATTTCGGCGATGCGCGCGTTTCGTCGGAAAGTTCGTTCCGTTTCGGCTCATATTTTCGCGGTACACACGATATGTGCAGAAGGTATGCGAATGCATTACGATGATATATTACCATGTCACCATTTATGTTTAAAATTATGTTATTGTACGTACGAGGACGATGTCCGTTGAGAAAAACAGATGTTTTGTCACGTAGCGCGTGTTTAAATTGAGATGAATGCGTGTGCGTTGTCTAGCAAGCAGGGACGCGCACGGAAAGGATATCGCAGGTGTGTGAAATCGTTACGAATCCTGGGGTTGTTTTTTATTTTTCACAACATCAGAAATAAATTGATTGATCGACAATAACGGTGTGTATAATAGAAAGAACAGCCGTATAATGATTAGACGCCCGTTCGCTCATAACAAGCGCGTAACTTGGACGTATATCAAAGGTGTCGAGTCATCTGGTTAACAAACTCGATAATAATAACATCTTCATTGTCGGACTCTTTGGCGTATCTGTGTAGATTTATATTTAGGCACGATAGACCATAACAATAATCATATATAATATGTAGGTACCTCCTATATTGTACATTTGTACCTGTAATACAAATATAATTGAATCATTATTTATCGTAGTCACATGTTTTTAAATAAAATATATAATATAGTTTAAGTATACTAATATACTTATAGGTACTATAGAAATATATATATAAGTATGATCTGATAATTTTTTAAGTAACTAGTAAAACTATTACATAAATATATATCATGTAATAATTTATCTTCTTCGCAAAGTGTGCAATGGTAAATGCAATTTTCAAAAAATGATTAATACTTTGAAATAATAACGTAAAACAACTTGTCATTTTTTTTTTTTTTTGTACACTATAAATGTGTTATTATAAAAATATTCTTATATCTTTGTAATAATTGCTTAAATAATTACCAATTAATATTAGATATTTTAAAAAAGAGCTTATATTATTTTAAAACCAGTTACAATAATAATGATTGAATAAATTAATATCTTCGTATAAATTATTAACACTTATTTACTTTGTTCTATAAAAAATAATATTACGTTTTTATTTTGCTACGAGAAATGAATTAAAATTAATTTATATACTAAGACATTAGGTTCAATATAATATAATGAATTGTTCTCAATATTTTATATACTAAATATACTTATAAATTATAACTATAGACTTTAATTTATAGAATGAATACAAAAAAAGAATTAAATTATATTTTTTATTTTATATCTCTTTAATTAAAATAAATAATAAGTACATGTTCATTTTAATTTATCGGATAATAAACTTAGGAAGGGACTTGTATGTTTAATTTAAAATAAGCTGAATTTTTTTATATATTTATGTTTTAAAATTAAATAATAATTATAAATATACTTTTAATTACAGTTTGTAATGTAAGAATACAAAAATTTAGGAAAATAAACAAAAATATTGGTGAATATATTTTTTCTTTTTAGTTTAATGTTATGCAATTGTTACTCATATTTATTTTATATTTTATAAGAAAATGTCTCTTTCAACTAAAAGTTTGACCATGACACTATATTTTATTTCTTATAAAATATTTTTAAGACATTTTTAAAATATCTAGGTCAATAAATAAAAAAAAAAAATTATTTATTTTATATTCACGAATAAAAAATAAAATATAAAATAATTTATACATGTAATGATTTGCAATAAAAAAAGAGTAAAATTTAATTCATAACTTACAATGTTATTGTTTTAAATATAATAAGAATATATTCACACATAAAAACAGTACATTACACTTAGAATATCTTGCTTATATTATATTGTTTTAACACTATTAAGTGTGTTTTAACTAAATTTTTGCTGAATTATAAGATTAGATGTTAAGACAAATTAAAATAAGTGTCACGAATATTAGGAAGACAATTATTATTAATTTTAACTATTAAAAATAAATGAATCATTTATTGTTGATAATTGATACAAGCTATCGTATAATGTATTATACAAATACCGAATGTTAAAAATTACACATAATAAAGATACTTAAAATTATACATCAAGTTATACACATACTCGTACATAATATATCTTTTGAGATTTGAGACTGATGAATATCAAGTTACACATATTTTATTAATATACATATATATATATATATATAATTAAACAATGTTCGAGGAATATTACATCAGGTTTTTTCTAATTGATTTCGTGTTGTTTTCTAGTTTGAAAGTTAGGTACACAACTTCAATAAATAAATAATAATAATAATAATAATAATAACAATAACAATAATAATTTAAATTTGATTAAGGTTTCTGGTTATTATACACGCGTAATACGTTACACATTCAGTCAATTGAATAAATCGAACACGCCGTATTTTCTAATTTGTGTCTTCGTATTATACAACCATGACAAATCTTGGGGCGTTTTTTGATCAGAAAATACCACCCACTTCGTGTGCATGTGCGTTCAACCAGATTATATTCCCGTAATCAAATAATATTTGAAATTTCTCCGTACATTTTGCGATGTCTCTCCGTTGCAACCGCATGGGTTCTACACATTTGGGCGTTAAAAATTATGTCGGAAACTAATGTCATAACTTAATTTAGTTAAGGGCTAGGTTTATACTTGATTTGTATTATTTATAAACACATATAACGTGTTATTTTTTCGATTCTCTTTTTATACAGCGCTGTACTAGGGTACATTTTTAAATGGGCAAAAAATATGATTATTAGATGTGTATCTATCATACATCTACATAGGTAATATTATTTATTAGTTATTATTGCATTACTGTGTACACATATAAAAATCATATTTATTAATTATAATTATTTAATGTTTAAGGTTATTTTATGATGGTACATTAATAAAAACGAACACAATTAATATAATTTTATTGTTTAATAACTCACAGCAGTAAAAATTTAATATTTCCTTTTTAATTTAATGTGAAATAGTAAAAGTACTGAAGATTATATTTTATAAGTCATTTTTATGTAATTTTAAAATGATATTTTTTATCATAATTATATTTTTAAGTATAAAATCGTCCTCCCGCCTAAAAACCCCTTCCTACAAATTGGGGCTCAAATAACAATCTATATTTTACCCTAAGTACTTAGGTATGAAGAAGACACATGTGACTTTCAACATCCACTCATTAATTTTCTCTATTTTATGATATAGACTACTTTTATTTCAATTACTTTTTTTCATCTTACGATCTCGATTTTTTTTACATTAATGCTCTCTTTTTTTCACAAATGTCTTCATAATAAAAACCATACTTAATTTTATTCATACTGGCTTAAAAATGGTTTGCTTTGTCATTATTATGATATTTATAATGGTTTTAAATTATTAAGATACAATAATAAAATTTATGTTAACACCTAATCAATTAAAAAGAAAAAAAAGTATATTAGAAAATATGTAAATATTGTTTTGCAATAGGATTCGGATGTTAGTGCTATAATTGTTATTAATTTTTAAAATTAATATCTAATTAATTTTCAAATACATACATAATATTCGTATTATTAAACTTAATAATGATTAAAAAATAAAATAATATCAATAAACAATAAAGTTTCTGTACAATTACTTTAATAACTACTTTATGTTTACTATTTATATTATATATTATATATATAATAGCATTATAGGCTACGAAGTTTCTGTATAGAATTTAATATATTATATATAATAAGAAAAATCGTAAATGTCCGCAAAATATATAAATTATGCGCATTTATATAGTATATATTTATACTAATCTACATGTCGGCTATAATAAAATAAAACTATTTACTTTCTAGTATATATTGCTGTTATATAATATGCGTTTAATATATGTACGATAATGGCTATGACACACGCTGTGGCTTAAGTGGTACTAAAACTAAAAAGAAAAAAAAGGCAACAATTCTTTTTCTGATGTGTACAAGTTTATATTAAATGTATAATATAGTAACATTGTATACGTATATATAAACATGTGAAATATGTATAGATACCCAATATACATATACCTACTGCTGTAGCAATAGTTTGTTAATATTATACACTAAAGTTGCGCCACTTAGTTGAATATCATATGTATATTATACAGAGTAATTCACCAAGTATGCTCATATCCATTATTTCCTTTAACAATAGGTTTTTTAAATTCTGATTTTTTGAATTTTTATGTATACTTAAACTTTAAGTCTTTAAAAGATTATATTTTCAAATATGTACTTAGATTTTTTAGTTGCAGCATAACAAATTCTATTTTTCAAATAAGAATTATCCTCTTTTTCTACAAAATTTAAATTTTTGAATATATAATTCTTTTTAAAACGTTGAAATATCTTTTTTTAAGTTTAATTAAAATTCATTAGAGTGTTTTTGAGTTATTTAGCTTTGTATACTATGAAGATAATAGGCCAATGGTCGGGACTATGGTGATTTGAAAATTATCGTTATTAATTAATTAATATTTCTACATTTTCAAATTTAAAAATTTAAAAAATTGTCTGAATATAATAATTATAAGATTCAATATTATTTAGATAATTATTTATAATTTAGTAAAATTATTTCTGAGAATTATTATCCTTAGTATATGTATATATTTTAATAACTTATTCCGAAAACTATTCCGAATTGTAGTTTAGATGAGTACATAAAATTTTTCAAAAATACCATCTAATAATTTACAGGAAAAGCTGCGATTTTTATTTAAAAAAAAAGAAATTGATATTGCCATTAAATACAAATCTAAGTGTTTAAAAATATGGTTTTTATATGTATATTTAAAAAATCTAAAAATCTAAGTTTGAACAAATTCGTTATTAAAAGAAAAAAAAAACGGCGTTGAGTATCATTTATTTTATAATAGAACCTATTTATATAGATCCATATTGAAATCTTTAGGCGCGTAATAAATACACACGTATCTATAGCAGAATTGGGTATTTTTTTTTTAAACCACGTGATTCTTCAGCAGTATAATATACGTAGGTATCTATAAATAATTACGTACCCGTGTATAAATGTTTTTGACGAGCAACAGTCTGTGCTTGTATGTATATAGCAGGTCGCAACCGCATTGCGTGATCTCCTTGACGGAATAATCGGAGCTGTCCGACATCACCACAAACAAATGGCTGGTTCTCGTGTTGACGCCGCATAATATATATATATATATAAGTTGGTATACATACATAAAATGTATACACACCTATTGTATCTATCTATATAGCGTATGTATGACCAAACTCTTAAACTCGAGCCATACACAAAAGCCACACACCATCGTGTGCGAGTATGTTGACCTGGCGAAATGTCGACCGCAACATCAGTGGGAATCTACGCTTAAATCGCTGTTTTTTTTTTTCACTGGAAAATAATAACATCACACCGCCATTTCATATTACAATTTCGTATTTATATTATTATAATATTTTCCGGAAATTCGGCCGAGCGTTTTATCGTATGCATATACTCGTATATATATATATATATATATATATGTATGTAGAACTTCTCATTCGCTTGCTACACGCAGTTTACTGTTACATATTATACTGTATTACTATTAGAATATTTAAAAAGGTACGCAACTATCCATCAACAACAAAAATAATAATGAAAACTCATATAAAGTGTTAATAATTTTCATTTTAGACGAAAATTACTCATAAAAATAATTGTTCAAAATTTCCCGCGTGAGTGCAGCAATAGGCACTTATAAGTATATATATAAGTATATATATACCCATTATGTACACGCTGCATATATGCGTTTATCTGGTAGTATCCGACGTACATATACGTATAGATACTGTAAAACGAACGGTATAACGTGTATTATAATATATATATGTATACACATATAATATAATATAATGTATTTTTACTCAAACAACACCGGCGGACGTGATCGCGCGGAGAACACGTCCCGTTGCGGGTCACGATTGGCCTCAGCCAATGGATCGGTTCAATAATGTACAATATAGTATTAGATAGGTACCTATTCACATTTTTTTTTTTTTTTTATTATTATTATTCTATTTCTATGTATCACTGATTTATCGGCAATAAGATAATACGACTAACCTCATCCATTCCCATGGTTTTTCTAACGTAGGTACAAGTATATACAAGTATATTATATATGTGCATACATCGATATTATAATATGTTGTACCGTCGTATACATATATACCTCATAATAATATTAAAATATATGAGAGGGGAACCCTTACCTTTTGGGCATCGTTTGTATATATATATATATGTATTATATAAATATATGCGGTGTACCTACATTTATACCTGTATGTCTGTTCACACAAACTATATGGCGGTCGTGAGCCAGACCCGACGTTTTTATCATAAAATTATCCTAATTTCACAAGAACAATAGAAATTGGTTTGTATTTTTGTCACGACTATAATTACCGCGCAGGGACCCAAGTGTACACAATCTATCGTCGCGTACACGTACCTATAGTATATATAAACTTACTCACACACACAGATATATATATATTACTCGTTATAAGTCTTATGTCCGTTAAATATTCGAGTGTGTGTATATATATATATATATATAAATATTGAGAGAAAATCTCGAAAATAATGAGGCTGAATTATGAATACAATGGACGATTTTCTCGCACGTCGTCGCCAAAGCTCCAATACACACACGATACGTGATGTATGTACTCGGGCTTATATATTTATACACGATTGTATTATGTATATATATCATATAAATATCACGTGATTACTGTACGTAAATGAAAGCACATAATATTATACGTCATAACGTTTAACGTTGTTCTTATTCGTTGGAACAAATGAACAATAATGTAATATTATGTTTGTATGCGGTACACGATATTATATTATTATGCATTGTATACATTATATGCGTCATTTACGTGGGTCTGCTGGTGTTTTGGACAACATATTTTACAACAATCGAGTGCGTCAAGGTTGAAGTTTTTTTCAAATGACTAAAATACAATATGTTTATTAATTATTTCATTTCATGACACCGACTTTAATGAAGATAGTATATTGTAAATGGTAATTTAAACCTATATATTAATATATTATACGCTACGCATATATTATTATGCATGTAATATATCACGTGTACGCGACACGTTATAAACGTCTGCGATTTACCTGCAATATGTCTGCAGTAGACAGATCAGAACCTATAATTGAATATTGAATAGCTACGACAAATTACTGCGATAGATTTATTGCGCATTATTTAATAAAAACATTTTCATTCTTATAAACTGATAAATTTACAATAATATTGTGATTTATATCCATATGTATATTATCGTAAAACCCGAGTACAATTTACGAACACTCGCTGTGCAGTATCCAATTAAAAGTAGGTATAATAATAATTAATATAAGATGTAGTAAAATAAAAAATAAAAACAGTTTATTTTTCCGACAAAAAGGCAATTTAATTAAAATATGTTTCAATTAAAGAGTAAGAGTATTCTACCCCGGAAAACCGTCATATAAATAATGCTATATTGTTTAGCGTTTTGAAAGGGGCAGTCGGGTCGGTGAAATACGCATAAAGGCGTTCGACCGACTCGCACACATACGTGTGTATAACATCGACCGCGAAATGTCTTTTATATTTTTATTACGTTATTTTTTTTTTATTCTGTTTTGTTTTATTAGTTTTAAAAGGGGCGCCGACTGGCGCCGCTGGATGGGTAAGCGCACAGGTAACCAACGAAATTAAAAACGAAAAAAAAAGATCGCCTCTGCCGCTACAGAAGGCCGGTCTAATTTGTGTGAGCGGCTTGTCAGAAAAACGTAATAACGTATTGTAACAGGTGTAAAGTCATGAAAATAAAAAAAAAAAAACTTTAGTCTGGTTTTGAGAATGCCAATCCACACAACATAAAAATATGTCTAACTGCAGAAGGTATAATTTATTGTATAAATTAATTTCAATTTTCCATGCGCAAAACGGTTATTTACATTTTAAGCCTGCTATAGCGCTAGTGAATAAACTATTTAACTCACTTTAAATAATACTACTTATATAATCAATAATTATACTATTTATTGACTATTTGCTTAGAAGGTTCTTCTATCTTTAGTTTCATTAAATCAAATATTGTATTGTTTAATATTTATTTGCGATCAAGTTGATAATACAGAATATGATTCTGTGCGACTGTGCATTCAATTTATATACATATACCTAAAGAAATCAATATCATAGTCTGGTACATATTAACAATAATAATATATTAATATGTAGGTATGAACAATGGACATATAATAAAATCACTATATATGCATGCAATTCAAACTATAATTATATGATACAACGAATTTATTGTCATTTCGAGTTTATATAAAACACCAACAATCAGATATTGACATTCATAAATCATATTATATTTAGTATTAAATACATGCATTGTTCCATACAATACTTTTTAGAATAAATACCCTATTAGTATTATATATTTCATGATTGATCAACAAAATAGCAAGTATTTAAATTTATCTGGAAACATTAAAAAATATATATACTTACAACACAAAGTAATATGTATAAATTAGTACCTAGATAGAAAATTTTAATAATTAAATTAGGTATGTTTAATTTTATCACTGTCTATGCTAATTGAAATGGTAAGTTTAAAGTTAGGCATGATAAATGTAAATAACGTATATTCAGGATGTATTTTGATTGTATATAAATTAATAAATTATAAATGTATATAGATATAAAGATAATTAGGACAAGATTATTAAAAATAAAATAACCTTGAGGTAATAGTGTATATAAGAGTTTATTAAAGTCTTATCAAAACGCGAATTAATGTTTAATACCTAATGGCTGTAAAAAAATGTATATTGTATAATTACTATGATAGTATGTGATGGAAACTTGTATATTCGCACATTTAATAATTTATAAAGTCGAGAGTGTAAAAACATATTTTATTTTATAGCGTGTACATAAGTCACTACAATAATATAATATTAGAGTTTCTAGACATTTATCGTTTACACATTTTTTATCTTTGTAATGGAGATTAAAGATTTATGTACACAACGTAATAAAGTAAGAAAACAATATTATGTGGAGTATTATACCGCCAGTTCTTTTCAATACTATTTCAAATTAGAAAGGTAGACAATGAAACTGAATCGCGTTTCAACTCGAAGCCATAAATTTGGCAGCAAAAAGATTTATATGGTTCGTAATACCATAAAAGCGGTGTTTTTGCTACAAAAGGCACTGTAGTAAGAATACAGTATAATATTGTAAGAACTAAATAGTTTTAAATTTGGATTCGTGCAGAAGTCAAGAAAAAATGTATCCCGGTACGTCCTAAATTTATTACTTTTAATTATTTACTACGTATTAAAAAAAATCTAATTTATCTTTAAAAAAAATGGTATTTGTAATGATAATTGTTGAGCGTTGTTCTGAAATGCTGGAATTATATTAAAACAAAATCCATTACTAGATTATTGATAAATAAATAAATGTTATGTATACGCTATAATATTATAATATATTTCGAGTAGAAACATTGCAATATAGTAATGTTAAAATAACGTTAAAAAAATAAACAGTTGTAAAATAATTATTTAATAAAAATATTTCGTTAGTAATTTCATTTTTACATTAAAGTATATTTTTTAGATTTTCACTTTAATATCTACGTTTTTATGTTTATTATTTTCTTAAAGAAATATACTGAAAATGTTCAGTTATTCAAATTTATATTATAGTAAACCAAATTTTGTTAAATTACATAGGTATTGAATTACTGTTACCTATAAATAATAATATATTTCAATATAAAATATATTGTGTAGGAATAACGAAATAGGTATTTATATGCGTAAAACATATGAAGTGTATTCGCCACTCGATCTTGGTGTAAACTATTTGAATTTGAAATATTTATACTTAAATTTGAATGAAATATGCGTATCATCTTATCATAGATCTTGTTCATCTATATTTTATAATTACATTCATTATAATAACACGATGTTAGCGTACAAATACTGCAATGCAATTATTATTGTTGTGTCTAAAATCGCTATATAATTGCAATTTATTTTATTTGTTAACATTCTCCTTCCCTAAGAAATAAATTAAATTAAATTAGGTAGGTGTGTTATATATTATATGAAATGTTATAATAATATAATTATATTTTAAAAGTTCATTACCTATTATTTATTATTGTTTTCATACCAGTAGGTATATATACATCTTATGGTAGCTGATAAATCCTAGAATTTTAACTGATTCATATTGTATAGGGTTTTTTTTTAAACTATAGTGAGTCAGTAGGTATTTATGAGACGTATAATATACCTGGTAATTGGTATCTACCGTATAAATAAATTATCTTAAGTTGTGACTAACAAAATTAATAATATTTCAAGGTCTTGTTCTAATGCTGATAAGCAATATAATTGAGTATAAAATTAAAAAATGAATTGTTTATTTGAAAAACAAGTATAATATGTGAATGTATTTTCTCAAATACACTTATTGTTTATAATAAATAAAACCCTTACTTTAGTATGCTCACAAGATAAGGAATGTGTATGTTATTAAGAATTGAAAATCCATGCAAACATTCTTCGGTTGGTATGAATGTTATGTATATATATTGATATCTAATATATAGTACTTACTATCTTCTAGTTTTTCATCTATTTTCAAGAGTTGTTTGTAAGACTGTAAATCGATAATTCAGTAAACTTTAGTTAAATTTATATTTTAATAAAACAAAATAAGAATTTTAGGTTTTTAGATTAAAAAAAAAAAAAAATGAATCGAGTATAAATGCGATTAGAAATAGGTAGATATATTTAATTGATAAATAGATTAATTTTACCGCTCAAATAACTGAGCTTAGAATAAAAGAAGTAAGTATTTTTTAAACTACAAATATAGACGTTAATTACCCCAAGTATTCAAGACGTGTTTAAAATAGAACGTGCTATTGTATAATATATTGATATACGTTTATACACGGGAGAGTATTTGATATTATTTGATTTACACAATTTACAACGTTTGCAAAATTAAAGGGAGTTATTCCGACCCTTGCAGAAGCCGGACAAAGGAAACAGAAAGAAAAATAAAAATAAATAAGAAAAATAAGGAGTGCCGGATGTATTAAACGGCGACCGGCGTTTGTGTAACGCAGGAAAGACTCGGCACTTTTCCCAAGAGAGCTTTTGCTGATAATAACATCCGGAGGTCAACCGTTTTTCCCGTACACACATACATACACGAAACTTTATATCCCCCTAATGGACCATTGAAACTCACAACATTTTAACCCACTCTAGCTGTCTCTCCACACCACCCACGCCCTCTTGCAGTGCACACATAACAAACCTACCAGGACAACCGTTGTCCTCCTGCACTGTACACACACATTGCGACCGGACCAACCGAATTCCCCCGCGCTCACCGAGTACTGCATATACGTATATGTATACTTATACACAATACTAGGAGTACTGCAAAATCAAGTGTATTGATCGTGTATGCGTATATATATATATATATATTATTATAAAATAATACCTTTAGTGTGCATTTTATACTCGTAATAAGTAGGTACACGTATTTAAAATATTATAAATTAATTCTTTATTTTGTGTTCCGTTATTAATATTTTGTATTTTTTATCCTTTAGTTTATTATATGTATATTGTATAGCCGTATAGGTGTTAGGTACATATAATACAATATTATATATTAATACTTAAAGTTACGGTATCATTATTCTTTTACGCATACATAACACATACATGTTGTTGTTGTATATAATATTTGAATGTTATGTTTGATATAACGTCGAATTTAATTTGAAAAAAAAAATAATGATACCAATAAAAAAGTATACACACGCGTCCGCTGTAGTAATGCGCGTATTATATGACTATACTCGACGCGATGTACGTACACACGTGCGTGCGTATATGAAATATTTCATTACAAATTTAAATTAACAGCAAATCGATTTTTTTCTCGTTTAAAAAGTCTAATCTACCGTCTTTAATTATTATTACACGAACATCACGGTTAGTGTTCATGATACGGCGACGGCCATATTAAATTGTCTAGACCGCATAACCGCGCGTATGTTCCCTCAATTGCTTATACTTAATAACTAGAACCATTATGCAATGTAAATTATTTCCTTTTTCAAAAAAAAAAAAGATCAATTTGTATATTTTAATATACGTGCGTCGATCTAATCATCCAACGGTTTCAAGTTTAATTTCAGATGATTTTCGTTTAAAATCCTTTTTTTCTATCATAATAGTAATGTATATGTATTATAGCTTCATTAATCGAATTTAAAGCAATACTTTTAAACCATATTTTAAAAATGCATGTTGTTAAGTATGTATTTATAGTAGTTCTACCACCTCTTGATTAATTTGTATACCTTGTGAATATAAAATGTAATTAACTAAAATATTTGTTTTAGTGGATGTTAACGCCTTAACGGTATTTCGTCGTATGCAAATAATTGTATGGAAATGAATAAATACATAATATAATATACCATTTTACTGTAATTCTGGAACATAACAAAATATGCAATTATTAAAGTGCAACTTAATGGTTATGATCATAAAAACTTAATGAATTCACGTAACAGAAATAATTGTAATAATCCTTTTAATTTCGACCTTGGATGAAAAGTACATGAGAATGTAATAAAAACTATAGTATTCGATTGGTGATTTCTGCAAGTTTAGATTTTATAAATAATTAAATGAAAAACTAAGTATTTTTTATTTCATCAATATAACCATTTAAAGTTTTAAATTAAAAAAGCTTACATTTTACAAGTATATACATGCACATATTTGATATTATTATACATCATAATATATACATGCCATAATAATATATTTTTGGGCGTTGATAAAAAAGCTTTGTGTATTATATATAGAGAGAGAATTTTTATTACTTCAACATTACATTTTATGAAACTGTAAATGCATTAAACAGAAGAAGTCACATTTTTTTATGCCCATATATATTTTTAAAGATTTTGTACGAACCCTCGAAAATGCTCTTCCGCCATGTTAAACGGTGTGAAATAAACCAGAACGCATTTTAGTGTTATTATATTTACTTAATACTTGTTGGGGTGAGGGACTTTTTTGTAGTAATTTAAGCGAAAACATTACGACTCTTTGCTAACATAAAATGTGTTCCGGACTTTGGTGATCTTTTACGTCGTTATATAGAGTTATACGTCGTATTCAACTATATTATACTTCACAAATAACCAAATAGATTATATTGCGAGAATAACATAATATTACGTATAGTCTCGATTGTAATAATAGGTAGGTATCCTATCTCTATTTAATAAGAAATAATTATAAAAAAAAATCGTTCACAATAGGCACATAACACGACGTCAAGGCACAGTAGCATTTGCGTGTGATGTACGCGTATTATGTGTTTAATAATATGTGTATAATATACAGAGTTTGGTTTTAAGAAGCTCCAAAATATTACAGGTGCTATGGTAAACAAAAATTGTAAAAAGAGTATAAAAACATAAATGACAGCAATTATCCTTCACTTTGGCTTACACGATATCTAAATTTTTTTTTAATAATATCAATCTTTTTAAATAACGTATACAAGGTCTTTCTTAATATTTAATGGTTTATACAAAAAAATGAATAAAAAAATACAAATTAATCTAATCTGTTAAAAAAAAAATAATTGAAACAAGATATCGTAATTACCTTCGTGTTGCATGTTTGTTTTCAGAAATATTTTCTTCTCTTTTTACATCCGTTGACCTTGAAGGGGTCGAGGATAACCAGTTCCCATCAACTCAGCTCTATTTTTCTTTAGTCCCTCGAAATATTTTTAGTGTGATCTATAAAATGGAGCTCTAACTATTTGTAAAATATAATATACTTATTATATTCTTCTTTTTGACGGCTGTCAATTGGTATACAGTATACATGATGCATGTTTAAATCAATGTGTATGTTATATGTAGTTGCAATATTATTATGTATGGGTATCTATGAAATAAGAATTACATATTAACATAATATGAATCGCATAGGGCAGGACGAGACTGTCGCACTTAATAATAAGATATAAAACCTAGGTTTAATAGTTCTTAAAAATCACAATATGTATTTTAGTATTGCACAACCCAACAATATACGTTTAAAATGAATTTAAAAAATTTTTTTTGTAAATTTAGTATAGTATGTGCGAGCCCGTTAAATCCAGTCTAACTACAATGACACACGTGGACTTACATAGTTTCTAATGTTAATATAAATCTTAATATATCAATAATATAGAACTATCAATAACTATTTTGACTATTAGTGTTATTAAAAATATTAGTTAAAAATATTTATGAAATTGAAATTTGTGAAATATGCAACAAAAAATTTAAAAAAGGAGAAATATACCTTAAAAGCATAATAATTCTGCAATATATGTATTCATATTCAAAGTTAAATTGCATGTATCTGGTTTTGTTATTGCATAAAGTGTATTTGTTTCTAATGTTGTTGTTTTTGTAATTGTGTAAAATAAAAAAAAAGCAAATGATACAGGTTCACCGACTAGAATTATCAATTATTAGTTAGCTATCATTTATTTAATTATTTCTTTGGTATAATTTCTTATATTGGACAATTTAAAAAATTACATCAATTTAGGGTAATTTAATCATAGAGGGTTATTATTTTATTATTTTTTTTTTCATAAAATGAAAATGAAAGAATGTAATTGACTAGAATATTTTAGTAAATTTAGTTTAAACTTTGCGCTGAAAGAGTTAACAATCTGAGTGATTCACCCGAAGCAAATAATATTACTTCAGACAAGAATCTAAACATGGTTTTATTTTATTATTCACCGGCAATATGTTTTATTATCATAATTCTATGCTTTAGGCGATGAGTAAATAGCGTTTTTGTGAAAACCTATATTGTAAATCAAAAATATCAGACAACAAAATTTGTCAAGGAAAAAAAAATAGCTGCCAACGTGATGATCTTTTATGAGCTATTGTCTTTAATTTTCAACCTTGTCTGCTTATTTTTTTCTTTTGGCTGTTAATTATTATTTATTGAGTTGATTTTAAAATATTATAAAAGTTTGTCTTATTGTACTATCAATGTCTTTATTGATACATGCAGTTTCAATTCGGTTTTTAAAAATTATATTTTTTTATTGCTGTCTCCAAAATTAATTATTAGGAACTATGTGGAGTTAATAATTTATGGATTTAATTCTTAGCGTATTATAATAATAGTTCACAAATGTTCTGAGACTTATATGACTATTATATTTATTATTATTTTAAAATTAAACCCGTACTGCTAATTGTTTTACTATGAACTAAGACCCAGAATATATATACATAAAGGTACATGTATTATATATACATTATACATTATACACACATACATACATACATATATATAATATATTATATAGTTTTCTTCATGTAGACGTGCTCCGTCAGATAATTATAGGTTGTATACGGCCACAGAAAATGTTCACCCAATCTTTGGCCGTGAGAAGAGAGAGGAGACTTATTTTTTTGTATTTGATCATATACATTATAAATATGTATATGTATAAAAATATTTTATCACAGACTTTATAATGGTCACAGAGTTTTTGAAATATATTTAAAAACCATAAAGTGGTTGAAATGGTGTATATTTTGGTTATGCAGTAATATATAAATCTTTTTATTTTTTTCAAGAAATACTTATTTTTACAGTTTCTAAGTTTCTATCAAAAGTTACATAACATATTTTTATTTATTGGATATATAAATATCAGGTACAATTAAATTTTGTGTCACTATTATATTGGATTCAAGTATAATGTATAGATATAGCCATATAGGCAATATATTGGAAGATTTATCACACTAATAAGCTTTCATGTTGTATATATAGTATTATGAACAGTGTTTATATATATTTTATAGTCTTACCTTACATACAAAAACAAGTTGTGAGATCATAATTGGATAATAATAATAATAATAAATGCGAGAAAAAAAACATTTAATTAAAGAAACGTAAATTAAACAACGGCCAACTAATACAATAATGTTTGTTGGATACGATCTTAATAAAGGTTATACGTTGATTCTGGTGTCGTACCGAATATAATACATGTGGGTGGAGTTTCTAGAAATAAAAAACTCCTTTCAACTTCTTTGGTAGAGAAGAATATGTTCGTAGTCGGAGAGTGAACTTATAGGTAGGTATATATTATATGTTTATCAGAATTGGAGTATCACGGATAAATAATGCTTCGTTTGAAGATGAAGATATTAAAACATTATTGCAAGAATCTATTTATATCTATGTTTATATTAATAAATATATATTATAACTCATATTAAAATTATATATTTAAATTTATAAATATTTGTGTAAAAATAATGTAAAATTTACTTGAAGGTTTTAAAGTGTGTCAATAAGCTATAGTTAAAAAAATTCAGTGAAAAATAAATTTTTTTTTAATCATGACATATAAGCCATTAGTGCTCTAATAAATAATCCCCTTGAAAAATAAGCATACACAATAATACTGGAGTTTAAAAAGGTGTTGTCATTTACGAGTGTTTGGTGACTGATGGCCTAAGGTAAAAAACATAATGGGAAATCGAAGGGTTGCATGCAATGGGTTAATGTTGATTGATGTCATCTGTTTTGAAGTACGGCTATTTGCCGGTTTATTATTATTTTATTTCATTTATTTGATATCAAACATAACTTTGATTGATTGCTTTGTCTTTTTTCTAATAAATGTTATGGAAAACAAAAATAAACCGTATTTTACGTACTTTTAATCCAATAACTATTGCATATACCTAAAAGCGGTCATTAAAATAGACATAAATTATAGAGAAAACGAGTAATAAATTATATTTATTTATTTATTTATTTTTTTTATTAGATTCTGAGCTGAGAGATGAATGTATTGATTTTAAAATGTGTGAGTTTTTTGAGCCTATGTACACAGTAATTAGTCGATAAAATGCTTTGATTTTTCGCTTTGAGGGTGGTTTTAGAAAGAAAATTGGATATAGTTTGTACTTTAAAGAGATTAAAGTTAATAATTATTTTTAGTAATTGTTTTCATAATCAGGAAAAACAAACAATGAAAGAAAAATAGGAATTTTTACGCAAATCAATATTATTACTAAAATAATTGTTTAATCATCATGGTTACCATAATTTAGACAGTTTTCGCTCAGAATTGTTTTTTATTATATACATCAGGTGTTCATTGAGTTCAAATTCAAAAAAATCCATTATAGTAATTTACTTAATAACGAGTTCTACTCGACACATAATTTACATCAATTTGGTACCCACTTGCCTTCCTTTTATAATCGTGAGTATGATGTTATATTTTTTTAATAGTATGATTGATAATCTTTGTGGATAAAGTTTTGTTAATGCATTATGATGATTAACTACTTCCTATGATATAATAATACGAAATATATAATAATTTTTTTGATATGAATTCATATGAAACATCAAAGAATTAGCAAAATTAAATAGTTTTTAAAGTAATTATTACAATTATTCAAATTCCAAGAAAGTGAACTATTTTTTTGTTATCATAATTGTGTAGGTATGTTTATAAAAAAACGAGAACAAATCATTAGGAGTTTCAAGAAGGGTTTAGGCCATTCGAATTTTATTGACTAACTACCTCATTAAAAATAAATTCTTTTACTTTTATCTACAATAGTTAGTTATAGTATTCTATAACTAGCTTTATGTAACTAGGGTTCTCGTAAAAACGATACCTATACCTCGGTGTTGGTGAATTGCGGCCCGATCCCTAAATAACGTACGAATTGCGGCCCGTTGTTTATGAAACAGACGAGCGAGTTGCGGCCCGTGTTTATAAAACAGACGTACGAGTTGCGGCCACATTTTACATTTTATTTATCACTTCATATCAGCGTTACCCAGAAGACATCACGAGGAGGTTGGCAGAATCATTTGTTTTTTTTTGTAAAAATGGCAAAAATGGCAAAATGTATGGTAATTTATTAATTTAAAATTAAAATATAATAATAATATTAAAATTAATTTTAATATTTAAGTAAAATATGTAAAAATGTAAAAATATTTATTGGTTGGGCAAAAACTTAAAACTTAATGATTTGACGAAATCAAACTGCTCTATTTCTTTTTGTACTAGCTTTGTCATCTGTTGTCTTATAAATGCTTCTTTTTCACACATGCAAGAAATGTCTTCTATGGCTTTTCTTTTCAGAGAATTACTTAATATTTGCCTATTCAGAACTTTTTCGTCGTTTTTATTGTGGTTATGATTAGTATTACTGTCAACTATTTTATTTAAAGGAGATAATTTTAAAAAGCACTTACAACTTTTGACACTGCAAGGCCACCGCTGTACATCGTTTTTTAGTGTTTTGTGAAAACGAAATTTGTAGCCTTCGTAGAGAATAATTGGTTTTAATTTTTCACTATTTACGAACTCCATAACGCACTTATAATAAACTCTATAACACACTCAAGTGGTGAACAGACTAATATGTACACAGTAATATTTTTCGTTTGAACTATTGACGTTATGGTATCTACTTTAGATAAGATACTGCCGATACTGCCGGCACAAAATTGAAAATAAATAAATTTAAAACCCGGGCCGCAATTAACTTATTGATAAAATATGACTGGGCCGCAATTCACCGGTCTTCAACACGTAAATTACATGTCGGGCCGCAACTCACCTATAGCCCTATACCTTGGTAATTTATATAATTTGTTTTTTAAATCGAATGTATTTCGAAAGCGAAATGGGTAAACTGTAAATAAATAATGTAAATTAATGTAAATAAATTGCATTCAATTAAATCAATTAAATATAGTTGTTTTATATTTAAATTTTGTTTCCAATCGTAAACTTTTTACTGACAAATTGGTTTAGATAAGATTTACCTATTTCTTTTCGTAATTATACAGTTATTTAATTTTTTTTTTATTTCTTCAATGATTTCAAAATAAACAAGTGTTTTATTTTTATTTTTTTATTATTGTCAATAAAGGATTTTCTTTTTAAATGTTCGTCCGCGTGATAATTATAATTATAGAATATGCACTTGGAAGGGTAAAATATAAAATCTAAATTGTAGTCGAACTGCTTATGCATATATAAACCCTGTAGGTACTCGTTATATTTTGTATGTATTAAGTTTTAGTTAAATAAACCACAGAAATTTTATTAAAAAATTAAACGGAAAAAATAATAAATATATCTTTGTAAAAACACATGTTTAGAAAAAAATAAAAATTAAAGCAACAACAAATTTTTGTTTACCATTTTTTTTTTTTTTTCATATATAATTGAGTGGGTTTTGAGTTATAAAAATAGGTAATATACAATTTTGTTTTATTTTATATTTACTTATAAAAAAATATAACTATTTTGAAATTTATGTTTTTATATCTTGATAAATAATTAATTATTATTTATTAGTTAAAATAACAGAAAAAAAAAATTAAATTCTTTAAAATATTAAATTTAATTATATTGTGTAATAACTAATATTTATAAACAGAATATATTATCAGAAAATGTATTATGTTTTTACTTAATAGTGTTTATTAATTTAACTACTGCTTATTTATCGTTAAATTACTTCTTATTACTTAAAATTTATTTAAATATCTATTAAATCATTATAATATTGTTTCACAGAAACGTATTTATTAAACAGTACTAAAAACTTAAGTTACTTTTGCAATTTATTTCATTAATTTATGTAATGTAATTCAAAGTTTCTTAAAAGTAAATATTTTCTTTTTGTAGGTTGCCCAAAGTAATAAGGGTTCGCTTTATACATATAGTATTAAAAGCGTTTATAATTATATAACTTATATTATAGGGTCGTTAGAAGTACGATTTGGGGGAAAAAAAATAAATAGAATGAGCATTTTTACCTGACCTAATTATTGTACTTCAACACAATTTATACGGTTCTAAAAAAAAAATTTACACCATGTATACCTAATGTTGAATCCCTTGATGAACTCGTTAAACATCGATTAGCTTCATATACCTGTCTGGCGCATGAACCCAAACAAAACAATATTTTTACTTCGCTCGCGCTCGTAAAATCATTAATCCAAAACTCCGGTAGTTGAGTGGATGATAATAATTTGTCAAGTCTCGCTTAAAGCGTTTTTTCCAGTCCCTCCTCCCCCAGCGTGACGTATTTTTGTTACACAGGGAGGTTTAAAAGTAGTTGATATATATAATAACGACCTACGTTATTCGATGACGGCGAAACGGATTAATGATGCAAAAATGATAAACGATTATTATATGAATCCTGCGTGTTTGTATAATACACTGTTTACGTGTATCCTAATTCTTTACGTGCGTCACAATATATTCTATATTCTATACGCCAGGTATTAAAGAATATCTTTTATTCGGAATAATTGGACTTAACACTATACGCCATCCACCGTAGATGCTAGACTCTAATAAATATTTAATCGAAAATAATCGCGTATTTGTTATAACAGAAATATGAGTGTTATATGTTTACCATTCAAAACGTTTAAAATCATATCTCTTACAATATTATTCTCATAATTATTTCGGTTAAAATATATTATATTCATTTTTAATCAATAACAATAGACTGTGAATCGATGATATTTCTCGCTAGTTACTAACTATAAAACGTATAGACAAAATGTGTATCTCGTAAGCCGGACGAATTTTAGCAGAACATGCATTTCATGAGATCCACGAGAAAGCATCGATTTCACTAATAGTCCGCGCAGGATGAAACGATCATACTTATGTGAACATGTCATCAATGTTTACGTCGGCTGTGACGAGGTTATACGGAATAACGTTTAGTTATATATAAACAGTGGCGTAGCGTAGCCAATGGAGTGTTTTTATACGTAAAAAGTATAATATACGATATTATATGCTGTCATACGGTTTTATTTTATGGTCGATCATGTTATCACGAAGACCGCGGGAGCATTAAAAGACATACATTGTGTGAACCACTCCCTCATTCAAGTAATGATTAAATAACGTATAAAATCAAAACACCTCCCTACAAAAAGCAAAAAAAAAAGAAAAAGAAAAAGAAAAAATCAAATCCCAGCTACGCGCGCCCACACGCACCGCGATGATATTACACTTTAATCAGATCGTATTATTATTGGAAACAACGTGCAAATACGCGTATTTTACTATCCATTACACGACACGGGTTTGTATATTATATACGTATTATACACTTGCGGTATAGTACCACACGATGCCCACAGACGTGTGTGTGTGTATTATATATATATATATTACGAGCGCTATAAAATATATACCGTGTACGCAACGGTCAATAATAATTATTGTTACACTGGCGTTTCCGACACGCCGCGATGACAGTCCGGTAATCCGGTAATCGACGCCCATCAATCCGAAAATACCGGGTTATCGCGGGCGGCCGATCGTGTGAGCGGACGCGCGCGAGCGTTTAGCAGCGGCCATAAATCCACGATAGTAAGGCGACTCGCCGCGCGCACGGTGGCTACCAAAAGATTACAATGCCTGACGGGCTCGAATGTACAGCATTTAACGCGCGCGCGCGCGCGCTCTCACACACACACACACACACACACACACACACACACTCGCGCGCGCGCGCATATATACATTATGTATTATATATCACATACATTGTAATTTCGGACGCCAGCTGGTATACAATTAAAATTATCTCCACCGATAAATTACTACTTTCGCGCGGTGAGGCGCGGGGCCGGGGGGGATTTTTTTTTAGCGCGGCGAGTGTGTGTTTTCCTAGGCCTCCGACAGCTCTGCTAGGGAGGGGCGCCGGGCGACAGGTCTCGTAGAATCTGCCACGCCGAGGTACGACTTAGGTACACACACACACACACACACACACACACACACACACACACACACACACACGTGCGCGTGCACGTATTTTATTCCGTTTATATATTATATTATATATTATTATTATTGTTATTATTAAACAGAGCGCGTACCACGCACTGCTGTTGCTGTCGCTGCTCCGGCGTTTTACCAGCGCAGCGATTTCATCGGAACCGGCAATTTTAAAACGTTGACCCGACGAATTCGCGCTGTATTCGCCATCATCGTCGTCGTCGCATCGTCCCCGCTAGGTGCGCGATTTGTATAAAATATAATAATATTATGTGGGTAGGACTTACAGCCGCCCCGATACATCGCGTTGCGTATGGTATACATTTGCATATGTATAAATATTAAATATGTATTTTATAAACAGCGTTTATATTAATAATGTGCGTGTTCTAACACACAATCACACACACACACATACATATGAAATTGTATTTATTATTGTATCGAGAATATATAATATAAGATTATAATATGCTTACAGTCGGTTTATGTTTGTGTTTTTATTTTTATTATTATTATTTTTTTTTTTTTACACGATTATCATGTACAATACGCTGTTCCGCGTACGCGTTCGTACGATATAGTGATATACGTATATGATAAATATGGGTGGACGCAGTTAAACCGGACCGCAGATATAATCAAAACTAATAAATAATCGTTTTCGAATCCAGTGAAAAAATAAAATATAATAATAATAATAATAATAATAACAACGATTGGACATCATCAAACCGATATTCTCACGAAAAACGACTATGGTTTTTTTTTTAAATATTTTTTTTTATGAATAAACAATTCACGTTCGTCGTTTTTTTTTTTTATACCACTGTTGCACCTGTCATTTGAAATGTAATTAATACGTGTAAGCAATTAACCATTGATCTTTTATATACATGAATAGTATACTATCGATATTAAACTTAGATTTTAAATTTTTAATAGTGTTATGGGGGCGGCTTTGAATATCTCAATGGCCGATGTGCGGTGTCGAATTATAATTTGGAAACAATATTGATTTAATCTGAAATGAACAAATTATTAAAGTATTCGTTCATATAATATGGTTAGTATCATATGTTAAAAACGGAACGTTTATTTCTAAAGAATCACGAACAAAATTATGTTTAATCGTCAGTCAAATATAATGATAATATCTTGCTTGTTTTCTGTTTTCTACGAATAATTTATAGTTGATTAAGAAATAATTGCAAAGTTGTTTTTTATGTCTTCTGTAGAACATTATATGATGATAATATAATGATAACGTGATTATTTCATTAAAAAAGAAATTACCACTTCCAACATTTTATAATTATGCGTGTAAATTTTGTTGTAAAACTTAAAAAATGTACTACATAGTATATATTATGCTTAACGATTGTTTTGAAAATATAAACATAGATTATAATATGTGCGCATTTTTTAAATGAAAAGTTACAATAAGCTTAGTACCTACACTTATAATTTAAATACTCGACGAGTGATTATGGTATGATATTTATTAATGTACATTAATTATCAATTTATACATTATACATAGAGTATAGACTATGTAATAATAATAGTTATTATTAATTCAAAAGAGAGGAGAATCATAAATGATTATATGTCATACAATTATGTGATTATTGTACAAATAGCCATGTTTGATGTATTATTACAATTACAATGTAATATTTAATAATACGTATCAATATACTATCAGGATTAAATATAGATAAAAGTAAAAAGTGTGTAGATAAAGATTTAAAAAATCAGATTAATTTTACTAACTAAAGAAAATATATTTATATATTTGAAAAATTTTACCTTTTAAGATTTAATTGTAAAAATTACTAAAATATTGTAATATATATATTAAAATGTTTATTTTATGTAACCATAGCGTTTGAAAATTAATAAAAACGAGTAATATATAATATATTCTATATTTATATATATCATATTATAATACATGCTATGGACACCATGAAATAAAAAAAAAATGATTTGAATATTATACACTTAAAAAATATTGTAGAATTCGATCTATACCCGGGGCATTTCGTGGTTTTAGCAGAAATACTTTATACTGATATTATGTTTATACTTTATACATTACGTACTTACAGCAGGGTATTTTGTATGAAAATCTGTGAAACGGAAAATTTTATTTATTATTTTCCATTCGTACTTAAAGATTTATCGACGGACTTTATACAACACATTACAAATACATATATACGGACGGAGGTATAAAAATAGTTTTTCACTAGAGAACACATATTTTATATATATATATAGTGATGCGCGTGTAACATAAAAATTCATAGGGCTATCATCATGCGCCGAGGGTCATGTATGATATAGAAATTTGTTATTCATGGCGTTTTACACACGCACGCATACAGAGCTGTATACCATATAATATATATACTATGTATGTGAATTTGTGCGCGAAGTCTGAGTGGAGTCGGGGTAGTTTATGTATAGTAGAAAGTGACTCTCTGGCGGCGTCGGTAGTAGCAGTGGCGGTGGTGGCTCAGGTTGATTTATCGTTAGTGCGGCACGCCCATCGTGCGCGAGCGTAACGCCGGTCGGGGGTTTTTGTGAAAAATAAGCGGTGCCGCCGATTTCAGACGAGCCAGCGATTGATAATGGGCGGAAACGGCACTTCTAGCAGACCCTGCCGACGTTTGGTATAATATATAAGACCCGTGATTAGAGGGTGGACGACGCGGAAGGACGGTGATCGCGGCGGTGCTCTTGAAGAAAATGCCAAGCTCTACAAATAATAAGGGAGATATAATACGTCAAGTTTTCTGCACATACAACGCATCGTAATATTACTATTACAATATTTTAAACATATAAATAAAAACTCTGTGTGCGCGCACGTGTGTATGTGAATGACGTTTGTTTATGAATATTGTGTATTTGTGTGTGTGTGAGAAAGATAGAGGGAGAGGGTTACACTACACCACAGTGACAGAGAGAACAATTGAAAGTTCATACGATTTTAAAAACCATCGGTTATCCAAACTAGGGACTGGATAAAAACGTCATTAAAAAAAAAAATCATTTATAGCCTTACAAGCTCTAAATGTTATAAAAAATTTAAAAATATGATTTTGCTTAATTGAAATCGTATAAATATACACTAAAACTAATTTAAATTGACGTGTTTCGATCAAAAATGTAAGAGTGTATTTGTTTATTAACAAGTTAATAATAATGTTGTAATTAACTACTTTTGATGTAGGTATATTTAATTATGCACCTATGTCCTATACCTACTGTATAATATAATATATATGTTTAATTTTAAAACCACAAGTACATTAAGATTTTACATGAACATAGTATATACTGTAAACTGCCCAACATAAATATTCAAAAATAAATTTGAGATTTAAGATAGAAAAAAAAAATAAAATATAATATAACATAAGATTCTTGTACTGCAATAGAAAATATAAATAATTATTTCCTAGGTTAGAAAACTTAAAGTATTACGGTATATAATACATTATATAAATCAATAGTAAAAAAATACAAGATATAAGTGGTTATTTACGTACCTAACGTTTATACTTTATAATGAACAGCTAAAAACAGTTAATATTTAATAGTTTATTAATAATTTTTTTCAATTTTAAAGCTACATAGTTTCATAATAACGTATAGATAAATAATTATTTTTGTAAGATAATTTTAAAATCTATATTTATTCTTTTACGAACAAAATATACACAGTATATAATTCAAAAGTGGTATAGATATACTCATGATATTTACATAATTATGTTTACGTGTTATATTTTACGTATATATAATATTTAAATGATGTCTGAATCAATTAAAATTAAATAATTTGGTAAGAAAATACTTATAATTAGTCTGAGGTAAGAAAAATATTAATGGATAAAATAATTATAATAATTACTCCATTCAACATAGTTAATGTAATATACTTTACAGATAATTTGTAATTTCTTATGAATATTATTTAAATATTCTTTTAAAAAATGTTACCTACTTAATATTTTCCTATAACTCTCCAGTTATGAGACAGTTCATCAACTTGTTCACGGACAGTATAACAATAGTATAGGTACGACAGGTGCGAAGACCTTTCGATAACCAATTTCCGATGTGCCTGAACAGAAAAATAAAAATCTTCGATCCTCTTTCAAAGATTAATTAAAACTGAATTTTCATTTTGTAAACCGATTAACCACCAAATTGTATACAAAACCGGATTGTATTTTTCATGACGGTGGTCTGAGTGGCGAACGAAAAAAATTAACCCAAGCCGACTAATGTCTATCACGATGTGGATGAGAACGTGTTACGTGACCGGCAAGAAAGATTGGGCTTTTTCCATATCCTAGTATTCGACGATAAACAACAACCACATAGCATAATGTAATATTGTATCTTTATACAATCATTCAATATATTATTTTGTGACTATCATAGAATATGTATAGGTATTAGATACATAATATTATATAGCTGGTTGAAATAAATTATCGCGTTATGTAAGTACTTGAAAATTATTTAATTTATATCACTAGGTACATTGTAGTCTTTATACGACCTACTTGTATTACATAAAAGAAATTATTTTAAATCGAACTTATATCGTATTAGTATATATTTTTACTTTATGTATAGTATAGAAGTATATAGTATATAAATAAACCTTGTATGGGTTAGTTTGATGATCTAAGATCAAGCGTATAGATAATAATGAATTTCCCAAAACTCTGACCCTGTAATTAGATGATACCTAATAAGAATAATGTGTTGGAAATTCATTTTAGTGAGTTTAATCCTTATTAGTTATTACTTATTAGTTATTACGGTTATCTGTTATCAAGATTAGATTTAGATTCCGTATACGTAGTTAACTAGAATATTATACACGTCTAAATAGAATTATTATCTAAATAAATAATATGTAAGTATTATGTATTTCATACATTTTTGGAAACATGAAAACATTTTAAATTGTATTTTTAGAGTGATTTTTTATTGTTATTTGTTAATAAATAGCTATTTATTGACGGACAGTATTTTACAAGAGGTTGCAACAGACAACAGCAATATTATGTTAACATAAGTATACTAATAAAATATATTATGCATTATAGGTATAATAGGTATACAAACTATATATTAATTGTTATGATGTGTAGTTTGAGTCAGCGTTATTAACTAACATTTTGTTGATCATATCATATTGTATAGATAATTTGGCGGACATATTGTTAGCATTAAATAATTATTATATCTATACGTTAGTATGATATTTAACGCAAAATACATTATAATATGACGGAGTACGGTTATACGTATACAAAACATTATTATGATGTTATCATAGACATACGTTTTGATATAAAAATAGGTATACATATTCCGTTTGGTGAAGTACCTACATATTAAACATAATATTATTATATGTATTATTTGCGCATTTTTGGTTTCTCGTAACACACAGAACTATTTCGAGTTCGTGTAAAATATTTTATTGCTCTTGTTCTGCGGATTGTTGCCACGGGAAAATAGTTTTTCACCATTTTCCTACCCTTTCTGCCACTACCACTGCATCGTCACCGCAGCAGAGTTTTCCTCGAGGGCACACGGTTAACGCCCACTCGCGTCTCCCGTGGCAACACGACTTCCGACCATTGGCCGCCGTCGCCGTAGGGCCCTCGTGACATTAATTAATGATTCACGAAGACAGCTTGCTTTTTCCTCAGAGCTTTAAAGACGGTTCGAGACGAAGCCAAAAAGAAAAAAGAAATAATATTATTATTAAACATTTGAAATTATTTTAGGAAAACTATATATATCACGTTGAATCTGTGGTCAAGATATTTTTATAAAATATTTTTTTATAACAATTGAATTCCTCAAGTTAAAAATAGTTAATACATAATTTACTTATTGTACTATTAAAATATAGTACAGGGTTCTGTGCGTTATCAGTTTTTAATGGTTATATTTATGTTTTCGGTGGCATATTTGAGGGGGGATGGGGGCGATCGCCCCCCCCACAATTGTCCAAGTTATTTGTTTGTATATATTATAAATTTATATTAAATAAAATAATATAGTGTTTCATATAAACGAATAACCATTCAAGTCAGTTGTGAACATCAATAGAAACAATAAATAATAATTTAATTGAAAAAAAGTTGCTATAAAATATTTCTAGGAATCTATCCCCCTAACTTAAAGGACTATGTAGTTACGTCTATGATTAGTATATATAGTTAGTATTAAACAATGTTTATAAACTTCAGCTATGCAATTTTAAAAATTTCTCATTTATTTTATGAAGATTAAAAACATGGTTTAGATCCACAATGGGGCAAAATAGATTAAGCGGATTGGCTTTATTGCACGTGCACATATCAATAAATATAGATATTGACAGAATTATTGATAAATTCTCACAAATGAAAAAAAGAAATATTGATTTTATAATTTAATAAATATAATATTATTTTACTGTAACTTTATTGTATTTTATTTACCTTTCTCAAGATATGCAATGTGTAAAAATGCAAGTATAAAATGAACTAGTAGGTATATTTATTCAAGAACATAAGAATATATAATATAAAAATATTGTACTTAACTAGTGTATAATGCTCGTAAATTTAGTACCGCCCTCCCCTAATAAAATTAAATCAAATACGCCACTGTATATTTCTATAGCTGCAGATATACTTTTTGATACCAATGATTGATGACAAAAATAAAAAGATACACGTGCGGGATTCTTATATATAAAATTAAGGAATCGGAAATATATATAGTATATCATACGCTTGCTGGGTGTTAGATATTTAGATATGTATTAAAAAATTAATATAATGTAATATTGATTTTATATTTGTACATAATTATATGAGTATGTTGTGTGTAGTACCTATAGTAGACAACAAATAGGTACGTACGTAATGATGACAATATAAATACAAAGATATTATATTCATGTGTTTTGAAATAGATAACTTATAGTAGAAAATATTAATTGGTAATAAATAATTCGGGAGAGATAAATTTGAAGTCAAAGCGTATGAATAAAATATGTGGTTTGAAAAATGTGAATTTATATATAATAATAATAATATTGATTATAGAAAAGACTAATCTATATTCAATGATAATAAGTATTAAGTAAACTTTAACTATATAGAATTGTGGTCAAAGTCAATTAGGAATCAATAATTCAAATGGATTCAAAAGAAAGCTTAAAATGGTATTGGATAGACATTTAAACGTTGTATGTGCTTGTGGTAAGAGTATAATCACATTTCACATTCTTACCTAATATAATATAGTATTGACTATTATATATTTAGAAGAGGTTAATGAGTAGGTATCTAATGGGAGAGTGGAAAGTTAGAAAATAACTTATAATATGTTAATACAAAGATTATAACGACTAATGCTAAAACAACAGTATGATAATATATACTCGTAATTGATCTTACCAACAAATTGTAAGCTACATGAAATAGGTCAATTTTTGTTAAAGGTGATGACTATTTAAATTGCACAAGCCACAAAGTTAAAAGATTCAACGTTAACGACTTTCCAGCAGTCGATGAAACCAGCTAAAACAGCTACCTACGTGACTATATGTATGTATAATATATATCTGCAAGATAAAGCACTTCTTTTTAAAACATATATTATCGCATCAGCACAATAATAATATGTAAAAACTCGTTTGTTCCACCTTTTTTTTTTTTTTTTTTTAATCGTTATTATATTATAAGACAATATGATTATTTAGTTATATAAAAAAGATACAAGTGAATTATAATTTATTACAAACAGTTGTAAAAAATAAAAATTAAATAAATAGATACACACATACACACACACACACGCGCGCGTATACCTCAATAAATGTGTACCGGTATAGATAATATATATATAAATACAATTCGATGCGCGCTTTTTCCGCTTTGTCAGTTTTTTAACGCGCTGTGGCGGCGGCAATGAATCATATTGGCGGCGGCGGTTCGGTTTGGTTAAAATTCGACCGCCGCCGCCGCAGTCTGGTCGCAGAGGATAATCCCCCTAAGCCTATAATTAAATACGGTCGCTTCCCCTGTAATTATAGCCTGTAAATTTTCGTCCCGTCCATCCGGACGGATTGTATATATACGCGCGCACGCATACGCATACACACACTCACACACTCGCACATACATACACACACAAACGCACACGCACGAGGGTCCACTCGCCCGGGTTATCTCACTGAGAATCTTCGTCCAACTCTTTCTCACTCGCACTACATATTATACTTGTGCACCCATACCTACCTACATTATACGAGCGGAACGATGAGGCTGTGTGGCACGTCTCATATATCATACAGCAGGTTGTTATATTTATATTTACGTCAATATACATCATACACACACACACACACACTGAGTATGAGCATAACATATTATTGTGATATAGATAGGTATAGGTAGGTAAGTTAGTAGTTACCTATACGTCTTACAACGCAATAAGATATTCGCGTATAATAATATTATGTGTATATAATGCACGTAATATTGTACACAACGTTTTTGTTACAACTCGTAAATTGCATAAATATTGATTGCATAGTAGAAATAATAATATTATTTGTGATTTTTTTTTCGTACATATACGCACACGTTTATATAGGTAACAACACGGTGTGGCTGTACACTGCATCAGTATACATGTGTGTGCGTGTGTACAAATATATTATAAATGTGTGTAGGTACTATGTACTCTCTATTCTATAAGTAAGACGTACCTATGTGTAAAGAACCGCCCGGTAAGAGATTAGACACAGGAATAGCTTTAGGCATTATTTTTATAACGTGTCATAATCTAAACAGTATTATTGTATTAGGTATTATTATATTATAATAATATGCACATTGCACACGCGCATATATTATGCGTGTATCGTGTACTCCCGTGTGATGTATATTATGTGTTTGTGTGAGTGTGTTCCCGCGGCCAATCAATAACGCACGGTCTTAACCCTGAGGTCACGCGCGGTGAATATTTCATGGGTTTTTGTATTATTTAGTGTGAAAATGACTTGAATCAATCGTTGCGTGTGTATTATATTCGTATTGTACAACCTTTGAATATATTATATAATTTTCAAAGCAGTCGTAAAAAAGAGTAATTTTTTTATGTTTTAGTTTTCTTAAAATAAAACAAAATCAATACAAAACTCGGCAATAAGTTTGAAAATGAATAATGAAAAAAAGTTATGTTCTAAATCGTGATGGGTATGTAATGCATATAAAAATTAAAATCATAACTATCATTTCCGACCAACCCTACCGGAAGGGTCTAATATAATAGGTACATGCCTCCGTGTAGACGTGTACTACACTAGACACGTCAGGTATAAAGTAAATTATAAAATTATAAAATTCTTGATCCACAAATATTAAATGAAAAGATAGATTCCTGTCCATGGTAATATAGTATAAATATAATTGATTTATAAGAGGGTCGTGTACACCTGCTGGTTGCTGCAGGATATGTTTAAAGAATCGGCAACAATAATTTTTAGTATTATTTTTAAATACTTTTGTTTAGTAAAAAGTAAAAAAAAAATATGTACTTATAAACTATAACTTACCAAGATAACAGCTTACTTTAATAATAACTTTACATATAAATAGTATTTTGGTTTCTCCATGTAAGTGAAGTGAGATTCTTCGTTGTATTTAACAAATACTTCATATAACAATTCTAGTAAGTATATAATTTTAGTGCTGTCATAAAGAAAACAATTACACTAGCGAAAAATGAAAAAAAATATGAAGATTTTTACTGAAATATAAGGTCTTTAGGCACTTTGTGAATAAATAACCCATAATTTAGCTTAGTATATACTCGTAATATTAAATTGTTATAGGTTAATAATTTATTGATGGAGTGATTTATTGATTTCGATTCTTTTATACGGATTATGTAATTTTCTATTATATTTTGGATGCTCTAAAACGAGGTGTGATGGTTGCAGCCATCTGATACCATAATTATTGGTTATAACTTATAACTTATAAGTTTATTAAATATAAGAACAATACGATACTAAAAGTATATTAAAATCAGTATTAATGCAATTAAAATCATGCTAATTAATTCTATATAGCTATTTTTAGATATTTTAATACTTCTATTGCATATAAGTATAAATTATAATACTTTTAAAACAAAACAACTAATGTATAAATTGAAGTAGAAGTTTTACCCGCTCGTTTCTGTTTTATTGAAATTATATGTTTTATTTTGCTCGTGATTTGATGGTCAAATGACGTATTACTTAGGTACCGACATAATAAAAATATGTATACCAAACATCAGGTCAGTTTGGTATTTAAAAACGTATTATACTATATTATATTGTATATACACACGTGTACGGACATACATGCAAATAGTATATCATGTCAGTTGTAATCAGTACCTATATATGCGACGGAGGTCGGCGGTATTGCGGCAGCAGGTACCTACGTTTAAAACGTGAAAGTTTCTATGACATACATAATATCATGCATATTATATCCATTATTGCAGTGCAAACAACACGTTCAGTGTTGCGATTAAAAAACGATTCTCGTTTAATTGCGCGTTTGTATACTTGTATACCTACATACGCGGATATTCAATAACAGCACTATTAAAGTTACGCGGATTATCGAAATCGTGTCATCCACATATATACATAGGTATTGTATGAGTAGGTATATTTATGTGTAAAACAATACGATCAATCAACACGACATTATCTACGCGTATACGCAAAACGCGATGTACAATATCATTAAGCCCCGTACTCGCCGCTGTCTCACAACAGTAATAAAAATCGAAAAAAATCGAATCGACGCTTTTTTATCATACATACGCGTACCTATAACGTAGTAGAACGCCCGCCGCGATATTCCGTTATGTACGCGGCGCGTCACGACCGCGCGCGCGGTAATAACCGCGGACGCGGTGGTGGTCGTTAGGTATACGCGCGCGCGTCGAATATTATAATTTATAATATATTACACAGCACGATGCGATACGTACGACGACGGCTGCGGCCGAGCAAAGCTATACGGCCACAGCGGTCGCGCGCGCGTGCAGCGGGGAACGATGCAATGACACGATATGTCATCGGCAAAAACGCGCGGCCGCTCTGCTGCGCGCCACAATGCAATGTGATATGACAAACGACCGCGCGCCGCGCAAAAACGAACAACAGACGCGTCGCAAAATAATAATTATTATATTGTCCGCGCCCGTTAACAAGTAGTGTGCGGACCACAAACGGACGGGACGAACCGTACACACACACACATACACGTATATATATAATATATTAATAATATTATTGTATTATTTGGCGGGCGCGCGCCTGGCCAATTTAACGGCTGCGGCGGTGGCCAGTGGAACGGACAGAAAGACCGCGCGCGGTAATTATTCAAACGCATCAGCTCCTTACACACGCGCGCGTACCCGTTCGCCCTCTCTGTTCACGTGCGAACGACGACAACAGAAGCAGAGCAGTAGCAGCGGCGGCAGCATGAGTGGCGTGCATATAGTAACAGCGGCGACGGGACGGATAGCTGCGATATTTTATAATATTGTTATTATATAGAACTGCACGCGTGCACGCGACCGTCGTTACTATATAATAATAATAATAATAATAATAATAATAATTATAATAATAATAATAATAGTAATAATAGTATAGGAATATTTTTCATCGCCGCGACGAGCGGACGACGACGACGACGACGACGACAACGACGTGTTCTCAAGACAGTGTGCCCCGCGGCCGCTCGGTTCGCGCCGTGCGGCGTGCACGCGCAGTCGTTCGATCTGTCCGGGGCACCGGCGCGTCCCCGCGATAATTTATTCCCCGTCGAGTCGCGCCGCGCCGCCGCGGGTGGGTGTGTATCGGCGATATGATCTGCACACCGACGACTCCGGCGCGCGACAGCGATAATAATATTACAAGAGATCGCGCGCAAAATTATAATACGCACATTATAACGTTATTATGGGGGCACGCGGGTCATCGCGTAAGTTATAGTATGTATAATACGTATTATTGTTTTTATTGTTGCGGCAGTATGTGCGACGAGTCGGCAAAGTATTTTGAATCGGCCTGCAGCCCCTCCGCGGAAACGCTGTGCGACGAGTGTGTGGGAAAATTAATCGAACGATTTTTTTTTTTGATTTTTTGATTTTCTATTTCTCTGCACCTACAAACGGCGTTATAATATTTATCGTTTACTTCACTTTTCTCCCCTCACCGACCCCTTCGCACGACGATTTATCGTAATCGTGTCCCATCGTCGTACATCATATTATACGACATTGCAATCGTGTTTTTCATTTCGCGTAGGCATGATAATAATATATATATATATATTAAATTAATATTGTTTAAAGACACTCGTGCAGCAGTTTTTACCGTTTAAACACTTTAAACGCATTCGATTTTTGTATTGGAAAAAATTATATTAGGTACCTATATATTATACATCGTATTATATTGGTCAGGAGGAAATTACGAGTTTCCTGCCAATGAGGTTGCTCAGTGGTAAACGTTATTTTTTCAACGTCAATTCGTAAAGCGCGTAAGGATACAATAGTAGTGACATATAACGCATGTGTTGTGCCTGTACCGTCGTATTCCATAGTTCCATACACATAATATTATTATAACGATGTGTAATAACAATTAATATTATCAAATTACACTTTTGCGAACCAAAAAAATTGGATATCGTCGACGTAGACGCGGGTAGTGTTAAATGACGGTCATTATTACTCCCTTTTAATAGCTTAAAAATTATGTTAACGAAACCCTTTTTAAGTGTTCAACGATAAAAAAATCGGGTTCCAGCGTCACGTTTTACCGACAAAAAGGGATTAAGGTTAACTTTACAATATTTACAATGTACGTACACGGGAATATAAATTAAAAAAAAAAAAAAACAATTTTTTGTAATAAATATCAAAAACATTATCTCATTTCTTGTTGGCTCTTTAATAGTAATTTTCAAAAAAAGCAAGATTAGTATTTTTTAATATTAATAATATTATATTCCCTCCCTTATGATATTATCCTCATGGTTTGTAACAAAATTTAATTTAATTTGTATTAATACGTGATATAATGCGTGTAATCAAGCATTTAATTTTCTAAGTATTACATTATAGTTGTATGCTCAAATGTTTGATATATATATGTTTTTTATATACTTGTATCTAAAATTAATTATTATTTTGGTTAATTTAATTAGATATTTAAATATACGCATATAGATTATAAAAATTTACAAATTTTTACACTACTTAAATTTTTCGATTTAAATGATAATAATTTTTTTTGATTGTTTGGGGCAAAAATAGTGTTTTTAATGTTCCTGGTGAGTAATGCGTAGGTTTATCTATACACCTATATATTTAATGCGTAACTGCGGACCAATAAATCCAATATCCGTGAGATTGGAACGGTACATGAAGTATACCGCCTCTGGCGCCTATAAACGATTTTTGCGCCATCTAATTTAGTTGTGTTTTTTTATCGACTATAAAATATATAGTAGCACTTCACAATTTTAACACATTTTATTTTTTATCCGTATACATATAATAATCTATATATAAAAAAAAAAAACAATCATTTTTGACTTTACGAAAGGAATTAGATATATATGATATATACCTGTGATGATACAATTTGTCTATTGTGTGTTCTCTGTAAATATACACGCCCATGATGCCGACCTATGTTTCGGGCGTTGGCCTATGCCACCCCTTTAACGCCACGGCTTTTTGCAATCACTTAATAATTTCCATTACTTTTTTTTTTTTTAATGAAAAGTCAATATTAAACGTGCGAACAAGCAGTAAAACATGTTCTTTCTTAATATTTCTAAAATATTTTCAATTATATTGTTACCTATAAAAATAATAGAATATCAATAAATTATTAATATTTAAATTATAACGTCTATAAATTATATAATAATAATACAAAAATTTGATAAAAATTATGCAAAATTTTATGCTGCTTAAATTTTTCGATTTAAGTGATAATAATTTTGATTTTTCGAGGTAAAAATAGTGTTTTTAATGTTCCTGGTGAGTAATGCGTCCTCTCTGCACTGGAGGTAGGTACTCTATGATAAAATATCAGTTATACCTACTAAGTGTATATATTATGTATTATGTATTTAATGAGTTATGTATAACTCGTATTTATACATTTTTTAACAAATATATCAGATAAAAGTTGTTGTAGTGGTTTTACATAAAATATCGAATCTATATAACATATTTTAGTCTAGTAGGTAGGTACCTATATTTATTATACTAGGATAATGTTTATAAATTATATTATAATATTAAACGTTAATAGATTAATAAAAACAATAATAATCTTATTGACTTAAAGCGAAATGGTACCGCATCCATCTTATATGCATGTTTATATAAACATATTTATTATTATAATCTTTTTGAAAATCAACACAGTATAAAATGTGCAATATTTATATGTTTATTATGACGTACTACTGTGACATATGATCCAGAAGATCCCCCTAGATCTTTCCAGAAGATTAAACCAAAACTGGTGTCAGGTCTGTTGTGTTATTGATCGACATTAATCGATGACACAGTCATATCGATGTCCTCGAATATAAATGACGTCTCCTTCTCATCCATATCGGTAAGTTTGGACACCTTCATATTCATAATATTACCGAAGTAGGACCGAATCGCGTCGATGTTCAATGAGACCCCTGCAGCTGTATCCTCCTGGAACAGCAGAATTTCTGGACATACTTCATAGTCTTGGCCTCGATCTTTTCTGTGAAAATCCTTCTTCAGACAGTGTCGTATGTCTTCATGTTAGGCTAGTGCACTGGCGTTGGTGTTCATATAGTCGATAACCGTCGTTGTCCTCTCTGTAGATATGACTTCAGTGGCTCTGCGGCGACTGTTTGGGTAATCTAATCCCAATTTTGCCGTTGGTAATGGAATTTGTCGGACTTTTAGTCGTAATTTCAAGCTACTTAATCGGCTACTTCACATTAAAATTTGTTTTCCGATTAATATACTTTTGTGGGATTTTCTTATTGTTTTTTATTTTTTTATTTATTTTTTATTTTTGGCACTCACGGAACATTGCTTGTTGAGCAGCTTCAACAATCCGATTAGGTTAGGCTACTTAGGTTACACATGTGTATTGTATAATATTTACTATAAATTATGAATTAATACTAGACTTTATGTATGTATAATAATATTAACGAGACGTATTCAATTCACCGTATCATTGACGACATATAGCATAATGCTTCGCAGAGTGAAATTTACTTGTAATAGCATTCTCCATTTAATGATTAAATAGTGAGCTTATGGTCCTTTCGACACGATTAAGTGGCTCATCATAATTGGTCCATTAAATTTTAGTGAATTATTAAATTAATCTATTTTTTATTTAATTTGACATTATTATTTGAGAAACACGATAGATCGTTAAAAAACGATTTTGAGTTAAGTTTTATAACTGTTAAAAACTTTACCTTAAAAGTCATGTTTTGGAGATATTACTTTGGCCTCTTTGGTCAGTAGAATACATTTTAAAGTTTGTATGATTAATATATATATGGATGGTGAAATTTTGTGTACCCGCGTGTCAAATTAAAATGTTGACTAGAATTAATTTTCCCTGTCTGTTAACTAATTTAATCACCCAGTTTTTGAACTTAAAACATATTAACATTCACGACTTGAATAATAAAAAGTGGTTTAACATTACATTATAAAAAATTTAAATGTACCTATTTTATACTAAAAGTATAAATAGTATATAAGTATGTTAATCAAATTCTGAATTTATAAAAAATGAATTATTCTAGCTCCAAACATTTAATTATGAAAATAATTTTATATATACCTATGCAACTTTAATGAAATACTCATCAATTAATACCTACGTGTTGGCACATCATAAATATATTTTATTTTTGTAAAAGTACTACTTTTTTATCTATCTATTTTAGTCTACAAGTTAAACAACGGTTTTTGATGACTTTTTTTATGATGAATGATCTATTTTTAACAGTTGCGCATGTTATAGGTTCGCCATCTTTGGTATAATATACTATATACGAATTGGAAATTTCCGAATTTAAATGTTGTATTCAAATTAAAAATTTAAATATATAGTTGAAAATATGACCAACTGGTAAATATCACGAGAATTTTACAAATAAGATTAACCACTCTTATAGAATACTTCTTACCTATGTAACGTATACATTATACATTTTAATATCGTATAATGTTTAGTAAAGTTTATCATGACAAAATCTTTTTATTATACAGTATATATAAATTGTGTTCAAATTTGAAATAGTTGTAATGAATATATAGCGAACCGTGTTGATTATTATTTTTATATACATACTAAATACTAATATTATAATATTATATTATCTGTACAATTTATAATATGTAAAGTCATGTATTTACTTATATTACAATGTTTGTAGATATTAATTTTAATTTTTTTTTTTTTTTGACCAAAGACCACGTGCAATAAATTACATAAAATGGTGTTCAATATTCACCTAATATATCTTAATAAGTCTATATAACAAGCTACATATTCTACGGCATACAACAACTTATAATCATGCGGTAGGTTTAATTGTTATAAACCTTGTAAGTGCGGTTGGGTTATTGAGATTATTTCGCTTTTGTTTTTCAAAAATTAATTAATAATTTTTTTAAAGGTGCGTAGAACGCCGGTTTGTGGAACTAATCAAAGTGGTGGTTATAGTGTGGGTGTAGTAAACGACTAATTATTGTTGAGCCAATGAAACGGCAAGACTCGTTTAAACCGTCTTTCTTTTATTTTTTTTTAACGCGGGTATAGATACATTTTTTTTTTCATAAGCCAGATTTTTATTAGTTACACTGCACCAGTCTTAAACGATATCTCGACAAGTCTACAAGTTCGCGGGTTTTACGTGATTGTTTTTCCCTCCAAATATACATATTATATAGTTGTAGTTTTATATACACAAACACACACACACACATATATATTATAATACATAACTATAGTGCGTATATCTAATTGCCGAAATGACCACATTTGATATGTCGTATCCGTATAGCAGTTATCATTTAGCCGAAAATTGCAACGCATTGTACTGTGAAAAAGTAAGACTTATTGTAATATTATTATATATTCAGTAGTAATTGTGCATCTGAGTATAACCATGTATATTAATATAGGTTTTTAAATATTATAAATATTAAGTAGTACCTATATATTATGTTTGTCTTGTATGGTAATTTTAGCTTAACTAGATAATTTATTTTTTATTTTGAGTATGCGTATTACAGTTATTTATTTTAATGTTTAAATTTGAAACAATTAATTCTTTGCTATGTGTACAAATACAAAATAAATGTATGAAAAGATAAAATAATATCACTAAATCAAGTATTAAAAATATTTATATTAAGTGTATACATATCTATAATTCAAATTATTCTTGCTAACAATAATTAAGCGTAGGCTATATGCATATGCGTACAATATACATTAGGTTTGTACACGATATATCGAAGTTAAAATTACTTGTTAACTTGTGCATAAAGTAACCTACTAAATTTTAACTACTAAAATGTATGATAAGTATTATATAGGTAGATAACAGGTAAACTATTTTATGAGTGGTATTACCATTAGATATATATTTTAATATTTATCTAAAATATGAAATAATAATTTGCTAAAAAATATTAAATTTTTCTCGAAATATAGATAAATCAATATCATTTTTGTGCAATATTTAGAATACACAAAACTAGAAGTAATGATTTGTAGGTCTTAATAAAAACTTTTAAAATATTGAAAAGTATTTATTCTTATGAATTTTGTCGTTATTAAACTCTTGATGTTCCTTGTAGTCACTGAATAGCAATAAAAATTTAAATTTCAATATAAATTTAAGATAAATCCTTAAAAAGTTAATAAATAGCTATAGATATATTTATATAGTTTATTATCTTCCTCATAGAAAAATCATATTTTTAAACTTATTATTAACTATTATAAGCTTTTTAATAATTAAAACAAAATTTAGAATTAAATGGATAATTTAAAAATCAGCAATTATATTATAAAAACTTGTTTTTTTTTTTTTAAGTTTTATTACTTATTAGTTATTATTGGTTATTTTTATAGAATATATAGAAATCAAACAAACAAATAAAGTAAATTACTTGTGAATTTGATAACTCATTTAATCATTTTAGTTTTACTTCAAATAACTATTATAATATAATATTAGTATTGATTGAATTTTTAATCGAATTTTTTCATATATTAAAACCATATACCTAACCTATATTATGGATATTATAGATTAACTTCATAGATATTATAAAATATATTACTCACATGTGCTGTACCTATTGCAATGTTTATACTAGTTATATTTATATACACATATTATGTTTGAATTATCTTTATAATAAAAACTAAACGAGGAGTTTTTCTAAATTTATAATATATACTTTAAATATTATATAAATATTTATTTATTGATTATTTTTTTTATTTCCATAATAATAATTTACATAGCAAATGTAAATTTTAATACTATTTTATATTTGTCTTTATTTTATTAATTCTTTTGAAAAATAATTTTGTTACTATTTTTCAACAAGTACGTAAACAATGCAACGATTAAACAACGGGCGTATTTTATATGTAGATACGAGTGTAATATTTTGATAATAAATACAACCTGTTATTGTGATTTGTGAACAATGTTTACGTTTGGCTCACGGGCAAGAGTCAGTTGCAAAATCTATCGTAAATATACCTGTATAACATATATTTATTAATGTTAAACATACTCCTACACTTGCCATACATACTGTATCATAATATAGGTACATTGTGGCGCCTTGTTATTATAAGATATTACTAGGATAGGTACATAATATAGATTATTAATTTTTAATTTTTTTTATCATAATAATTTATAATATGAAATTTTTTTTTATCTAAAATCGTCCGCGTTCACATAAATAATTACACACACACACATATGTTTATATGTATATAATAGTTATTACTCCATATTTGCAAATGATCGATTGAAATATTAAAGTTTAATATTCTTAGACCATATAATATTTATACGTGCATATTATTATACCTACATCGTACCGCATGCAGTATATGCGTGAACTAAACGGGCATACTAAATTATATTTATGGGCTCATAAAACTGAAATCATTCGCGGCCTTGTTTATGCACCGATAAAATTTATGACGTTAGCTCATTAACCCTCTCTTCTCCACCCCTACACACAATCATTGAGCTCCCTAAATTCTCTCGTATCCTCTTAAGTTTTGATAGAATATAAATCAACACGCGTGCACCAGATAGTATATTGTCAAAGCTTTTTTTTATAAACATTATATATATATAAATAAATATAAAACGTAAATTAATGAATTATTAAACGAAATCTATTTGCAAAACCGTATAATTTAGTTAACTAGAAACGTTTATCAAAAATCTATGATATGATATACTCAATAAAATTCAGACTTCAGTTTCCTTTTATACTTTAACATTTTTTTTTTGTCTATAAGTACCTACTATTAAAGCATATTTCTGCAGTTGTGCAAGCATATAAACGCTTAACTATTTAATTAGGTATACGATGACGGCAATATTTTATAATCTTTTGTAACTTGTATAAGTCTATAATTTTCTTAAACCATAATAAGTTGTATATAGGTACATTTTAAAATTAATCTAATCAAAAACTGAAGGTTATTATAATATGTATCTTAAATAATGTAATAATTATATTTTTAAAGTAATGATGTAAACATGTATCATTGTATTTTTTTAGATAATTTTGTGATTTGTATAATATTACGTATGTCCATTATCCTTGTTAGAAAAATTAAATTATTGTTGTAAAATATATTAAATTTAACAAAAAATAATAGCGAAACAAATAATTTTATCCATACCTAACATTAAATAAATACAAATTAAAATTTTTTATGAATTTTGATTTATGATATTTTTATAAAACTGCTATTATTAAGATTTCAGTGGTATCGTATTTTTTAAATGAGCAATAAAATGTAAGTTACAATGTTGTTATTGAAAAAAACTTAGAAGTGATTTTATTTTTATTAAGTTGAAAATATAATTTATAGTATTAATATAATAGAGTTTTAAATTATAAAATATAAATTACTCGGTACCTTATGTTGAAAGTTTGTAATATACAGTATACACTCACTTTTATGCTTTGCTATTTATTCTAAATTCATTATTATTAATATAATAATTAGTAAGTATACTAAATTGTAAAATTAAACTACTTTTATATTAAAAGTTTAATTAAATATTTATTTAAAATTTAAATTTAATGAAAAATAAGACTGATAAGAACTATAATAATATAAAATAATTAATATGTATTTATTTTTTTTATTAGAAAATAAACAACTATGCTAGTGAAGCACAATAAGTAAATTTAATGATAAAATTACTGATAATACATGAAAAATATGAGGAGAGAGGCCATCCATTGATAGAACTCAATTAATATTTAAGTGTCCATTTAAATACTATACATATTTATTTTTAATCTCCTAAAAATATGTTTTATTAAATTGTGTAAATTGGTTACTTTCTAAATTTCCTATATTTTATTTTAATAAGTATTAACTAGAAACTAGAGTCAAATATACCTAATTATTCATAAATGTTTTGACGAGACGGTGACAAATATTTTATTCTTTGATTATATTTCGAGCTCCTCATCCGGTAAGACATTTAAATACTTAATAAATATTATATAAATACTCTACTAGATAATGGCAGTTATTATGTTCATTTCCGTTTTGGAATTATATACTATGTATATATATTATATACCTACTTCAAATTGTCATCATATAATATTTAGGCTTCATCTAACGTGGGTGAAACGTTTGATGCACCCCATCAACCCGCGTCAGTATATTGTCGAATTTTGCTGTAGTCGACTCGACGACTTTTTACTGCGGGATATTAATACACACCCACACGCACACACATAATATAAATTATGTGCACTACACACGCTACACATGGTTAATTGTACTCCGAAAAAAATAGACTATGACGGGAAGTTCAATGCGTCATTAATTCAAATCGCACTAGGTAGCAGCTTTGGGCTTTAATTTTTCAAACTCATGCGAGTACTCGCCATCTGCAAAGTAGAACATACAGATATACTGAGCATTACAAGTGCACCAAAAACTGCCAAGGTTTCGTTTGAATTTTAAAAACTTTTGACAATATTAGTTTTAATTTATACAGAATTGTATAAAAATAATTCTTTATCCAGACAAGGAACCTGTGAGTATATAATGTATTATATTATATTATACATAAGACAATGTCTTATATACGCAATCCTGTCTTAACGCGTCCTCGGCACGTATAATCTTCCGAAAATGAAAAGTAATGAGGCTCAAAAATATTCATAGCAGAGAATTTTTTTTGAAATGTAGTTACATTACGCAATATACATTTAATATTCATGTACGGTGACGCCAGAACAATTTAGCAGGATTCAAACGGCGAAACGTTTCCTTGGTGGAGAAAATCATAATTATATTTGTTTTTGAATACTGTATACACAATATATCAATATGCCATATTATACACATAGCTGTTGCTGTTAGAGTTTATATCGTTAAGTCGTTGCCGTTCACTTTCCATGTCCGTTGATGTTTGCTTAGTTTTCGCATCACTGACTGCTAATATTATATTGGCAATATTCCGTATGACAACATTCCGGACGTGAATCTCTATATAACAAATTACAGTTTTCTTATTTAAAATCATATTTTTAAATTCTTGAGATTGTTTTTGTATTATACTATTGAGAAGTATCATATAGAAATATAAACATCTGTTTTTTTAAATGAAAATCCTCCTCTTTCCTTTTAAATTTTAAGTTATTTAATGGATAATTTATCTAAAAATGTTGACACGAATAAAAATAAAAATTTAAATGAGTGATTTTTTACTTATTTAACTTAGTTTATTAATGATAATATAGGTTTATGATAATTGGTTTAGATGGTATAGAGGCTATGATATTTTGAAAATATCTGTTTTTTTTTTTTTTATTTATATTTGATGAAATGTTTGTTTGTAAGTAAGAAAGCTTGAAAATCGGATACAAGATTAAAAATATTAAATTTACTTATAGGTAATATTTTTGTAAGCGCTTGAAATTCAAATTTTTACGAAGTTAGATATTTATATAAAATTTCAATTTTTGATATTTTGTTATTATTCAAAAAGTACAAGTATTATTGGTAGAAACTTGAAACTTTTTTCCGTTACGTACACTATTAGGTATCTATCATACAAAACTCAATTAAAAAAATATTTAGATTAATTTTATGTTATTGGTATTACAAACCTATAACCGTTACGTTGGCATATTACATTGACCTACAAGTTAATAATAGCTATTAAGATCATATGAAATAATACTATATGATAATTATCATAAAATTCATATGATTTGTTTTCAAAAAAAATTAGATCAATCTACTGAACCTATTAATCATATAGAAAAATAAATTAGTAATAACAATATAAATATAAAATATAAAAATATGCTTAGAAATATAGGTTGACGAACCAAATTTAACAATTGTATAAAGTCAGTATATTAGATTCACTTCCCCGTTTTTTTTTTATGCATATAATACAGGTATAATAATTTACCTATATAATGAAGTATGTTTATCTCATGATTAGTATTTCTTTTAAATTAATAACTGTTGATTGTATAGGTAACCACAAAATGTGTTAACACTGTTATAAATTTTTATTATACTATATTGAAATAAAATATCGCTACTGCCAACTGTATACTATAATATTATATTTTAAATATTCTTAAGTATACTTGACTATCTATTATACTATTTTTACAATGTAATTACATTTCTATAGACTATAAGATAATGTAAAAACGTTTCATAACTACATACCTATGTAGTATAGGAATAATATAAGATTAAAATGTATAATGGCTATAATATATAATTTATGTTACAAATAATTTCTTATTGATTGGTGTATATTATATGTATAAAAACACACACATGCACTAATTTGTTCGGTCATTAGATTAATTCTCGTGATACACGCCCCGGGCCTTTTTTTTGTTTTTGGCAAAAAAAAAAAATAACTCTTAATCTCAGCCTATACTCGTCTATCATTAGTGCGGCAGTGTATATTATGATGTAATAATGGTTAGTTATACATAGGAGGTGTGAATGTGTATGGCGTTTAAAATGCGTTAAATTAGTCAATAATATACCTAATATATGTTAAATATACATATACGTAGTTGCATCGGGCACCTTGTCAAATAAGTCCAATGTGCTCTTTTTCGGTATTATTATTTTAGCTTCGTATATACACTCATAATATACATACATACTAATATATTATTATATATGAACACATCCGATAACTAAATGTATATGTTTATATACAATAGCGTTAGCGCACACCCATTTAAATATACACTCAGTGCTTAAAAGTACTCCGCCCCACGTTGTATACATCGCCGCGGACTGCTTGTATATATAATATGTACATAAAATATAATATGTGGATAGGTAAATCGTCGCGCCCCGTCGGCAGCCGTCCGCGTTTCCCAAATAATCGGATAATTCTACGCACCTCGCCAAGTTAAACGCGCTCGCACGTGTCACCTCCGGTAGCAATCTGTTACCGCAATCCTGTCAAAAATTGCCCATTGTCTACGCAACTGTAATAATGATAATGATAATAATAATAATAATAATAATAAAACAACTATAATATTATAATATTATATGTATATCTACTTACTATACTTATGTTATACCTGTGTAGTAGGCAGTGAACGCGTTAACGTTTGATGTTATAATATTATTAGGATAGAACAGGTAATTTTGTTTGAAAATTAAAGGTTTTTCATTTTAATTTCGTTTCATAGAAAACTTTTTTATTTTCAATTTGGTTCAAATAAATTTAAAATTTAAATAATTATTAGTAAATTATTAAGTTTTAAAAAAGTATTATCATGTCTAATAATCTCTAATAAAATATAATTTTATTTTTTAAATGATCTAGAGATACATATACGTATCTGTTGAAAAAATTATGTTTTACAAAGAATTTAAGAATGTTTGGATTATTTTTTCTCTGTATTGATTTTAATAATAATAAAAGTACCTATAGGTACTATATTATATACCTACTTATCATTATTACAGTAGGCAAGTACAAATAAACTTAATATGTAAACAATTTCTACTTAAATATTACTTTTGCTCTTAGAAAATGTTTATGTCCAATAAAATATATATCCAACATGTCGTTTTCAATTAAACATGCAATATTGTCGATGAAATAATAAGTGTATATCTACTTATAATAGTCTTGTTTTATAGTCTTCTTTTTAGATGTACAAAACTTTTATCATATAAACTAGGTACACTGTACATACGTTTGGACTATGGTATATGTATACAATTATACAATATACATAATATATATAATATATATATATGTGTAAGTACGTATAATAAACCATATTGACCATATATTTTTCTAGAAATTGAAAAAAAAAATAGTTTTAAAGGATTAAATATATCTACCGAGTGTTTTCCCAATTATTATGTTGTAAAAAACATTGTTGATAAGGAATACGTCAAATATGGTCAGTCGATGTCAATTTGTCTGTTATAGTATTGTAGGTACATGTTTTCGTCTGGCGTTAATATAGTTATTAGTATAATAGTCTAGATTAAGTACATTTTATTTGTTGTGAAAAATAAAATATTTTTAAAAGCATATTTTAGCATTTTTGCATATTTTTAGAGCATATATTATAATTTTTAAGGGTGTAAATGCATGCTCATCTGAAGGTTTTTTAGAGCATGAAGTCCCTAGTCCTCTCTCTATATATATATATATATATGAGTATAATACTATTCACTAAAATATTAATTTTTAATAATAACTAACATTTGGTAACACGGATGAAAAAAAATATGTTTATGTTCGGTTTTGTTGATTATTTAAAAAATTAATGACTTGATTTTTCATTAACTTATATAATCAGATGTACATTTAAAACTTGATCTGCTATGTAATTTTTCATTTAAAAAAAAATTAAGATAATTGGATTAGTATAGTTCAAAAAACACGTGTGATAAAGATTTCTATTTTTACATTTATGTTAATAGAATATATATATTATATACCAGCTAGTTTGTGAATTGTGTACACTTTTTCAAATATTTATTCATTATATGTGTATATTATATGTTTTATATAGGTAGGTACCTATAATAAGAATAGTGGCATAATTTTTAAAAGTAATGAAATGGCCAGTTGAAACGCAACGCGTGAGTTTACGATGTTATACATGATATGTTTATACACGTGGGTGTTTTTAATATATTTAGTTTGTTAACGACGGTCGATTTTTCCACGTCTCGTATTTAGCACCCACTAGCCAGCCGCTGCAGGACGTGCACGAATGGTCAAAAGTAGAAAAATACTAGTTATATATATAATACTATTATGGTGTTGTGTATTTATCAGTACCTATCCATATTATTTATATTTTTTACCCATGTTTATTCGTTTTACTCTCTGACTTGTCCAAACAAGTCGTGCTCCTTTTTTATATATGTATATTAAACGTCTCTGTCGTTGTACAGTATACCTAATGCGCGTGTGTTACCACTACAGTATATAAATATGCGACTTGCGTAAGTGCATATATATATATATATGTGATCTGGAAAATTGATTACATGAAATTAATTTCGTCGGCACGCGGCATATATATATTTATAGTTATGCATTATGAAAACTCGAAAAATTAAATATGCTGCGCAGAGTACCTATATATATATATAAATATATATAGATAGCCACGCATGTACATTTGTATATATACGTGTGAACGTATGTTTGTGTGTATCGTGTATATTTAGTATATACAAACACAATGTGGGTGGTGCCATGAGGTGGGGTGTAGTGGTGGAGATAACAGGGGAGGTACCAGAAAGCGCCTAATGTTTGGTTAACGAGCTTGTGTCTGTATCTGTATGTGTGTGTGTGCGTAGAATATATATACTATGACGGTGGCGCCTTTGGGTCGTATCATTAAGCCGACGACGACGAAAGATCGCTGAAAAATCGGTTCTGATGCAGACACGACCGCTGCTGCTGAGGACAAATGATTTCCTCCTTGATGGCGGTATTTTTTTCTTTTCCGTCTATATATAATATATTATTCTCTCTCCCCTCTCGAGTTCATTTCGTCCGGCTGCCTGTCCGTCTGTTTATTCTCTCATTCACTTTATGTACGTGTAAGAAACTGCAGAGTCCGATGCTACGTGCCGGTTGATCTATACATCGAACCCATTACAACAGAAATACAGAAGAACAAACCCAACCGGTTTAATGTACCTTAAATATAGGGGTAGCGGAAATTGCAATATAAATTTGGTCCGTCGCTCTCACACTGTTTCCACACACACATACACGACTACATGTATAATACATAAAGGTACATTGTAAAATTCAATTGGCCAAAAACTCGTTAAACACACCGTCTCGTCATTAAATACTCAATTATAGCTTCTTCATTTTTTTTGTTATTATATCATCATCATTATCATCAACTTTTTCTAGTTTTCAGTTTTTTTTATCTTCAACTACTGTCTCTATGTATTCGAATAATATAATTATAATATAGTTTTCTGCATTTGGTTATTGTATCTACAATAAATATTATCTAAAAAATAAAACATACTTAGCTAGCAAACTTTTAAATATTATATTTTTTTTTATCTTAAAACACAAAAATTCCTTATTCATGAATTTTTATATTATATAGGTATTGCATTATTCTATATGACTTTAAGTTTCTATTTAAAGAATTATATATATATATGAATTTATCAGTTTTTGATTGTTATAATTAGTAAGCAATTTATCAACACATATGACTTTTTTTACAAAATAGGTAAAAAAAAACTAATTTTCTAAATGTATTTCTTACAAAACAGTAATTGTTTTTTCTTCTTTAATTATTTTTGATTATATTGAAATTAATATAATTACATTACATTATATCAGTATCATAACTTTTTTTTTTACGTATAACGAAATACCTATCTATTATAAATGGTGTAAATAATGGATGTGAAACTATGCATAAATTTACCTTCATTTTACGTGTACATATACTTACCTATAGGAATTATGTATCTATGTTTATTATAAACGTTTTATTCAAATAGAATGTTCACAAGTGAATTTTTTTATACTCGTACAATTATTAGTATAACTGTGGTAGAAATAAAATATTAAAATATATTATCTGTAATACAAGTATTGAAGTATAAATATACATTTTTATTATATGTATATATACTTCCTGTAGGCTACATAAACAATACCGGATAGACCGTAAATAGAAATGTTGGCCTACCGAATTTTAGGATTTCTTATGTTTGATTACAGCTACAGCTGCCACTGTTCGGATTAATAATTTGATTCAATATTAATTTTTACTAATGTTACTATTAATTTATCATTATTATGAAAAAATAAAATTGTGGAAAAATGCTCATCGAGATTTTCTCAGTAGCTCGTATACCCAATCCGGGACTGTAGTATGCACAATGTACATAAAGTATTATAGACAAATAATTTAAATGTTTCATACAAATAAATAAACAGTAAAACGATTGATATTTGTTTAAACATTTTAAAGATGCACTGTATAGTCTGTAATGATTAAATTATTGAATTAGGCTATTAACTAATATAATATAGACACTATTAAATAGCTGAACACCGATTATATTATTAATGCCTTGCTACCTATATATAAATATAATGGTTAAATAAATAAATGAAGATTTGAACATTTCAGATATTTATAACTTATAAATGTATTTCCTCAATGAAATAATATTTTAATTTAACACACTAATTATTTAACTTTGAATAATAACGCTTTATTTGGTTATTATATATATATGTATATAGATACTATTGTAGTAGAAGCATATACCTAGATATATACCATATATATATGCAAATAATTGTATTAATTTATATACTATTGAATTAAAAAAAACTTAAGGTTTTTACAAATTTACCAATATATTTGGATATTATAAATATAAGATAGTATATAAATTGTAAGATGTACTTTTATATGTATTAATATTTAATATAGTATATTGCTAATAAATTAGCATTTATTATTCATTTTAAATTTATCATATTGTGACGACTAATGACTAATAATATGGTCGGTAAACTAAATAACAACAGATATAATAATTAAACAGTAAACATTTAGATTTTTGCGATAGTTGATACTACAAATGATTAATGGGGTTTTGTTTACGCCCAGAGAAAATAATATATGCTTTGCATGAGCGTTTCTATAACTTTGAATTAATTTAATGCGAAAATTCATCAGACATTATCTATAGGTAAAGGCATGTGTTTAATAGGCTGTAGTTCATATAAATTGTATTGTTTGTAATAGGTACTGCAGTTAAGTCTATGATGAGTTTTAAATGTGTATTGTACAAGGCTCGCAAGTAAATTAAAGCAAAGCATCTCATTAAATATATTCACATCATGAACATTCAATTATTATATTCGGGAGTGCGATTTTTTGTTATAATACGCTACAATATTATATACGTATATCAGTATATGTTGACATTCGTTAAACAGATAGAATAGATCACTTAAACATGATAATAAACGACAGATCTATATAGATCTATATAGATCTTTATAAATTTACAGCAATAAACATACATACAATACAATTATACATACAATAAAGCCTATATAATATGTATATTATATATACTTATAATTATATTGTACATTTATTACCTATAATGTACCTATACTATACCTACTATTAGTATTTACTATAGAGTTCATTTATGTAATCAATGATATGCATTTATAATTATAAATATAATATTATACTATACCTACTCTTACATATTATAACCTAACCTATAAAATAAACATTCATAATATTAGTTAATGTATAAATTATTTTGTACATGTATATTTCGATTTTGAGTATGTACCTATATTGCGCATGTTAATACGGGCAGTTTTTTATACTGGTTAAATAATATATGTTTATTTTTTGTTATGTATGCATTGTTTTTACCACTATAAAGGTCGGCGGTGTAATAATCTTACACACTTTTGTAAAAATCAACTTAACTATACTTTAAGTTATTATATTTTTAATAATAATATAAAAAGTTAATTTTATATACTTTATTTATTTGTGTCTTAGGAATACCATGTAAATTAGGTAGATATACACATTATATATGTGAATATAAAGCGACAATAATGTTCACACTAATGCGCGTGCATATTACGCAATATAATAATACACGTGTGTTCCAGCACGCGCTGCGAAATTGCGCGGTTTATATAAAGCGGAATATACATTAAACCATTTAGACCTTATGGCATATACGATATAAACCTACACTGTTGACCGTGATATTATATACATATAGATATATTATATATTGGTTACAAACTTAACAATCACGCAGACCACCTACTAAGGGTGCCGATCGGGTAATTTTCAAGGATCGAAACATCTGCAGTAGGATTTTCAATATATATATGTATAAATAAATGCATTATTTTTAAGCATACCTACTCTGAAAAAATAAACATTTAAGCTAGTAATATTGGATTTTTTCTAATAATTTTATAATGATTTAAAAATAGAATAAAAAAAACGGTTTTTGAGTTGATAATATACAATATAATATATTCTCTTATAAGTTCTCCCATCACGGGAAATTCCGCTAATATTACAACGATCAGCCTGTAAGTATAATTTTAGCATACTGCAGATGTTGCAGTGATATCACAAATATTTTTGTAGGTATATATAGGGACCTTCCTAGGTATATAATAAATGGTATCTTTATTAAAATATTTGAAAATGAATTCGGTATATTATTATTATATTTATAAAATAAAATACGACGTGTAGACATGCAGCATGATTGTATAGGAGTCACGATAAGTCTGCAGTCTATGCATATATAAACGATAAATGTATATAATATTATTTTACATGACGCGTGTACATAAGTAATATAATGTAGCAGTGTACCTATACCTATATATATATATATATATATATATATATATCTATACCACGTCAACAGATCCACCCGAACGACTGGCAACAGAGGTGGAATCCGTCAAAAGCGAACTTAAAAGGTTAGAACCGTATTTACGGATATTAAGGTATCTATATATATATATGTATACATACATATATATTAGATATATCGACGCGTATAAAATGTATATCCTGTCGTATGACTGCGCATCGCCGCATAAGTTTATCAGCGGAATTCGGTATTATTATTTTTACTACGGAACGAACTTATCCGCGTATCTATACAATATGTCAGCTGTGTTGTACGAGTTTATATACATATACATCGTACAATAATTACCAACGCGTCGTTGTATACCGCGGTATAATGTCTCATATTAATGTTATTACGAAAATACAGCGTCGCCGCCCCGCGCGGTAAAATGTAAAATATCGATCGTCGACCGGGCGACACCGGCGCGGCGCCACTTTCGATGCCGCGCGCCTCATCGTATGATATTACAGTGTCGGCGGGCCAAGCGTCGTCGTCGTCGTCGTCGTCGTCGTCACCGTCGTCGCCGGTGGTGGCGGTGTCGTCGGCGGCGGCGGTGGGGGCAAAGGAACACCGCCGCGGTGGGGCGTGTCCCGGGCGCCCCTATTTAATTGCGGTTAACTCGCGGTCGGACGGCGGCGGGGAAACGCGACGACGACGCACGCCAAACGTGGGCGTATCCGTCCATTGGCCGCCGGGACCCCGACAGGCTCCGCCCACTTGTAGCGAGACGCCGCCGTCGACTGCGGTCCGCCGTCCGCGTACAGTTGCTCCGATCGCGGTCCCGAACAGTCTACACACATTGCCCGTTTCGATATAATCACTGCGGTCTCGCGCAGCGTTGTATCTTTATTATATACCTACGTTATTGTTTTTTTCACGGTTGTTTATTTTTTTCCGCATCGGTTTATCGAATATCATTATGTTTTACATTCGGTCTCGTTTGTCGTCGGACGCCGTCTTACACGCGTCGGTTTGAAAAATGTACGATTTTCGTTGTCCGCGAAACGAATAAATCCGCGTTTACTCGTATAAAATAATACACGCGCATGCGTCATATATTATAACATTTTTGTAATCATAATATACTGTTAATATGACATTGGTCATAGAGTGTCGTTGATCTTAAATGTCGCACTGAAACTACAATATATTTTATCGTACGGACGTACCGAGTTATGATCGCCATCACAAAACTAATATTACATCCATACTGACGGCCTGGACGCCCCCAGCTCCGCGGCGTACACTCTCACGCTCACTTACGCCACTTGTAAGTTATATCTGTACACCGATCGCGAGTGACGACGTAAACTTTACCACAGGTATTATCCAAATACCTGTAAACAGTAAAGGACACACTCGAGAATAACATCATGTTGGCAGATTATCCGATATCACGCGTACCCGGTGGACCGCTCTACAACACGTCTGTGGTAAGTTCACGACGAATATAAATATAATATATTTAAACAAAACTTACTGTGTGATAATATAATGTTTTTTAGTTATCATTATACATCGTATATTATGTATTGGGTATATATAGGTATACGCAGAGTACTTACCTACATTATTAAAATTCTATTTAAAAAAAGTTTTACTCAATTTGATATAATTTGCTATGTGTATACGCTTTATTAATTATAAAATCTTTCAATGTGTGGTTTAAAATATATAAGTACGTTTATTATTAATTGTAAAATATAGGCGCCTATAACCGCGTATATATAACGAGTATAGCGTGTAAAAATTATAATCTATAGCTGGTATATAATCCTACACATCTATATTATAATATGTATATATTATTTATAAGTATTAATTACCTACCTACAATGACTACTACACTTGAATTTTCTACGCATTTTCTACATAAATATATATTTTAATTTATAATACCTACCTGTATACTGCGTAGGTATCAATTTTATAGATGGTTTTTTTTTTTAAATTTAACATCAATATAGACAATTTAAAAATTTAAATATGCATTTTAATTTTTTTCAACAATTTCATAACAATTTAAACTTCTGTAGTTATTAACACATTTCGAGTGCATCTAGCATGTCAAGTTACATATAGTACAGAAGCTTTTCCATTTAAACATTTTATTTAATAATTAAAGAGTGTATAGGTATAGGTATATATAAAAATATATGAATATTTAAAAAATATAACGTTTTTGTTTAAGCTTTTGGCTGTAAATTGAATTAATATACGATATTGAAATATAAATTGAATTATATTGTGTATCATTAATTGTATCATTAATTTATATATAATCTATTGGTACCTAAATACTTAATATATACCTATACATTTTTTAATTAATTGAATATTAAAAGAACAATATAATGAACTCATTTGGAAATTGTTAAATTTATATTTTATTAATTTTTTATTTATATTCTTTATTAAGACATGCCCAATTATACTAGAGCTTTATTATATATTTACAGTGCACATATGGTTAATGGTACCTATGGTTTTAATAGTTCAATTTTTAGTGTATGCATATAGTATCTGTACTAAAATCATCATAATATAAGTTTAAGCTTATACACTAGTGGTATAATTTTTATTTGAGATTGTAGTTGTTTGTTAAATGCGACTGTACCTATATATTATTATATAAAATATATACACATGTTCTAAAAAAAAAAATAATAAGTAAATGTATCTATTATAAAACGACCGATATACCAGTGAAAAACAATAGGCAATTCGTGAAATATGTGTCAGAAAATATGACGTTTATAATGTGTTTTTATGTATGTTCGTGTAATGTATTCCGGGTCGGCGCGGGTTCAAAGGGCTACTCGACGGGGGTGCGAATCGTAAAACGAGTCTCTAAAAATTATTGTATTTTCTGGAACCAAAAAATCGCGGTGCGTATTATTATTATGATTATTATTGTCGTCTGCAAAGAAGCCGCCTTCTCACTTTTATTATATTTATATATATTATATATATAAAAATACGCAATATACGTATATACAAAAAAAGAGAGAAATTGGAGTTTTTGTCACATTTAAATCTTGGATTGGGTCTTATGTTATTTATTGGTTCCAATTATATACACGCGCATATATAGATTGTTCTCACCCCAACTATACATTTAAGGGTAGTCTGTTATATTATAAAATAAACGAGGATTTTTGCACGTGGAAACCTTACACTACTGCAGCATATACGCTGCATCATTTTCAATTCTGGGAATATTTCAATATATAAATGTAAATACGTAATATTTTAAAACAGAAAATGAAGAATTTCATTGAAAAATATAAGTGTAAAATAATATAATATATAGGTACTTATTTATTTAATGTATTATGCTCGTATAATAGAATAAATAATAGTAGGCATATGAAGTCACATTAAATTATCTTAAGTATATCTGAAATAAACATCTGGTGAAGTGTATTGCACTGGGTCGTCATAAGGGCCCATATGGTACTATAGACATATGATAAATTGTGCAAGATTCAAATTTTAATGCAACTTTCGTACATATTATAACTATTATATACCTACTGTTATCATAATATTATATTAATTGATGGGGAAGAGAGATTAACCATATAGACAGGAAATTAAAATATCCATCGTACCAATAAATTCTTATCACAGTTACAGAATTCTGGTAATAAATAATACTATTGCATTATATTATAGGTATTACATCAGAAAAGAACTGGAATGCGCTATATGAATCATGATTTTTCGGTTTCTCAGTGTTACATATTATTCCGTATTCCGTATTCCCACTTTACTTGATATATAATGTTGATAGCTAACTCACATATGGCTGTATTCAAATGTATATAAATAGTATTGCGGCCACATAAATATTTAGTGGTGACACATATACGCAAAAATATAGTTTAGTATACAAAACCACAAAAAGGGGTTTTACAAAAGACCTACAAAATCCTGTGTGCATACCACATGTATAGGTATTTATATACATGCTTAGGATATTGCATCCCGCTGATACCATACTCTGTCTCGGCGGGTGTCGGCCGCCGGGTCTTAACCCTCTTCGAGATTCACTGCGTGTGCGATTGTCCTTTTATATGTGTATATATATACATACGACCGGCTCTTCATCGGCACAGTCGCTGGTCAACGTGTCATCGTGGGAAAGGGTCCGAGAAACGGTTTTTGTGTAGAAAGGACAGAAAAAAGTATCGCTACTGTAGTCAGACCGACCAACCATAAATTTTCAGTGAAATTGAATGGAAAAAAAAGTTTTAAAAACATAATGCATTATATATATATATATATATGAAGGCTACTGTTGTTATAACGGCAAAAAGATATATAAATAGTTTAGCCACAGGTAACGGGTTTTCGGAAGCAGTGGGTGTCGACCGTTGACTGGTATTATAGCCTTTATATTATTATTATTTTTTACCCAGAAAAATCCTAACCTATACCGCAATAACCCTATTTTTGTGTATGAACTATATAATATAATACATTATGCGTTTATAACGGGAAAGAATAGCTGGTAAAGGTATATGAGGTACCTAGATTTATACAATACGCACTCCCGTCTCCCGTGAATATAAATATAAATGTTATATTATAAAAATGTCATCAGTTAGAATGATTTGAAATGTGGGAGGCTTATAATACATATATTATGTAGTTACATCAGGTATCTATATTTTATAGTGTTGCGTATGCGACTACAATATCATATTATTTGAATTTTTATATACCCGTAAGCTGTAATGTAATATGTACACAAAATACTTATAAAACCATTTATGTATTGTATATAGGTAATTTATTCAATTATTAATCACAATAATTCATCATAGTATTTAAACAGTTTGATATATATATAGGAATAGATACCTACGACTTTATGTATATCTAGTTTTTTTATGTGATTATTATAACTAACTCTCATACCCGCACGTTTAAACTAGCCATAATAGGTATACTATACCTATAAATATTGTAATGAAATTCATATCATTCGTTGAGTTCATTTGATATACAGTTACACGTTTAAACCGAGGGTTCTATGAAGTATATATACATATGTGTGTGTATATATACATTTTTATTGCGGTAATCAAACAACCTTCATGCATAGATAAGATATTTGCTACAATAGTTTACTACAATTGGATAAATACGAGTGACTACATGCAGTTGAATTATTTTCTATTATTTAAGTAGGTATATATCAACGTTCGACATATAGTATTATAACACATAATCGTTGACTATATAAGTATTAAACAAAATTTGCGTTTACCTACTACATAGTTATAAGCAAATTACAAGCAGAATATTAATATGTCTACGTTTTTTTTTTTTTTTTTTTAATTTAAATATATTTACGTTTTATATCCTTGGACGCGCCTAATGACAATTGTATATATATGAGCCAAAAATTTAGATTAACATTAATAATGTATTCACATGTTACCTCATATCATTGTTACAGTAAGTTAACTTATTAAAGTATTATTCAGTGTAGCGAATAATTTTCATAAATAACTTTAAGATTAGATCATTCATAATTATTCATATAGCAAAATTGTTATTTATCCAAGGTTGATGAACATAATATACAATAAATATATATATAATATATACCTACCTATATACTATTCTAGAGTTTTGAAAAACTATTGACACTTAACAAAATAAGCATTTAAAAAATATACATAATCGTTGAGCTGTAATAGTTTTATACTCGAAGCTAAAAAAAAAAAAAAATGTACTTACTGATTTGTATGATATGTACCTATTTATATATAGGTTAATTAATTATTTTAGTATAGGTCACTAATAATTATTAAAGTAATAAATTCATGCAATAATAATGATTAACTATGATAAAATTGATTTCGTACATGAATAATAAATTTGATCAATTATACATTTTTATGTCACGAAATATTAAAATCAATAAAGTTGTTTTCGTAGTTTCTTTATAATTTAAACACGTATATCCATGAATATTATATATTATACATAATTATTATATATTATATACTTATACTAACTAATAACACTATTAAATTAGTCAATTAGCTTATAATTTAACTCTTTTATTCATGAAACTTCAATTTATTTATAATTTTCAAAAAGCTTAATTACAAATTGTGTAATTTAAAAAATAATTAGTTGAACAAGGACATTGCATGTCTTAATAATGCGTTTGCATATTTTGTCATTTTTTGAATTTTTAGAGCACATTTTATATTTTAAGGTTATGTTTTTATTTTTTAAGCCATATTACAGTTTATTTGTGTAAAATATTTTTTTTATCAAACTAAATTATATTGAAATGATAATTATGTTTTGAAAACTAATTGAATAAAACAAAGAGAAATTTTACATACACTCTTATAAAATAGTTTTAAAATATAAAACAAGTTTAATTTCGAAATTAATTCTTTAACATAATTTTGATAAAATCATATAAAATATAATTAAGAAGTATTTGTATATAATATTTCATATGACTATATTATAATTGTGACTATATATAATTATGTATTATAGTTATATAGGCTAGGTTAGATTTATAAATGAGTTCTGTATGGTGAACAGCATTTAAAAAATTCTTGCACTAATTATCAAATATTTAGTTAAGCTTACACTTTGTAAATTATTATTTGTTAATATAAGAAACTATTAATTATTAATTATTAGTTATTATCTATACAATATTTAAGGGCAATTTCTCTGTTTTTTATCTAATTACTAATTTTTTTTATAGAAAACTATAATTACTTTTGACGAAAAATCATAAGACAATATTATAATTATTTTTATTTTTATTATTTGTGTAATATATATATATAAAATCAAACTCTTATATTTATATCGCTACGCGTAATCGACGGTGCTGCGAATTTAATGTATAATAATATAATACTATATTACTATAATATATAAAAGCAAACCGTCAGAAATCATTGCGGCCTCCGGACACAATAATATTATTATCCATTGCGGGCTGATTACGCCGACACGATTTCAAACCTCGAGGGGCTGCTAATTCCCGTGCTTGTCTATTGTTCAAGCCTTTGATTTTTCTTTCTTATTCGTTTTATTTTATTTTTTATTTTTACAACACACTTATTTATATAATATTATATACACATTATACCTACATATATTTTTATTTTTTTTTCTATATGCCTCATTGTTGACGGAACGTGCGCGTTCACAGAGACGGGCTTTGAACCGCTATCAAAATAAATTGCGGTCAATAAAGACTGGAACACGGAAAACGGTGGTGGCTGCACGCGATTTTAATTCACTTTGTATAGAGAAGAAATCTGCCCCTTTTCATTCTGTTGACGTTTCGCCCGTCAAATCGTTTGACACTTGAATGTGACGGTGCAGTGCACGCATAATCGTATCTTTTGAACAAAAAAAAAAAAAAAAAGAAGAAGAAGAAATAATAATAATAATACAATAATGTAACCGCAAAAAGATTCGAATGAGATTTGACAGTATTAAGGTCATCATCTTGCTTCTCTTTGAAGTGATTTCATAAATTCCGAAATTGCAAAATAAAACCTCGGGTAGTATATACCTACTAATACATTTGATAGGCATAATACTCAAGTATATTATGTGCATGAAGTTCTCGCGTGCACTATTATTGAAATTTTATATTTGTAGGTATATTTTTGTTACAATACATAATGTGTGCTATTATTGAATTTTTAGATTTATTGATCAATCGATATAGGTAATATTTTGTTTTGTACTTCATTGTTTGTTGTAACGACTATTTACAAGCGTGATCCATGTGTTTGTATATGTCTGTTAGCTATATACCGTGGGAATTCGCCTAGGGATTAATTATTTTTAATAAATCGATTGAAGAATAAATATACTTTAATCATTTCAATGATGCGTATGCGCGGTAGGACTTCATTCATAATAATGTTATTTATATTGAAACAACGATTGAATCGGCCCCGAGGACATAATTAACCACGTTTTCTTATTAAAACTCGATATTTAAGTTTAACCCTATTTATAATATATGACCAAATGACTTGTACGGATGTTTTGTCAGTCGCTTCTGTTTTCTCGTTTATAGTTTTTTTTTTCGTTTATGTTTTAATGCTGCTGGTCATAACTATATGCATAGAAGTACAACACGTCAGGATTGAAACCAATATTAATAACTCAAAATATAATTAGAAAAAACTTAAAAATTACTTCAGGCGATTGTGTGTGAATGATAAATATTAATATAAATGTATACTGTATAATACGAGTATATGATATATGTACACAATGAATATTTGCACTTGTTACAACCCATTAAAAAATATATAAAATGCTACTGTAATATTGTTTCCACAGTGGGCGCATATGTCCTTAAGCGACCGTTGTTTTATTTTTCTACATTGAAGAACTAATTAAAAAATAAATATCCTTATCCATGCTAGTTCTCATTCTTTGCCATCAGTTCTCGCGTGAGCATTACATAGGTATTTAGGTACATCTGTTCGGGTATAATAATATTATTCACGAGGTATAGCGGATGATTCATATTATGATGTGTTATATAACATAATATTACTATATATACATAAAATATATTTTATATTGTTGAACATGTTCAATTGGCAATTGTTATTTTTGATGGTCAGTTGTTATTATAGTGCCGGTCTCTTGTAAAGCATATACCTATGCATTCAACACAAATCTGACATTTTCAAGCTGTGCACGAGAACCCAGATCATTTTAAGTAGACGTTTCGATCCAATAAATATATTTAAACGCGTTTTATATGTCATAGCCGAGTGAGCGGCTGATTTCGAGTGATTGAAAATGAAATTTGGAAAAAAAGGATTTTTTTTCGGACCATGCGTAAATCGGTAGCCCAACCAAAAAAAAAAAAAAAAATAAATAAATAAATAACCAACACACTAACTGATACAAATTCTATATCTACCTATACAACATTACAGATTTCACACACCACGTATATATATCATTTTTATTAATATTATGTATAATATACATACCTATATGGCTGTACGTCTTCGGCGGAAAGATATAGCGACTAATTCTGAACGAAAGGATTTATGACGTGCGTTTTGTCCGAAACACATGTTTTTTAGCTAAAGGCGGTATCGTTGAGATAGTAGTTGTGAGCCCCCATTATTGGGTACACTTATATATATATATATATTTATACATACACACGTATTTATATATATACGTTAACTTTGATGGTGTGCCGTCAAATTATTCATGTGTAAAATATGTATATTACGCCCGGAGGATGTATTAATGAACCCGTTTTTTCGGGACGACCTTCGTTTAACAGTACGACCGCTGTACTTCGACGTTGTCGCGTTTCTGAAAGACGTCTAGCTGTCGCCAATGTCACCTCTCGTTGAATTTTGTATAATATACACATACACATGTAATATTATAATTGAAGCGTAAGACTGAATGATCTACTTATAGAGATAAAAATCTAAATATATTTATATATTCCAAGTAATAATGATTGAAAAAACATTGTATGCTTTTAGGTATTATAGTGTGTTATGGAATAATATATATTTGTGAATTGTGATGTATCATATCATTCATATTATCATAAGTGAAATGTATAATATTAATATTTATATATATATATATATATATATATTATGAATATATTTTTAACCACGGATTGTCTTAAATGACATAAAAATAGTGAAGTTTGTTTAATTGACGCAATATTTTCTGAAAAGCCCAATATCAACAAACGCAAATACTTTATAGATAGATATCTCTAGGACATTGCAACGATATATGTCCATATTATCAATGTTTACGTAGTACCATTATTTTTACCTATTCATTATTATGAATTTTGCTAATCGTTTTATTATTCAATGTGTTTATAGGTTCCCGACTTCCAAAGCGCCTTAACCGGCAAATCTTGCAATGAAGGATGGCCCACCGAACAAGAGATAATGGTAAGTTGCTCGTCTTTCCTCGTATTTTTTTTTTGTTTTTAATTTAGCCGCCGTTTTTCGATTAAGCTGCCGGTAGAAAATGGATTTTAAACGCGTATACCCATCACTAAAAGCCCCAGGCATGTATAATGAGAGTAGTAAAACACTCTGTACGCATTATAGTATTATACATACATATATACGTATATATATATAATATTATGTAGGTATATAGAGACAGAAAAAGAAAATTATAAAAACCGCTTCATCACGGACTGTCGGTGTCGAATCTTTGAACCCTGCATGACATGTGGCGCCACCTAATCTGGTGATGTTATAACAGAATGGTAGAAGCCATTCTTCAAGTAAATAATAACTTTAAAAAAAAAAAAAAATGACGATAGAATCTCCTCCTTCACATCTACAAAGTACTAACAGTGTACAGCTAGTATATATAAGGACTAACATATACATGTCAATGTCATTTTGTTGGTATAAAGAATTATGGGTGACGCGTATACATATAAATGTATAGGCAATATTATAGTAAAAATTATTTGTCGTAGATTAAAAGTGTACGTATAGTGACATTTTTCTGTTGTATAGGTAGTGCGTGTGTGTATTATCTATCTCGCTAAAATTAAATTTATTTTTAAATTCTTATAAGTGCGTCATATATGTATTATATTCGTTTCGTTTGCACGGTAATACATAAAAATGTACAGTAAAATAATAAAGTTTCAGTACAAAATATATGTTCTTATATATTATTATCTCATTGGTCAGTAAAATAGTGACAGAATATAAATAAAAACAAACTAAAAATAATAACTTTTATACATTTAATAATCACACACCTTTTCTCACTAGCAATGGTATGAGTAACAGACAGGCGTGTAAGTTCAAAGAATATTTTTCTCATTTTCCATCAAATATATGTTTCTCAAACATGCCATACATTATTTTTTCCCTAAAAATTTGAAATTTTTGGGGAGGATTATCATTATCTATATTAATGTAATATTATAAAACGTATATGGCGATTAAAAACATTTTGTGCTGATTGACTTTTTATCGGTTGGTATATATCGTTCGTTACATTCACAATAGTAAATAAAAAAAAAATCGTCTTATTGAATTGAATTTTTTTTTTATTATTTTCATTATTCACTCTTTATACACTTTTGCTTGCCGCCACAAACCGCACACTCATCGTCATTAAAACGAGCACACATTGATAAAAAGAAAAAAAAAGAGTAAAAAAAGTGTGTATATAATTAATTTTATGACGTCGTCAGATATAACGTTGACTAATGGCGCGGCTTATCTCGTGATCTTTTTGTTAGTTAAAAGAATATAAACAAGGTGTGCCTTCTTCTTCTAGCACCTATGGGCCTCAGGAACTAACGGGTTCCTGTTCGTATATATTATACTCTACTGTAGTCTATTTATACACACACACATACACATACACATGCATATACGTAAATATTATATGTATATATTCCATAAACGGAAACGAGAGTTGATTGTATTGAATTTTTTTACCAATTCTTAGAGTTCATTTTTTCGTTTTTTTCGTTTTTTTTTTTTGTAAATTTGTTAGGTACATTCTAAAATTATCATATAAGTTGCGTGGGTTGCGTTCACATTTCATAACGTGAGTAATTTTGTACGGTTAGTATAAAAACATTCTTATTAAAAATACGTAAATATTTAATATTATAATTAGCCGTGTGTATATATAGTATACTATACAATTGGTACCTACGTGCAACAATTTTGTATTATATTAATATATTATAATATCATGTGCGCGCATATATCTATGTACGTACCTATATATATAGGTATAACTAGAATAAACCATCGTTGGTTATTTTTATTGCTTTGAAATCAGCATAAGTTTCGAAACATATTTGAATTCTTGCACAACAATAAATTATATATGGATGACTGTAGACTGTAGTTAGGTTATACTATAGTGTTTTTATACTATTTATACGTTGTATACAGGATGTATGATGTATCACATAAATTTGACAATATTTCTGATAGAAATATCACTCGAATATATTAAATCCACGTTTTTATCTTGTACAGTCCGGTTGAATACAACGCGTGGAACAAATTTGTCGAGAATCGCATATATTCGATTAAGAAAAACATCATTGTATAATTTTTGAAAGCATGACAGGTGTATGTACAGGATTTTACCTTTCGGACAATGTGACATTATTATTGGACGGTGGCGGCTCCGAATTTTATTGAAATGTTTACGTTTCCGTGGTGACAATAACGCGAATATCCGGTGTTGGGTTACACGGCTGTTTCTTTTTTCTTCATCTTCGTTAAATTGGTTTTGACCCTGCTGTTTTCCCGATGATCAGTTTTATTCCTTCACGATTTTGTCTATAATCTTGTCCCAGCGATCCAGTCGATAAATGGCATAGAGATGACGACGATAAATATATTGATGTAGTGTCTTCCGGTCAAACCAGTGAAAACTGTGTGTTCATACATCTTGTGTGTGTGTGTGTGTGTGTGTGTGTGTGTGTGTATGCATGTAAGTATGTAAGTACATATACAAGATGACAGGCGTCGCTTCAACTCGCCATAATAACAATGAATCGAAAATAATTATGAATTTCGTAAAACGACGATTACGGTAATGTGCAATTGTTATTTCTGTATATGTATAATATGCACTGCAGGGTAAAAATATTTCATTTATGAAATCGCACGAGTTTCGCATGACAGTCGTGATGATCAATAATAATATAATCATAGGGGCGCCGGACGAATGAATGGGTTGTCAAATTCGCTTGAGTGGTTATTTTTATTCGTCAGTGTAGAAGTGTATAAAGTGTTATTGGGGTTCTAATATGACAGCACTTTGTGTACGACGATCACAACTGACGGTTGGATAACGTCTGTCGATAAAGACTGTCATTGAAAATCGTATTTTTTTCATTTCGATATATTAACACATCGATCCGATTGAATATAATATGAATATAATATTATTTATATTATTGTAATTTAACGGTATTTACATTAATTTAGGTTTATAATAAATGTCACAGAACTACGTAATGTTTTTACTTAATTTCATGCTAATAAGATTTAAATTAATAAATAGATTTCGTAGTTTTGATTATTTCAACCGATGCAATTATCCTTCAAATATTTACGATCAATTATTTTCTCTGCACAATAAATGCATGTAATATTCAGTTAATTTCAATGTATTACAAGAATACATTTAAATGGTAAATACATATTAACTACCTATACCTACATCATAGATTAAGAAAACTTTTAAGTGTGTAACCGTTTATATATTATGACATACCATGATATTATATACAAGACTGGTTTTAGATTATGTGTGTAATTTTTTTTTAGTATTTTTTAATTTTTTTACCTAGAAATATTATGTGTTATGCATAATTATTATTAATTGATAGATAATTAATATATTTTGAAATTGTCGTTTGCATACAAATCACAAATATAAAATACAATGTTACAGACGAAAAGAGGATATCAATTCTGTAAGAATACCTAATTAAATCCCATTGAAAATGTTTTTCTATACATAGGTACATTGTTAATCGCCCATACATAATATGTATAATAATATTAGAATAATTCTTATGAATGAATGATCGTGACTAAGACTGCAGTCTCAATATAATACTTATATCGCTATGTACATTATGTTCACGTTATGGTACATTCAAAGAAGTTTTCGTTAAAAATCATTGAACAGATTTTTGAAATTGTTAAATATTTTTGGTATTTAAGACAATCATTAAAAAAAAAATTGATTCATTTGTCATTTTCAAAAATTACAATCGTTGCTTTTTATTATTATATTTCATTGTACATGATTTTATTCTACGCTGTCTTTGGATTTTGAGGTATATAATATTTCGTGTAATACATCATTAGAGTCTGTCAACGAATCCAACATCGTATTATATTTTTGACCTCACCTGTATATTTGTTTTATTATACATCATAATGATATTTAGGATCATTTGCTACACTTAGGAATTTAAATCGATTATCGATATTTCACCGTCTTTATATTATTTGGTGCAAGATTCTTTCTCTGTATTATAATAAAATAATTGTCTACACCACACGTCCGCTCAAGTTTGATCTTGCTGCAGTCGTCTTGTCCATTATTTCAGTTATAGGTTCTTGTATACCTACATCGGAGGTAAAATTCGTATGCGTATATGCGTATACAATATGTATATATTTAATATTATTTTTTTTTCGTTTTTTCAGTCGGTAGTACCAATTATTTTTCTGAACCTTATTACGGAAAAAAAATGGTGATGATTCGATACACAAAAATAATAATACCCGACGGTTCTCTTCTGTCATGTATTCGATATGTCTTGGTACCTATATATTCGTATAGGTAGGTATACATGTAAAGAACAAAGACGGTATAGGTTAAAATGTGTTTGTAGACGTCGTCGGTTCTATTATACCTATACCTAACCATTGGGCTGTCTAATATCGAGATCAAATTCAGATGTCGTTTTTTTTTTTTTTTCATTATTTTTGTAATAATTTAAAAACTTAATTTATTCAAAACGGTTTACTAAAATATGAATACGTACACACATTATATATCACGTAGGTAGTCTACATACATTTTTAAACACGTTACCGCGTAGACAGCCGTTGGGCGCATTCGCGCTCTGCATTGGACATATATTCGTGTATGTGCGTTGTGCGTTTAATAATATAATATCATAACTGTTAAAATAGGAATTGAAATGAGGAAGTGTGTGGGTGGATTGACTTGCGTGCGATGTTAATGACGCGCGCGCGTTAGTGTTCGAAAAACAAGATCGGTCGTTTGTGCGGATGCAAAGACAGAAGACTAGTTGCGCTTAGATTGGCTTGAACGTCGTGGTGTCGTACGTACCTACCATCACTTGCCGGAGCCGGGAACGAGTTTTTTTTGTACCCGTTTGTCGAAAAAAATATAGCAATAAATTAGTAAATATTTATAGGTCAACTATGGAACGGTGTATAAAATAATATATAACATTATACAAAATAAAACGCGCCAGAATCGAACGCGTCGTTAGTAAGTGATTACACTCAATTTTCCGGTAATATCTATCTACTTTAGTCTATGATGTATTCAGTGGGCACTACTCGAAACGCTTGGACTGTTGCCGCGTACAAAAAAAATGCGATTAAATTATAGGCATTTGTCTTGCGTAATTATTTTATTATTTTCCCGATTGCTATGATATTATTGTGATACAGTTCGATTACTTATAAATTGCAGCGGTAATAATAATATTGTGGAGGCACTGTGCAGCAGCGGTCAGTCGGCAGTACGAATTATGCGCGCAATAGCTGAACCATGTAAATCTCGTTTCGTCGGACAAACCTGTTTTTTTAATATTATTTATTACGATACGTACACAGTACGATCGCTGCTTCGCACGCCACGCGCACCGTATATTATAACATACTTTTATCGTAATAATTAATTTCGAACAACTGCTGGACTGCGTTTACAAATTTCCACGTAGAGTATTATTATTATTATATTTTACGAGCCCGTATGATATAGGTACCACCTACTATTGTAGCAGCTTTGATAATATTGTATTATAATATTATATTCGAATCGCGATTACGACTCGTTTGTGCGTGATTATTTTTTCGCCCGATATTGCTCTTCTGACACGGGTATTTATTTTTATTTTAATATACTTTTTTTTTCGCGCATTGGATATTATATACAACTATAACTGTATAATTACTGGTCATCAAAACGCGTATTCACCGCAAAAAAACATAATAACTCACAGCCCGACAAATCGTCACCGCATTAAAATCACTTCACAAATTTTACACGAAACGTCGTTAGTCACACGCCGTTGACACGCTTTGTTAACGCGCGTCATACGCGTACCTATGATTTTTATACGTATCAATATAGATTAGAACACCGGTCGAAAGTTACAAATCAATACTTAAAGTCGTGAAACTATTCGTTTTCGGTCGTCACAAATCACAGTCAATATTATTATACGTGTAGCGCGGGTCTCGTTCAATTTGTGTAGCGGTACTGAATCGTTTTGTGTACATTGCGTCCATATATATTATTATGTTATATGGTTCATCTAAAATAACCGCGTATACACGGATGTACTGACCGGAAACTCGCAAATCTTGTTTCAGGAACATCCCGGTTTGAGGAACACTCCGCTGGCCATGTTGGCGGCTCAGTGCAACAAGTTGCAGAGCAAATCGCCTCCGCCGCTCGCTGACGCGGCCGTGGGCAAAGGGTTTTATCCGTGGAAGAAGAGCCCGCAACAGCAGTCCACCGACATGTCCGGTTCGCCGCTGCAACAGCACCAACAGCAGCAGCAGCAGCAACAGCAACAGCAACAACAGCAACAGTGCCAACAGCAGCAGCGGACGTCGTCGAGCGCGGCCGAGTCGCCCAGGCCCGTGGTCACGTCCACGTCGTCGGCTCCGTCCACGCCGGTGCCGACGGGCGCGGGTTACCCGCCCCCGCCGCCGCCGCATCACGGCAACATATACTTCGGCGGCGGTGGCGGCGGCCATCAGACGCTGGCCGCGGACAACAACGGCCACCATCACCATCACCAGAGCCCACTGCTGGGCAAGGTGGACAACCACAGCGCGCTGTACGGCCGCCATCCGTACGAGTGGCCGTTCAATTCGATGGGCACAGCCGGACACCACGCGCCCGCCATCAAGACGGAGTCCGTGAATCCCGCTTGGTGGGACGTGCACGGGAGTGGATGGTTGGACATGAGTGGAGGTAAGTGTTGTGTGCACATTATATATTCATTAGTTATTGCTATCGTTCTACGATATATTTATGATGTTGCGATGTAGAATTATAATGATAACGTATAGGTACGGTCTTCGCGTATGTATTGCAACGGCGTCGTGCATGATACGAGATACAAAAAAAAAAATAAAAAAATAAATAATTAATATAAAAATACGCTCGCTATTAAAAAATTAAAATTAAAATAATCGTAGGTATACGAATAATTTGTTTTTGAAATACGCGGCTGGTCCGGCGTGCATATGCACACACAGACACACGCGTACGCATATGCAGCGAGGACGCGAGGTCGATTATAAACGCGCGCGAATCGTGATCCGCTACTATGTATACGTATAATATCATTATAACGTGCATGTGTATAATATAATATACGATACTTCGACGTTTAAATGATTCCTTTCACATTTCATAATCGCTCGCGTATACACACTGCAACATTACGGTATAATTTGAATATCGTAGGTAGTTTTTTTTTTATTCCGGACGTTTAAAAACGCGACTTATTTACGTATAAACGTAATGCATATACCTATTATACCTGTGCGCGGTATGCGAGTACAAATAGTTTGGTATCGTAATTTTTTCTCCGGACGTTTAGAAACGTGACTTATTTACGTAGTATATTATATGCCTATATATATATACGCAGTACTTGATAAACCTATTTAAAATATTTGATGACGACAATAACAATGACGTCATACATCTACCTCCTACACAATATCGTATATTCTCTTATTATTATGATGTGTGTTGTGATGTCGAAGAGTTTTGATAATTTTGTTTTTTGGTTTTCACTCAGGCATGCACGCACAGATGGCCAATTACGCGGCGCAGTCGGACTACTCGTCACTCAGCCACTCGTTGGCCGCGTCCAACACGGCGGCCGCTCACCACCTGTTCTCCAACCAACACTTCTTGCAGGACACGTACAAGTCCATGTTGCCGGGCGCACAGGGTTCGTTCGGTCTGGGCCATCACCACCACCATCACCCGTCCGTCGTCACGTCGTCGTCGTCCTCTTCGTCGGCCACGTCACCGGGTTCGGCGTCAGCGGCCGCCGCAGCCGCAGCCGCCGCGGCCGCCGTGTCGGCGGCGTACAGCGCGGCGCCCCAGACACCGTCGCCGCGCACGCAGCGCCGGTACACGGGACGGGCCACTTGCGACTGTCCCAACTGCCAGGAGGCCGAGCGCCTGGGACCGGCCGGCGGCCACCTCAAGAAGAACGTGCACAGCTGCCACATACCCGGCTGCGGCAAGGTGTACGGCAAGACGTCCCACCTCAAGGCCCATCTCCGGTGGCACACGGGCGAACGGCCGTTCGTGTGCAACTGGCTGTTCTGCGGCAAACGGTTCACGCGGTCCGACGAGCTACAGCGGCACTTGCGCACGCATACCGGCGAGAAGCGGTTCGCGTGTCCCGTGTGCAACAAGCGGTTCATGCGGTCCGATCACTTGGCCAAGCACGTCAAGACGCACAACGGCAACGGCGGCAGCAAGAAGGGCAGCAGCGACTCGTGTTCCGATTCGGAGAACAGTCAGAGCGCGGCCGACGGTACGTCTCCGCACAACCAACATCAACAGCAGCAACAGCAACAGCAGCAACAGCAACAGCAACAGCAACAGCAGCAGCAGCAACAGCAGCAGCAGCAGCAACAGCAACAGCACCAGCAGCACGTGCAACCGCTGCACATGGCCGACATGGTGGACGTCAAACCGCCGTTGCCCCTGGGCGGGCCGGCCGGACTGGTCCGGTGGAGCCCGGTAGTCAGTTCCGTGGGTTCCGTGGTCCCGTTGTCGCCGCCGTCGTCGCACGCCGTTGGCCCGTCGCCGTTCCTGACCGTGCAACAGCAGCACAGCAACAACAACAAGGACCAGAAGAGTTTTTGCAGCTGGACGAACGCCGCCGGCAAAGAGCCAAAGATGTACCAGGAGAAACTGGAATGAGCGTCGCCCCCGCCGGTGCAGCTGCCACCGCCGCCGACTGTCGCGTTCGGTGGCGGCGGCGACCGCGGCACCGGCGGTGGTGCTACGCCCGGCCCACAGTTGTTTTCTAGTCTCCAGCAGCAGTACAAAAACGGACTTCAGCAGCACGACCAGCAGCAGCAGCACGATCAACATCACCACCACCATCATCATCACCACCTCCAGCAGCAGCAGCAACAGGACCAGCAGCAACACCAGCATCATCAGCAGTACCTGCAGCAACACCAACAACTGCACCACCAACACGGCAGCGACTTGGTCACGCATTACGCGGCCCTCGGCAGTGCGTTCTACACGTACTGACTGCACTATTCGTGTAACGGACAATTCGATCAAATTGTACGGTAAATCTTTTTCGTACGTATTGCCTATATATATTTATATACATACAGAAACGATATTGTTGTACAAATTACAAACTTTTTTGTTTTCCACTTTTGACACTCGCGGCGTGTTTTTTAACATAATATATACAATATTATATATTATAATCTTTTTATGTTATATAACTGCGTGTCGCCACTTTGTAAATAATATATTATTATAATATAATTCATTATATTATGCATTATATCTGTGTACATAATTCAATGTTTTATTGAAAAAACATAAAAAAAAAAAAGTATTATTATTATTATTATTATTATTATTATTAATGTTTTGATTAGTGTTAAACTCTCGACGAAGTATTTTGTCCGCTTCACGTGCATATAGGGTAATGAAGTTAAAAAAAAAATCTTATATTTCGTGTATACCTATATTTACCTATGTTTAAAGTTTAAACGATTAAAATAAATTTCTTTTTTTTATATTAAATACACCGCGGTTTACCTATGAATACGTGGCCGACTGCCGATTGTGTCGTCGAACCTCAGCCGCGTTTGTACTTATATATAAAACATATTATATAAAAACTTATATGAATAACATATAATCACCGTTATCGATTTACTCAACGTACAACTAAATGATAAACATTATATTGTATTGTGAATATATGGTTGTTTAAATGCGTAAGAACCGTGTATAGATAATTAATAAAAAATGTTCAACGTTTCTACATATGTACACCAATATATATGATATGTATAATATATTATATTATATAAGTACTGTATTTTTTATTACCTATATATATATATATATAATATGCGTATTGATAATTATACGAAATAAATTATAATTTTTTTGTTGTCTCATAATTGGAATTATTTTTCTCTTTCCGCTTCATGTCAGCAAGAATACACACATACGTATTATGTTATGTGGCATGCGATACATCTTACATTATACGCTTTCAATATATATACTTACCCTTTTATTGTATATATGTTATATAATGATTAAATATATATACGACATATTATATACGTGCGGGTTTTTTGGTGTGTAGCCGTGTAGGTGGTTTTTTTTTTTTTTTATCGCCTTTCCGTGCCCGCAGCCATTGTGGTTTTTCTAACGACAAATAAAACCTTGACGACGAAAAGCCAAACACACGATACTATACATATATACACGAACACGGCCGCCCAACTCTGCAGCGTTAATATCCATATTATTATATTGTATAGGTAATACGAACGCTGACAAGTATATTATTTCACATTCGTGACGTATATTATGTGCAGCAGCGTTTACCGTGCAACATGACACGCTATCCTGGCCGCGGTGCAGTAATTGAACGCTCTTCCTTCACGTATTATAGGATTTATTTATTGAAATCTACGACGGACGTTCGATAATGATTCATCCGCCCGTGTTTCCGTATTTATGGGAAATGATAAGTAAATCGTGCGTGCGTTTACACGAGCTTCCCGGAGACTAAGTCACATTTACATGTTATACCTGCATAGAGCATATTATATAGTATATTATTACCTATCTTTGTGATATTGCCTTGGAACAAACTAAAAAAAAAAAATAGTATTGCAGACAGATACAAATTCGTTAACACCTACACCGGCGAACGTCTTGTCTGTTTAAACTCCTCCCACATACGGCGGCTTTCCAAATATTGTCGCATTATATCTACATCATGGAAGTTGTTTTTTTCAACTTATTTTAGCCACTTGTATTATATCATTATTATATGGCGTACTTACGAGATAACACGCATGCGCGTAAATCGTCGTATTTGTTGCTTTTCACGGTTAACTTCAGTCACGTGTGCTCTGCCGTTCATTCCATATAAATACATATTATTATAAAAAAATAATATAATATGATATTATGTGTTATAGGTATGCGGTCGCGTTCATGTATATTATGGCGCGGTCGATTTATCATATTATTTGTTTTCCGTCCCGGCCGATCCCCGGAAGCTGCAACGAATGTACTACGGATGGAACGCCATCCATATTAAGTACACATGCCGGTATATAATATGTGTACGCTCGGAAAATTTTCTGTTTGTACTGTTAAATATTAATAATGTCTAAAAAATTCCTATAAAAGTAAAAATCACTGATGCGTCGTTATCAACTCGACCGCGTTGAATATTGTTTCATGCACGGGCGGGTGTATACGAGTATAGGTATACATAATAATCGTATATTATGATATGTAGCCAGTGGCGTATCCAGAGGGAAGTCTGAGGGGAGCTGATAAGTCCCCCCTCGTAATTTCAAGAAAATTTAAATTATTATTTAATTTAAATAATAATAATACAAAGACCTACTTTGTTCGCCGAGATATCAGGACTACTTTGTACACATTAATAACAGAAATACGGTTTTTTTTTATAATCACATATATTTTGCAGTTATAATGTTGTTTTTTTTTTTTTTTTAAAATTATATGTAACTGATTAGTCTTCCCCCCCCCCCCCCAAAAAAAAAAAAAATTTTCTAAATATGCCACGCGGCACACGTAGCTATCATATTATATATGGGCTACTATAAACTGGTATAACTGTTTATTATACATTGTTATATGTACCTTTGAAATATTCTAGTTATTCAGAATATCAAATAAAATTAAAATTAAAGAATCCACTTCTAAAAATAAAAAAAACTTGTAAGATTATAACTAAATGATAATAGAGTAAATATTTAAAAAATATTATGTATCAAGAGAATGACCGTTTTTTGACAAAAAAAAAAAAAAGAATTACGATACATAGTAAAACATACCTATATTATGAAGATATAATAATAATAATTTTATACCACTTATTCGCCAACATTTCATGTGTCCGATTATACACCTGCAGTAGTCAGTATATGGTGTATTATATTATATGTGTGTGTGTGTGTGTGTGTGTGCGCGTATATACATTCATATTATGAAGTATGTCATTGTGTTATACGTATATACTACGTTTGTATACCTGCTATATACGCGATTTGGATACCTCGGCAGGAGGTAAAAAATAATTCACATTGTCAATATTCTGAGTTTTATTATGCACCTGGATAGGCGAATCCGTAAAAATAACATTATATGAGTAAAAAAGCCATTATATTGTATTATTCTATTATATTGCATAAAATGTAATATATATATATATATATATGTATATTGTATATACATAATATGTAATTGTTATTACTGTTTGAGGACTAATCAATTTTCTATGAGTTTTGCTTCATTTATCTTGTAACCACAAGGTTCGGTGTGTAAAAAATTAAAAAAACTTGAGAAAAATAATACTTTTTTTTAAATATTATTATCCATTTTTATTTATATTAATCATGTGTGCGCATTTATAAGAAGATTCATTGTATGTAAATGTGCGCAATTGCAATTCTTTATGTCGGGTATAAACTATGAAATTGATTAAATAATGAAAACAAATTACGAAGTACGATAAACACGATTCCGTCTGCGCAGTGAATGGACTAATATATTATTATTGTAATCGTTATTATATACTATTTCGAAAACGCGTGAAATATGGACACGCTTGTATAGTTATAATTATCGCGACACAGGCCAGCCTTTCATATATATTTTACTAATATTATTAGTGTTGCATAATATTATAATTCAAGTGATTTTTTTTATCTATCCGTTTTTATTATTTGGTCACGTCTGATGAAGCTACCGTTTTATATTTAAAACATGACGTATTACGTGTGTGATTACGGTCAAGAGTTAAGTATAAGTATATGGCATTTACCGGACATAAGTTTAAGTATGGCACCTATGCTTAATGTGTATTATTATATGGCACATATGTTATTTACATTGACACGTCGGCGCCCGAAGAGGCGCGGTCACAAAACAGTTTAATGCGGTGTCAATTTTTTTCCTCGAAATATTAAATCGCCCGTTGACGTTTATAAAATCCATGTCATTATTATTAACTTTTTATTTTTGCCAGGATGGTGAGGGGTAAGGGATTTCTCATAAAATATAAAAAAATATGCGTAAAAATGTACGATTAAATTCCTATTTATATCATGGAGAGATTCGTCTATATCCTCGTCGTAAATCATTGTGTGCAACCAAGGTTGACACAATATTTACCTAATGAAACGATTTGAGCACGATATGTTCATACTTTTCAACTACTGTAAAAACTGTGACGCGCGTAAGTTTCTAAATTATTTTTTCAGGCCACCTAATACTCGTTTAACTACGATAATATTATATCAGTAGGTACCTACACACCTATATATGGCAATAATATACCTACATACATCTGAGTGCTTTGATATTATTAAGCACGTATACTAACGGTAGCAGATTTTTCATTCACCTTGTCAGATGTCAAGCCTAAGTATAATCAAATCTGTAATTATTTTGATATTATGTGTATATTATAAATGATATTTTATTATTTTTTTTTTTTTTGTGATATGTATACCAGCTATGTTATGACGTTGTGGATACAAACAATTAAAAGTACGTTAGTGCGTCAGACTATTACAAATATTTAATGCGTATTAAGGGTAGGTACTAGGTAAAAGTATCAAGTAATTTCGCAAACCATACAATAGCGAATTATTAAATATTTATTATAAACGCACATATTATATTAATATGTATATAATTATGTAACATTTATTATTATGTATGGTATCTTTCTTTACTTATTTAAGCGCTTAATATTCTGTATAAAAATTGTTAAGCGGCACACAGTTAACTACAGTACAGTATAATAATATTAAATATCTATAAGCATAAAAACATATCTAATGTTCTAACTATAAGCAATATAATATTTAAACGACATAATATTTAAATATTCACAAAAAAGTACTATATTTATACACTGTTATTTGTGCTAATTTGTTTTGTACACATTCTGTTCTTGCAGTATAGGATCGAAAATCGTTGCGAGCATAAATCATTCTATATAAATATGTAATGTGTTCACCATTTACGCGTGTAATAAATATTCGAAGTGATATAGAAAACCTTAACTGCCATTCTTTTGGAAAATTAATAAAATTGCGCTCATATCAGTAAGAGATAATAAATTTGTAATTTTTTTAATAATCTTTTTGTTTGGATTTTAGTTGTATAAAAATATTTACAAGTACATATTACTTGTAAATTAAAACGCTTCTAAGTTCAATAGTTTTATACATTTATACTTAGGTATAATAAAATTATATAAATTGCATACTTAAACTACAATAACTACAATAATATTATATAACTTGAAAATAATTTTTTCATTTAAAAGTTTTTTTATTATACCTACCTATCGGTTACTATTTTTTTTTTTTTTGCTTAACCGCCAGAGTATAGTGCTATCGTGTTTTTTTATCCAGTTGGTCTCCCTTACTCTACTAATGTTGGTAATTTCATGAATAATTATGAGTTATTATAAAAATAAAGGAAAAATATAAAATTTTAATTTTAGTAGATATTAAGGATTGAATAATATTTGATATAAAATAATAAAATTAATTGATTAATCATCAGTACATTAACATCATAGATGTTTAAAGTAATTTAAGATTCAATATAATTTCGCCATGGTAACCAATCTACTGCAATATCGTATAATAATCAGTGGTGTGCCGGAAAACAATTCTTGGTGGTAGTGAGGCGGGGAGGTTAGGTCGGAAGGTCGAAAGATTAATTTTCAAATCCTTGATAAACAATAGTCAATAAACAACGTTTATTTATAGTATATTCTGCAGCAGTATTTTAAGCATTAAAATAAAATATTATATGGACATTACTAGCTGTTTTTAGAACAATCGATGTCTGTATTACTTATTGTAACTTGTAAGTTAATCTCATGACTATTATTATTGACGAACATAATATACACAGGGGCGTCGGCTGTTTGAGTGCTGGTAGGTACCTATTATGCCTTAAAATTACCATAGGTCATCTGAGCACACTTTTTTAACCCAAATATAAGTCCGGGTTCTACTTTTACTTTAGAATCAACAGATCATTTAAGTTTGTTTTATATATTATATATTAGAGTGTGAATTTTTACTGATTCATATAAGACGAGGATGTTTTGTAAAAATAAAAAAATAATAATAAGTCAATAATTTTCTTTACTGATTATAGACGAAATTTTTTCCATAAAATTATACTATTAATAAAAGTTAAAAGATATTACTTATTAAATTGATTTAAGAACTCTAATTAATTAATATTAGTATAATTATCATACCTAAAATCAATTAAATACATATTTTGTTCATTGTTGATGTATATCGCCTTTTACACTTTAATCATGAACTTAATAATAGAGTTATGAACAAGACAAACTGTAAAGACAACGTGAATGTTTAAACTGGACGTACTAAACGTATTATACGTATTACACGTACGTAAATATAACTACATAATATCAAACAATAAATAAAATATAATAAAATTAACGATGGACGTGTTAAAAATCAAATCTGCTATAGATATATGTTAATTGGAACATTTCATTATTGTACTCATTTAGACTGTAGCTTAATTATCAACTCATGAATAAAACAATTATATACCTGACATGGTGCGCTCAAATTGGCCATTGATATCCCAAACACGTGACATATACGATTTCATCTAAGATAAAAGCCCGACTCACACACACATAGTAATATCATTAGTTATTATTTCGTACGTATTGTGTATTTAGAAGTATATAATACGAGCTGCAGATGCTGCGATTATATTATATAGGTATTAAATACAAATAAAAGGATATAATACCTGCCTCGATTGGCTCGATTGTAAACTGTGCAACGTGCAGCATCTGGTTATATGATATACCATGTGAGGGTACGATAAGTAAAGATATATTATTATGCAATATGCAGTATTATCTTCTTTTTTGTTATTGTTGTTGTTGTCTCCTAGTAAAACTGTGATAAAGATTGTAAAAAAAAATTATAATGTTAAAATATTATCAAGTATAGGTACATGACAGTAGGTATATAGATATACTATCCATTGTAAACACTCGATATTTTACGGTTTTGATCCTTAGCGTGTTTATTGGCTAAAAGTTTACAATTTTTGATGCGTTAATGACACGAATAATAAACGTGGATCGAACACGATATCTATCCTTTCAAATCGTGTACGTGCAATAAAAATACTTCGAAAGTTCAACTAATACCAATATACCAATTCTTAAAGTTTTAACCTCATAGAATTTTTTTTATTCACTGCTCTGCTATATCTCGTTTATTCTTTAACAACTAAACGACATGTGTTGTGATATAATCGAGAAAAATTTCCAAACCAAATCAAAATTTTTAAAACAATAAAAAAATTGCAGGGGTACAAAGTATACAACTAGGTTAACTAGGTTAACTGACATCGACAGTTGTTTGTGTATCTATTTTTGTCTTGCAACAAATATTATTTTATTATCAATATTATTCTTGATGACACATTATCTTCTATACGCTTTAATTGATTCAAAAAACAAATAATATTGGAATATTATAAGATCTAAAATTACAAACAAACGTTAAATAAACTTCGTCTGCAGAATTACATATATACGAAATCACAATATCACATATCACAACTATTAAGTTAAAATATTATAAATTTTACAGTTACAGTTGCTGCAGTTCGTATGATATAGTGGATATTATCGTATTATGCAGTAAGTACTCGTGTACAAGGAATACATATAAAATTTCGATGTAATTTTTTCATATATTATTCAAACAATATAACAAAATAAAATCATAAACTAGAGCTAAATTTTTTCTCGACTATAATAGTATAATATAGCATTATACGCATAAAAGTTTTCTTATAAACAATTAGTCACAAAAAGAAGGTATTATAATTGTCTATTGCATATTCGTGGCTGTTAATTCAAGGAGAATAATATTTAATTCGGTAAAATTTATATTTTTCCATATCATACGTTATACACGCCTAACGCGTTACTACTATACTATAATGTAGTAATGTACCTATACAAAATTATAAACTATTTTACTGTGTCGCGTGTAAGACATAAATTATTTCCAAATATTAAATTGTATGCCCAACGACCTTGTTTGTGCCGTTATTATATCGGTTAAATTAATATAATAGCATTATTTCTCATATATAGGTATTAGGTAGTTACCTAACACACAGAACGGCGGTATATATAATATATTGTATCATTGCCGACGTCGTTCGATGTCTATGTACAGATCTAAATCGCGATGATCAAATGTATAGCTGAAAACGAGACGTGTCTCTATATTATAAGCGCGTCATATTGGTCAAATTCGTGCAAGAAAAAATGAATCAAATAATATCATTGTATATGTGCGTGTGTGTGTGTGTGTATGGAGGTACGAGGGTAACTCTTTGATCGTTCGACGTGAGCTTTCGTATTGACGCGCGATACCTATATAAATGCGCGTAGTAATAATAATATATATTATCTTGAAATATAATATGACACGCTCCGCTTCGCTTATTACATTCGTTTTGTTTCGATTAAGCCGCTTCTCACGATCGTGGTATTAATTGTACGTATATTGTACCTACATGTAGATACGCGAACGTGATAATCGATCGAACGTCGATACGAATCGATTATATATTATATAAAACATATAATGTTCCAAGTTTGAATTATTAAACTGGTTGAAATCCAATTTTAAAACACATTAAATTAACCGCATAATAATTATTAATGATATTTTAAACGTTCAGTAGGTATACATATTATTACATTAATATAAAATATATAAAAATAGAATCATTAGAAGTTTAGAAATGTTAAAAAAAAAATTCTATCCTTGGGAGACGAAGTTCTTAAAACAGTATACATATACTTCTATAGTCTATACTATTATTATGCATATATGTACGTACATATCACACGTGTGTATACTTAATATATAATACCTAATATGTCTAATCAATTATTAATATCGAGAGAACATATTATATAATAATATTATACTATTATATGCCCCTTATGATATAATGTTTTATATTTCATCAATCGGTTGCTTGACGTGTACCTGATACGTAATTTTTAAAAATAGACATCATGTGTTTTACAATCGAAACTCTGCAGTATTCTTAGTACGAAAACAATTTATAGATGAATATAATATGTAGGTACCTAGGCACTCATAATAATTATTATCATCGTTTAGTCGGGCTCCAAACGTGGCTTATTCTTCTATACATTATGTATATACCTGCTCTACATCATAGTGTTCACCGGTAATAAAGTTTGATGGTTTTCTTTCTATACTGCGACCACGATACTGCAGGTCGTGTCTTCAGGTCCTGATTTAATGGTATAGTATAATACATATGAACTCTTCGAAACGATGAGTAGTAATGGCATTGTTAAGGTTGTGAATGGTATATATTCTAAGCTGTCGTTTGCTGGTGATTTAAAACGGAACTCTAAAAAACTACCAACACAAGTTTATAATAATAATAAATGACCACTTTTATAATGCGTATAGGTACACAAGATAATTAATAAAGGCGTATACCTACATTATACATAGGTACTTAAGTAGCTTGCTTGCATATTGGTATAGTAAAACAGTGTAGTCGTGTTGGAGATATTTTATTTTTTATCGTCTAGTAAGAAATAAAATGTATAATAATATTTAATACAATAATAGTTATTTTATTTGAAAAATAGTTAACATTAATTTACGTACTTGATTTATATGTATAAGCACTTTAATAGGTATTATTATTATTATTGCCATTTGACACCTTTTTTAAATTCATCTACCTATATAATATAGTTGTATCTTTGAAATTTCACAGTGAACACTATATATATTCACAATATATACTTGCAATAAGTTTGTAAATGTATGTTTCATCTTATTAATATTTTATTTGTTTCGGTATTAAAATAGTTTCTATAATTTTTAATTAACGGTAACAATTTATTTTCTGAAGAAAAAAAAATGAATGAAAAAAAATAATTAAAAATAAACAGAATAAACATTTGTTATAACATTAATAATTAATAATAGGTATAGTTTCAATCGTCAAATTTTCAATTGATTTTCGAGAAAAGAAGAGATTATTTTATAAGCTTTAGTTAAGACATAACAATAAAATACTTGATATCTATAGACTATTATACTGTATATTAATACTTAATAAACAGGTAATAAACTAATAAAATATATACTCGATGGTACATTGTTAATAGTATGTAGATAATCTATTACTTAGCGTACATTTTATTTTAGTATAGATAAAAAAAAAAATTATAATGATTATAATTTACATCATGTAAAATAAATAGTAATAGAATAAGAACCATTACGAAATATATAATTTTTCGAATACCAATTATATTAGAATCAGTATTTCATTATATTACCTACATTTACATTAACTTTACCATAGATATATGTTTTTTCTAATAATGTAATTTTTTTAGTTAAATTTGTTTTATAATTATATAAGCATAATAATAATCATAAAGGAGATTCGCCAATATCTAACAACAAGTTTATTAACTTTACTCAAGTAGGTTCTATCGAAAAATATGAAATTAGAATTACTAGAATATCATAAAACCAGTTTCTATAAATCAATTTTAAAAGCTATTAATTTTTGTAATTTTAAAAAGATTATGTAGGTACATATTGATGATCGATTTATTTTAAAAATTGAATTTATTATATGTATAACAATTACCTCTTTTCAACATAAAAATTAAAATATAAAACTTACATAAATGATTGCAGGAAATTAATTGTAGTAGTAACTATTTGTGAAGTTGAAACTAGTTTTGTATTTTTATTATTTTTATCGACTGCATATATAGCCATAGTCTGCAGATAAATGTATAACGTCATTATTATTTGTAATTACTTATTATAGTTGAAATTATGTTTTTTATTTATCAGAGTTTTTAAAAATTGCTCTCATACTTATGGATTAATATTTTAATAATGTATTATTATTGCAATTGCAGTTTACCGATGAAATATATTAACATTTGCAATGATAAAATAGCTGAGAATTATCACAGTTAATTTTACATTTAGAAATTAATATATAAATAATAATATAACTTTATATTTTTATATTTCTACCGTGGAATAAATAATTTTAATATTTTTATTTGAATTGCTATTGATTATTAATTGTGTAAAGCGTATTTATACCTATATATTCAGAGGTACGACAAATTTTCAATTTTTTTTTAGTTTTTTTTTTTATACCTAATTGTCATTATAAAAATATTAATTTAATGATAAAACTACTTTTTTTAAAATTAATATAAGATCTCAAAAAAGATTTTATATCTTTAAAAAAATAAATAAATATTAAAATTACATTGGCACAATTTTTTTTTTTTTTACATGTAATTGAAAAAAGAATTTTGACGAAATTCGTCAAAATTGGGAAAATATGTTTACTATTTTGTTGATAAAATATTATGAAAACTTTTTATTTTATATCTAAGTTTTGAAAATTTGATGCATTATTCATAACACTTATAAGTAGCTCTAAAATATATAAAAATGTATAAAGACAATTTTTTTTTATAGGTATTCTAAGTTTAAATTTGGATGAAATTATTTATTTAAAGATAATTAACAATGTTAATTATTTTGTTATAATTTAAAAATATTATACACGGGATATTTAAACTTTTATGTATATTAAATTATATTATTATGAATTTTATTATACTCATTGACATTTTAAATTAATTTTAAGATATTGTATATTAATTTACTATGAATCTATTTTTATTATTAAAAATATTATAAAACACTTATTTTTATAATTTGATAAAATATGGTATAATTATGATATATTATTGTAATAATTAAATGCTAAAAATATAATTAATGCAATATTTTCGGGAAAAAATATATCAACCTACTGTAACACTAAAATTAAAATAAATTACTTTAATAGCTCTATACCAAAAAACTATTGTGAAATATACTTGGTGATAAAGGCTGACACACCGTTTTACGTATATAATAATATATCATTGAATAATTAATTCATATTTTACACACCCATATTACGTATACTGACCCACTCGACATTTACTATACAGTAGCAATAGTACCCACTTATCTATCTTTTTTTTTTAGTTTTTGTATATTTTATTTAGAATTGTTAATTTATATGTACGTATACATGACGTTTTATTAGTATGCTAAAACTATAAAACAATAGTTTCTTAGTTTTACATAATGATAATCATCAGTGATGTATGTCGATAATTGTAATTTTCAATCATGCTGTTTTGTATCTTTGTTTTATATTTTTACGTAAGCTTAACATTTATGATTGTGTTTTATCAGTTTCAAAGTACTTTTGTAACTTCCAACTTAATTATATAACTCATTTAGGCGCTATAATGAAAATATATTGTACCCCCATCCCATTCTATATTGTTTATTTAATGGTTATGGTGACAATATTATATGGTAAAAGTTTAATCGTCGGTCACTATTCAGAGTCACTGCAGACTCATCAATCTGTTACGTTATAAATAATTGTTATTACGTATCAAATCAATGTGGGGAATGTGGAGAACGAACAGGATGTATAACGGTGAGTAGGAGTATGATGATTTTCAACAAATGAATTCAAATTTGGGTTTTAAAACCTAAATATTGCAAACACCGACGATGACACATTGCCGTACCATGCAATGTACTAATGAATAATGCATAAAGTAATAGTTCACCCGACACTATTTTCGTGATATTTTTCAGGAAATGGTGTTCGTATAAAACCGTCGACAATAACTCGTGCGTCCGACGCAATAAATACTTACTAGTGGATATTAATTCGAGACTATCGTAAAAACCGTAGGGTTGGTTCGACGGAATATTGTATACACTCGTGTGTGATGTACATTACTGCAAAATCATGCGATATTTATAGACTTTTAGCGACTTTGGTGATCTTCGTTGCCGGCGCCGAAAACTATTGCAATATCTGAATTTCAAATCAACCCCGGGGTATATATATTTTACACTTGTGTAGTATTATATAATATATTGATCAAAATACAATATTCGATCGGAGGCGCATTCACACATATTATGATAATAAAGTGTACAATACAAACTCACGACAACTCGGATATATATATATATATATATATATATATATAATATATACCAACAGAAGCTATATATTGTACATTTTATTCCACGACACACGCACACGTTCGATCGTGTGTGTGCAGCGTAAAAGCGGTCGGGCGATTTGCATACGACCACGGAATTATTATGCGACGACGATTCTGGAGAGACAAATTGCCGAGGGTAAAAGTCTTTCTGTATACACGCATCGCGTGTGTGTGCAGTTAGTGCATATAAACCTCCGGATCGTACTTACACGCAACGGTCGCTCTCTTTCTCTCTCTCTCTCTCTCTCTCACACACACACACACGTAACACTCGTATATTCTACGTAGTATATTGTGATATATATATTATGTACTGTACTCGACGAAAAGACGTTTCGACTTTTCGGTCCGCTCCTCCTCCCACCCCCACCCCTCGAGTGCCTCGCGATATCACTGCAACCAGCTCGGACAGATCCGTAAAATATGCGTACACACAACACATAAATATTGTCGCAATCGTACCACCACATATATATATATATATATAGATACTGAAACAGTGAGAGCACCCCGTTACCGCCCCTCGGTGTGTATATTGTGCACTGCACATACACACACACACACACACACTCAAACGTTTATAAACAACAAATGCGTCTCTCTCGCGGAGCTTTTAATCAGACCGTTTACGCGGCCGAGTCTGTAGACCACCCGCCGCGTGTTGTGAGAGATCGCCCGGCGGCATAATGTGTATAATAATATTATAATATAGAGTGTGCGCGGCTTAATTGAGAAAAATGCGACTCGTTTCACAAATCGCAGTCATACCGTTCGTTATTGCAGAGCAGTGTGTGTATATACATTCGTTTATTGAGGGTAATCCGGTTAGCCGCAGTCGTGTCGTATCGCTGCACCGCCGGATGGGGGATACGCACAACAACAAAAATAAGGGATGAAATTAATCAATCGGATCAGCGGGATTCCACGCGTGTCCGCGAGGGGATTCTCAGGCGATGTAGTCGTCGTCGTCTGCACCGGAGTTATTGTCGTCGCGCTCGCCTCCGGCGTGTTTTTTGTACAATATATTATGTTTATATATATATATATATATATATATATATATATAGGTACTTACACGGCTACACATAATAATAGATATAGTCGCTCTACTTACTGAAACATTATTTAATATACGTATTAAACGTGATGATATACGATATGGTGTAATCCGTATAACCCAACATTGTACACAATTTATAAATTATAAATTATAATAAATTAATTATAACATCGTTTTCTGCAGCCATCACGCGCACGTTTGCAACCATCAATATTGCTAAGCCGATAAGTTCTGCCATGACCAGTTAGTGACTGACTATGAAAAAATAAACTCGGTCCGGAAGAACTATTTTACATGGATATATTTAGTGATTACTTTGACTGTAGGTAAATGCATGCTTATTTTGAGGTTCTATAAAACCATTACCTTAAAATTAATAATATTATCAAAATAATTAACTCATATTTTGAATATAACAATAACAGAACATAATATCAAATTAAAAACAATTTTTAATTAAAGTTGATTAACCCTCTGAACCTCTCGATGCCTCTGCCCACTACTTGTCGCAACAACAACAGTTTCTCCACATAAATAAATATGATTATGATGATAATTAGGACCAGAAATTCAATACAAAACACATTTATTTTTAAAGTGTATTCTTCAAAAATGTATTTCAAGTACATAATTTGGTTTTGTATAAGTTATAACAGATACCTACTTTAAAAGTGAAATTTTTAGTTTGCATTTTTTTTTTATTAATTTTAAGTAATTTTATACATTTTTTAATGAATAGTTAAGAACACATTTTTGAATTTTTATTATAAAATTAGGAAACTACATTACTAAAAATTTATCTCAAGAAACATTGTTAATTTTAACGTAATGTTCACAATATAATAGGTATAGATAACGTGTTATAAATTTAATATATTTTAACGTGATCTTAGTTTAATATTTTTCTATAGATTAATACAAATTTGAGTTTTTTCACCAATTAAAATAATCGCTAATGATTAATTTTCGATTTATTGATAGAATTATTGAAATTTCTTTAGTATTAAAATGTATATTAAATTTATATCCTGTAATCGATTACAAATTATTTTTTAGACACTGCTTTTGTATGGCATTTAAATCTAACTCCTATAATGTCAATATACCCACTATATTATTTTTTCCGGTTAACATATGGATTCGTTTTGTGGTTGCCATTGCCGATATGCACCTACCTACATGTTATGTATAATAATATAGTGATAATAGTGGGATTTTCAAAACATGGACAAGTATTATGTGCATTTCGAAAACACAATTTAAATTTAATACGCCGCGCATAATACTACAGCGGCAGCGTGTATAATTTGACATGCTACGTAAACATACCAAACGGATTGGCACTAATATACTTCTGCAGCGATATGATTGTTATCGTGTGTTTAATATGTGTAAGTATATGTAGGTATGAGTACACTTTTATTGTATACGATTACGATTATGTTTATAAATATGTTTTTTTTTATTACATTTACAAATTATCGTTAATATTTTAAAATATATTTTTCATTATTATGATTATTAGTCGAGGATCTCACCTCATTCCTTCTTCAAATGATAATCAAAATTCCATTTTATCGATTTTAACGTTGACTGAAATCGTATCAAATGATATTTAAGTTGTTTGCCGGTTAATTTTTCGCTTGAGAACTTTGAATAATTAATACCTATGTACTATGAAAAATTCGAATAAATTATTTGGTTTTACTTTCCATACTAATAATATTTGATGTATAATATCTAACCTCGTTTAATTGGCTTCTATTATTATTTTCTACAGCATTATTATTACTATTTATATAGTAGGTATGCAATTTTCATGAAACCTTTAGTAATAATATTAATTGTTGATTGAAATAATTGATAAGTTTAGTTTAAAAAGAAATAAGAAAAAATAATACAATTTTATTCACGCATATGTACTTTAAAATAACATAAACAATAATGAACATAGGTACCTACTATTACAATTTTAATTACAAAAATTTAATTAATTTCAAACCTTTTCCAAAGTACTTGTTAACCATTTTTATGGAATAAAGGTTAGAAAATAAAAATTATTTTTAATTAACTCAAAACTAGTTTTAAAACAGATAGATTTAGTGTTGCTCGTTATACAGGTTATACAGATGGTCGATAATTTGATAATTTCATACTATTATAGATCTCTCAATAAAGTATAGACATATATTATTATATATTATAGTTTATGCATTGAAATATATGTTTAAAATGTTTTAGCTATGCCAAAATTAAATTTAAAAAAATACCCAAAAAATGTGTAGGCAAATAACCAGTCGTAATTAATATATGTATAAAAATAAAAATTTAACTAAAATATGAATTTATGTGTAAACTATTATTTTCTGCAATATCAATATTTAATATATGTCCCTTTATTAAAACAAACGAAACTCGTATACCCGTAGCAGTATTGTGAACGAATTTGTACCATATTAAAATAATTTATAATAGGTATAACGGTCACACGTACCAGTAAATTCCAATAACAAATTAAACGTAAACCTCTATAAGTCTATATTATATACACATAACTGTACCAAATATATAGATGAACAGTTCAAAACAAAAAAGGGTTTGGGATTCGATTATATTATGTTTCATTGTTAGACAAATTAAAAATATGAGGTGCCCTTCTAATTAAATCAATGACATTTATATATATAAATATATTTTACGGAAATCGTTTTTTGGCTCCCTCGACGAAACCGTCAACGACACATACCGTAAAAATAATTCACCGGCATTCAATTAGATGGAGAAGTTTGTAAATATTTTGGCTTAATAACAATAGGTTTTTTACGGTATACCGGACACGAACAAACCGCCATTGTTGTTTTTCACTTCATCATTCGTTTTGTGTTTTTTTTTTCCCATTGAAAAGTGTTTTACATTCAGAGTCACTTAACACGACGACGTCCGAGAGCGTTTAGTGGAAAAAAAATGCGTACTATACATATTATTTCCGATTCGATGGCCAATAGTAAACAAAAACAGACACCCGGTGAGATTTACAAAAAAAAAAAAAAAAAAAAAACAAACCTTAAATTGTTTATCCTGGGCCACAGCGGGGCACGCGCTCCGTGTGTAAATACTCTCACATCCCCCGAGAGGTGTTGACGACTATAATACGAGTCATGATATTTGACTAAAATAAAGTAGGTACCCATATTATAATAATAGTTGGTTTACGTATATAATATGTTTTTGCTGAATTTTATTCAATAATTTATTTTTATCATTTATCTCGTGATTTTAATAAAAATTTAAAAAAAAAATGTTTATCTTTCTGTTTTTTTTTTTTTTTTTGATAATTGCAGATTGTGTTATAATTTGCAGAGCTTCTACTAAATTAAGTTAGTTATATGTTACACAAATTATTTTTTTATTCTATCTTGTAATAAATGACAAAATAAAATAACTTTATTAGTTCTGATTATATAATATTTATTTGACAATCAAAATACACAATAAATTTAGAGTTTATATTTTAATATTATAATTATTTACACCAGTAATGCTATGCGAGTAATGAGTAGGTAAATATACTGATCATAGAACCATATTGTAGTATTATAGTTATTAAACATGATGTAGAGCATGACAAATATTTCATGTAAAGTACCTATCTATTTAAATATCATATAATTGCATATTTTAAAATTGTTTAAATATAATTGATTTATAATACATTCATAATACAAACTTTAAGACTTTCCGTCTTGTTGAGTTTACCTCTACATAGTTCTATATAATTAAACAAACTACTATTTTCACGTTGATATTATACTAACTATATCTACTGCAATAGTTTGTTGACTATCTAACTAACCAATTTAGACGGTTTATAACGCAATAATCATATAAATATTCTAAAAATGAACCTATATATTATATATGGATCTGTGTCTTGATTAATGTTTTTTTTTCCATCTAGACCTTATATAGTATATATTATTCGCCTGTTATTAATTTATACTCGCCTGATCTAGTGATGTTATGTATACCAGAATTATGCAAGCAATACATTTATCAAATCAATTTTTATGTAACGGCAATTTTATTTTTTGTAAATGTTGTGTATGTAAAATGTAGTAATATCTTATAACGTACCTGTATATGGAAGGCATATAATATAGGTACCAGCTATAGGTATATACTTTAAATTACGAATCTTTGGCAATCTATAGTAAGTATAAACTAGTTATTATAATTACTGGAAGATATTATATATTATTATGTTCTAATATCTTAAGATGTGATTTGCAATTTATAAAGAATGTTGTTTAAAAAAAAATATGACGTCAATGATACATGTTTATACTTTACTGTAGTATATATATATATAAAATAGTACCTCCTTCCGGTTGATTTTGATCAATTGATCAACGACGGGCTACACATAATATAAACCGTCATTTACACACACACACACACATATATATATATATATATATACGAATACAGTTTAGAGATACCTAACTGTTATTTTCGAAAACATTAAATCAGTATCACAACGTACGTTTAAGAAAGAATATAATTTTGTTTGGTTTATAATATATAATACTTGATTCCAATGGTCAATAGAAAGCACGTAGTAATATTAAATTTGCGTTGTTATATAAATTGCATGTTATACATATATATTACAGTAATTGTATCCAGTATGTTTTTCATCTTTGCAAAGCCGCGTTTGGAAATGAAAAAAAAATAAATTATCGACGAAGTTATTAAAAAAAAATAATAATAATATCAAAGTTACCGCTGAGATAGTAACTATAATATTATCATAATTAATGCATGCAACTACAGCACTACTGCATCCACTGAATGAGCTTTTATTGCTGAATGTCGTTATGTGTAATTGCATCGCGTGGAAAACCGAAAATATTTCATATGAACTTCTAATTTCTTCACAATACTCATACACCTTGCGTATTTGGTAAAAATAAACATTTTAAATTAATTAATTTTCGCCTGTATATAATCATTATTATTCCAGTTATATATGTATACAATATATGTATTCTATATATGTCTATATGGGTACATTAAAATATCGCACTTGACGATTGTGTTATTTTCGTTGTACTGCACAACATTAAAATACATAAATAATGATTAAAATAATAATTTTACTTATGTGTTGATACCTATATAATCCTACAATTTTACTATGAACAGTCAGATAAAAGTGCAAGCGATTATAGTGACCTCGGTGTACAGCATAACGTCTACCCCGCCAATTGTGCAGTCTTAACGTACGTACTAATAACGTATTATTACATTAAGCATTAAAAAAAAAAAAAATTAAAATCCACAGTACCACCCGTTGACGTAAAAATGAAATATTACGCCGCCTTGCAGTGTTCTGAAAGTATTATTAATGCTTAATAAAACGGTGGTGTATTATAATAATACATAATACACATCACGATTATATGTGCAGTGTACATAAAAGGTGGGAGCTAAACTAGGAAGCTAAGATTTTCATATGGCTATTTTTTTAATTATTTGTAATATCGCATCCTATAAATGCAAATAAATAATATAGTTATAATCATCTGTAAATTAATATTATAATGAGTCGAGTGCATTAATATTTTTTTTCGAGCTCCTAAAAAACAAAATAATAAATAGTCAATTTTAACATAATTTAATCCACTTAAATATTAATAGCTTTTTACTTTTATGCAAATTAGTTAACTTTTTAGTTTCAAAATTTTTATCGAAATAACATGTATATTTATAGGAAATATCAATAGTTATAATAATTGTTGTAAAATAACAAAGACAAATAAATTCTTAAAGAGCTTAAGAATCTACTGTGATAAATAAAATGTATGAAATTTAACTTGTTTTATATACATTTTAATTTCTATGCATATTATTTTTATCATTTTGTGCAATAGCTATTTATAAAAATGATAAAATGGAATCACAATTTAAAAATTAGAACAAAGTAGGCCTATGACCAGATCTATTCCATTATAGTACAAATCTCGTTGCGTACATTTAACTTCAGTCGTTGTTGATAAAACCATGAGTAATTTTGATGATTCTTAATATTACTAAAAAAAAAATATTAAAATATTAAAGACATTTTCTATATAAACAAAAAAAAAATTAATTTAAGTTACAGTAAGAAAATAACTCATAAATTTATAGAGAAAATAACAGTAAATTTTATCAAACACAATTGTTTAAACAATAATCTATCACTTGACCCTAATTAATATAAGTGATGCTTATAAGTAACTGAAATGGACTTAATTTACTAATAATTAGATAATACTTGATATTTAAATATAAAATTTTTACTATGTGATACCGTAAGACTAACAAATATATAATCTAATGCGTAAGTCGTTGCTACTGGTATAAGATAAACGTATTAAAATATCTTCACTTTGATCGTTTTACCTCATATTAGCTTTTAAAATAATAATTTTGACAATAGTGTTAAAAACGTTTCAGAAGTCTTTTTATTTTTTAGGACTCAATAGCGTCGTGGTACATGTGTTGACGTGTCTGTTCGATACTTTTTTAACCTAACAGTCAGGCTATTAAAATTCTGCAATACATTTTCCGACTCGCCCGTGTGTCGGTAACTCGGCGTTAATGTCGTAAGCATATGACACTTTAGGAAGGGAAAAAGAAAAAAATAATAATAAAAATACCAATAATAGTCGTAACACACGGCGCCAACTCGTATTACATTGTATACGCGTATTATTCATTACCTTGTATTATATTTATTACGTACACCTCGTTTTGTTGATTTCATTTTATTTCATTTTACGTTCTTACTATATAATATTTTCTGAGTAAAACATTAAATTATATAATGTGATATAGGTAATGGTAAAATGGTATGACGATACTTACTATACGCGTCGTACATAATATTTAATGTTTTATATAGTATCGGCTAATATAATGTATATAATAGTATACGTATTGAAGTAACATCACAGTACCGGATGTTACGATAAATCATTGGGATTTTACCCTCAATAACGGAAGTCCATAAGATTTCCTTTTACCGAACTAAAAAAAAACGGGGTAAGAAATTTCGGGGTGAAATCAAAATAAAGATTATAGTATTTTTATTTTTTTTAAACATATGATAGTAACCGTTTTCAATGTATTTTTACAATATTATATACTTTACAGTTAAGTTAGATTATCAATGTACCAACTAATTAGTTAATAGTGTTAATAAACGTGAATTTGTAAAAAAATATTTTCAAAAATAATATGAGTAGGTAATTGAAAAAAAAAATAATAATCCCTTAGTAGGTAGTAATAATAGTTAAAACTAAAAATCGTGAGGTAAATTATTAATGTTAGTTATGAGTTTCTAAAATATGTGCACTACATTATTTTTTAATTCATATAAGCGCGGCACTCGTAAAAATATTAAAAATTAAATAATTATTTTAGAACGGTAGCTGTTCGGAGTTCTTCTGGGCGTTTTAAAGACATCAAAAAAATTACAACAGCTGCTGTACAGCATCTTGATGATTTATTATTTCATTTTTAACGGTATATTTCATGCAGTTGTGAAATAGTTGCAATATACAACCGACACATTAAATAGTCACTAAGTGGGTTCATGTAAAAATAGTATTAATATTCTGTCGATTTAATAATTTTTCGCTCTCGTGTTATATGTGGTATAATAGGTACTATCTTACTGTAGTATATCCTATATTATAATATATATGTATACATAATAGGTACGATTTAACATAATGTTGCTTCATAATTTACTTTGTTCTCTGTGGATGAAATCATTTTTTATGCCGCAGGTTGACAAACGCTTTTATACTATTTTCTGTACACAAATATGTTTTTTTTTTTTTTAAGAAAAAACGTAGTCATTTCGCGGTAGATATATACAATTGGCCAGAAATTCAATGGTAACCATATACATATCGTATTATGTATTTTTGACCACCGCATCGTTTCCAGTAAAGTTATTCTCACCAAATTCATTGTATAAAGCGTTAGGTTATGCAAACGATTTGTCGACCGTCACGTCCACCATTACACGAATAATTCTACAGTGTATAAATAATAATATTTATTATTAACTATAATATGGCTTTTGATACGAGTGGTCACAATAAAAACATAATTTATCATATATCAGTATATGTTTCATTATCTCTGTATGAAGACCCACAATAAAGAGTAGGTAGGTGCCTATATATGTATATATACTAAATCGGAGTTCATTTTTGGAATAAATTCGACATTGTTGTCGTGTGTAATCTGCTAATAACACACGATAACGTACACAAGTCGAGTGCAGACAATAACGAAATATAATATAACAAATAAGCACGAGGGATGAGGTGAAAGAATAAGGTAAACATTGAAAGGGATTTTGCTAATATTGCGGTTTATTATAATTCTCTCCTTGTGTGGGTTCATTGTGTTTTCTTTCAAATAAATCACCATGTCCGCGGGACATAAACTGTTTATTCACGTCCTGGAGAAAAGAAAAAAAAGTATACGTGTATTCCGTATTTAAATAGCCGTTGAAGAATTTCACAAAAAAATCGTAAAAAAGAAAAACATCTGTTGGCGGAACACCTTCTGTCACTGTTCATTTGGAATTCACTTGACACCAATTATTAATGCTTAACACGACCGTGTTGAACATTTATAATGCAAACTTTGTAAGTCTATACTATAAATAGTTGATTCTAAAAATGAAAGAAAACGAAAAACACTTGGATATATTTTAATATAATAGTATTTAACTATTTCTAACTACTACAATCATGTTTATTTTTAAATTACAAACCTCCACAATGTTTTAAAGCATAATTTATTTTACTATTATACAATTATACTACTATATATTATTTGTTTAATTGTTTATTTGGTTTTAAATTTTTTAACTAATTTTTAAGTTTTAATCATATTATAATGGTTCACAATAATTTAAAATAATTAAATTATTGAATCAGTAAATATATTAAGATACAAATATGTATTACTACTCAGTTTAATATATACAAATAATCGATAAAATATTTATTTTTTCGCAACTTGTTGTCGTATATTTTAATTTCTGATTTGTAAATGTTGATGCATTTTATTTTTTTGAAAGTAATAGCTATAAGCTGTTACAACACGTTTAATTTTTTCTTACAGAACTAAAGATAACTTTCAAATAATTTTCGAGCATAATCATTGATAATTATATATAAATATTGCTTATTATTTTAATTAAAGGAAAATATTAATGAAAAATGAAATTTGTAAATAAATTACATTTGTCAATATTTGATTTGTGTTTGAGTGAGTGACGTAGCCAGGATTTTTATTCGGGAGGGGGGGCTGATCAATTTTTACACATTGGTGGTTTACCTAGAAAAAAAAGGTCATCAAATAAAAAAAAAATTAGACCATTAATATCTTTTTATTTCGGGAGGTCTGCAGCCCCCTCAGCCACCCTAGCTATGCCACTGGTTCGAAAATATTGAAATTTAGAATCAATAATTTTTTTTATATCTATATAAATTTATTGTATTATAGATTAGATATAAAAATAGTCAATAAATTTATACATTTTGGGAATATATATTAAATATGAAGTGACAGCGACGTACCTATATTATGACTTTTAACGGTAAATTGAAAACAGTATTTAAAGTAGTCAGTAAACTCTATATTTATAATCTATACCATAAAATATGTGTATGTATATTAAATAGTTTATAGTAATTGGTGGTTTATTGTAAGCCACTAACATAGTAGTTTTGCGCGACCATTTCTATTTTTTAAATGAATAATTATTAGTAAATTATACTATTTTAGAAAATAATTTGTACATGTTTAAACAATTATCGTGGTATGTTTGTTTACTTATTATTTTTTTTTTAATTTTTGAAACCGTTCATTATAGACGGCATGATGATGAAAAATAAAATCACCGTAAAACGCTACAATAGTACAATGTAACTGTGTACCAACTTACTGCCGTAATTTAACGTTTAAAATAATTATTGGACGCGTCAAGTCGAAAGTCTAATATAATACGTACGTAGTAAATATTTTTATATTCTTCATGGATGCCTAACAAAATTGCTCTACTCGATCGTCCGGCGTACATTATATTAATAGACGCTGCGTACATTCGATGAAGCGTCAATAGACACGAACCGGTAAAGAATAATAATAAAAATAAAAATGGCTTCTGCCATATCATATTATCCGGTATATGTCGCACGCGTGTATGTGTGTGTGTACGTAGATGCAGATTAAAGGGAGACAAATCCTACTCGTTTAAAAATCAATAGCCTCCTCGGCGGTGCCGCGCTGCAGATTGGCAGCCGCAAAACATTTGTTCGCGGACGCCGCGCAATATGAAAATAACAAATGATAATAAAAATGGTAAACGGTCGTAATTTATCGTCGAATTTGTCAGACACAACGATGGGAAGAGAGTGCGCGCGCGCGCGATCGTGATTTCTCTTTTGTGTCAAAGTCGCGGCGCGTATTATATCCTCCTCGCCGCGTGTGTTTGTGTGTGCGCGAGCTCGCGCTGAGATATATATATATATACACACACGACGGCGTCAACCCCCTTGGTGCAGGAAATATTATAATAGTGACGTTTTTTTCTTCTTCTACCCCGCCGTAGGGGTGGCCGAAAAGCCCATTACTCAACCCCCCTCTCCTCGCAAAACCGCTCACACCCCCATCCGACGTCCCTAGCGCGATGATTGTTTTCCGTATGTGTTCGTTTATATATATATATATATGTAATACCTACCCCGCGTAACAGTTTAACGCCGTTTATACCGTTCCGCAGATGATGATGGTGCCTGACGACGAGGGACTATAATATAATATATAAAATAATGATAATAATATGCGCCGTCGTCGCCGCGAATTCGGTGAAGTTTTCATGAACTCCCCAGCTGTATGACAATCCGTGTGCGGACGACGACGACGACGACGACGACGGTAGGTAATCCTCTGCACATTATATTATACATATTATTATTCGAATCCAAAATCGGGTGTATTATTTAGGATTATTCCGGTTTATTGTCGACTGGTGGTTGTAATAATATTATGTGCTTATGTACACACTCCGCGTGAGAGGAAATCGCACCGTGCATTTAACTGCAGATCAAATACTCGTGCGGGTGGAGGGATGGTGTGTTAAATTTATTATCAGTGCGGGGCTGGTTGAATATTATTGTACGATGACATTTGAAAGTCCTACAACCCTAATAGTTTTATAATTGAATGATTGCAATACAAATAATTATGTAATAATATATTTTTGTTGTTTTAATATGCTATTGTTTTTGTACCACGTTAAGTCGATTGTGTTATATACATCTATACAATTCATAACTGCGCGATTGAATGAACGTTACATAAATCATCTAATAATTATTACATATTGTTGATGTTGATTAATAAATACTTTTAGGTGTCTATATACTTCAAAATGTATAGGAATGCGTACTTACCTGCCCATGTTGATGTATAGCTAACAAATGCATATACCTACGCCTAATAATTTCACTTTATAACGCTTTATTTTGTATTTTTTTGCTATAATTTTTTTTAGAAGGCATTATAAGTTTTTAATAAAATTATACAAGTAAACATCTATTTACTCTACATACTTGAATAGTTATAACGTGAATAGATTATCTGTTATTCAATTTACACAGTAAAAATTTTTCAAATATTATATTAAATTAATATAAAACTTACACGTATAACTCATTCTTTTATTTTTCACTTAATTAAGGAATACGTAACGTATATTAGATACAAACAAAATTTTAACAAAAAATATGCCAATTAAGGTTATTTTAAGGTTCACGTCATAATAATATTAGTATACTTGAATAAGTGAACTCATTTATAAATTATATTTTAATAATGCAAACGGCATCATTATCAATCATCAGATAAATGAGATAACGCTTATTATTTAATTTCAAACTTTCAAAGTTTACTACAATTCTTTATTTAATCAACTATTCACATTCCTATCTGTATGAACTAGACGCCATTCATAAATAGGTATTTATAAGTACCTATACAACTTTATAACTTATTGTAAACACCTATAAATATATTATTATATTAATTTGTCTGTGTTTTTTTTTTTAAGTTAAGGTATCTATATAATTTAAATGTAATTAGATGAAAATTAAAAAAAAAAAATGAAATCGATAAACGTTTTACTTGTACGTGTATTTTTATTTCGCCATTCGTCACGATTTTACATATTATAGTTTATATAATTCAAACATTATAATTATTGAACATTATATCTAAGTACGTTCTTTGAAAATACATAACTGCGATTACCCATTAGCTATTACAAATTTGTACTACCATAATAACACTTTTACAATGTGCACTTGAGCCTGTTTTTAAAATAATATTTTAAAACCATGCATCTGCATTCTTCATTGCTAGATACATTATACAAAATTCAAACGTTTTACTGTAATTAATATTTAAAAGTAGAAACATATTAAAAATAACCTTATACCTTAACATTTACATTGGTAAATCAATTTTATTGATTACAAATATTTAACTGGGAAATGTAATGCTTTACGAATTGCGCAAAAGAAGAACGTTTAAATATTATTAAATTTATATACACCTACCGATTATTATAGTTGATTTTATTAAAAAATAAACTCACGTGAAGTTTATACAGCGCTATCTAGTAGATTTTACCTATATTCATTAGCCCATTGTTTTAATACGGCATACGCCATACATTGTACGAGTACATTCGATTGTACCAATAGAACGTTTCATTTACTAATACGTAATATAGATTGTAGTTTATGATCATATGGATATTTATGTTACATAATATTAATAAAGTATCTTTTGTTGATCAAGTTATGAAAAACTTTTTTTGTATGTAGACTAACCTGCAGTAACAAAAGTTAATTAATTTATAGTATATGTTTTTGATACTTATGAAAGTGTTTATTTTATTTTATTAATTTACTGTTATGCATTTTAATGAAATTCAAATTGCTATACTAAATTAAATTCTAAGAGCATAAGTGTGGTAGAATTAAGAAAACTTTTAAAAACAGCAGATTGAACCGGTAAACTTTTTAAAACAAAAAATGTTCGGTGCCAAAAACGAAGCAGTAAGTTATTATAAGAGGCACATGTACACAACGATAAAAATGAAAAAAACGTAGCAGAAGATTGTTATTTAATACTTACGAAAAATCGCAATGTAATAATTCTGAGTTTGAGACTTTGATAACTAAAAAAACAAAATTAAATCGAACAGTAAAAATGAATAAATGCCTATTATTATACTTCACAGTGGTTTCCAGAAATTTTCGATTCTTGCTACCATAAAAATAAAAAATATATCCTACGCTTCATATGAATAATTTAAAATTGAAATAAAATGGATACATGGTTATTTAATTTAAAAATATATTCCATTGTTAATGAGAATTATTAATATTTATGAAATATGACAGTTTAACAGTATATAACATTACGTATTACAAAATAATAAATGCAATCAATATATTAGTTTCTATGTATTAATCTGAACATTTTGGCATAGTGTAAATGCAGTATTTATATTATTACAATTCAATTATGTGCAATTGTTTTTTCGCGTTAAACTTGGTTTGTTATTAGACATTTTAATACGGCCACTTTTAACATTTTTGAAATTTCACACAAATACGATATACAGAAAAACTTTGTACGTATTTATTCACTTGTCGCTTTAACTTTTAAGTTACACGAACACTGTTTGATAATTGATTGCTATAATATAATATAACATATTATATTATGCTGTATTTTGTTAAATAATCATTTAACACTATTGTCCTTGCACATGTATTATACTTGTACAATACATGCCTAAACAGACGATTGATTTAGGTATAATTTACAGTAGTATAAAAAGTATAAAAACGGAGGCGAGGAAGTCGATGTGATTATGTCTTCATATGCCCAGCCACACTTATCCATATATATGTTTTTGGGCCATCTGAGCGTAGGCTAATCTGCGTTGAATGGGTTCGATGATTAGCCCCGCGAGCACTGCGCCACGTCGACGATGAGTGAAGGGGATAAAGCGACAAATTGAATAATCTAATGCGGCAAAGGTTATAATAATACTTTATATATATACATCGTGAGAGAGAGAAAAGGATGACAGATAAAGTAGAACGACGTTGGCGGCGACGTGGTCTGATCTGTCATTAGAGACTCGTGTCACGTGGCGCGACGACGACGGGGAAAGTTTTGCCTCCAGCAAAGGCGCAACCGACCGAAAACGCGCGCCCATCTATACACACACTCACACACACACACACACACCATACATACATACATTTAATATATAAAAATGTTCGTATATTATATATATTATTATATGTTATGTATGTTAGGTACGATGCGCTTGTATAAAAATAATATTATATAACATTTTATTCAGCAGCCCAACAAATTCCCATGGAAAGTGTATATTTTTGAAGTTTTCGTAGCACACGCATTACAGCACTATTTCAGAATGCCAAGTAGTCTTGGCAAGTTTACAACGTGTATCCTCAAAAAGTCAAAGCTTTAATTAATTAAATTTTCTTTTATATTTTGATTGTTTCCTACTAAATATAATTGATAAATGATAATTTATATTTGGCTACAAACTATAAGTATATACTACAGCATGATTCTCCTACAAATGTATCAATATTAAAAACATACGGTGAATTTACCAATAGTTCAGTAAGCTAACACATTTTAAACAAATTTATTATTTACTCTAAAGAAAAATTTTTTTTAAATAACTGTAATAATTATATTTGTTTTACAATATTAATTTTATTGAAATATATATGTAATACTTAAACATAGGATTGAAAACATCTGTTACTAATAATGTTACTATATGCACTCGCATACTTGTATTATGCTATGATTCAGTGAGTTTTTCAATTTGAACACCTCCAAAAATATTGATCCAGTTGTTCTTGTTTACAGCACATAAATAACCTAACCTATTTTATGTCTCGTAGACGATAATCGATTTTTTTTTTATTGATTTTTTACGTTTAAAATATCAAATATAAATAGGACATAATTTATAGGTACATTACTTATTGTTTACATAGTATGTTCTAGAGTTAGACTTAAAGTACGAATATCATATTATGATTTATGAAAGATTAAGTGGGATTATTACAATATATTTTTAGGTATCTCTATAGTATTATATAGTTGCTATTCTTGTGACTGGATATTCTTGAAGAAAAAAATCTATTTAATAGTATTATAGGTAGATGTATGTGAAAACCGAAAATTATACATTCAGTAACGTTTATATAGAAAGCATCTGGACTATGACTAATATAGTGAATTTCCAGGTAAAATTAAAACATATGTCATAATGTATATGTTATAATTAGACCTATCCCATCTCTTAAAAAATTTAATTGGTCCATTGTAAAAATAATTCCTTTAAACACCACTAGATATAAATCTTATATTATATTATTTTATTGATGTTTGGAACCGAGGTGTAGAAAATTCATGATATTTTTTCAGTTATGGCTAGTTATTCATAGTACACTGAAGATAAGTTATAACATCTTAACTGTTATCGAATAATATTAACCATCACAAATATAGGTATCTTAAATTAAAACAATGGCAATTTTTAGGAAATTTAGTTGAACGTGCAATATATATGCATACTCGAATAAAGAAGTAGATATGTTGTATTATTCAGAAATGTTTTTAAATATGATATAATGTAAATATGGAGTATCATTTAAATTATTAAAATAGGTAAATTATAAAATGTTATATTCATATTTTACACAAATTCAACTATAGGCACGTCAAATGTCAATATATAAATAATGACACAATTACAGATTAACTCGTTATTACGCCATATTGTAACCTACACACTAAGTAGTGAAAAGAGGGAGGATTCTTTACCACAAATAAACTCAAAGGGTGTATTTACTTATTCTTATTCGTTTGATCTTTAATGATAAATTATACCATTAAAACTTTATTCAATTAAGACATATTATAGTGACTTAAATTAATACTAAATTAAAATGAATATTAAAATTAACTAGACCACTTATAACCACTGCTTATTTTTCCATAAAAATTTACCAGAAAAACCAGAAATTTTTATTTTTGATATTAAAAAAATTTTTAATATGAAAAACTGTAGAGTTTGTACTACAAATTAAAAAATTACTTAAATTTCTGCATAGATATTATAGACACCACAATAACTATTTATTGGTCGATAATCTAATTTTTACCTATATTTTATTAAGTATATAATATGTATAGATAATATCGATCGGGAATTAATTTAGTATCTTTATTATTTAGAAATGTAATAATATATAGGATGTTCACAACGTTTTTTATAAAATTATATAACTACTATAGATTATATTATATTGATGTTATACAGACGAAATCATATTAACCTATTAATTATATTAATTCACAAAATATATGTCTGATCGGAGCGCACATACATAGGTTTCTACATATTTAATAATATATATATATATACTCACTTACCATTAAAGTACACAATAATTATTAAAAATAAAAAAATTACAACATTTACAACAATCATTTCGAGCAATGAAAGAAATCTAAACTTCCTGTTGCGGTGTAGTTGTTATAATAAATAAATACAGCTTTGGAACGGGTATCGTATGTGCATTATATATATATATATATATTATCAACGCATTTTGATATTGTGTACACTTAATTGGATGGATCGGCTGTCAATTATGAGGATTTGCGGACCATGGGCAGACAATAATATGCACTTCAGCCGTAACACGGCCGGAAAAAGCGGCGTGTGCGAGAGACGGACATGGTGCGGTTTGAGTGAAGAGAGTGAGAGAGATGAGTGTACGAGACGGCTTATATTTATAGATGAGAACAGGACATAGAGTAACAGACTGCAGCTATATGGCGGCAGACCGACAGACCAAGGAAGAAATAGCAGCTTAATATATTATCGTCGGGTGTGCGCGTGTACATAATATATTATACATATTATTAGGTATATCGTATAGGTAGGCAGGTTGGTAAGTATACGGATAGTAATTATAATGTTTATATACGCGTGCGGGGAAAACGCACACTTTTCCGAGTTATGAAAACGGCAATAGCGATATCCAGTAAGGTATAGGGCTACTGCAGCATGACTACAAAAGCGTCCGGTGAGAGCGTGGAGGGGTCGGTCGTGGGGAAGAAATCAATTTGAAGCACATACGGCGACCGTATGCGAGAGCTAATTATATACGTGTGTAATATTATAATAATATATATAATATAATATAATATAATATTATGTTTGTGTAATGTATATAGACTGTCCGGTTGAAGCTACCGAGCTGCACGGACGTCCCGAATGTCGTATGCACGTATAATACAATAACGATTATTATTATTATAATAGTTATTACTTATTATTATAATTATTAAAAAACGTAAAGGGGACATACACAACTGACCGACGCTCATTAATAACAATAATTCTTTTTATCTCCAGTGTGTGTGTGTGTGTGTGTGTGTGTGTATAGAAACGCACATACATGTACCTAATAATCAACTTTTTATTATTTATGACGAACAAAAGACCGTGCGTGTCGCGAACGGGGTATTATACAGTGAGTGTATAAACGCGAGCGCTCCCGCGTGTCGGTTTTTCATATATTCCGTCGTACAATATAATACATTATTTTTCTCTCTTTTCATTACGCCGCGGAACACGACTCGCGGTAGGTACATAGTATTTAATATCGTATATATCGTGTGTGTACATTCAAGTTTTTATTATTATTATTATTATTTTTTTTTCATTTTTCTTCAAACGTCTCATTATATCGTCAATAATAATATTTAATAATCAATGGCTTGTGACGGCGTAAACATTCGAAAGAACGTTCAGCAGGCTATTAAAACTAACGTGGAAGTCAAAAACATAAAAACTACTGTCCCGTCACGTCAGTGCAACCCGGTATCGCGTTCGGCGGCGACCGTTTGTCTGCATTACAATAAAAAAATGTATTCAATCGGTTTAAACATCATTATATATATATATATATGATGTAGTTATATCCACACAGGAGTCCATGTGTTAAGGTTACACTGCAATGAAAACTCTTTACTTTCATCGTTTAAAAACCGGAACACACAATTATACTAAATTAAATATGTATAGATTAATTAGGTTTAGTAGGGCACTATATAATATGTAATTTTCTAGACTGAAAAATTAACGAATTTCAAATTTTATGGACCATACAAGTGTTTGATATAGGTTCTAACAAAATATATAAAATATCATAATATTTACGTGTGCATTCACTATGTTTATATTATAATATAATAATATATATTACCTATATTACAATATAATATGTTGTTAAAAATATATAATGTGAATTGATATAATTTTTACGATTATTTTCATATATTATGATAATTTAATTTTTACGTGATTAAATCCAAATACCAATCGATAGTGATAAGAAATACAGCAGCTGCTATTTATTATGATAATAATTATGTATGTATGTATCTAAAAATAGTATAAAAATGTTTCTCTTTCTTATATTTTTAAATTCTATAAAAGACGAAAAGTATTGAAATTATGCTATTAGATGTTTAAATAACGACGACGTATAATTCCAATAATCGCATGTGAATTATAAAATTTTAAACAAAAAAAAATACAAGTTTTTGAAAATAATTTAATAAAAATATAAATATAACTGAAACTTTATTGAACTATTAATCTCCACAAATTTTTAAACTAATTATTTTATCTTCATTAATAAAACCCAACAATTTTAAATCAATAATGTATAAAAAGTATAATAATTTATAAAAAAAATAATAAAATAGTTATTACCATTAAACTCATTAAAAAGTAAAATATACCAAATTTTGATAAAAATGTTAGTTATATGAATATTTAATTTGCATTAAAAGGATTGTAGAGTATAAATTGTTGGTAGATATACTTGAATATAAGTGTACATTTTAGCTGCATAAAATATCCCATGGGATGTTTTAATAATGGTTTTTAAAATTAATATTTTATGCATGAAAATTCCATTTTATTACCTAGGTATATACTGTTTTTATATTAACAATTGTATATACTGTAATAACAAGAGGTCGTGAGTATTTCAAGGTAATAATAGTGAATATATCAACGATGAGAATTATTATTATTGTATACAATTACAATATTACTGTAATATAGCATTCAATTCTGAGATAAAAAATTGTAATTTATCACTTACTTAATTTATAATAGAATCAATTTTTCCATATCAATATAATTTATAAGTCAAAAAAATTGTTATTTTAAGGCAAAATTACGTATACATATCGCACAGTTCTCTACTTTTAAATTTTGCTCATCTTTATTTATTTTTAATAATTAATTAAGATTTCTCTTTTCGTCTTAAGAAATCTGTCAAGCTTAATTAAAGTAATATTTTTAATTAAAATGTTTAAGTGATATTATGTAATATTTATCTGATAAAAAAATTGATTCTCAAATACTCGTAGAAGGTAGATGTATTGTATATTTTGGTTAACCAATGTATGTATGTTATATACAAATTTAAAAACCTAACCAAAGCTAAGCACTTAGACCCAAGTACATTATTGCTTACAGTAAAAAATGTTTAAAACACTATTTTAATGATTATATAATATTATAAATATATACATAATAATATATATATATACCATTATTATTACTTTATTTTATTACATGAAACGAAATACATAAATACATTGTACATATTGTAATTGTATTATATACATATTGCAGGAATGTATAATAATAACATTTTAAAGTATTTTTTTATCATATATTATGTATATTGTGTATATAACAGATAAATATCTAATTAGTCTCTAATATATATTATCTATTTCTTGCTATTTCATAATATTATATTAATCTAATCTTAATATTTAACATGTTTTTATTAAAAACAAATCAAGTAAGTATATGATTTAACAATATTTTACAAAATCATAAATAGTAAGATAAAATATATTATCGTCTAATTTTGATTATTAAACTTAATAAATATTCTTTAAATTGCTGTAACTAAAATATTTGTCTTTTTTTTAAAATATTTTAAACTCTATAATATATTTGGGTCCATGGAAGAGTTGTAGACAAGTTACAAATAACATATACAACCAATCCTTTGCAGTATCACACAATGCATCGTGTTTCACATTTGAATCTGCTAATGCACACTATGTTATCTAATCTACTATGCACTACACAAAATTAGGGTCTTGAGTCTGCACTATGTTTGGAAACTGGAAGTTGGTGACCACATTATTGTTATTTTATTATACTGCAATATGCATTGAAAACGTGTTTTCCTTTCAATTTTGTTGTAAATAATATTTTTGACCGGGTCGTGTATAATAGCACGCCGCTCTTCTGGTGCGTCCCAAGTTGAATTCCGAGATATAAAAATATACATCGGTCGGGTAAACATGACACTTTCGAGGTCTTACATTGATTGATTACCAAAAGCGACCGTATGGAGGGTTTTTACGAGCGCGAGCACAAACGCACACCCACACACCCACACCGGACATCGCATTATAACGTGTCTGTTAATTACTGCAAATGCAACACAGGACTGGGCAATGGTCATTAACGATAATTGGGGGCACGTGTGCCGTTTTGCCGATACGATATAGTGCAAAATAAATCGGTCGCCGAATTTTCTGTATAATGTTAACGACATGACGTCCTATTGTATTTGTTGCCACGTATACGCACACAAGCCACACATGTAGCCCATATATATATACTATATTATATACTATGTATACAATACTTATATACTATGTATACAATACTTATATACATAACGCATAGATATAGGTGTCTATATGGACTATGTATACCGCGCTCAGCCCGAAGGCGATATATAGTAAATCTATATTCGAATATATACCTATGTATACCTGCCTATTCCGATGGCACCTGCTTTTGCCATATCTTCTATATTATATGTTGGTACGTATATATAATATATATATATATATATATATATAATGTTAATAATCACAGTTAGGACATTCCGTCGAAGACGATTCGATTGTCAGTGGAATTGTAGGTTTTGAAAGCATTCCTATGTGTTGTCTGTATAGCCCCAAATTATATCTTTGTCAATGGCAATTAGACAAGTGTACATATAGATATACTAATATACGGTTTGAAGAGAGGTAAAAACAAAGTAATAATAAATAGAAAACACATACGTAATATGATACTATTGAATGATATAAGTATATATACTGTACTACCGTGTATACGAGAGGGTACCTATGTTATATACGTAATATATAAAGGTACTTAATACCTACGAATGATCCTGATCATTCGAGTATTTTGTTTTACGTCTTTCGGACTTCGGTTGATCGGTGTGCATTGTGCTTACTACGGAACGCGTAGAAGTATCCATAAAAGTATAAGACACGGTAGGGCCGCATGGATAAATTTTTCCACCAAAATTTGTTTCATACATAATATTAATGACGTTTAAAATATATATTATATAGAATTATACGTATTATCTGTAGCCAGCTTATGTGTTTACAGTACAATGTGTACCCTCAAAAGGAAGTTGCTCAAAGTTGTGAGAAAAAAATGATACTAATTAAAAACAAGAAATTTAAACTCGTAAGTACTATAATTACAATTGTTTTATACATAGTAGATGATATACTTATTAGTTATTACTGTGTGTTCTGTTTTTATAATAATATTTACTTTAATTTCATTGTTTCGCCATTATTAAAATATAATATAATATCAAAAGAGTTACCAGACCGTGTGTTACTTATTATTAAGCTATGTTAGGATAGGTTGTTATATTTTAAGCAGTAGATGTATACCGAGGATAGCAGCCATGAAAAATATAAGTACAGTAACATTTTTCCTCATTTTTATTGTTACCTAATTATTTTTTTTAACGTACTTACTATTATTTTTATTTAAACCTCATTTTTTTTTTTATCATTTATTTAAATATACACAATCTGTAAATGTTGGTTTACAATAAGTGCATATGATGGAGATGATATGGCTTGAGTGGCTGGAGATAAGAAGCCGCCCTTTTAAACCTCTTTTAATCGAATTATTCATCATTTCTGATTTTCACGTTTTTAAATTTACGCCCGTATTTTTTAACTTAAGTCTTAAAATATTAATTACTTATAAATAGTCATATATTATACTTCCCTTAATAGCCTTAGTTATTATTTAAATAAAAACATGATTTTTTTTTGTTTTTAATTTAGAGTTGCTAGTTTGTATTAAATATTTTGATTTGACTATTTATTGAAACCTGAATTTATATACTGAAAAATTAAAATACACTGTTTTTAAAATGCATTTTTTTTTTGTGTGTGTGTATATATTATAGGGGTATATGGTGTAAATGTGAAATAATGTGACATTCTATCATTTCCGTGAAAGTGATCCGTGCTAAATTCAAAAGATTCTCAACAGTGTGTAGAACTATATGGTATATGGAAGAGATCGCTGTAATTCGTTACGGCTAATGGTTTACGCTGTTCATGGACGGCAGCAGGCTGTATATACAAAACGGTTTCGTACATTAAATACAATTTTTCAGTAATATTCCCTATCGCGCCGAGTAACAAAAAAAAAGTCAATAGGGAGTACTGAGGTCAAGTGCTCAAAACGGAACTAATAAGATTGGTCATGGAGGAGGCATTGTGTTTGTGTCCTCGATCAGTCACGGGTACTTGGAAAAATCACCTTCTGGTAGTCCACGCATCTGCTCCTATATAAATAGGCCCAGGGGTGCCAAAAAAATAAATCACGTCATTCGCAATTACGGACATTACATGGTTTTTATTTTTCTACACGCGTTAAAATAAATGCTTAAAATGGCAAAACGTAATTACTAATTTCTATGTTATTTCTGTGGCCTGTAGCCTGTTTACATTTTAACATATATTGTATAAGATGTGTTTGAATTCATGAAATCTAATTTTATACGTTTATATAGTATATATTATACATTTTTTTATCAAGTTAATGTTATAGAAATTGGTTTTGGAAACCAATGTATACATTTCGCAATAGGACATTTTGTAAATGTGTGCCAATAAATAATACCAGAACAAAACGAACAAATCGAATGTATAGTTGCTACAGGACATTCAATTGTGCAAACAATTAGATACACTACTTTTACTCTAGTCTAAAGCACCCAACTTGAATGATTTAAAAAAATAAATATATGTTATTTATTATTATTTATAGGTATAAACGATAAAAAAACCGTGTCTAAAGACAACAAATTTAGCCTGTTTTAAATTATTTTAAACTTGTAAAGCCAGTACAGAGTAATAAAGTAAGATCAATGTAAAAAATGCTATGTGTAAATATATTCATGTTATTCTATCAACGTCTTAAACGTCTAGAACGTATTTTTAAGTATTTTAATAGATTAAAAAAAAAAAAAAATAGAAAAAGCTGTAATTAAAAGTTAGTAAGTACAGAAATTTATGTGTGTATAAAACATCCGTGTTATCTAATCAAATTTTGAACGTTCCGGGTAAACTGAATTCATTCGTCTCTGAATTCGATATTTATCATGTCCTAAGTTATAATTATAAATTAAATTGTACTTTCAATATATCAACTATACTGGCCAGCACCATAGGTGTTATTATTATTTTATTTTTAAATAATGTTTTCTATCAAGAAACATGATTTGTTTGTATTAGATTTTATATAAGCGTACAAATTGTAAAATTTTTGTTAATGCATACTTTATTTTCCTTGAATAAAAAATCTTTGTGGACAATTAATAACAGTTTCTCAGACGTAAGAACGAATGATACATCGATAGATTTGTGTTCTGTTATTTTACAAATACATTATATATACTTGTATTTAGATCATATTATTATTGTGAGAACTGCGCCCAACTGTCTGGAAAAAAAACATAAAACGGAAACAAAATATATTGTTTAAAATGTGTATATATAAAATAAAAAAAAAAAATGTTATTTTATTTGCACCTGTGTTCGCTTTATACGCTTAGGTCGGTTGGAAAAGGGGTTTTTTTGAAAAGAGTATCGTGTTGCTTCCCACGCCTCCGCGACGTCCGTGTAACTCTACACGACCAATTGATACGATGAATGTGAGGAAAAAAATACTCTCAATATTCCGCGAAAGAATATTTATCCAAACATTTATATAGACGACCTAATAAGACATTTTATTAAGCCTATTATGTGTTGTTCGTAACGAACCTATTTTTTTTTTCATTTTTTTTCTTACGTTTTTTTACGATATTTAATAAATAGCGACAAGTTTATAAATTATATATATATATATAAGTAGCTTAATCGATTTTATTATTATTATTCGATTTTTACTAATTTAAAGGAATATTTAATTTTTTTTAGTAAATTGTTCGTATTTTATGTATAGTTAAAAGTATAAAAATAATTGTTCATGATAAATACACAGTTTTCGTACGAGCTAGTTGTGTCCGTTTTGAAATTAAAGGTGTTGTGCTTTGAACAACAAAAGTGACACTAATTGGGTTAACCCTTTTTGTAATGCAATATTTCACCGCGTGTAACACAACGCCATCTTAATGAGCTGATTAAACGCGACTTACCAACCCTTCATATATATAATTTAACACGCTCTAATAAGTTTGCTAGTTTCTTGATATATATATATATATATATATATATATACAACTTTTAAATCAGAATTTTAACTGCAGTCCAAAATTACATTTCAAGTTCGTGATTCAGTTTATATACGTATATTTTTAGTACAGTTATTGAAAACCGTTTTTGTGACAATATGGATACAACAAATGTGGCAATCGATTATTCTAATGACTTTTCGTTCAGTTAACACGCACAAAAGATAAGCATTATGTACACACTACACACTAACGCATATCGTATATATGTATTTAATATAATATTATTGTCACTAGTAACTACAAAGGGGCTTGGAGCTTGTAAGCCAAGGAGTAAAAAAAATGCCCACCAAACGCGTGCCAAACAGCGGGTAACATGTTAATCCAGTACGTATATACATCCGCTATAGGTCTACATCTTTTCATGAAAAACATGTATTACACCCTCTTTTTTTTTGTACATCGCAAAATTATTATTCTATTAAAATAATAATAAAAAAAAAAAAAAACGATTTTATTCCGTATTATTATTTAGGGACCACTGCCTTCGCGAGTTTGTTGCGAAAATATGAGTTAAGTGTCTACATTTTCTGACATTGAAGCCAAATTTCACTTGTAAGTTGTATATTATAAATAATAAACATATTAGTAATATACTATATGTACTCTTTTATCTACTAAATCATTATTACAGCGAGTTTTCACGATTTTCTTTACCTAAGCAACTTATGGAAGAAAACAGTACCTATCCATTCATTAAAATTGTAAAATTAAAAATCTTTTGTACTTAATAGAATTAGGAAAGTTTCTAATACAAATCAACAGTTATGTATTCTAATTATATACAATCAAAACTTGAAAATTTCAATTTAACCTATAATGATATAACATAACTATACGGTTTAAGGTAATTAGAAACGTATAGTCTACGTAACATCCTATGATATAATAGTCTTAAAACATATTTAGTAAATTTTAAAATGTGAGAGTTGTTTAAATATAATTCTTAATATCTATAGTATAATATAATTTATTAAGTTAACTATAATTAGAGTGTATATTCTTAAAAAAAGGAAAAATACGTTTAAAATTGACAAATTTTTACGGTATTAATTCATCATTTACTTGTTCTATGAAACTGTAAGATGTTAAAAAATGTTATCAGATGATTATTAATTTTAATTTTGTTATTAAGAATACTGGCATTTACTTTAGTTTTGGCGTATCAAATATTATTAAAATTTATAAAGGTATCTAAATACTTCTATACTTTGTTTAAGCTTTATTTTTTAAGTGATTTATTTTATTGGAAACTCCCCAATATATATATAACCAATAAACCAATTTATATTATAAATTGTTTTTTTATTATTATGAGAATATTACAAAAAAGTAAACATAAATTTTTTTAAATTATATACATATATCTATAAAATAATTAAAACGAAAAAGTATAAATCAGGTATTTGAAAGTGGGCTTTTCTATGTAAACTTAAATATTATATTTATTTTTATAGCTTTATTGTATTTTAAGATATACCTATTGGCGTTTATCCAAATCCAATATAAGTAATATTTTATTTACAGAAAATAATTTGATATATTTTACTTATAAGATTAATGATGAAATCGCAATTAAATTGAATTTAAAATCTTCAAGTAGGATTCTAAAATCTTTTTTAATGATTTAATATCGAGTATCCATTACAATACATTACATTTACATTGATTATATATTATTTTATATTTGTTATAGGTACTAATGGTACTATGGTGAAATTAAGTTTATATTCTGTCCAAAATTTGATTCTTTTTTTACGGGTATTATATACAATACAAGTAGATAGGTATATACATTTTTTATGCGCTTTATTTCATTATTTGTCGAAATAGTCTATTTTTGTTTTGTACAATATATTAACAGGTAAATATTTTACCTATACGTACATAATATATAAAATATGCATCTATATAATACTCTCGTAAACGAGCCCAAAATATATCCTTTAAACGCGTATGAATACTGATGAATTATTATGTATAACGTCAAGAAATGACGTAAAAATATCCTCGAGACTCGTATAGATGACTCGACAAAGTCTGCCGGAACGATGGCGTTTCGGGCGAGTGTATCATCGAACGTCGTTGTAGCCAATGGCAGCGATAAGCCGGCTATAATAATATATGGTTTGTAATGATTCGATACAAAAAAAAAAAAAAAAAAATACACGTGAAATCGATTAATTGGTCGTGCAGGAATTACCTCAGCACATATACCTATATACTCGTATGTATCTATATATACATTTTTTGTCTACAAACACACACACACACGCGCACGCGCGCGCGCATACATACATACCTACATATATATATATATATTATATAAAATACATTTTATTAGTATAGAGTACATTTATCAGGTTTACGTAAACCTTTATCACGTACGTTATAAAAAACGACCAGTCCACAGCCCGTACGTATTAAAACTCGATATATAAATATATATGTATACGATTTACATACACATACACTGAAATAGAGGTATAAATTATAGTATACCTGTGGATGGACGACTATTTAGCAAGCAACGGTGCAGCGGGCGAGTCGCGGGAACCGACCGCGTATATATTATATTATATATAGCCACGAGTTAGGCATGTATAATATTATGTACATTAATATATATATATATAGTATATACGTATATTACATGGATATTATAAATTCAGACCGTTCATTTGACCGCGGATTGGACGGCATAAGGTCCACCTACTGTTTAATGATACACGTCCGCCGCCACAGTCACTGCGTGTATAATATACAATATGTATACACAACATTCCCCTTTTGTTTTTATTCCGCCGCGCCGTCCAGTTTGTTACACACACCACCACCATATAATAATAATATAATGCGTTTGGTCATATATATATATATAAATATATATATATATTTATACATGGGTCGCGTATATATTAACTGGAACGGTTCGTGTGCCGGATATATATAAAACTACAGTTTATATTATGCGGCCCCTCTACCCGCGACGGACGATGCAGCGCTACGAACCCGTGCCACCAGCCAATAAATAAATTATAATACCATTATGATAGAATAAAAACACAGTCGAATTTTAACGATATAATATTCATTTTGTGTCGAATATATAAAATAATTCTCGACGACCGTTGTTCGCAGCGATTTCGATGCGAGTTATATGCATATAATATGTAGGTATATTATAATGTAGTATATATACCAACAAGAACCACTATTTTTCTATTGCCTAATAATATATATGTACCTACTACGATTTACACACGTATAATCTATTTAATCGCAAGAATAATCAGTATTCAAGGTTCGTCTCTGATAGAGTGTTGACACACTTCCATAATATTATAATATAATATACTAATAATACATTATAGCATAGTTTTTTCTTTTTTGGTAAGTGCGTGGTATTGGCACAAAATAGAAGTATACGGTATAGACGCGGTATAGAACGATTTTACTCTTCGTCACAGTTTTGTATTTATTGTAAAATTTTAAAAAAAGTTAAAAAAACTATGTTATGTTATCCGTTAAATTAGATTAGATTTAAGGGAATTGTGATTTAAAGGCTTCTATAGCTCGATAGTAGATAATTATGCGTCTTAGAGGTCGTCGATAATGAAAATACTATTTTAAGTTTAATTTTCAATAAACATACATGCCTGCACACGAAATATCCTACAAATTTTGAAATACGTAGATTATAAAGTTAAAAATAAATTCTTATTTCCAAATTCTATATTGTTTACATTAAAAAAGTAACTATAGTCCTAAAGTTGATAACAAAAATAATGAGAATTCGTTAACCGTTGTCTGACTTATTTTTTTTTTATTGAATCCTCATCAACAATCGATAATAATTATTGGCTTTATTCACCTAGCTTAATTTTAGTGTTTAACTTGCTAATATCTTGTCAAAACTAGATTGTTAAACTTATTATGTACATACAAATATTTATCGAGTATAATATCATTCATTTTGATCGCAATAATGATTGTGAAATAAATTAAAATTATAACAACCTGACATACTTATCGGATAACAGTTATTTAATAATAATAGCAAAAACAGAAATTACTTAATATTTTAGACGAGCATTGTAAATAAGAACGATACAAATTTAACATTAGCGAATCATATTTTTATTACCTATACACTGTAATCATCAATCATATTTTCTATGTAAAAAAAAATTATTATATAGATAATACCGAGAACTTATACATATTTAACATGTATTTATTTTAAAGATTATAAACAATGAGTTACAGTTTGATAAAAACGTTAAAAACGTATTGTGCTAAATAATTTGACCATTATAGAAAACAATATGAAATGACCAATCATTACAATTCCCTAGACTATAGTTTCGAATTACTACGAACAATAGCTATGGTTAATAACATTAACCCGATTATCCGAGTGGCGAGTACAATATCTAAGCAATTTCGTTTTGATGACGAAAACTCTCACGATATATAGAGATCATGATTGCGAATACATGTCCTACATATTAATAAAGTGCAGTATAACATTATACTCGCAAGTCACAATAAAAATGTCCATATAATTTAAGAAAATATGGGATAAATATGAAGGATACAGCAGTAAAAGTGTAAATCCAGTGAGTATAATGTATTATATTAGTTGTAATTTCTGTTACCAAAAAATAAACCCTAAAATGCATTATTCATTATTCACGGATGTAGATGAAATAAATAATAATAATAATAATAATAATCTATAATTTCTGATCCTTGCGTATTTTTTTCTCATTGTTACACATCATAGTGCGCTATAATTTTTATCTTTATATCAAACGGAAATGTGATTATCCTACCTAAGTACCCTACAATTATAATTACGATATCTATTTATATATATTTATACGTACATATACACATATAACATGCAATAAATACCAAGTTTAATTATTTAAACTTAATATTTATTTAATTTTATTAATATAATTATCTTTAAAGGTTTTATAGTTTATTTAAGACATAATACATGACCTCTAAAATGCATTTTTATTTTTTATTAGTTTATTTTATCTTTTAAAATTTCAAAACCTTGAATATATAAGTACTATTAAATTTTTTAGTATGTTTCCAATGTTTTAATATACATAAAGCGTTTAAAATTTTAAAATCTGAAATATTTTTTATATGAAATATACAGTTTTTATTTTATAACTGATCGTTTTTATTAATTTTTTCGTGATAGATTGGAAATTAATATACATAATATGTACAATAAACTATGATAATAAATGATAATAATGATAAAACACTAAATTTTTTTCGTCAGCTGGTAGATCAGAACAGAAAAAAAACTATATCAAATCTGCTATAATCAATCGATCTATGTATATTGTATATTGCTAATTCTAAATGATTTATTAATAAATTGTATAGTTAAAAAATATGAATAATAAAGATAAGTACGATGAGTTATTATTTAACGTAGGTAAACTTTTTCCCGCAAATTTTTCAATTAAGTTTTTTACGGAATATTAAACACTATATACCAGTTATACACAACAGATTTTGATTATATTTAATATTATAATGTACATTATCATTATTTATTAATACTGTTAGAAGTAGCTAAAATTTCATGATATATTTTATTATTACACAGGTAATGATGTGGAAAAACGAATTTAAAATAATATTCTAAAATAATAAATGTTGTGAAATAGAAAGACTAAAATTTGTTTAAAACTCTTAATGCAATTTTATAAAAAATAACAGTTGTAATAAAAAGCATTAGTTTTGATGATCAAAACAATTTTTAAATTATTCGTCATCTTATATCATATAAATGGGGAAAGTTGACATACAGTTTGAGTGAGCTAAATTATATTATGTATTTATGTCTCAATTTAAATGTAAATTCACAGTACTTACAACTGTATATTATTAATACTAATACTGTATAATAAATACTATATAGCTGAACTTTGATATTTAACAGAATGTGTATAACATTTCTAATAGTCGAGTCTCGATTACTACTATCGTTTTTGATAATTTATTATGTTATATGAAATTAAATAAATATATTCAAATGGAAAATAATCTCATTTATTAGTATAATCTTTAATTTTTTAATAAAAGTTACCTTCAACATACATAATATAAATGTATTCAAAACCGTTCTGATATTTTTATCATGCGCATATTATTTTATTTTTTTTATTGACTCATAGTGGAAACTTCCACGTTATTATTATGCACGGTTATTTTCACTGTATCTCCGGCCCGGTTTATATGCACATTATATTTTTGATATATACGTCTGCGCCGATTATACATTATAATTATAAGGAGGAGTCCGAGATATTCCGTGATGGCTACGCGACCAGTTCAGTCATGGGCCTGCGCACGTGTATGATATTATACCTATATATGTACTCATCTACCTTCATTATTAATTCACGGTTTAATGTCAGATTTCTTTGTTGTTTTTTTTTCTCTGCTCTGTGTTTTTTTATTCTAGGCTAGACTAGAGGTATTGAATTTTATTCTACTGGTATATAAAAATATACATTTTAATATACTTCTAAAATATAATAGTTCATACAATTACCTTTAGGTAGATAAAAATCCCCGAATTCAGAATTTATCTTTACTGTAGAAAAATAATCCCAATTTTATTTATTTATTTATTTATTTTTTTTTTTATAACTGCAGTGTATAATCTATATTTATATACTTACCTATAATACCTACATAAACACGAATCGTGCAACAACTCAGTATTTATTTACCATGTTGTTAAAACTTTGTGCATTATTGTACCACTGTTTATGTATTTAGCTTGATAAATTTAAATTAATAATAATTAGGTTAGTAGTACAGCTGTGAACCTATTTATTAAGAAACGCTGCTCTAAAAGTCAAAACTGGGACACTTTCAAAATTTCTAAACACTTCTCCACTTCCTATATAGTTAGGTACCAATATTCAGTTCAATGGCATTAATTTTATTTACAGTAACTTCATAATAATATTATACATATATTTTTAAATTAGATAATAATAAAAATTAAAATTGGTAAATTATTAAAAAAAAAATTTGCATGAAATTTATTTTTAACTAAAGACATTATGTAATAACTTTTAATTATTTTTAAAGTAAGTTTTTATATTACAACCATATATTTTTTATTATTATTATAAATATAATTATTCCTTAATACATAAAGCGGTATCGCTGGACTCTAATTTCACTCAAGTATTTACATTTAATAATATCATTAGAGTATTTGCTAATTTTTTATATATATAGATTTAAAATTGATTAAATTAAAAATTTGATTTTTGTTAAAAAAAATGAATATAATTAATATTTTTAATTACAATATATATATTTTTAGATTAACTATCATTTATAGGTGCTTATATATGTATATTATATTATAGAAATCTTTTTTTTTACATGTCAAGTAATATTTTTAAAGTTTATAATTTAACGCCTAGTTTAAAACCGAGAAAAATAATTTTAGTTATGTTCTATTTCACAGATATGAAGTATGTTTCAGAATCCCTTTCATGTTTTTACTCGTCATTAATTTTTTGGTGATGACGCGTGTTATTTTGTACAATTTTATTATTTATGGCTTTAAAAATAATTTTTTACGAGCCAATTATCATTTTTTAAGTGAACATACTTTAACAAGTCCCATACTGTTAACACGTTCCGTGTATATGTTTCATATTTTGAGTGATCAAAATAATATATTACATAATGTGCTGACAATATATATATATATATAACGTTAAAAGTGTTTAGATTCGTTTTTGTTTAATATAATAATATATAATACGAGTGTTCTTTATTTAGAATTATTGAATAGTGTATGATACTGTAGAGGTATACTAAATGTGTATAAAAAAAAATACTTTTCTATTTCTATATATTTTCATGTTAAAAGAGACACGCGCCAAGGGTGAGCGTGGAAACGTATAGGGGCTGCCTATTTTTTATTCTTTTTTTTTATCGTCTCAAACTTCCGGTTCAACTAAATCGTACCCATTTAATCTCGTATAGATATCTTCAACTGATGTTTTATGAAATGTATGATACGATTATGTCTTGTTGTAAACCTATATTTTTTTAGACATAGGTTCATACTTCATACATTTATTTAATATTTTTAATAATGTGAATTGTTATCATATATAATATGATAGTACTGCTTACCTAGACCGGGAAACAAGGTGTAATAGCGTTGATATGTGAGTTAAATTACTACAGCCTACAATCTTCTAAAATATATTGTTAATATTTTATACTTTTATGTATTCCTTTCTTAATAAAATTCTTTTATGTATTTAATTTCCATTTTGCTGCAAAAATTAATTTTATCAACTTAAAAATCATAATCTACACCTGTTACATAATTATATTATTGTACTTAACACCAAGTATACAGAAAGGTGGCAAAGCAGATCGTATACATACAACAATAATAATGAAGTTGTAAATGAGACAATACATACATACATACATACATATATATAAATATATATATATATATATTGCTATTCATTACGGTCGAAATTTGACAAGTCGGTTGAAATATTATTTCAGATGAATGAACTTATTATGATCATTCGTGAAAAATGAAAATTGAATATAATATATACGAGTATACATAACATACCTTATTTAAATCCATTTACATTTTGATTTTTGGAACAATATATAATATATACATTATAGTTTTGTATCCCTCGAAGTACACAAATATATCTATAATGTAATATTATTTGTACCAACACCCTGTAAACTTCTATACACAAACACAATAGTAATAATAATTTTAACGCGGTTTGCACGCGGCACGCCTTTAGCTGCGGCAAAAATAATGCAATATACACTGCAAACGTCTTATCATTTGATGATTCGGCAGTACATTTGTTCAGCTCGAATATTCGTCACCTTGCTACATCTACAGCCAAACAAAAATCTTTAGGTCTTTTCCGACCAGATGGCTGTATGTTTGTCACAACTATATAATATTATTGCCCCATTGCATAATGTGGTTCTCCGTTTTCGTACCGGGGGAACCGGATCCCCCATACATTATATATAATAAACACAATAATACTTGTATTATACAATAATAACAATGATATTAATGATAATGGAGAAATAGTACAATTTTTTTATCAAATGGCCACGCCCTTGGGGTAAAACTACACCGTTCGGGTTCTAACCGTTCTTTTTTATATTTCTTTCTCGTTGGAAAAATGGCGTTTAGGAAAAATTCGGACTGGCGTTTCCGGTTACCCTTTTATTTTATAAGCCGTCCAAAGGGGTGTAACCTGGGGCCTGCAGGGGGCTTATTACATACGATTTTTAAAGGCTTAATGCCTAAAAACCGTTGATTAAATAGAACATTTTCAAAGAAAAAACGTACACATACTTAAACCGGAAGTGTGCCGCCGTTTTATATGAATAAAAAGTATTGGAAAGACGTGGTGAACATGCAGTTGTGGCCGGTATATTATTTTATTTGAATTTATGTTTTATACCATGTATACATACTATACAATAAGTTTATATTATGAAATATAGTATTTATTAAATTTTATTAGTATATTTATACAATAAAAATAAATTGAGTATTTTATATATTTTCGATGAGGTATATTGAATTTATTGAATTTATTAATGTTTAAACTGTGCAAAGAAATAATAATAATATATTATTAAATATTCCTAATTTAAAAAACTAAAAATTATAAAAAAAAAATTAAACTAGATGAGAAAAAACCTCTTAAATTAAATTTTATAGTCATAATAAAATGATAGTTAATAATAAATAAAAACTTAATTTATTTTAATAATAAAATATAATGTGTGGACATTATAACAATAAGCTATTAAGGCAACAATGATTGTTTTGTTTTCGGTTAAAAATTATTATTTAATCTATAATTTATTACCTATATTAACTTGAAAAATGTTTCGTGTTTTACATTTAAATGATAAGTTATTTGTAGAACCAATAATAATGTTCTTATAAAATTGCTCACGTTTATAAAGTTTTATTTGCGAAAGTTTATAAAAACGGACATTCAATTTACATGAAATAAAATAGAAATTTTATAATTTTTTTTTTCTTCAAAATTTAATTATAATTCTTAAATCAATTATTAATATTTCTAGTTTATACTTCTTATACTAAACCCTTTATATTTTATGTATCTCTTAGGTAAAGTAGGTATTGTATATCTTTTTATACAGACACCGTTATCAAATTTTGTGAATTATCAGAGAAAAAAAGATTTTTCGTTCAAATAACAATGAAATTACTATCTACGTAATAATCTTATGGATTTTAATTTTAAAGAGTTTAATAAATTTATGTATATACTTAGAGTATAGCAATCTCTACGAATAAAAAAATAACTGAAAAATGTATTCATTCTGGTGACGAATTTAAAATAACATCATATTAACACGAATACTTCAAACAAAAAATATATTTCTCGTGATATATACGCTTAAAGCTACATTATAAACGTAGAATAATGTTTAAAACGTACATGAATTTCATTTTAAAATTAGTTGTATATATTAAGTAATATTGAATATAATATGCGTAGAGTTTTTTATTCGCCACGCCCTTTCGTATAAGTGGTTTATATAGTTTCATGCAAATTATGTATAAAAGACTATGATGAAAATTTGTTTCCACAGGCTAATCGTGATTAAGTTGCATGGAAATTCGCATTCAAATTAGTTGACCTTTTGCCACGAGGGCCGCTAGAGACCGGAAAATCTAAATGGCCAGTAAAAATGTGAAACGAAAAAAACATTAATGGCGTTGATTTTAATTCCATGGTATGAGGTAAGTATATAGTATAATATTAAAATGAAGAAAAAAATAATATGTATGAAGTATAGCAAAATGTTCCATTTGTAATAATAATTATACAGTATATATATTATAATATTCAGTTTCTGCCACACCCATTATTTTCATATTATTTTCCTTTGAGTTTCTTTTTACACCGAGGCTTAACTATGAATATTATTTTTTCAAACGCGTTTGATACATATTTTAAAAACTTGAATTTTAATTTTAATTCTATGGAAAAATACCACATATTATAATATACCTAGGTATACCGCATAAACATAATATATAAGTATCAACTTCAATATAGTGTAATATATTCCTATTTATTAACTAATGTATATAATTTAATATTTATTCAAAGTAATATCAAGGTACATAATAAATTATTTCATCAAAGTCACTCTATACACATTTTTCAAATTTAAATTTTTAGTAAAAAACAATATTTATAATTTAACACTGCTTATTTTTAAAAAGTCCAAATTTTTTATGTCGCTCTTTGTGTAATGATTAATGTGTATAGCTTATTATAATTATAGTAGCACACTTTCAGGTAAATTTTTTAAGTTTATTGATGAATTTTCAATATAGTTTAAGTGAAAAATATTGTTAGTACCTATCTATTCTTCTATAAATACAATTATACTATTATATTTTTATATCATAATTTGTATGTGATATTGATATAATATTAGTTTTAACTTTAAGTTCTATTGTAATCCAATATTCATAATATCATACTATTAAAAAATGCATAAAAAGTATAGATTGCTTATTTATTTTCAAATAAGTACATGGAACAAAAACATTTTTAAGAAAATAAGACGATTAGACGAAGTAAAAATGTTAAATTGATACATAGCTACAATAATTTATATATAAATAATAAAATACGACAAAAAATAAAAAAAATGATTGCATTATAGTTATTTTAAGCATGGGTTAATACATACATATGTATATTATTAAAAAGATACTGTAACTTTATTATTTATGCATTATAATTGTGAGAATAATTTCATATTGTTGTTAACACGAATATAATTTATAGGATATATATTCTTTGACCCCTTTTTTATTTTGTAGAATATATAACACTATTGACTGAAGTAGGTAGTTATAATATAACTTTACATTTTAAAGACATTTTACATTTTTATTTATACTTATCAACATAGCATAATGTTATAATATTTAGGTATACTGATATAGGCTATTCCTATACTAGTGTAAGGTGACAATAGTATTATAACGAAATCGATTTGAAAATGATGTTAACAACTGTTTAAAATGTTTCTCCACACACCTTAAGGAGACACAGATAATTAACCAATACTAGAAGGTAAGCACGCTGCTTTAAACCGATCAAATATAAAATTTCGCAAACCTAAAACTTAAAAGAGATAAAAATAATTAATTTTTACTCATGGAATTTTTAATAGGTGTTATATAATATGTTCTATATAATTTGTATTATTATTTTTAAGTTAAAATCTAGAGGGATAATAATTATTATTAATCGAATACATACCTATATTAAGATACCATAAACACATAGAATGAAAATATTATGTTTATAATTGACAAGTCAATTTATGCACTATGAAACTATAATTTGTTTTATTAAATCAGTAGGTATATTATGTGCTATTTATATGAAGCTGATTTTTTATTATTATTATTATTATTATTATTGATGATTTTTTTGTTATTGAATTAGTATAATACGTATCAACATATTCACGAAACTATAATATTTTAGATTTTAAGTGAAGCGATAGAATATATCGATTTTACAATGATTTTTTTCTATATAAAAAACATATTATAAATTATACTTAGTGATAAGGCTGACATTGAATTCAAATCTAACACAACCATATAAACGTTTTTTTTAAATAATATAATATATTGATAGCTATGTACGAGTATAGGTAAAATATTTATCCTAACTTGTTAAATTTAGTAATATTCTATTGGGCAACAAATTTGTCGTCAAGCTATAGAAATATGTGATATTATTGTAATTGGGTCAATTGGGATATTGGTGAATTGAAGTTCGGGTAATTGAATTTTGGTGACATGGAAAGACATGGTATTTATTACGACTTATATAATAAAAGAATATGAAGTGTGCATTGATATAGGTGATCCTTATTTTAAACATTTCAAAATGTTAATCCAGGTGCATCCTGCCATCATCCTTATTATTAAGAAAAAAATGTAGTCAAAAGATAACTGATACCTTACCCCCTTCACGATAAGGAATATCTTTCACGTTATACATGTATTTTAGATACAATTATTATATCGCGATACTTTTCAGAAAAGCATCGAGCATCATCTAATTTCGTGAATATTTTTTAATCTATTTATTAAATAATGATTACTTCAAAATACAATTTTAACTGGTCAATTACTAAATAACGTAAATAATATTTATAAAACGTATAAATACAGTGAAGTACATGCCTATTAATAAATTAACTATCACCACACTCATTTTAAATTACTTATTTTGTACATCACCGTTAATATACCTAAAATATAAATGTGTACAAAAGTATAAACTTTCAATAAATATTATTTTAGCCAGGAAAAATATCTATTATTAATAACTGGAAGCATTTTTCTCGGAATATACATTACGTAGCTATTATAATATAATACACATAATATTAAACATACATACTCGTATTAGTGTTAGGTTACTTAAATAAGCTCCAAATACGTATACTGAAATCATAATAACAATATATTTATTATATCAAACCCATTAAAGTTATCAAGTCGCATTATACTGCTATAGTTGTACGTATAATACAAAGAGTCATTATAAAATCTAAACATATTCATAAAATTTTATAACAAATCAACTTTAATGTTCATATTTTTGTGCACGTGTACCTATATGTACGTGTCACTGTGATTTTCAGGAACATATAATTATCATGCATTCGGTTTTTTATTATTATTATTATTATTATCATTTGTATTCATAAAAAAAAGCCTATTACTGTCGAACTAACTCCGTCGTATGGACCAAATACTATATTTCCAGCCCCGCTAGTAATTTAGTCTGTCGTCCAAAATAATAGTGGCGATGCCCACAAACACACGCCGAGATGCTATTTTTTTCCTGTTGTTGTAAAGGCCGGAAATGCCCGGTGGCAAATTGAAACACGATGTAACGAAGTCGTCAATGAATGACATTATGTAGAAAAAAATGCATTATTATTATTATATATATTTTTTTGAATTTTGACCGTACAACCGGCACATGGTTATGCGTACCGACTATTATGTAACACAATTTCGGTTCAGCCCCCGCGATATTGTTATACTGAAAAAGGGCGGAAACGGGCGTACATTCAAAGACACACGTCTCCCTTTAGAGTATATACGCGCGTGGATCTACATGAAACTGTTATACGACGTATATATTGTTATATTTAGGTTGATATACCTACATACATGAACACTATCATTCTAAAGTTCAAGCTATTTTCATTGCACTAATTTGATTTCGTCAAGGATATAATTATTTATTGTTAGTTATATAAATTTAACATTTTATTTAACACTGAAGTTTAAATACATTTTTAAATACTTACGTACAATAGTTTTCATAAATATTGAAGTACCCTTAATATATTATTTAAACATTAGCAAAATCTGTGAATAGAGTCACCATTAAGCGTATACAACCCCATTTTTTCCTTTTGATAATTTAGACTTTTGGAATTTTTAAGTATTCATAAAGACTGTGTTTTAAAATACTGTGATAGTCTCTGGTACCAATTTTTATTAAATAAGAACCAACATTTTTCAATATAAAATGTTTTTACAAAAATATTAATTAGATGTAAAATTGGATTATAAAATGCTAATGGTTAGTTCTATATTTTTCAAAACATAACCCTTTATATATCTTCCAAATCTATTAATAATGACCAATTACTTTTAATATGCAGAGTTAAATAACTCAAATACTACATGTCTTGTTAAAAATACCACCTACTTAGTAATTGTATAAAAAAAATGGTGATTGCTATTTGAAAAACAGAATAGCTTATCACTACTTATTAGTATAGAAATCTAAGTATTTTAAAATATGATCCTCGTAAGATATTTAAAAGTTCCAAACATGAAAAATTAAATATATTAAATCATTGTTAAAGGAAAAAATAAAAATTGAGCCTGCTTGAGGAATTACTTGTACCTTATAAATAATCAAAATACTTTTAGTATTCTTAATGGATTTTATGATAATAGTACTTGTCTATGTTTGTTTTATTAATTCGTTTTTATTACTAAGTTATGGATGATACAACACATTTTTGTAATCAATAAATATTTTAAGAAGTAGACATAATATTAATATATGTATAAATAGTAATGTCTGCAGTATTCACATTGAAGAATTAATTACATAAAGAAATGTTGCACTAACATGTAATAAGCCAACGTATTATGAGTGAAGCAACGTTAACATTATATTATATTCGATACTTTCTATATTTATATTATACTAGAACAATATGTGTACCTACTGAATTTTGTTATGAAATAAGATCTTGAAATGTTTCTAGTAACGAATAAAATGTGTCCATATATGATTATATTATATATGTAGTAGCAGTATAATTATAAAGAATTCTTTTACATAATTAAATGAATAATCATTGTTAAAAAACACAATGATATTTGTTTTTATCAATCTGTAAGATATTTTATGAATAATTTAATCAATTGTGCAACATAATTATATTAAAATTGAATTGCATGTGAATAGTAAAAACTACCTATTCAATGTAAAATATAACGTTTTATATTTTTTAATGACCATGTAGGTATAGTTTTACCTTTAAAGAATTCAGTTACAAAATAAATACATTGATATTTCGTATAAATTATAAAAATCAGCAAGAAAATGTCAATTAGTATCTGCTTGTTCTATATATTTTGATTATTGATTCTCCAGGTCTTTTTTCATATTTTTATTAGTAAAAAAAAAAGGGTTTCTTGTAAATTACTTAAAAATTTTGGACATAAATGTAAAAATATACACACTTCCATAATATTTTATTCTACTGATCACGTAGAACTCGTTTTCGTATATTACAATTTTTTCAGATGATACATAATCTTAATATAAATATGACAATTTTAAAGCGCTGCAACGTTATCTTATCTGTTTTTTATACATTTAAGTTTGACTCTTCTGAAGGCATGATATATTAATTTGTTCCTAGTATATTAAACCGACCTTCCCAGCAATAAGTACCACTTTATATTACTTTAGTACATCATCACCAATACGAAAACATTAAAAATAAAATTATTATGTTTAACTAAACTGTGGTTTTACTAAGTTCTCTTCTTTATTATATTAGGTATATTTTATAATTAATAGATATAACGTCATAAAGTTCCAGACTCTAGTTATGATGTTTGCACTTTAATATTAATTTAAACTTATTAACAATTAAAAAAAAAAAAATGCTTGTATAGGAGAGCCATTGGATATGATTGGGCTTAGTCCCAGCCAAATCAGCAACCAAACTGAAACTGATTTGTTCCTACACTCGATATTAAAAACTAAAATTAACATGTACATCATTATAATAATATGTTGCCACGTGCTGTTTCTAATAAATATTGAAGTATACTTAGATATATAATATAATATGTAAGAACCGTTTTAAATATATATATATATATATACATATAATATCGAATGTATCTTTGAATGGCATATAAATCTGTACTTTTATATGTAAACATTATGATTACCTAACAAGAATAACTGAAAATTGAAATATATGAATAGGAAAAAAATTTATTTATATAAATATATAAATATTTTATAAATAGGATTGCAAAATGAAAAACTGACTTGGGTAAAACAAAATTGCATTAGAATATAATATAGTTACAAACATAAATTTTTCATTTTTCTTTTGCCACCTCACACCCTGTTATCTGAAATTATGAGGAGTAAAAGTATCATTTTTCTCCCTCAAATAATATCTGCGGAGTGTGCAAAGCACCAAATGACCCCTTCCCAAATTCCATCTATGTAAACACGTACAGATATTAAGTATTTATTACTACGGTAATTCACTGATAATGATGACGTGTGCTTACTATTTATTTCAGATAACCATGATAATAATAATATAATCGATGACACAGTGCCGAATATAATATATAAGCTCTATAATTGCGTGTTTGGCGGAGCTCGTGCTCGTCGATCCTTCGAACCAGCTAGTCATCATCCTCATCCTGTGTAATAGACGTGCGGCCGTAGACTTGCCCACATAAACACGTAACACATATAGACCTATATATATATATATATATTCTCCAAACTCCAAAGGCAGTGTTATTTTAATACCGCGAATACGGGTCTATATGTATATATTATTATTACATATTACCGTGTTTAGAGGGGAGGCCTCATGTGATACAGTCTAAGGTGTGTGTACGTGCGTATATTTGCGTGTATTATATATCGTTATATGGAAATCTCCGAGGGAGGAGTCCACACCGTCCCCCAGGGCGGACAGGGGCCGTTCCCCGTGAACCGGTGCGGAACCTTCCATTATTTTCCTATATACACAAACGCTGTGGAGGCGACGTACACACGCACGCGCACATTATATTATATCGTATATTATATATAAGTACGTATAGTGTGTCGTATGTACCTACATATATATATACATACACTGCGCCCGTGCATAATGTGATTAAAGGGATTTTTTTTTACATATTTTTCTAGGGGACAAAAGGAGCGCACGCGGACCCTACGGGCCTGCCGTATGCGCGTATCAATCATATATATGTACACACACATAGGTACTGGTTGTAGTACTATATATTATATATATGAGGTGCCTGGGCAGCAGCGCCGGAGAAATCGCATACAACAGACGCGCGCCCTGCGCAAAATGTATAATAGTATTCGACCCGCGAGTAGGGCGTGTGCTAGTGATTTTTTTCTTTCGTTTTTCGTGCTTTATTTTTCATCAAAATTTTCGACGCACGCCCTCCCCGACGAACACATAATAATAAATAATATTATTGTTTGTGCGCACCCGGCAAACAATGATACGTACCACGCCATGGCAGTGCTGCAGCAGCGAGCCAGTGTGAAATTTACACGTCGCGACCGCTATATATGTATATAATATTGCACGTGATTAGGTCATAATTTTACGTTCCTAATATGATGGATATTATATAATATGATTGGATTTAAACCATAAGCACTGTTACAACTATTTATAACGTAAAATTTGGACAGCCCCTACTGCAGTGTTCCAAGCCCACGATAGGCCATTATCGGGTACCGCTGCCCGCTTATATTATTCACACCCATACAGCTATACCTATAAATACTCCATACGATGTAAATAGTAAATGTTATCAATTATTGTGACTATCACATTATAGCACTGTTCCATCGACCGAGGGCGCAACACAGTTTGAGTGACAGTATTTTAGATATTTCTCACCGAAGCTGATCCAGAATCTATACAATAAAACTTTCATAATGCCCATCAATCTAACGTTATTATAATGTATATAAAAATGTATATAAAATACATAAATATAAATAGATGTTTAATAAGTATATCCTCTTACGATAAATGTATAATATATGAGAGTATGCCATAATATATATTATAAACTAATTATTATTAAAAGTTAAAACAAAAATTGCATACTAAAACTTTTTAAAGATCTCGATATAGATGCTATAAAGTAATAATACAGGAATACGGTTAGAATTATAAGCTAGGAAAATATGAAACAAGGTTTAAATATATAAGATGTATATTAAATAAATAATACATTATTAATATACCTATAGTAGGTATGACACCCAGCATTTCATTATGGAAAAATAGGTGCACATAGACTTCATTGTAAAAGTATAAAAAATAAAAATTGAGTTCACCATTTCCAAAAAAAAAAAAATTCTCTGAAATAAAATCATAAAATCACAAATTATGTTCATTAAAATCTTATTAAATAAATTTGGTACTAACTTAAAAAAAAAAAATTAAAACATTTTTATATAATTTATTTATATATTTTTTTATATTTATTTCAATCTCCTTTGGCCGAGAATGTTATTATGTTATCGGATTATTTTAAATAAATTTAACACAAATTTCACAAAAAAAAAAAATGCTAATCACGCTATAGCCAAACAGTTCAAATTATAACTCTGCGTTATGATATTGACGACACCTCTCTCCTCCCTTATACAAAACAAAGTTTTTAGTGCGAGATTTCGCCTTCTACTACCCCACGCAGTGCACACCAGTACCATAATACACTATTTATGTTTACATAATATACGACAGTATTTGTAATTTTTACAAGCGAATAATGCAATCATTGCAGTCATATTATTGATATGTAAGCTGTTGGGCGTTAGATCATACTTGTGAAGCATATAAGGATTAAGGTACTTATATAAAGTGTGTAAGTAGGTATTATCTGGTCATATACAGGCATACAGCCACCTATACAAAGCTACAGACGCCCATTCGGTCTGAAAGCAAACATAATATGTATTTATAATAATACGCATCATATTATTGTGTTCGTTGTTTTACTGTATGTATGTACATAATAATATAATAAAACGGATCAGAAACATAGGTCGTCGTTGTCGATATAGGTAATATATTGTATATATAGAAAAACACACACACAACAAAGTATTATTTTAAATACATGTAATCATTGAACATATACACTCATATTATTATATTTTATACTATTAAAAATATATGCATAAAATGATATACATTTAAAAGAAACAGCTGTTTAAAATTTAGAACAGATTACTGTGTTTTGATTTAAATCACCACGTTGATATAATCATAATATATTATGATGGACTCTGCAGACTACATATTATTATAGACTTAAAACAACCCAATAATTTGAAAATTTTCGAATCTGTAATTTCAATAAACGATTGTATAGTTATATTATATTTATATACAACTGTTGTTATATGCCTATATATGTGCATATATTTATATAAATATAAAACGACACATTCTTATATGGTTCTTCGTCGTGCTCATCGTATTATAAATTATACAACGCACATATTATAATTTATAATAGACTTTTGTTTTTAAAATTATTTAAATTATAATTATTTTCGTATAATATATTATATGATATGAATAAATAAGTAATAACCTACTTTTTCGTATTTTTCTTCACTATTCTATCTATATAACTTATAGTTAGGTAATAGACAATAGTTAGCATTTGATATACAATATAAATCAATAGTTTATTTAAAGAGAAACGAGGTAATTATATTCATAATTTATATTATATGTATGGACCACATACTATCGTATATTTATTCACATTATAATTTATATTTAATCACACTTGCAATGTTCATATTATACCATTTTATAGTTAATAAATAATATATAACTCGTAATCTCAATTCTCAGTTAGCTAAGAACATTTAATTAAATATTATAGTATTATAAAAAGTTCACAATTGTTGTAAAATATTACTTAACATTATTATTATTAGCTGTAAGACTCAGATCCAGTACCATCATTCATCACAGACTATATAAAAATATTTTTTAAGATAATATTTCATAATTTAATCAGTGATATCATAGAATTCAGATAATAATAGCATATGTATTTGTAAATTACATTTATTGTAATCATCAATAACTTCAAACACAACATTTTTGAATATTTTTGCATAGTTTCTTAAATTACATTTTGGATTTTTGTACCTTTTTTTTTTTTTTAATAATACCTATTATGTATTAAATTTGATTTATTTTATATTTTTTCATTAATCTCATTAATAACTTTAGTTTCATACATCACATAATTTTTAACATTTTTTTAGTGTTATATTTATAAAATTTATTTTATTTATTTATTTACTTCTATATTATCAATATTTATCACCTATTATAAATATTTTTATTCATGAAATTTACAGAATTCCGCTAAAATAGGTACTGCAACTGTTTGTATATTATATACCTACCACGGCTACTATGATTGCACCCGTCGTTCGATGACACCAGTTATATATATATATATATATATGTGTGTGTGTGTGTGTGTGTGTGTGTGTTATTCATATACCTATATACATTTCAAGTATATAGCTGACTATGAAAACGAATTGTCTTCATCGCTTCTATTATAAGTGAGTACATTATGCTCGTATATTAGATTTATATACATTCAATGCGGTTGGTCTCCGAGTATTGTAATAGGCCATAACTAATTTGTGACCGCCCAGGGTGCGGACCGAGATGACGTTAAGATTGTTATATAGGTATCATTTCGGCACAATATCCAAGGTTTTGCTGGCGTGCCATTTAAACGCTGAACAAACACCGACTTATTGGAGAAAAAATTCTTTCTTTAATTCTTTAGATGCATATCAGTTTTCTTTGATATTATGTATATTTGCAAATATATAAACCTTAAATAAGAGATATATACTATAAGTACTTTCCGATAATCATATTAACTAAATAAAACAAATGATGCAGTTGAGTACCTATTTATATATCTAACTAGGTACCTAAGTTAAATGTACCTACAATTACAAAATTAAATTTTTTTCTCGACTTAAAAATGTTACTATCTCAGTGTTAACTTTAATAAAATTTAAAAAAAATAAAAATGCAAGTTTGTAAGTTATACATAAGCATAGGTCAATTTTTATAGAATATAATAAATCCACCGACATTATTAAACTTAATTTCCAAAAGAAAATAATTTTCATTAGCTTATGAATTAAATATTTGTTAGAAAATAAAAAGGTTAAAAACACCATAAAGTAGAATATTTAATGAAAATACATAATTAAAAATAATATTAGTGGGAAATGTTCAAATTAAGTATAACTATTATCTATAATTATTATATAATTTAAAAATGTAGTATACATTTTAGTACATTTTTTCTTGAAAAAAATAGCTATAGTTAAAAATTATCATATAGACACCATTAATTAATGTAAGTTAAAATATAAATTAAATGTATTCAGTAAGAATGAATGTTAAGGATGAGATGCCTATGTACTTAAATGAATTATTTTTTATGTATTAACATTTTCTAGTAGGTACCTATCTATTTAAATTTAAAACTTCTAGGATCATAAATTAGTTGGTAACGAGCAAAAATTACTTTTTTTCCTATGCTTTAAAGATGTATAATACACAATTATATATTTTTAATTTAGAGGTAAGTACATTGAATAGATACTTATATAACTATATTATTGCACGATGGTAAAAAAAAAAAATTATCATAATTTATTTAATTACAATGACTTCACAAAAATAAATTCATATTATTTGCTCTATTCGTATTATATTTAACGTGAGAATATAATATACAGTCCACTATAACAATGTGTTAACACTCCTGCACTTCACAAGGCACAAATACAGTAAGACAATGTGTTCGAGAGATAAAAAATTAAAAATAGGTAGTTCTGACAGAGAAGAACTCTATATACCCAAATAATATATAATATTGTATGATTTACGATATGCACGCCCAGCACTATAAAATAAACGTCAAGTAAAATACTAAAATATCATCGTGTATACCTTTATATAAGCGCTGATATATTATTGAGTTTCTTATATATATATATATATATATATACATTATACAATATGTATTAGGTATATACACGAATATGCCATATAAATCGAACAAATTGGCCGAACAGACGCGGCGTGGAGATTTGCACTTGTTGGACGAAATATACGCGCAATATAAAATTGGCTCGTTTATATACATATATACTCTGCATATGTGCACATTTACTATTAATATATATATATATTTATATATAAATGACGAGGGGGAACGATATTATTCGAAGCAGACAATAAAAGGCTACCGTAACCATATATATAATATACATACCAATGATCGAGGCTTTTATTTTCTCTCTTTCTCCATATTATATATATATAGTCTCCTTGCCACGGCGGCGCTGTGTGAGAAACTCACTTTATTCTTCGGCGGTCCCTTTCAACAGACGGCTGCGGCATTGCACAATGACACACACCAAACGTTTTTGCCGGGGCACCCTGGACCGGATCTGTCAACGGTTCGACCGATATAATTTATATCCATCGCTATAATGTACAAAACAGTCGAGATGGTGTTTGTATATGTATATATATATATATATATATATTTAATACATAATCTATAGGTGTATATAAATCATATTACCTACACGATTACGGTCGTTTGAGAATTGCAGACGTCTCCGAGACGAGCCAACTTTTCGTTTATTATATACATTTATAAAAACCAAGTATTTAATAAAAATAATATATACCCAGCATGCGAACAAATCGAAAAAATATTAGATACATTTATTATATTTTATAGGTATACGTTTTGTATAGTTATTGCGAATTGAAGATACCGCTAGAAGACCGTGGATATTGTGTACGTATATAATGTTAACTATAGGTAGGTATCTTTTATTTTTATTTCAGTGTGCTCAAATTGACTAAATGATCAATATTATTTCAGATTTTGAGTGATTTTTTTTTTCCTGTATCTAACGTTCACTGTTTACTTTCGAGGATTGTAAAAATAATTCAATTTTCAATCTTGAGGTTAGTTTTTGGTAGCGAATTAATCAAAATAAAACATTTCCAATACTAATTTATATAATTTAAAAAAAAATAATAATAAATAAATATTATATGTTAGACAAAAACGAAAGTATTAAAACAATATCAGTTTTAGACCAAATATTTATTTTTTTTGTAATTAAAAAAAATAAGAAACCATAATATATCGAATAAAATAAGTAAGTTAGGTATCAAATATAACTCGGTGGGCTGAACTTTATTTTATTAGATTAAATATTAAATTTAATTGTTCTACTTTTATTCCATTTTAACGGGTTTTGGGCAAATAAAAGTTCTAAAACTTAGTAGGCCAGTATAGTTGGCAATTGACCATTGAATAAAATGATGTTTCCAGCTATAGCTATGAAGTTTGCATGAATACTACTGGTGTTACGTGGTTTTACGTTTTACAAACTATTTAAAATAATTTTTTTAAACAACAAAATTAATAACTAAAATTTATGAGGTAAAATTGTTTTGTTATTTTATTTCAGAATAGTGTTCCGGTTAACTAGGTTGATTCAAAGTCTCCTTTAAAATAAACTAATACAAAGAATGATCAATATTTTTCGATTAAAATTTTGATTTTATTCAATCAATAATTTATAATAGATGTCAAAGTTCAATATTGTTAGTTGTTAGTTGTTATTAGTTTATTATTAAATACTGAACGTAATATAATATTGTTTTAATAAAAATTTCGAGTATCGATCGACGTGTTATATTTAATGTTTGTAAAACATAAAATAGCACACAATAAGTTCTCGTTTAACGTTTCCAGCTCATTTATCGTTATTTTTCTATTGCGTCGTAGAAGTTTAAGTCTTTGTGTTTCGTTTAACACTGCAATAATGGGTTCAATATAGCGTAATTTGTGATAAATGTATTCATCAATTTTTTGTTATATGTATGTATGTTATAATTTGTATAAGTCGTTACAATAAATAATTTAATTTCATCGATATTTTTCAGATAATACTGTTATCGTTTTGATTGACATACCTACCATATACGTAAGTACTATTTTAATTTATTTTGGGCAATATATACTATTGTACTCCGTAATAGTTTTTCATTTTTTAAGTAATAAATTGTGAATATGTACGTAAAAATGATTTTAAGTTTTCATTAATTTTTAGTATAATATTTAATTTTAATACAAACAATTAAATCGTACAATTATAATAAATATATATATTGTTATTTATTAACAGGAACCCTGCATGTGTATGTAAAAAGTGTTTCGATTAACATTTTATTGGTTAACGTCGTATTTTATATTATAATAGTTAACAGTTACGGATGTTTTTCAAACGAAATGCAAAAAAAAATCGTATTCAACTTCGTGATATAGCCGTTCCTAAAAATATGAAGACATAAGTAATGATATTATTATTTTTTAAGTATGTACCGTTTAACCTAACAAAACACAAATATTTAAAAATACAATATTATTATAAAATAAATATACAATTGCAGTAATACGTGTAGTGTACACGATGTACCGGTTTTTGCGTATAAATAACAATAACAGTAAAATATGTATGAACACGTCATGTTATATATATAAATGCGATCATTCGCCGTATACGACATAGCAGCCGAAGACTGCGCAACAACCCCTTTATACCGTTTTCACCACCACCGATTTTCTTTACATTTTATTTGTAACAATGATAATATTGTTGCTGTGAGAATATCGATGGGTTTATGTGCCGTACAAAGAAGCCGCGGCGTACGATATGTCTTTATAGAAACGCTTACGAGGCACTATTATATTATTATTATTATTATTATTATTATTATTACAATAATGGCCCACAGCCGGTAATACGCGTAGGTTTAGAGAATTGACCGCGTGTTTTATTACGCGTAAAAGATGATTTGCACTGGGGTCACTTTTATAGTGTACCTATATACATAGTACATACCTGCCTATATATTTTGCACGGAACATATTGCTGGTATTATACACATGTAGTACCTATGTAATTTATTATATTATATGCTCTGCAGGAGTCTTTGACAGTTTTTGACGGCACACGCGTTCGTTCCATAATACAAATTATCATATTATTCTAACAATCGACGATATCAAATCGTCATCACTAATGTAGGTTATATATATATATTTAGGCGTATATACAGAAACCTATATATTAATACTTTCATATTGAATAACTATATAGGAAGTAAAACTGTTACTGTTACAGCAGGTGTAAAAATTTGGTTTTCATTATTTTGGTTTCGCTATTATAACCATTGCAGTAATCGTTTCGCGATTTTGGCCAGATTCTGAAGTTGGGGAGCTTGATAGGATTTAAAGTAAGCAGAATTGAGAATAAACACATATATTCATATTCATTAAAACATTTCTCATATTGCTTTGTAATTCTTACCTTTTAACAAACAATTATGACGCCTGAGAAATGTAAAATGATGGAATTGACCAAAAAAATCCCTATCAAAATTATAGAGTCTAAAACGTACTTCGAATTTTTCATTGATGTAATTATATCGTGGGAATTTATTTGGGTAAACTTTTCTACGATTTCGAATTTATTGAAAATCGTAATACACCTATTAAACTAATTTTGAAGTGATTGTATTTTGAAATTATTATTATTACAGACTAATCCGAGTGTACCTACGTTCTTCATTTTATCATAGATATAGTCAATATAGGTATCTACTGTCAAACTAGTATAATTTTATGTGCAAATGGTCGTGTAATGTATATCAGATTTTTAACAATAAACAAACTTTATGAGTATGACCTAAATAAACAAGTTATAGTATTAATTTTTTTTTTCTATTCTATTTCTAAACTTAACCATTATACATACAATCACAATATGGCACGATACAGAAACAAAGGCAATTTTATTATTCTTTTCCAATTTAGTTTTGTATATTATAGATACAATTATATCTATGTTCTATATAGAATTGTCGGAAACATAAAAACATACAAATAAAGTATACGTATGTCAAAACTATAGGAAAAAAATTAACGAGACACAAACACATTTTCCCAGGAACCCCAGTCGGGGAAGACAGTTAAAAAAAATAAAAATGAAATTGACCAGTTATTACATACAAAAACGAACGTCTGACGCCAATAAAATGATCAGAGAACTTTATCTCTGCCGCGTGTAACCTGACATTAAAAATAAAAAAATGAAAACAACATTCGAAAATAACAGTAATAAATATGTGGTAAAGGGAAAAGATATCAATTTTGATTCCCATATCTACGACCTATCTATACGTATATTTTTTTATTATTATTATTATTATTATTATTTTAGTTGTTCGTACAACAAGTAAGTACCTATGATATTATATATATATATATGTATGTGTGTGTGTGTGTACGTTCACGATGGCTATTACATTATCCATAGCATTTAAATATCTCCAAGTCGCGATAATATTTTAACTATATACACGTTTACATAAATTGTATTTTATTTGGACGGATGTCCTGCGGGCGAGTTTTTCGTTCTTTTACTTATAATATTATACGCGTAGGTACCTATATATATCCATCGGGTATTTTTGAAAATGTTTTTTTCGTATATATAACAATAATCACAGGTAATAGTAATGTTAATTCGGGAAATTGAAGGTGGAACCGATTCAAATAACAGAAAAATCACTGTTATTACCATTTGCTGCAAGATTCCTCACCGCGAAGGAGGTGCGACTCAAGTGCGTCGCGCGCATATATATTATATAGATACGCCTATCTATATATTATAATAATATTATATTATGTTCGTCGTTTAATCATATATACGCGTACTTGCACTGCATCCATCGCATTAAAACATTAAAATAATATTTATAAACACATAGGTTGGGTATACCTCGTTGAACCGCGTACTTGTTCGGAGTCGTATAAAAAATTATAATAATTATAAGCACTGCGCATATAACATTATATATTTATATATAAATGTATGCGCGCCGTCTATAATATATGCCGTCTTAAGCGTAATAATGGTCAACGTCGCAACCGATAAAAATATTATAACGTGTGTGTACATTATGCACTGGGGGTGCAGTGTGGCGGGTAAATTTCACCAATAGTGCATCATTATAAAATACATATGATATAAACGTCGGCAGACAAATTACATAGGTCGTAGATACCTATATACGTTGCTGTGCGGGGTTAACGCCGTTTCATATAGTCATATTTTGACCGATTACATCGCGCGAGTCTCCGGTGTCGGAAGAATTATTCGTATTGTATATTATTATTTTATTATATGCATGTGGATCGAATAAATAATAAACTATACGAATAAAATAAAATATGTATCATCGGCGGCCAATGAATATTCGGGCTGATGCATAGGTGAGTGTAGGGGGTTGTTAAATAGGTATGCGTAGTGACCCCATTCAATGTGTATATTATATACGCATCTCAATAGTCTAATAAATAATAATAATAGGTAATAATATTATAAACGTATATGAAAAATATTCCGACGGTTTAATGTATGGAAATTACTACAAGTTTGCGAATGCAATAATGCTTATGCATGCGTAGGTAGCCGAATTTTAAATTTATTGCAGGACATACGTCTCTCGCTGTATATTTGTTTAACGATTTTCTCTACTCCTTCTAATTATTATTATACTATAATTTATAATTGTATTCTTATGATTATTTATATAGATACCTACCTTCTACATAATATTTGCATACATTATTGGTGGTAATGAAAATACAATTTTGTTTGTGTTTAATAGTTTAAAAAATATATATATCTTTGTGCACATTTGATAAACGATAAATATAACTGCAGTATTTTGTTTAATTAAAGTATCATTTATATATTTATATACATATCATACAAACTGTCGTTGAATATTATAATAATATTATAATTCTACAATTATTTTTAAATCAACATGGTTTGTAATAGATAAAATATAATCACATAAATACGTACATGGCAGCATCGGTTACACGTATAATATAATAGTAGTTTGTAATAATGTAATATGTATAGTCAACAACGTTATACATATTTAGTTAAAAATAAATATAGTCACTGAATATACTATAATTATAAAATATTTTGTATAATAATATACAATATACTCAATAATGTGGTATACGTATAAATAGGTACAATTAAATACACTATAAAGGCTATATTTATGAGATTATAATATATATATATATTATTGATTATCTAATTAAAATTTATTATCACGTATTATCCGGCAAATCCGTGTCGAATATTCAAAGGTGAATAAGATATCAATGCAGTGATGTAACTAGGATTTTAGGAGCCAGTGACATTAAATCATCCAGGACCCCTAAAATGTTTAAAATAAACAAAAGATAAATCTTCACTATTTTAAATTGAAAAGTAAAGTTTAATTTTAATGTTTAGTCAATTAATTGATTCAAAACATGATTATCAAAATATGTCAAAGAATATTAACATATTTATTAAAATGACAATAATAATTATAAGATAAGACATTTCACAATAAATACAAGGAGAACATTTAATCAAAATATGAAATAAGAATTTAATACAAAAATATAATTATAATAAGTAAATACTTTTTTTTATTTCAATAATTTAAATTTTGAGCTTGAGGGCCCGAGTTTCGTGGCATTGGTTGGTTCACCTATATAGACCACTCTATATTTACGCCACTGGATAGTCCATGATTGTTCTTATAGCTAAAATTATATATAAAATAGCCATCTAATTCTTACTGATACGTAATTATTACAAAATATTTAAAATTAATTAAATGATTATTTTTATCCTGTCTAAATTGATTATAAGTTACACGTGTATGATTTAGAACACGGCAGATACAGTTATAAAGTATTCAGGTAGTTCATAAAATGTAATATTTAGTTCAAACCTTAAGTCTACTATTACAACAAATGTTTTAATTTATTTATAATGTATTAATATTCAAAATCATATCAAGTATATAAGTTTAGGTATTAGTATAATAATATAAATTATATAAGTTTAAATTCTTGTAATTGTCATTTAAGATAAATGAAAATGGGTGATATGGCCCTATAATAACTCATAAAATATATGCATATATTCATAATTATTAAAATTGTATTTTTCATGATTTAAGAAAATAATGCATTTTATTTTTATCAACAAAGGCAGTTGAATTTTTTTAATTATTTAGGCAACAACAATTACCTATAATAATTGATAAAAATAAACTCGCAATAAAATAGTATAATATGTAATAAATTACTGTGCCCGTTATATTCGAAATTGTTTTGAACCAAATCATACTCGAACCTTAACTAATTTGAAGTCATTAATTACCTATCATATTCAATGGCCAGTACACACGTACAAATTCGGACACACAAACTGGCTCTTACGTCCAAATAAGTAGATAAAGCAACTGCGTATAAATATATAATACTTGCAATATTATTTAAGCTAGCAAACCCTCTAGGGGTCAGGGCCTTGCAGAAAAATAAGTGTTCCTATCAATTTGATAAACACACATTGTCCAAAAATGGTACTATTCGAAACATGTTTAAAAATGAAGATATTTATTATAAAGGACAATAGTACCTATACTTACATGACAAAACACGAGTATAACCAACGTATTTATCAGTATTATGGCACTTTATAATTCGAGTAGGTACTTACTATATAAAAATAATAATCAACATTCATTATACATAATATATTCGTTTAAGTTATCGCGTTTTTGGTTTATCCTATACGTCATTGTGATCTACATCTCGAAACCAAGAAAACCATTAGCGTCCCTAGATTTTGAAAATTTAAAGTTTTGCAAAATAATATTTTAATGTTGACAATAGTATATAATACCTTTACTATATAAGTTATAGTTTAACGTATAGCTGATACTTAAGTATACAATATACTTAGGTACATACATGATAGTTAATACATTCAATTTGCGAAATTTATTTACGAATTCAATTTTATACTTTAACTAGAGACTATTATGAGAATATACAAATGTAATAATAATATAAATGTGAGAATAATAATTATTTACCTTTTTATGGTTAATAATGCTATTAATGCAATATAAATTTGTAAGTTTTTGACATCAACAGAACAGTTGTACCTATACATATATGCAATTTCAATAATGAAGTGGTAAAATAAATAAAGAAAAATTGTATTATTATTTATTTGTATTTGTGTCGCAGTAACGACTACAATACCTACGTACTACGCAGTACTTCAACTATCACTATGTCGTCCGTATCCGAGCATGGCGAAGTATAAAGCTGACCTTTTTGAAACGATTATTGTTTTATATCTACTTATTCCAGATTTTTGAATTGTTATTTCGAATCCACATTTTTTTTTTTTTTACTTATATCATAATTTATTATACCTTATTAGTTATTTTTACACTAATGTATTTAATTAATAAGAATAACTCTTCTCTAAATATTTTCTTGTACACAACCTTTTGCGTGAGCTATAATTACTTAGTGTTTAAATGCATTATTTTGAGTACCTATACTGCCTTTAAAATGATTTACCTGAATAGTATAATATTATGCATATTTAAATAATACCATAAAATAAAACAGCAATACCAAAACGAGTGGCTTGATATTAATGGGGTGGAATTAAAAACACTATTCGTGAATGTGCTGCATAATCAAACATACGAGTATACGACTGTACGAGTTATCGTAACTTACAGCTCGCTCTGCAGGATCACTCTGAACTCCGACCGACAGATGGCGCATTTGGGTAATCCTCTCGACTATGAACGAGATCAATCAAAAGTACTATTCAACATTCTCTATTGTGTGTGTAATATGCATTCATAAAAGTTCTCACTGCAAAAGTTAGTTCATGACAGGGTATCTTAGACTTAAAGTATCGAGCGGCGTATAAATTATCTATTTTTGCGTTTAGTGAATTTTTAAGTACACGGAAAGAATCTGAAATTTAGATAAATTATCTTAGTGAGCACGATTTAATGAAACCACTAAAACCGTTAGGTTGTGTTTGAAACATAGTATTTCTAATACACAACCGTATATTACATTACTAAAGCACCAAGACTGTTTTCATCAACCATTATACAACTAGGTAGTATTAATTTAAAATTACCCAAAAAATGATAATATTTATGTAGAGTGAGTAAATGCCATGAAAACAATAAAACATTCAAAAGTTATCTTATACTTGTTTGTTAACTTCGAGGATATAGGTTATTAATAAGTAGAGATGGAGTAGTGTTTAAATTGTTTAACTGTTATTGTTTTGCGTAATATAAAAATGACAAGTTAATTCATTTATAAAAATATTTTAATTTATAACTTATAAGTATACACCATTAATTATAATATTATACATATACGACTATACGATTATATTATTAAATAATTTATTGTTTGGTCTTAAAGCAGATAAATATTTTAATAACACAATCTTTCTAAATTATTTTGTTTCAATAAAAATTCGATATTAACCGACTCTCAATGGACGGCTAAAAAAACAGCATACAGAGAGTATATTACAAAGTTTTATACCATAATTGAAAATTGTAATGTGATGCCGATATTGAGTCTTGAATTTATATAATAAAGTCTTAGTATCCTAATTTTTAGTAAATATATTTTTGAGTGCGATGGGAACATGAAGAGGATACTATTGACTGTTGTGATTGTAAAGCTGTATTTTCTAATCCTAAAATCCAAAAAGCCCCAAAAGCACTTTATTAATTAGAAAATTTTTAATAAGAAGTCTGTTTTTTAATTTTTAGAGCTGTTGTAGACATTATGATCGAAAAATCTTGCCTATTCTGATAGTCAAAAACAGTAAAAAGCGTTCAAGTATAATAATACAGCCACTTTAAAAAAAGTATTTATAAATAGTTGTACTTTAAAATTAATTAAATGCCATTTTATTTTACCTATCTTATAAAACATCAACTAAACCAAATATTATAAGCATTTTCATGTTTTATATTAATTGTAAAAAGCATTTAACTCCGTATCATCTGGTACAATATATTAATTATCTGTTTTCTTCGTCGAGTTATTTGAATTTTCAGTTAGATATAATAATCTTTCTAAACGATTATTATATTATCGTAAACATTTACGTATTTGGGTTTTATGTGGTGATCCAGATATTTACTAATAATTGTTTTAAAAAATATGATATTCCATACCACGCATACAATTAGATTTCTTACAAATTTATATTTTATATTTTTAAATAAATTTTATTTTCTGACTTAAATTTACTAAATAAGTATTTAACACGATTAAATTGAAAATAAAAAATAGTATACTAACTAAAAAGAAAAATGTTTTGATTTTTAAATGAAAGTATTTGATTTTAAATGCAAATATTTTTGCTATTCTTATTATCTATAATAGAGCTTTATCTATTTAATACCAGATAAATAAATAAATACTTTGAGAAAGCGTTTAGTAAAATACTTTGTCCAAGACTGTTTATATAAGTAATAAAAACCATAAATAGAATAATTATATTAGAATATTATAATATCTATGAAGTGATAAAAGTAAAATTGAATTTATTTATATATTTCATAAACTCGACTCCAAGGTATCAAATTATTGTACTTAAAACTCGATAAATTATTTAGAAATGTTAACATTATACAAAATATAAAATGTATTATTATTATTTAAGAACAGATGACGGTTATGTATATTAAGTTGCCTATATACAACGCTGTGTGATCTTAATTTTACAATTAGAAAGCGTTAACCTAGGTTATGAGGTACTGATAAATTCGACAAAATTTATAATATTCAATCACATTATATGCAAGAAAAAGTTACTTTACCGTGTGACTATTAAGCTATGCAGAAAAGTAAGACACAACACAGTCTTTTTATTCTATTTTATTAGTGATATCGTGTAAAATTGACTTCATATTATTTCAAAATTAACCTCAAAGTCGGCGTGGATATAAATATTGCCTATCAGTCGTGATAATAAATGATAAGTGATAAAACCAACTTGAAAGGCCGAAGCACATTTTGTTGTTCAATATTCTTCTCTAGATTTAGATTTTAGTTCTAAATTCTAATATTAAAACTAACTTAGGCAGTTAAGTATTAATAACAATCACTAAACCAATTTTGTGTAAGTATTGAACACTTTTAATGTATTCATTAACACATATACTTTAAAGTATCTGTAAAAACTTTTAAGTTTTTAGTGTAGATTAGCCGTAATTTGTCATAATTATTTTATATGTTATAAGTTATATACACCATTATTTAACTATTAATATCTGATGTTGATTAATTAGGCTTGTGGTCATCATGCCACCAAAAAAAGTTGAAGAACCTGAGAAAAAACCACTTATTGGACGTGTAGGCACAAATCTGAAGGTTGGAATTGTTGGTATACCAAATGTTGGTAAGTCAACATTCTTCAATGTTCTCACCAAGAGTGAAGCTGCAGCTGAAAATTTTCCATTTTGTACCATCGATCCAAATGAAAATAAGTATTCTCTATAATTTATAATCGTATAATTCCTTACATAAGTAGTATCTACTATCTATTTATTTATGTGTTTTACAGTAGTATTGGTTTAATTTTAAAAAGTAGTTTAATTCTTAACTTGAACTTATTTACTCATTTCATCATTCAAGGTCCATAAATATATAAAAAGATACCTACTCCTTAAATACTTTTTTCTTATTTAAGTATGAGTTAATTTACAAAAATGTCTAATACTTTATATTTACAATACCAAAAATACTTTCTATGTTTATGATTTATCACTTTTTAAAACTAAGAGTATTTAATTTGTATTAGTATTCATGGTTAGATTTCATTACATCTATAAATATTCTTTGGTAGTAGATTTTTTTAATTTTTTTTTTTTTTTTTTTGATATAGTTATAAATGAAAAAAAAACATATTCTTTATAAAAAGTATTATAATATGTTTTATTAATATAAGCCACATCGGAAATATATAATTAATATGTAGTGTTAGTGTTATTTTAAACAGTGAAATAATTACAATATAGTTTATTTTCATAATATATTTTATAATACATTTATAGTGATAGTAATTGCAATATTTTTACATAAATTTTTTTTCACACTCATTGCATATAATTTAAGTAGTTTAAAATGTAACTTCCTGCTATGTACTTTGCACCACTGTGTTAAATTACTGTAAATTTAACTATTATAAATATAAATTAATGATAGGATTTTTTTTTCCTTTTAGCAAGTCGTGTACCAGTGCCGGATAAACGATTTGATTATTTAGTTGAATATTTCAAACCACCTAGGTATGTACCAACTATAATAATTAAGAATTTTATTTAGAATTGAAAAGTAAGCAAGGTTACTGTTTGGTTGTACATTAAAATATACTAATTATTACACATTTATTTAAAAATGCTAAAAATAAAATAACTTCAAAACAATTTATGAATAAATATTTTTCTATTATTACTAATTATTTCAAGATTTTTTTTAAAAAATTGCTCAAAAATTAAGTTGTTTAGTTTTGATGCATATTTTGATGTTAATTGGAAAAAAATAAATATGGTTCATAATTTCTACTGAGCAGATAGTGAAATTAACATAAGTTAATACCAATGATTGTATATGATGTATCTATTCAATATGCAATAATTTTGACATAAACTAGTTAAAAATATTGTAAGTACTACTAATAGTAGTATTAATAAATCAAAGAATGTGGTACAAGAACTGGCTATCTCTATATTTTTAAGTTGTTCTGCAGACATAAAATAATACCTAGTTATTGCAACAAATTCTGTCTACCATACATCTCTATCTATATGATATAAACTTACCCAACAAATGGAGATACTCGTTTATTGTAATAAAATTTTACAAAATTATTATTTATCAGTAAATGTAAAACATACTTTTTGAAAAAATTAAAAATAATATAGCTTGGTTTTGCTGAAAAATTTGCATTCATAAAATATTGTTAAAAGTCTAGAAAATAGGGATTCAATAACTTATTACTGCATTCAAATTTAACAAAATCATTAGACATGCCATTAATCATGATTTATAAGATTAATTTAATTTTCCAAATTTTTAAATGACTTATATTTTTAGTTAAAAAATAAATAGTTATTAAAATATTTAAATTTTATTAGGTATTTTTTGTATACAATATACTAAAAAAAGAAATTCATAATAAGGTACTTTAATTTTTAGTTGAAATTGTAATTATAGTTTAATTTCTTACTGACATATTAATAGTATTTTATAAATATATCAAAGTATTATCTTAAATTCAAATATATCAAATATTGTAAATTTTAGATGTTTAAAATGCATTGTCACGAGTAAATCATGTTTAAAATTTAAATGAAAAAAACAAATAAAGGTATTTAATTCAAATAAAATTGTTTACGCGCCAAACATCCGTTTTTTAATGTTCGGGGTTATCCAATATTGTTTGTAACAAAGTTCATGTAAATCTTGTACTTGAAAAATATAACGAAAAACGTGTACGGTTTTTCATCAGTTTTATTATTTAAAAATAATGACGGATTTTACAATTTATAACAGAAGCCGGCGGATCGATCGCAATTAACTTTAATAGCCCATTAAATCATGTTTACAAATTATTGTTTAGGTATGGCGGTGCCAAAAATATTGTCGGCTCTATAATAAAGCATTCTATAATATTATATTATGTGAGGCTTGCAGCCGGGTATAGGTACCTAACCTCATCCTATATATGTAGGTCGTAGATACCCTTCAGTCCGGTCAAACGCCCGCGGGGGCGGCGGATCGGGTAAAAATCTAAAAAAATAAGACCGAGTCCTCGTCGCCGTAATGTGAGGAGATATATTAATATGATATGAGATCGAAAAATCTTCGTTTTCATTCACATCGCGCAATAACAATGTAGATTGGTACCTGTGTACCTTCGGAATAGCTTCCCAGTTCCCACAAGCACCGCGGCGCCGCCGTCGGGTATACTGATTTATTAGGAGGAAATCTCGGTCGGTAGCTGTGGTGCAGTGTGGTCGTATCCACCCATCCGTGTTACGTTGACGTGTAATTCCAGAGGACGAAAAAAATCCAATCAACGGCCGTTCCCGGTGGGCTTTGTAATTTAAAAATTTTCCCCACGTAATAATTCACTATTTGGTTTAACGGGATTTTAATTCAGGGCTCGATTTCTTGTAGGTACACATCACTATACGTTTTAATTTACCTACTTTTTTACTTTTATACAATTCTTCAACGTTATATATGCTGAGAGATATTATTCATGTATTAATATATAGTTACATACTAACTTCCTACTTTATATGCGTTCAAGTTTACAATACATAATGTATATTAAAATAATCAATGTTAGTATTTTTAATTTTTTTTTTTTTTATGATCACTAGGACACATTTTTCTTGTGCAGAATATTATTTAGGCATAAAGGATTTTAAAAATATATTTTAACATTTCTACTTAATTTTAAGTATATTATTTTTAATATTTTAAAGAAGTAACTCTTGTTGTTTTTTGTCATAAATATCTGTTGGGTTAGTTATTGATAGTAAATTAACAATATTCCATAACAACTGAAGTACAGGTTTATTTGGTATACCTATTTAGTTTACCTACATTTTTTGTACTTGTTATGGAAAAAAAATTTAGAATTTTTTCTTAATCATTTTATAAGTTCAATTTATTTTTTAGGTTTTTTAGATTATTAAAATTCTAGCCTTAATTATGTTTTATTGTATGTCATATTTTTTTCCAGCAAAGTCCCAGCATTTTTGAATATTGTAGACATAGCTGGGCTAGTCAAAGGAGCTGCAGAAGGCCAAGGTCTAGGGAATGCCTTTTTGTCCCACATTAAAGCGTGTGATGCTTTGTTCCATTTGTGCCGTAAGTTTAATTTAATTAATAAATAGTGTAAAATTTTCTACAAGGATCTAAACTAAGATAATTTTGAAAAGTGTTGATCATTTATATGATTAAATTAAGAATTAAAAAACCTGTGCAATGGTAGGAAGTTGTACAACATGGAAAATAGTCTATTGGAATTGTGATGGCTCTAAATTAGCAAAAACCATCTTTTCATTTTAAAATCAAAGATTTTACATCCATTTATTGATTAGGCAGTAACTAAAAATTGTTACTATGTATTTTTTGTTGACTGGTCTTTAATTTTTAAATCATTAAACCTTAAACTTACATTTTGTATATATTATGTGGAAGGAAACCATTTAACATTACGTATTAATTAAATTGAATTTCCTACTCAGACTAAATTATACATAGATACTAAGAATGAATAACTTGCTAATGAAGTATATTATACTTTTTTGTTTCTATTTCATGATATAATTTTAATGTTTAATAGTTTACTAAATATTATTATAATTTGAATGCTGTAAGTAGTTTAGACTTAAGAGTAAAAATAAATTTATTTTAAAATTTGTATACCATGTTTGAATTATGTTGATATTTCACTATGACTTACTGGAGTTTTAAATATTTTTGCATGAACAAAATGTAAAATATTATTTTATTTAATATATTTTTTATTTATTATTGTTATACAATATACATACAATAATTTATGATTTTTTAATTTATCCAAAATTAATAAATAAAATATAATTTTGCAATGTTAACTATAATTTTTCTTATTTTTATTTTTAATTGTATGAAAATATTTTAACAAAATGTATTTCTTCATTTATACATTTTAACAATTGAAAAGTCTTGAAGTTGCAATTCATTATTATTTTTTACACTGAAAAATAGTAATAGTTATAAACATTTTTTTCATAATATCTAATAAATAATAATGTAATATGTTGTATTATTATATCTAGGTGCATTTGAAGCCGAGGATGTAATCCATGTTGAAGGAGAAGTTAATCCTATTAAAGATATGGAAGTTATTAATGAAGAGTTACGTTTAAAAGATGAGGAATATTTTAATGCCAACTTGGAAAAACTTGAAAAATTAGCTATACGCGGTGGAGATAAAAAACTTAAGCCAGAATATGTATGTTTTTTTGTCGCTATTCAATCATAGCTATAAATCATATTAACACTTCAATTGTGTTTGCAGGATACTTTTCTAAAAATCAAAACTATTTTAGTAGATGAAAAGAAACATATCAGATTTGGTGATTGGAGTGCTCTTGATGTAAAAACTAATAAACCAGAATTTGGTTACTTAAAATACTGATGAATTTTATTATTTTCAGATAGACTTTCTCAATAAACACATGTTCATTACAACAAAACCAGTCATTTATTTGGTAAATCTATCGGAAAAAGACTATATTCGAAAAAAAAATAAGTGGTTGATAAAAATTAAAGAATGGGTTGATAAAAATGATCCTGGTGCAATTATTATACCATTTAGTGGAGTTTTTGAAAACAAAATTATTGAAATGGAAGAACCAGAACGTAAAAAATACCTGGAAGAAGTTCAGGCTACCAGGTTAGTCATTAAAACAACACGTTAAACATTAATCAATATTTTATTAAAAAAAATTTAAAGTGTGAAATCAAACTAAAGCATAATAAGTTTGAAATGTTCAAATATGGAAGCATTTTTTTTGTCAAGTACACTGTATGTGCATACACTATTCATTTTTGTAAATTTATGATAGTTAAATTTTGAATATTTTCAAGTTTGAGTTCATGAAAATTAAGTTTAATCTATCCTTAGCAAACATTAATAATTTTACTAATTTTTTATATTATTTTTGTTTATGTTTATTAGTGCTTTAGATAAAATCATTGTCCAAGGTTACAAAGCATTGCAGTTACAGTACTTTTTTACTGCTGGGCATGACGAAGTCAAGGCTTGGACTATTCAAGTAAATTTAAAATAGATAATTGTTCATAGAATTTAAATTTAATTTATAATTTTAAATTATAGAAAGGTTTTAAAGCACCCCAGGCAGCAGGAAGAATTCATACAGATTTTGAGAAAGGATTCATTATGGCCGAAGTAATGAAGTTTGAAGATTTCAAAAATGAAGGATCTGAAGCTGCTTGCAAAGTAATTAATAAAATTTTTAATTCAAAGTACTTAAATTTAAGTACAATATTATATTATAAATTTCAGGCTGCAGGAAAATATAGACAACAAGGACGAAATTACGTTGTTGAAGATGGAGATATTATATTTTTCAAATTTAATGCTGGAGCTGGTTTGAAAGATGCCAAAAAGAAATAAAAACATTTTTTTTTAACATTTAAATTATTAAACAATATAAATTTCTTGAGATAATTTGTTCAATATTTTTTATAATACTTAATAATAAATTTGTTCTTGTCTGTGTCAAAATAATTTTTCTATTGTCATATAATAAATAACAAGGAACTTGATTAAAGATTTTTAATAACACTTCAAATATAAAATTAAATTGGTATATTAAAACAAATATATAACATAATGTGTGATGGTGTATTAAATTAAAAAATTCTAAATGTTACACCATGTATTCCTAAAAATTAATGTGTTTATTAATAATAATAATAAAATAATAACACGACTATTTAAAAAAAAGGACTAAAAAAACATTAATTTAAATTATTTTTCTTACTTAATTTTTCAGTCACTTTTTTTGGGGTCAGCTCCAAGTCGATTGCCAGACATTTTTCTAGTATATGTCTATAAATAATTATTTTATTTTATCACACATGAATTAAAATGGTCTAATATATTTTAATAATACCTTAATAATTCGTCTTATTTTTACTTCTTTTAGTTTTTCTGGAATGACCATTGAAGTAGTAACCGTATTTCCCAAGAACAATATAAAAAAACATCCTGACAAAACAGGAACCTAAAATACATGTTATATAATTATTTATTTGGTTAGGCTTAATATTAAGTAGAAACAGTAAATTATCTTTATCATATAACATTGTTAAGATTAAATAATATGTACATTAAATACTGGACCTAGTGTACTGTCTTTATTTAAGTTATTAAACAAATGACTTAATTCATAATCTGAACTCTGAAATTATATCACTAAAAAAAGATATTTATTAAAACTTGTATACAATTATTAAAATATGTACTATTAGTTTAAACAATTAAGAAATTTGCAAAACAAAGTATTTTTTCAATAGAAATTAAGTTTTTACTTATTTTAAATACTTCAAACCCTTATGTTTAGAATCTAGATAATTTAACCAAATGTTCAATAACTTTTTAATGATTCAAACTCAAATTTTAGACATGCTTAATGCATAAGCAAGTATAAAAAGAATCAACAAAATAGGATTTATTCTGTTTTAAAAATATATATCTTTTAATTTTATAATTATACTAAAAACTGTAATATGCAAATGTTTCATACATAACTGACATCAGGGATGTGTAAAACAAAAAATTATTTGTATCTTACTTCTGTATGTTCTAAGATTTGCAAGGAAATATTTAAAACTTTTGAACTCTGATCATAAATGATAATTAAAAAGTGCAATAGATCCAAAACTTGTTAATATAATAAAGTGAAAACAGCAAACATGTAACATAACCTATAAAATACCTAAAATTTACACCTAATAAACTAATCAGAAATAAAATTTATGCTGAATGTTTAATTATCATTTTTGTATAGTTAAATAAATATTTGTTTTTGGAAGGTATTTTTATGATTAGCTCTTATATTTATGTATTTGTTTTTGGCCAAATCGTATACTACAACACCTAATAAAACAATAAATATCAATATTATGAAATACCTTACATTTTAAGAAATCTATAGTATTTTATTTTTATGTATATAAATTAGGTGGGAGTTATGAAGAAATTCTTGTAGGTAATCTATAAGTATATTATCTAAACTGATTTATATAAAATGTTATTTCATTGTATTTACTGACCTGCCAAGTGGCATGTGGATGATAACACAACTTATATAATGTATATGCGTTGTACAGTTGAAAAATGTATCCTAGATATAAGAATGGCAGTAAAAAACTAAGACCACGCCACATCCAAGAATGAAAGCCTTCAATGGTAATATCCATGTTATGACGTTCGCCTAGTGCTTTTAGTCTATACAGAACTCCTTGCTGGTATACAAATTGGAATGATTGAACTACACCTGAAAGTACATAAAAATTATAAATTATTAAGAATTAAATTAGAACATAATACTTACTAATAAGTACATTAAAAATCATGAATTGTGGTCTGAATATGTACCACGTTTCAGAATTTGGCCAAACAAGTAATACGGCTGAAGCCACAGTAGATATAAAATGATGAATCCGCCACCATCCTTTGATTTTTGACCCATTTACTTTCAATATACTTTCACGTATTGTCAATGTACAATAATACCACACCAAGAGAAACAAAAAGGTTAATTCGAGTGCACGCTTCTTGGTCACCAAATTCAATAGAGATAAAAAAAAACCAATAATGCTAAGAACCAATTTGAATTTTTCATATTCATCTTTATAACGAAACCTGTAGTACATTTTATCTGTCAAATTATGATAGATAATTTTAAATAAAATATTCATACTTGTCTTCTTTATTCAAAATTGACACATTTACATTTCCCAGAATAATTTTCAAATATGATCCGTTAGGCTTGGGTAGAGATTGTTCAATATCTGACAGTTGTTGGCGACGGTGGTTAATATCTTTCCAAAGTCGTTGTATGATATCTTGACGTTCATCTTTTTCAAAACTAAACAAAGATAATCATGAATAAATTTGACTAATATTGTCAAATTAAATAAAATAACATTTAATTACAATTACTTTTTTAGGGATTTGGCAATAAAATTTAATCGATATTTTTGGTGACTGACTTGTTTCATACACTGACCTTGAAGATCACTAACTTCTTCTACCTTGGCTAAATATTCTTTATTGACATTCTAAAAATAAAAATATACAATTATTATATAATATTTAATGATACGTCTTATTGGTACTCCAGCTTATTATTTACTAAATTATATTAGTCATAAGAAACCTATACTAAAATCATTATTTTTCTAAAAATAATGATGACCAAATATATTATAATGTATTACAATTTAGAAGGAATTGATGTTTTAAAATCTAATTTCATTGTAAAATTTACAATTATTACTGGTTGTGCAATGTGCATTAAAACTTATTAGATGACATTAAATAAAAAAATGTACTTAATAAATGGAAAAAAATTACAAAATAAAAATTGTTTTAAAGTGATTTGATTAATCCAGAGGTCGTGAATATATATAATAATAAGAGCTATATAGTTTTTAACATTATTTTTGATACACATTCTAATTTAATCATTTGACCTAGAATAAATGAATATGTATTTAAAGTTAAATTAGGATTTACCTATAAATATTAAACAGTTCTAAAAACATCAAAGTATGACCCATAATCAGTCTATTAAACTTTAATAGGCCACTAAATAAATCTTGTTTTTGTGCAACTCAGCAATAATATTAGGATATATATATTACAATATATTAACCTATTAACTACAATAAGTCAATAATTTAATTTTTTTTTTTTATTTGAAAAAAAAATGTTATTTGATCATATCTATAACATATTACAAAAATGAGTAGTAAGTTTAGAAGATGGTTGATTGACAGAATTTTAACCACAAATTTAGTCTTATAGCTTTGGGGAAAAAAAAAAATAAAAATCTAGTATTGACAGAAAAAAATAAAAGGTAGGTAGGAATGACAATAATATTGAAACCAACCCCTAAAATTGTATAAAGCACAAATTTTGGTAAAATATTTCAGTAATATTTAGTGTCATTGCTTTATTTATAGAAATAAAGTAAAAGGTTATAACATAAAATGAAATACATTAATAAATATTAATAATTTTTTTAGTAATTTAATAAACTAATTAATAATAATTTAATTTTGTTTTCAGTTATAAATTAATATATTTAATTTATATTATGCATTTTTGATTAAAGAAATCTACAAGCATTGGCACTTGTTTTTAGAGCATTGGCTTTTTGCTAGATTTTACCAATTCGGGACTCTATGTGTAGTACGAAAATTTGGATATTTTATGAGCTGATCGTGACTTACTTAATTTGATTAGGTATAATGACTATCGTCTCAAAGGATGACGAGTTCAAAATGGAAACAATAAAAATACTATGACATGACGTACCTCAAGAGTCTTGTAGTCACCGGCTATCGACTCCCAGTTTTCGACGCACTCGTCTAGGTTGGCGCACTCCATCGCAGTGCGTATTGTAATTTCGCCGTCGTCGCGAGTCGGGGCGGATCAAAGATTACGACGCAACAACAATCCAAGGTTAAAATGCGTCTATTGCTACACTCAACAGCGGCGGCGGAGTTCACGGCTCGATCGAGGAGGATGACGCTCGTTATTGATGCGATCGCATAGCGGTGGCATTTTTCAGTGGACCGACCGCGTCATCGTTTGGTCTCGGCCGTAGGTTTATCTCACGTAAACAGCGCACGTGCTCGACGGATGTGGCTGGTCACTGGACTTGTTCCGAGTAATAATAATGATGCGACGAGTTATCGTCGGACCAAAAATGACTAATGGTCGACCTAAGGAAAAGCAGGAACACGACGATGAAAACAGTGGAAATGTAACAGTGAATGTGGAATCGAGATTTGAGAGCGGAAAAATTAAAAAAAGCTCAAAGCTCTAATCTTATTTCTCGAACGTCGTCGTCGGTGGCTGATAACTGATAAGAATTGTAAATTGATAACGAACGAGCGCGCCTTTTAACCGCCATTCTGTCGTAGTAAAAGAGGTTTCAAATATCACTTACTACCACAGTTCAACATTGATATCCGCCTATCACAACTAAACAACAATGACGTCATAGTCGAGAACCTTCTAGAAAATAAATGGTTTCGCAACCTCGGCAACTTGCCACAACTGTTCAGCTGTTTATATTACACTACTATGGTTTAGCCCCACCAATATCAATAGTACCATTGACTTTTTATTATAGTTGATAGTCTACCTTTACATTTTTACATAACCACAATACTGACAAGTGAGATTTTGCCTTTCTTAAAACGAGTGAGTAATATTGTAATTTGTAATTGTATTGCACCTTTTCACGCTATCACGCTAATATATATTGTCTACAGATTTCTTCAATCAACTCATAAAGTCATTTTCGATTAGTGAAATTTGTTATATTCTTGAGTAAATTAAACGACGAAATGGCCAGACGTGGACGTTCTCCATCACCTGCACCCAGAAGGTAAGTCTTGCGCATACGCTACTCTTTATCGGACTTCCGCCGACAAGGTTACGCATATATTTTTACATATGTATTTTGGTATTTGATTTATTTTACGAGTCCGTAAAATTTTATGCAATTTAATTAGTTTCAAACTCAATTTTTCGATAAACGTGGTACTTTAAGCTATGACATTCCATAAGTACCGATTTGTGCTAGGATAGTTAAAAAAAATACTCTTTATAAAAATTAATGTAACTAACAATCATTTATAACCTACAAAAATAATGAAAATTGAATAATATACATATCTACATATAATCTAAATGAAAAATCTAATAATTGATGATGGCTTTTTGAATACCTATATAACTGCAGTATGACGTATCGCACTGTCCCTCAATGCCTATGTGGAAAAAAATAAAAATAGGTAAACTGATATCTTATCTACATTTTAATAAAGTATAGACCCTGAAATAATTTTTGTATTAGAAATTTAAAAGGTAGATTTATATGATATTCTTTTAAATTATTGTAATTATTGTGTACAGATTGTAAATTTTCTTTCGTAGTAAAAAAAAAAAATTCTTTTAAATTTGTTACAAATTCATAAATTCAATTATGTATCTGGAATGTCATGAAAATGTATTTCATTATCTGTGTTAATGCATGGACAAATAATTATACCTATTTATCTATAGCAATTAATAATTAAACAAATAATACTTCTTGTACCAATCATAATCATAAATGGTATCCTATTACCTTGTTATGCATTAAATTTGATATATTTTTTTTATAGTTTCCATTCTGATTTTGTTTATAAGAAATTGTAAATCAAATAAATAATTAGTTTTTTAGTGAATTTAAAATAAAAATTTTCATGAACTTTGTTTAGGATTTTTGTTAATGTCCCAATTAAAAGTTGGCAATATTTTATTTCCTTACTTCAATTTCTTATGGTCAACATAAGTATATTATAAGAATTTTCACAATATTGTGCAACTCAAATTAGGTCATTATTCATTCGTATGTTATATGAGTATTATATTTTCATTTAAATTTAATTATCTTTATTTAAACCTGATATACCTATTCATTACCATACTTGATAATTAATATGTTTCTGTTCTACATAGATAGGTATTTTAAATTTTGAATTAATGTTTTATTGAGTACTTAGACTTAAATCAATATTTTATTTATAGTTTATACATCTATTTAAAAATATTTTTTCTTAAATAATTACTTGAAATAAATCAATGTATTAAGATATTCTATCCTTATAATGTTATCTATGTTACTAATTTTAATCTAAAATTATCTTTATAATAAATTATATTCAGGGTGATAACTTTTTTGAGTAAAATTAAAAATATTCCCATATTATTCAAAAACATAAAAAAAATGATAAAAATATTTTCTTAAACATAAAACCAAATTATAGAAACGGTGAATATTCTTTGATATAAGAATTTCCAAATAAAAATATAATGAGTAATAATTATTTACTTTGGCATTTGTATCTATAGTTAACATGATTCAATAGATATTTGAAAATATGAACATGTCCTTCATAAGTATGGCTATACAAAAGTAAATTTTAATTTATTAGAAATTTTTATTACACATACACACTATGGTGAGAATCACAAAAAGATAAACACAACATAGTCAATATTTTAATGTGATGTAACATTCCTTGAAAGTTATTGTAAAATTTGAAGAATCATAACTAATTATTTAATCTAATCTGTGTTCATATTTTCAAACAAAATATATGATCTAGATTACCTATTGTTTTAGTAATTTAAAAATTATACGTTTCAATTTTGAAACAAATATTTTTTTATTTTTAAGGTCAACAATGTTAAAATATTTTAAATGAACATTAATATTTTAGGTCTGCAGTCCCAGCTAGAACACAGCAACATGCACCAGCACCACAACATCAACCCACACAAGTAGCACCAGCTCAACCACAACAACCTGGATTATTTGCCCAAATGGCTGCTACCGCTGGAGGTGTTGCTGTTGGTTCTGCTATTGTATGTACATTAATTATTATGATTATAGTTTTATAAATAATATTATTTTTAATGATAATATTTATATATTATTAGGGCCACACAGTTGGTCATGCAGTTACTGGAATGTTCGGTGGTGGTGGTTCCCGCGATGAAATCCAACCTCAAGTTCAACAAGCACCAGTAATGCCAATGGAGCAAACTAGTCAGCAAGGTGGTGCTTGTGCTTTTGAAATTAAGCAGTTTTTGCAGTGTGCACAAAACAATGATGATATTTCATTGTGCTCTGGATTTAATGAAGCTATTCGCCAATGCAAAGAAGCTAACCGTAATGTCAATTTGTAATAATTAACCATGAATTTGAATTAATTATTGTTTCTTTTCAGGTTTAATGTAATTAAGATAACCAATAAATGAACACTGAAATTAGTTGCAAAATTATTTTAAACAATGTATTTCTAATGTTAAAATATAGAATCAGTACTATGCAAGTTGTTTTTTACATTAGTTATTTTATATATAATATACAGATCAATAGAATGTTATTACTTAGGAATATTTAGTTTTTTATGCTTATTGTAAGTTATAGTAAAAAACTAAGAAAACAAACGTTAATTATAATAAACAATATTATAATTTAATACCTATTATTTTTTTTAATTTACTTGAAAAAATGTTCAAATAAATGGAGAATTATTAGTAGTTATAACATTCAAATATTTTTTTTAAGTGTTTACCATTGTCAGAGGTAAAAATAGGGAGTTGTTCTCCTAATAGTTGGTTTTGATTGAACTTTATCATAAAGTAAGGTCAATGTAATAAGTGTTAAATTTTTTAATTCAACTAAATCATATTAAGTATGTGGTGTATCATATTTATACCAATTATATTCAATAAAAATTGATTTAAAATAATAAATATTACTTAAATTCAGGAATTAGCACTGAACTTTTTATTATTTACATGAGAAACATTTAATTATTCAAAATTAAAACACAATATTCTTTATTTCTTAGTATTAACTAACTACAAGAATAGTTAGTAGGCTGTACTGGTAACAAAATTTGACCGTAAAAACATTCTTTTGTACTTTTTATTTTTCTCAGCTCTTGTTAGACATAGGAACATAATTTTTTCACCAAAATAAACTTGAGAAATTTCTCTAGACTTGATTTTTTTCAACCAATTATATTTAGATTTAAAATTTTCAAAAAATCATTTAAAATACACAAAAAAAAAGATATAAAAAAATTGGGACATAGTCGTCTAGAAAAACTTTTAAAGTTAATTTAGGTAAAAAATTATGTTTCTACGATTAACGAGAGCTGACAAAAATAGAAAGTACATTATCAATATCCTTCGTTAGTCGTTACTAATTTTTCTTTTTTCAAAAGTTCAATAAGTTGGCATTTAATTTTTAATTTTTCTAACAGTGTTTATACATATTTCATATTTCTATTCTGGAACTCCAACGATTTCCAAATAACAATCTAATACACTTTATTCTAATATATTTACTCTGTACTATATATTTGATACATATTTTTTTAATATCAAATTTTTCTCTTTTATTTGTTTATTTTCTGCTTTTAATTCATTGATTGACAAGACCAACTCTTTCAACTGCTGTCCGAAGTTTTCAAACTGAGTACCCATAAATTTAACTGAAGTAACTACATCCTTGAAAGTTTCATCAATAATATTAGTGCTACTTTCTAAAATTAGTGTATTTATTTTATTGGTTTTTACAGGCGTAACTGAATCTTTTTTTTTTTTAATTTACAGTTTATATAGTTCAAATTTTCTTTGGATGACGCGTTCATTTTTCTAAATTTTTTCTCTTTGAGACCAACACAAATAAAATGTAAGAAATCTTTACACTGTGTATATCGTAAATTGTCACTTTGAAAAATATTTTCATCACAAATTGAGCACAACACTTTAAACCGTTTCGCAGATACACTATTCTAACGTCCCCTCTTCACCGGCTGGTAGCGGAACTTACGTTCCCTATTGGTCAAGTTATGTTTTTAATAACGAGATCTTGGGGACTCAACCTCAGTGTGTAATATTAATATCAGAGATCAGAGTTACCTTATTTAAGTGGTGTCCCGTCAATAGATAGCGGACAATTGGTAGTGAAAAATTAAAAAATTATAATAATTAGGGCTCGAAACTTAATGCTTTAAATACGCTTAGGTATACACACATTTGTAATTGATTAATTTTATTTAAAATTTACGAATTTTTAAATTATATTATCATTTATCATCAAATATGTTCTAAAAAATTGTAAAATTAAAATATATGCACTTTAAACTTTAAGCTAAAAAAATTACTATGCAAAAAAAATGCACTACAAAATTTTAATATATTTTTCGTTGTGTCTTGAAATTGCAACAATGATGCAAATGCAACAACTTCTGATCCCTAATAATAATAGTTATATACTATATAGTAAGTACTATTTAGTAAACTTTGTGAATCTATAATAATTATTGGTCGGAACTAAATCGTTCTTGGGTTTTTATATATATACAACACTATAAATTGTCAGCTAGTAGATACAGATTACAGATAGTTGTTTTTCTTATCTTCCGATATGAAACAAATAATAAAAAAATTTAGTTCAGTCACGATATTTAAAAAAAATATGTTTAGATTTTGAAAATAGACCAATCGAAGACTATCTCTGAAGTATTGCGCATAGATAACTTTCAATTACAAGTTTAATGTTTTATTAATTATTATATATAATTAAGTTTTTTTAATAACTTGCATATTATAATCCAATATTTGACCAATAATTAGATTCTATGTATTATAAATATTAAAAATAATAATGACATAATTGGGTTTTTATTTGATTTTTTTTTATGACACTACCAATTGTTGTACTATCAACTGTCATATATCCATTTAAGTAAAGCGTTATAAGTATTAAATATAACGCATATTATGGTTAAATGGTTTAACAGATAATTTACAAATAGATAACATTTAAATAATATATATAGTACCTATATGGGGTTACCGATCCCGATAAATATTGACGTACCGTAAGTATGGATCTTTGATGGTGGCCGCACGGATCGTCGAGGAGTCTTCTTCACTGTCTATTTCCGCTCCGTGTCGCACACTCTCCCACTATACGTATTGGTAATTATACACCCCAGACATGTGCCTAAAAACCTTAGATCAGCAGTTGACCCCGCTTGACATTCCTCACACTCAGCATTTTAGCAGCGTGTGGTCTACCTAAGGAATAATTTACAATATTGATGGATGACAATCGTTACATTATTAAAGATAATAATTTACAATAAGCACAAGTGATAAAAAAATATAATACAATTTAGACAGGAAACTTGAGTAAAGAGACCATTCATTGATGAAACTTTATGTATTGACATATAGTATAAACTACCTATATGTAGTTAGCTAGATAGCAAAATAGTATGACTGAATGTCTGAATATGACTATCGTCTATCTCTAAATCCTAATATGTCATGTGGAATAAATTAACGAACGGGACGAAATAATTTTTTCATCATGCTGTTAAATAAATTAATGTTTACTGTTTATAATCTAACATTCCAATATTCAATTTTTTTAAATGTTTTTTTCATAGACCTATAAACTATAATGTAGGGGTTGATTTAAAAATTTGCCGTCTCTATATATGCCAGTGCAATTTTCCACAATATTAACTTTCAGTCTTTTATTTTGATTATTTTTTATATTAAGACCCGCTTAACTTTTTTCTGTTTGTATTTAATTTATTGTATGAAATAAAAATAAATATCAAATTATTCTATAATCTATTTTATCTTTGTATCAATATGTCCATTACTCACCAAAAATGTGTGATCATTACTGTTGTTACTCATCACTCTAAATAGTCTAAATGTAAACTTGTCGGTGAACAGGCAATTATCGAGTAGAGGTGGAAAAAATACATTAATGTTTTTGTCGAGTACATCGATGTTTAGTTTTTCGATTTATCAAATATAAACATCGAGGTCTTATTTCAATGTTTCATCGATGTCTGAAAATTTTTGTATTGGTATTTTTTTAAATTATATTTTGTATTACCGTATTAGGTATAATTATTATTACGACTTCAATAATAAGTCATTAGCCGGATAGAAACAATTGTTCATTTTATATTTCATGATATGATCTATACATTTATTATAATAATCATACAAATAGTGCCGGATTAAGTTAGGAGGACAAATTAAGCAACTACCACCCGGCTAAAATTTTTTAGGGGTAATAATTTCTTAACGATGAAAACAAAAGTTTAAAAGTTTTCTAATATATTCTCATTTTTAGGAAGAATTTTAGAAAAAAATATTAATCATTGAAAAATGTGTTTAATAAAATAATAATATATACCTATGTTAATTCTATAATATACTATTGTTGAGTAATGTTGCGCTCGGACCGAGGCATTTCTATTTTTGTTCATATTATCCTATTATTTTTAATTTTAATTTGTTTAAAATATGCTTACTCCAGTACACATACTGTGCACATAGTCGTATTCTTGTCAAGTCGTATATAGATTTAAAAACAAATGTGTAGTTGACCACGAGAATGAGATTTTTTAGAAGAAGATAATTATTTACGTATATAGTTTTCTTGAAGCATTAACAAAATCAAAGTTAAACGATTAATTTCCTAATATAAAAAAACCTGTAAAACTTTTTGTATTCATACCATGATCAAACGCTAGCGAGGAGAGAGCTTTCTCAGTTTTAAAGAGGCTGAGGAAAAAATATCATTGTTGGCTTTAATAATGTTTATTGAGAATAATTTCCTACAAAGTATAAATTAGAATAATAATATTAAAGAATTTGCTTCACAAAAAGCTAGAAAAAAGTAATAAATAGGTACCAACTCAATTTGTATCTAAATGCTAATACCTACTTAATACTAATAACTAATGATGTAATAATAAATTGAACATAATCAATTAAATATTATTTTGTATTAAACTCTATATTTAACTAAATAAATGTTAGATTTTTGCTTTAGATAATATTTCGAACTTGAATAGTAATTTTAAGAATGTAGGTACATGATAATGTTTTATCATAAATAGTGAATAAAAATGTGCGTTCAGTGGAAAAATCTTAACAAACACCCAAGACATATTTATGAATTCATTTAAACGCCAACAAACAATCAATGAATCATTTGTACTTATGCATTTTTTCAATATAGGTGGTCAAAAATCTGAGAAAATAATTTGTGGAATTTTTATTACGTGATAGTGTAAATGGTAAGTAAGATAATCAACCACTGACTACTGAACATTGTAAAAGATAAAGGCTTTATATATTTGATGAATATACTTGCACCAAAATTTAAAATAATTAGTCGGAGGGAAATCTCTCGAAAAATATTTTTATTGTATGATTCAATGAAAACCGTGTTTATTTACAGATAAAAAATGTTCGATATCTACTTTACTTTGATCACTGACGTGGTATAATATACAGACATGAAGTTATATTGGTATTGCAATCCATTTTATCGACAACTATACAATAAATTCTAGTCTGTTGGACGTTTTCGAACTGACTGAAAGGCATTCATCCGAATACATTGATTCGAAATTAGTAGAAGTATGCGCTGAATGGAGCATATTGAATTAAAGTAAAGTTGCTATTTCCACGAACAGAGTAGCAAATATAACAAAAACTATCGATTTAGAATTTGGTAAGAAACGTCAGAGCACATGTTTTGCTCATGCAATAAACCTTGTAATACAGCAAGCCATTTAAAATGTCTTCGAACTTATCGCTTTAATTTCGAATATTAAAAATATTCTCAAATGGCTTAACCGTTTATGCAAAATATTATCGCGAGTCATCACCATAGAATAGTAGCGAATCTGAAGCTTATTTAAGAAGGGGGTGAATTGGTGTAGGTATATCATGGATTTATATGTATACTAAAAATTACGTAACTGAAAAAAAAATGTTTGGGTTGGAAGGTCCAAATATGTTTTAATATAAATACTAGGTATACATTTATACATTTTTTTTATGTTCAAAACGTTTTTTTAATAATTTCAAAAACTGGATACGTACTCAATTCAATAGTCCTTTACACATCGACGTTTAGGGATTTACAAATTTGTTTTCAATAATCCGATTTTCAAAATGTTTATGTATACATCTATAAATGATTCGACTAAACTATTCTATTTAGTATTTTATTTATTTATTATTATATTTACGAGCAAGATAAAAAACTATAACAGTTTTCTATAACAATGATATTATATTGTTATTCAAATTTAATGATTTGTATATATTGATAATCAAAATTTATCAAATAATAAATATTGATAAGATAGTATTTAAAAAAATATTAAGTTCCTTTTTTTGTTTCATTTATTAAGCTTGAACTTTGAAGTTTTACTTAGGTATGTTAACATTGGTAGGTGTCATATATAATATTATTAATATCTATATTATAAACTATTATATTATTAGTCGATAAGGAAAGGGACCTGGCTATGATGTAATCTGTTATTGTTATTAGTTATTACTTACCTACTAATTATATTAAGTTAGTCTAGTCTCAACGGCCGTACTGTAATGTTGCGTACTTGTGTTATACTAAGTTTGCCATGTGCTTTAAATAAATGAACAGTATCTTAAGTTTTGTTAATACTTATGAATTATGAATTTCATATAACACTATTTTAAGTAACAAAAAAAAACCTAAGGGAGGCGATCGTCACATCACCTCCCCTCAAATCCACCACTGTCATACTAAGGCAATAAACGGTGAATGGAAACAACTACAAGAAGTGTCTACTCACTGGAGTAGTACAAGTACTTACTATATGTTAGAGCGGTTTGTTAGTTTGAAAGAAATTATAAATAACATTGTACTTAAATATAATAGAATTATGTTCCCGATATATTAAAACCATAAGAAGTTGCTACCAAGGAATTTTGTGCTCAAAAGTACCTACGTAAGAACATGTATGGTGATTCACTGATCCTGTATGCATATTGATACTGGATAAAAACATTAAAGGATTCAAACCAATACAAGAATTGCGACCACGATGGTAATTATTTTAGATCGACGTTTAAAAAAAAATGTATTCCTAGAATACAGTTGAATTATTCAAGATGCTTAAGTACAAATCTGATGATATCAACCAAAAACAGTCTTTGAGCTCTGGCGAATGTTTATTTGATATAGACACCACAAGTATGACAATTTTATTTATAACATTTTTCATGTACAAAATAAAACTGTGTATAAGTTATATTTACCATAAATGTATTTTAAAATGTTTTAGATTTTGAGAACCTCAGTTATTTAATTTATGGAAAAATCATGCGAAACATGTTCAATTAGATACCTACCAGCCGTAACCGTAATCCCATAGGGCATTGAAGGTTATAATCATTAATCAGGATAGGTATTTGATTTCCTTAAGAATAATTAACTCTACATCTGAAAAGCAGTCATGCCCGATTATCTGACGATCCTCTACAAATATGAAAGTAAAAATAAACAATTATGTCAAAAGTATAACCTATGTTATCAAAAATCGCCATTAAATATGTAATTCCTGTTGCAACGTTTGTTCTTAGTGAACGTTTATTTTCTAAAGCGGGATTGACTTTAAATTTTGAATAACCAAAGAAATCATTTAACTTCAAAATACATAATATAACTACTATTCTTATAACTTTTAGATGATACAATAAAACAGTATATCAATATATTATTATATTCTATACACTATACAGGACATGTTTTAAAAATTACAAAAATAATAATTATATATAGTGATATTTAATATAACTATAGGTAAGTACCTAATTTGTTATTTATTTAGCATTTATTATTTTTTCAAAGGTTAAAAACTCGATTCTCGGGCGTATAAAACAGGCGATTGCCTTTTATCGTCAGATGAATTTTAATTTTCAGATTGTTGATGTTATGAAAACATTTCATGTTATTAAAATAAAAAAAAATTAAAAGTTTAAAACATCGAAAAATGTCGAAAGAACATCGATGTTTTTTCTCGAAAATCCGATATATTGACATTATCGATGTTTAAAAAATTTTGTCCACCTTCAAATTAATATCGACTATAATAATTCAATTATTATAAACAGATGAACCCGTACCGATAAAAATTCGATAAAGCAGATGTTTACATAATGCATACTACTGTGGTATAGTATCGTTTATTAGTACCTATCTTCTATTTTATATAAACAATTATAAATAACTAATAAGCAATAACAAAACACAATCGTCATCGTTACCGAAAAATAACTATAAAGTATAATTAAACATCTTTATTCTTAATTAGTCAATGGTTTCATAGAATTCTGTGCATAGACCTTAGACTATATGATTTTATGACTTCGTCTGTACATAGACATAAGACAACCTATTATTCAACATATATATTAATACATCATACGATAATATGTTGTCAACGGCGGCGCCCTTATCAGCTTAACACGCTAGGCAGTTATCACGAGATAAACTTGTTGAAAAAAAAAATTCAACATACCTATTTACTTACCTACGGTATTACAATAATAACATTATTGGTATTTGTCACATATTTTTTTAATAACGTTTACTCGAGCTCTTTCGTTCAACCGACGAGGCGACCATCCGTTTTAGACGCCTACGCACGATACGGTTTTCCAATTTACTGTGATTTCGTTCGCCTACGCCGATCTATCGGTGCGAATTCAGCATTATGTCCTCCGCCATCGGATGCGGGTCGCTGCCGCCGTAGTAACAACAATATTGCTTGACGAGTCGAGTCAGGTAAGCAGAATTATAATATGTTATGGTCGTGTTGCGATCGTGAATTAAGCTCTCGGTAGCCTCTCAGTACCGCTAACCATCTATGTATTGTTTTTTGGGGTGGAGGGGATGAAGTGGGTATCGTTTGTTTGCATATGGCACACGGACGGTTGAGTACAGTACCTATGTAGTCTGTTTTGTTTGAACAGATCGTCGTCAGTCATTTGATTTTCGGTTTTTTTTTCCCATATTTTTTCAGTCTACAGTTGCGGCAGTCGTCACAGTGAACGCTTTCAGTATTCGTGCACCACTCGGTGCACAATCAGCAATCGGCCAGGCCTGAACAAGGTACACACGTCATGGAAAACGACGTAAGAGAAGAACTACAGCCGACTGTTGACAATGACAACAATCGTGGTAATGTACAGTTTTTTACTGCCGCACTCATCTTTGTGTTCATTCTTCAAGTCTTTATATCCATACACATACATGATATGTATTATATATGTTTATTATTTTTTCATAATGCTAACTACACAATTCTTTCCATGTGTATTATATATTTTGGTTTGTTGCACACTGTGTGTTATTTTTACAATATTTTACAGACACATTTTTTGCACGATCAATCTAGCAATTCAGTGTATACACATTAGCTTAATTTTTCAAAAAATACAGATATTAAATTATAAAAGTTCATATTTACACTGAATTACTTGTATTCATTTTTATGAAGGTTTTATTGTTTTTAATCAAATTTTTTTTTACAAAATTAATGTTATTCATGCTTATGTTGGTGTTGCACGCTCTTTATATCGACAGGTCCGTTGACTCTGGACTTGCTTCTAAAACAAATAGACGAATTGCAATTGGAGAAAAAAGAGTTTGGCTTGCAACGCGCCAAAATGAAGGGGTTTATACTACAAAAAGAAGGTGACCAGTTATTGCTTTGATGCTTTATATTTGTATAATATGTTTAAAAGCTATTAATTTCTCCATTCATTTAATATGTTATTGTTTGTACGAAACATTTGTAATGAGTTTAATTATTAGAGGAGCTCAAGCATATGTCAAATATATCAGCCGAACTGAAGAGGTTACAAAATGAACTAGATGAGTCACAAAGTCAGCTTACTGTTACTAAACTTGAAATGGAAGGGCGTTTTGAAGAACAAACCCGTAAATATAATGAAGAGATTTCATCATTGCATAAAGTGGTTGCTGGTAATATTTTTAATGAAGTAATTTATTTTCACTATTTTAAAATTTTTTTTTTTTTAGAAACTTTAGAAGAATCTAGGCGACGTGAAAATGAAACTAAAATATTTAAAACCATGAATGAAAAATTGGAAAATGAATTAAAACATTGTCGCAATCAAATGTTGATTGGCCAGCAGGGAAGTAATATACTGGGTGAATCAACACAGCAACAAATTCGTAATGTACCTGGTACTGTTCTTTCTGCTATTGCTAGAAAAATGACAAATCTTGCTTCTAGCACTGAATCTGATGACTTCAGAAAAGTAAATTATAAATATTTTGTTTAAGTAAAATTATATAAATAAATCAGTATTTTTTTTTTTACTATATATTCTAGTCTCAGGATGATGAAGATAATGTGTATAAAGCTCTAGTAGATCCATTAAAAGAAGAAGTTGAAGCACTAAAAGAAAAAATTCGTGAAATGGATACAGATATTACTTACTATAAAACTAAACTGAATGAATCAAAGAATAATGTTGTAGAAAAGTTAATTACTAGTATGTATTTGTTAGTTAATAGCATATACTTAAACAATAATATGATACACTATGTACTAAAACTGAAAGAGTATCAAACAAACTGTTTTTATTGCTGTTCAAGATTGTTATTATTTGTCTTTATTTTGTTATTTTGTTCATATTAGAAATTAAGGGTAAAATAGTAAACTATTATAGAGGTATAATATTATGATAACAAAATCATATGCTTATTTTATATACTAGTGTTCTGTTTTATCATTTATAGTATTTAATAATTGTTTTATAAATTCAAAATTATTTGATACAATTTTTTTTAGATAATTCACAAGAAGAATCATCTAATTCCTCAGCAACTGGAGATTTTGTCTTTTTAAACACATCAAATGGTATATTTGTAATTTATTGTATTGCTATGAATAATATTTATAATATTTTATTCCTGTTGTAGATAATATTGTACAATGTGAAGAGTGTGCTTTATACAAAGTTCGTGTTGAAGAAATGCAAGATAAATTAAATGAAGCAGACAAACGTCTTTTATCCATGGATAAGCTTAAAGATGAACATGATAAAGAGACTATTTATCGCAAGGAGATGGAAGAAAAATGGAATGAAAAATTAGATGAACATAAAAACAAGGTACCTTTAAATATTTTAGATTTAGATTAGTTATAAATATATTAGATTACTGATTTTAATGGATCATGTAGGTACAAGAATTGAAAAGTTTTTCCGATCAATCACATGAAGTGCTTAGTGATCTTAAACTCCAATATGAACAGACAGTGATAGATTTTCAAAAAGAAATAAAACTCTGTACAGAAAATGGTGCTAAAATGAAGCAACGTATATTGAAGTATTATTTTATTGAAACAAATACAATATTTTCAAAATTAATTTTTATCAACTAATGATTTGTCTTTATAGATTGGAGGAAGAGAATCATAATTTCAAAGAGAAACACATTAAGTTTTCCGTACAGTTGCAAAATGAAGAAATTAATTTACCCAGCTCAGTAGCGGTTAGTGTTCTTTATAAAATAATAAGTAAAATTCATTTTCTTGAATATGATGGATTTATTTAGGAACTTCAAGAATATTTGTTAAAACGTAATGAAGAACTTATAGCTATGTCTATTGTAAAAGAATCTATAGAAGAAGAATTGAACAGAATAAAAAATAGTGCAGCTATTTCTGAAAGCCAAATACAAGGATTGAATTCAACAGTAACTTTACTGGAGTACGTATTTTTATTAATTAAAATTATTTTATGTATTATCTTTAATTATTCAATAATGTATATTATAATGATGTTTGTTAATTTAAATACAGTATTTTAATAGTAAGTTTTAATAGTAACTAGGGAATATCTTACTAGATGATCTTGAACTTTAAGGGAAGCTAAAATTGTTAACCAAAATATCAAAATATTCTAAATAATAATATTTATTTTTAATTTGCTCTTTAGTACCCATATGATCATATATATAATAATAATTAGTTTTTTTTTTAAATCCTAATTTTTTCTATAGATTTGAATTTTGTTTTTTACAAAATGTTAACCATATTAATTTTATAATTGAGAGATCATGAATATTGTTAAATTACTATTTGTACACAGAAAATATGTAAATAAATAAACACTTATTTTATCAAATAACACAATTCAAATATGCAAATTAGTGAAATTTGTGTTAATTATTATAATCCATGTTAAAATTATTTTATTTTATCTTATAAGTTATGAATAAGTAAAATTTTAAATTATTGTATATATATATATAAAAAAAAAAAAAAAAAATTAAAAATAGATTATTCACAAATTTTGACTTAATCCGAGTTAGTGAATTTTTTTTAAAAATAATTACAGCTTAAATTTATAGAATAAAATTGGCATATTGAAAATCAGTTAATAGTATAGCTGATGAGTGTACCATTAGAATTAGACATTTTTTAAGAAGTTTATATTGGTACACCTCCCAAAAGCTTTATTTCAATTCAAGATCATCTAGTTGAAATATTAATTGATACTTCTTAAACAATATTGTAATCATGCTGTTTATGTATCTTTATATTTAAAAATAATAGTAATTTGTTGAATAATTTTTTCAGAAAACAATTATTGGAAGAAAGAAGTCGTTTTTCTGAGGAAATAAAAAATACAAATCGATGTGAAAAAGAACTAATTAGCTGCCGCACACAATTGGATGTTGTTACTAAAAGAAAGGTAAACTAGAAATAATACAATAATTAATTTTATTTAATGTTAAAATGTATGGATGTTTCTGACTGTCAAAACCAAACAGGTATATAGAGTATGCATATGCACTTGAAGCTTAAATTGTATCCTGGAAAATAACATGGATGAATTTATAATTATGAAATTAAACTTTTATTTCAAAATTACTTCCAATAAAAACATTAATTAAAAAAAACAAAAATCTTAAGAAAAAAACCATCTCAATAAATAAAAATCAGCATTTTAAAATCTTAAAATTTTATGGTAAACCAAAAAATAAGCAAATATCAAGTCCCAAACTCTGCTTTTTATTATATTATAATTTATAGAAAAATATTCTTGATAAATGTTTGGAGTTATAGATTAGGATATCATATCTATATCGTATAGATCACTTTTTTGATAATCAAAATAGTTTATATAATAATATTTTATTTTGTTATGCAATATAATTTGCTAAGAAAACATTTATGTACTTTTTAAAGAAAGTATTGAATATTTAAAATTTATTTAATTGATTATACAATAATTTTTGATGTTGAATCAACTAATATTTGGGTTTTATATTTTAGACTGAACTAGAATCTATGGTTTTGGAACAACGAAATAAAATTGTAGCTTTACAATCTGATTTGACAAATAGTGAAGAAGTACAACGTGATTTTGTTCGACTATCCCAGTCACTCCAACAAGAACTAGAACGTATCAGAGAATCTGGAACTTTGGTAATTAAAGAAATGTTATTTGTTCTAAATATAATTCTAATAAATGTGTTATTTAGGTGCGTTGGGAACATGAAGAAGATATTATTGATTGTCGTGATTGTGGAGCTGTATTTTCCGATCCTAAAATCCAAAAAGTACTATATTAGTTGGAAAAAATTTGATGTACTTACTGCTAAATAAGCCTAATTTTTATTTTTTCATTTTTGTAGAACCATTGTAGACATTGTGGTCGAATCTTTTGCCCATCCTGTTTATCAAGAACAGTTAAAAGCGGACCTAATATGAGAGACTCTCATGTTTGTCGAGTTTGCCACACTTTACTTGTAAGGGATTCAGCGCCGTATTTCAGCACTGAACCTCCTCATCAGCCTAATTAAATAAAAAAAAATATATGGTTCAACGTTTACCTACACATGGTGATACTAGAATTTAGTTATAATTTTTTTGTTTATTTTAGTTTAACTATAAATATTATATTTTTTTTTAAACTTATTCTTTAAATTTTATTTTAGTGTTTATAAAAAATGTTGTGGCCTTGTCATTGTGTTATTTATGTTTAATTTTATAAAACACTACATTCATTCAACAATCTATTATTTACATTATTTAATACTTATATTTATAATTATTTTGAATCATGATCCATCTTCTTCAGGTGATTCATATTGACCATCTTCTTCAGTTGTATCATTATGATCATATTTTGTTAATTCATCTTCTTGTCTATTTAAACCATTATTATCTTCTCCAATCAGTTCCTTATTTTCTGTATCATTATCTTCATTTTCTTCTTCTTCTTAACAGCTTAGCAGACTATGTAGCTCTATGGCTGCAACCATTATTTCATTTCATCGGTTTCTATCATTCATATCCTCTATTTTTACGTTTTCATGGATCATTTTTAGATCTTTTCCTACTACATCCTTTCATCTTGTTCAAAGTCTTCCTAAAGGTATTTTCCCCATCATTTTTTCTTCTGTAATTCATTTTATACTCTTTTCATCTGCTCTCCAAACATGTCTAGCCCATTCTATTCTCTTGCTTCTGCTTTATGATAGTATATTTGGTCTTCTATATACATTTTGTAAGTTTTTATTATGTCTTCTTTTGTTCGTTCTCGTTTCTATATTATAAACTGGGCCAAATATTTTTCTGAGCACTTTTCTTTTTGTTGTACTTCACTTAGATTAGTCACCTTTTGTAGTAGCCCCACGTCTCGCATCCATATGTCAACACTGGTCTCAAGTAACTTGTATATAAAGTTACTTTCGACTTTCTCAATAATAAATTTGATTTGAATAGTTTAAGTGAACTATAATAACATTGGTTCGCACTAGCTACCCATTCTTTTATTTCTTCATATATCTACGTTTAAATATTTAAACATACAGATGTATGTTGCTGCTGGCGGTAGACCCTAATATGTATTAATATGTCTGCTATTAAGTATCAGTATATTCTTTAGTTCGAGTATTTGCAATTTTATTAAGCTGGTAACTATCAAATTTATTTTTCCAATTAAACATAATTAATGTACATTAGAAGTGGATAGTGATTGCCTAGGTACGTTATTATGTAATACAAGGAGTTTTAAACTGTTTAAAATATTTTTTAAGTTACTACAATAGTCTTCACTCTGCCCAGTTCCACTTTCCACCGTATATTTATTGTTCAATTTTTCTACATTTTTATTGTGATTTATCAAACACGATAAACGTAGATAACTACATTACAGCTACCTTCTATGCGACTTTTAAATAATAATAAAAAAAAAAAACCGTAATTTTGTACAAAACAAAAATATTAGAATTGATAAGCACCGTTTTATACAATAGCTATCACTAGTATTATAAAGTGTTCATAATAATACTGCTGTGGAGGTAAAATTGACTAAATTAATTTTAATAAAACCTTTTACTGGTACCTATACTGATAAATAATCAAAAAAATAAGAGTGGACCACTTTACGTTGTCAGGTTCACTTGATTCCATAATACAGTACTGAACCAAATTTCGAATAAATCAAAAAGTATCATTGTCTATTGTATATTTTTTGTATTTATTCACATTTCAAAATTTGTGATAAAATAATTCATGTATTTGATCATAAAATTTTAATGGTTCACTGAGGTTTCTATAGAATCCTAAACATTTTACATCTTATGATTTATAACTTATAAATTATAAGTGATATCTACTCAATTAAAAATATCCATCTAGAACATGGTTTAGTACTTACATTACAATGCAATAGACTACATATTCAAAGGTATTGGTAAAATAATAACAATATATATTATAATTTTTATTTTTGATTCTAAACAGATTGGAGAAACTAGAATTGTTTTTATTTTTATTATATTTTGTATTTTTTTTTGATTTTTTTGCTAGGTAGGTACCTCTATCAATATCAGTTTATCTATTAATGAAGAGTAGGTACTGCAAAAGTTTTTTACAACTTTCAATAAATCGGAATATCATGTATTTGACACATTTGGTAAGTAAGTGTCTATTCGAGAGAAGTGATTTTGAGATTTCTGCAGAGTAGGTTGGTAATTACCTAGGTACTTATATGTTTCAGAAACTTAATAAACTGCTGAAAACTATTAAATTTGCGTTTTGGTATTTACAACAAAATTGCTTTGTTTTTTTTTTGTTGGAATTTAGAATTAAAACGTTACGATTTTACAAACATTAAATTATTATACATAATTTATTTCAGATATTTTTTAAATAAAATAAATTATTTTTTATTTTATAATCAAGAAATTAGAAAAGTTAGCTTAGTTTTTTTAAAAAAAAGGACTGAACGTCTTAAATTATAGAAAAATTAACTAATTTCGTGTATTATATAATAAATTAATGTTTTTGTAAATAGTTTTCTCGATAAAATGCACGATTTTATATTTTAATCTCCATAACTTATTACTTTGCCTAAAATCTGTAGATAAATTATTTTAATACACACCCTGCTTACCCCGTACAGCGCACGTTTAAGAGTATCAATCTACCTTATAAGTTCCTATTGAAGTATTTACTTATCGTAGAAATAATTTTCTATTACAGTTGAAACTTAAGCCCTATAATAATAGATTCTGCTTATAAGTAGGTACTAACATTAATCTTTAATTAGGATTAAGTGTGAACGTTGTTGAAAGTTTTAAGTTCAAGCATTGCAGGCTGCAACGTACTGCTTACGGCGCTTACGCTTGTTATTTCTATCAACACTTCGGATGTACGGGCGCAGTACGACTTGTTTGACCTGCTACCTAACTGGATCATAGGACCAGTGGAGAGCTGGGACGGGGAACTGAGCTGTTTGCACGCTTACGTACGAACCGGTGGCAAAGGCCAATAATTGCCTTGGTAAGATCTTATGACAACCTGATTCATGACGATGACAGAGTTTTATTATTTATTCATGATAGTATTTCAATACAATTAAATCTGATGTTTATTAAACACTAAATTTTGCACTTGGTGTTCGTGTTTTATTCTCATATCTCACACAACGCCAATTTTTACGAGATAATGACAAACAATTACCGAGTGATCGCAATTCTTGTCAGTACGCTGTTTTGCAAAAGTCACATCGCTATACTATTTAAACAGCCCGAGTGTTTAAATAAAAACACATATTATTTTGATCCATGATATACATTTATTATTTATTTTAATTGATTTTAATATTCATCAAAGACAAAAATGGGGTTTATTTTGGTTAAAAAGATTACTGCTAGTCAATTCGGTTTAGAAGTTTTAACGGATTACGGTCTCGTACCTATATTATAATATATGTATTGATTTTTAGTTTTTGAGTATACATATTTGAATTATAATTTATTTCAACAATGATAGTAATTTTCGCAAGCGGTTAAAGCAAAAATTGTTTTTTGTGAATTTATTAATATACCTAATCATTAATCATGGGATTTGATATCTATATTTAATTGAACAGCATGATATTATTTCTACATTATTTAATTTCATAGTTAATTTATGTTATCTATATATAAATAAATTATAGGATAATTTACACATAATAATTAACATATAGGTACTAAAGCTAATGCCATTTTTTCATCTACCAATTATAAGTATAATGATAAATAAATAACTATTACCTATGTATATATATACACTAAAATAATAATATGCGTACTTTTTATGATGAGTGCTATATCTATTTTCATAATTTGATTTCACAATTTACAAGGAACCGTCACAATAATGAACACATATTTATATTATTATTATACCCAATTCATATGTAGAAGAATTATTGTTTCGTGATTCAATTATGTGCATGAGACTTGTATTCATTTAAATTTTCGCTAAAATATTTGTATTTTAAAAATAAAATTTATCCTTAACTCTACTCGCGAATTTGTAATTGAAAACATTTTACTAGTAGCAATTTGTTTACAAGTGACGTTAATTTAACAAAGTCAACGGGGTGATGATGTTGACGTGGGGCTAATTTGTTACAAATTAAAAAAATAGTAAAAGTATAAGAATACAAGAGACAAAATATAGTACTTCAAACATCATTGCAAAAACGGTTATCTACTTAATAATTTGACAATACAGAGCTATTTGGTTTTCCATAGGGTTTTTGATATAATACGAGTATGTTGTTATTATTTTGGAATTGTTAAAACTCGATTCGAAAAATAAAATGTATACAGATAGAACATCACATATTTGCCGCTGAAATATTTGTTATGATATGATTAGACTGCAAAATAGGGCGTTTTAAAGGGACTTTTTTCTTATTTGAGTTAATATTTATAAATATAAAATTTTATCCTCAAAGAATGGCTCTAGAAATAGATTTTAAGAAACTTATATTAAGAAAAAAAGGTATGAATATTTATTTTAATTTAATTTTAATGATAATAACTTATAATTTTGTAACTGCACTTTTTTTTTTTTTTTAATTAAAGACCCAATCATTTTTAGGATTCCAATTTTCGGTTTAGCTTACTGATCGTGCCCAACGATATTATAGTATCTGTATCGTAATCTCCAAAGGTTTTCATGATAAGAATCGTCACGTCACCAATCTACCGCCACTTTTCCACTTCATACTACCAATTTTATTATATAAAATTTATTCCTGCAGTATTTATGTTCTTTATTATTAATAAGACACAGCACTAACTGTAGCTATTTTGTCGTTGGAATTTCATTTGTGCCTCGGGGAACACGAATTCATCTATTACTCAACACCTAACCAGTGACATCAGCGTTAAAATGTACGTTTACCATCAAATCTTGGTTGTACAGTGTCGACTACTCAGGTCGTCAAGTTGAAAAGTTCACGGACCTAGATTACTGCTATACCCACGTTTATCTGCGCAGCTCTTGGCTTTAGAGTAATTACTTTAATAAAATTATGATGTGCTCTAGTCGTTTGTTTAGATTAAATTTCTACTGACTGCTGTAAAATGCCGTCGTCATTGCATCACATTGATCTGACCACTTCACACTTTATTCCAGTATTTTCATTTGTTCACCTTGGCCATTGTAACTATTAAATAATCGTTATCATCTTAATTTTTACCCATATATGTACATTTTTTCTTTTCTGTTTTGGTTCATCATTTGTAATTAAAATTATGTCGACGGTAAACTCGTTGTTAGTGTGAGTTTGATTGAATATCTGAAAAATTACAAAGTATTGAATTGACATTATTCAGGTGCATATATAAATAATATTACAGTTTACAATATTGTTTTTGGTGAACGAGAAGTTGCCTAATTTCATAATAATCAGGCACTTTGTATAAAGTCATTTACTTTTTTCGGTTTTAGGCAATTTTTTCAATTTTTTCTATTTTCTTTTAATATTTAGTACCCGAAACCTTCAAATGGTGTTTTTGGCCTACTATTTTCATACAATGATGTCTGCACACGCCTAAGGTCAACAGTTAATTTATTTATTATCGTTAGGGTTCACATGACAACATCTACGATTATTAGCATAGTGTACATTTACTAAATGAAATTCCAATTTTAAATATAATTGGAGAGTTCTATATCCGTATTCGATATACGTAATATATGTATGCATACACTTTCTCATATATACACATATATTATAAAAATAATAAATATCATATACTGCTGGGTCTTAGTGGAGAAAGTTCGTGAATAATATAATATATTTATTACGAGTTTAAACAAAAGTATAGTACCTACATCGTTTTTGTTGTGGGTATGTTGTATGTTGTATAGCTAGTGAACAATATGCATTTCATATTGTTTTTAAATTAATTATATTATAAAATTTAAGTGGCGAGAGAGTTCATTTTGATTTGTGCAATCTATTACAATATACTTAGGTACCTAAATTGTAAAAATAGGTAAATTACAAATGATTTTAAAATAATAAAATTACAGGAAAGATAACAAAATAAAGAAAACAAAGAACGTTTGGATTATTTTTTACTAGAAAAATATGTTGGTTTACAACGCTATATGATGAAAGGTATCTAAAATTATTTTTTTTGGTGTATATGAAAAATTGAAAAAGTGTAAATGTAAAAGTTTTGGTTTTTTTTTTACGAGAAAACGTGTATCACACTGTATATTATACGGAAGAGAATATTTATTCTCATAAGTCATATGAAAAATTAAATGACTTCAATGACAAAATAAAACGAATGTATAAAATGTTTTAACTGTTTAATATAGTTCAATAAATACAACAATGCAGTTTTAGATTTTTTTTAAATTATGCCAAAAAATAAACTTGGTAACGTAATACGCATTACATTATTTCGGCATTTTGAATAATTTTTTAACAGCATTAAATTTCTTTACTTGCTCTCGTTTTTATGTTCTGAATTTTACTTTAAACTTTCACATAATTACAACCTAATAAGGATACGATTTTATGTGTTCATAGTGGTAGTCACATGTGTGCAATTCACATTTTTTTCAATGATTTTGTCGAACTAGATATATAATTGCAGCTTAAACAATAAAATAGTAATACAAATAATGACGTTTTAATATGTTTATTTTTTTTTAAAATTTAAAACCATAGTTAATTCACTGACTTATAAGTTTGTAAAATGTATTTTTGAATGTTGTTTAAATAATATGAACAATTGTGTATATGTATACGACAAAAAATTTGAATACATAATATTAATGATAAGTTGAAGTTTAGAAATGTGATGAACAGTATTTAAATACATAAATATATATACGTTAGAAAGGTATATATTTTAAATGAAAAAGAGAAGAAAATGCGTTAACTGTCGTCTATGAGATTATGAATAGGCATTAAATTTACGGGATAAAAAATTTCAGTGTTTATAGTGTATCTATCTAGTATTTAATATATATATATATATATATATATACGCTATTATAGCACCGACAGTTAATACCATATTTCTGTCTGAAGTTGTATAAAAAGTGAGCTCTTCAAATGTTTGACTAATAAAAGTTATTTATTAAACCTATAATATATCGTTTTGGTTGTTTAGTTTTTAGATTTCGGATAAAAAATAATTTTTGACTTAAGTTAGTTGAAGCATTTAATATAGTTTTCAATTTATCATAACATACCCATATATTATAGTAAAGTGTTATTTTTTTTATACTTATATCAATAGTGATACTCCTACGACACCATACTTTATTAAACAGTGTAATTTATTTTCGTTCATGTTTACTGTGGAAAATATTGGAGTTCTTATAAAAATAATTTTATTATTATTAATATAAATATAATTTCTTTTTTTGATTAATAAAAAATTTTAATTCAATTAAAAAATATTTTTAAGCTAGTTTTACGTTAAATAGCAGTGAATGTTAATATAATAAGTCACCAAACAAATTGTAAGATTTTTATTTTATAATTTATAAGTACTATACTATACAATACTATACTATACTCGGATAAAGGTTGTTAATGTGTACTATTATAGATTTTTGTTATTGGTATTAAATGCATTTTTATTCGTCTTAAAAATTATTTGTTATTAATAATAATTAATGTATAGGGTAATGAGAAATTGATCTGATTTTATAATATATAATATTTAGATTCACGGAAATATTATTTTTACAAAAATTAATTATTTTTCAATGTTTATATATTTATTAGGGGTTGTTAATTGTTATTATATTGGATATTGTTTAAAATATATTCCTATGTTATTATGTGCATCATTATTTTGATTTTCGTATAAGAATATAGAATATAAAAATTAATAATGGAGACTAAAGTAAGCTTGAGTTTAAATTACAATTTTAGACGACAAATAAATTTTTTATACAACATTTCAGTTAAAAGTAAATCAATATTGTATATTTTAGTAAACTTAATTCAATAATTGTGTTAGGTATAATATATTTATGAAAAAATAATTCTGTTTTCAAACAATTAAAATACGAAAAAATAATTCAATGTTAAAAAAAAAACCGTCAATATTAAATTTGTCGATCGATTTATTGGACGAGTTTTAAGGTTTTAAAAAATAAAAAGGTACCTATCGGTACTTCATTGTGTAGTAGATGCGTTGAGTAGGCCCTAATGCACTGTGCTGTGATGGTGTTTTATAGTTGTTAAAATGAAAAAAAAATTTAAGCCTGTCACCTGCACCACACAGTACATTTCATGAAATTGTTATTAAAATAATTAATTTTACTATTACGATAGATTGATTTAATTTTTACCAAAGACATTTATTATACAATTAATATTTAATTATTTTAATTATATAGTATATTTTTACTGTATTTTATTATTGTTATTAAATTTTGAGTCAATATCACCTAACTGTAAAATAATGCAAATAGGTTCACATTATGAATAATAAATAGGTTATATCTTAAGATTAATCTATTTATTTTGAAAATTTCGCTGTGTAAAATTCATAGTATACGTTTGAAGCAATAAACATTTAACATTTTATTTTTTAGCTATAAAATAATTAGCAAACTTTTATGATTTTGACGAATTTTATCAAACTGTTAACTTTATTTATTTAATTATTGATATAATTGTCAATCGGCTATTTCACATACATCAAGTATTAAATAAAATATAATACATGACGTATTTATAATTTATAAAATTAAACAAAATAAGTGATTTAAATAATAATGTTGTACTAAATTAAATAACAAAATAAAATAAAATTACAAATAACTAAAGTCAAATATCAAAATTTTAGTTAATCCTTTTTCTTGGCTGGTTAAATATAGAATAAATCTAATTTTCTTAACTTTTTAAATTTATTATATAAACATTTTAACTGATAATAGCTGTTAAAAAATACAATATTTACCTATTTAAATTGTAATTTGTCATATATTTTGAATAAAGTACTACATTATGTAATGTATTTTTTAATTTTTATGGAATTTAAATTTAATATTGAATATTCTTAATCTCAGTGAATAAAAAAAAACTAATAATTATGATAAGAATAATAATTATATGATTTAAACATTTTAAACAATAAAAATGTTATCTTATCGATATTTAGGAATTTTAAATATTGTTATTGTATTATTGAATAATGAGAAAGGAAATCCTATTTTTTTTATTCAAAAATTTCTTTTACGTATTTCTGTACGTATAGTATTTCAATAAAAATAAATTCTTACAGAAATAACCGTTTAATTTTTTTTTTTTTTTTGAAGGGTAGAGGACAACTATGAAGATAGAGTGGCAATTGGTGTTGAGTCGAAAAATGATTTCAGTAATGCGCACCGCTGAGAACACTGGCAGAGTATCCCACTTTTAATAAATATTTCCTCTTCGAACTGAAAACCCTTATAACCGTGATTTGAAAATTGTTAAAACAGTCCAACACATAAAACCACTTCATATTATATTGATATATAAGGTCAGTTGGTTATTTGTGGCTATAATGTGATTATTAATAAAATGTAAAAATAAATTATAATTTTATAATATTAATTTATCGTTTAATATATTCGTATTTATAAAAATAAATGATCACCTAGTAAATAGGTATACTGGCGAATAAATAATACGATAAACCTGAGAATTTACGAACAATATTTTGTTAACAAAATATATACTATACTATTGTTTTATCAAATAGTAAAAATATTAAAAAAAAAAACATATATACATACAATATATCTGCTGTACAACAAAACCAAGTGCGATTTTTTATAATACATCGTATGCTGTTGGTATACAATATACATATTGTAAAAAAATCAATAAGTAGGTATTAATCCATACATTAGATCGTATTAAAAATTATATAATATGCATAATATACTAGGTAATAACTTATCGATGGATAATATGGATAATATGGATAATATATTTCAAACGCCTTGAAAAAAATACATTAAGTATGAAATAATTTATGCGACATACTGTATATATATATAATAGTATTTAGGTGTAGGTATTTATATATACATTTTTTACTTGTATAACCGGATTTTAGTTAGGTTCTTAAAATATTTGATTACTAGATACCTAATATATTTACGTAAACATAATATATTCCGTATAGTCAATGCCTATGTATGTTGTTTAAATATATCACGCAAAAAAAAAAAAAAAACGTAAATATTAAAGTAACAATTTTTTTTTTAAATGATCATTTTTTTGCTTTGTTTTAAAAACATCACAACACCGCTAATTGGTATAATATAATATAATTTTATGTCGTAATAAGTAATAAATATCAAACTATTTCAATAAATAATATAATAAATAATTTTTTTGTGTATGTTTTTTATGCTTCTATAAACGGGTGTTCATGTCGACATTTATGAACCATTAATATTGAATTACCTGAATTTTAATATAATTTTAGTTAATAACACCATACAATGTTCATTATTATATTAAAGGTTGAAACATTTAAAACTCATAAAACTGCAACGATAATAATTAAATTTAATTATTATTGTATCATATGAATTTCATTCGTATTAATAGCATATAATATTATAGTTTATAACATTTTTCTTCATTATACACACTAGGTACCTATATAATATAATATCAGTATATTGTACATAATATTATATACATAGATACAATAAATTAGGATGGAAATTTGGCGATAGTTCAGTACTATAAAACACGACATATAACAATGAAAAGTACAACAATTATATGTATAGTTACTGTTATAAAATAAATGTTTTACCGGATATTTATTACACTCAATTTTTTAAAAAAGACCACAAAAAAAGAATCTCTTAATTTTGCGTAAGAAATATCTCTTATATAGATTATATTGTTTGTACTGTATATCATACAGAAAATCCAAGTATGTATTTATAGAAAAAAGGTGTATAATTTGACGAAGTCCAATACATTAACTACAGTAAGCCTTCGCGATGATGAGTAATTTGATATTTTACATAGACATCGTGCTTAATCACCTAAATATAACTCATTGTTAATTATTTTTAAAGCTTAATGTAATTTTAAATGTGAAATACTACATTCATTCGAGTCAAGCTGTTCAGATTTTACTAATTTAATCAAGATAAATAATACAATTAAATAATATTTTATAAAGCTTAGGATTAATTAATTATATTTAATAGTTTAATACATATTAGAGTGAATGTATACTTATCAAATGGTCCATAAATAGTATTAAAGTAGTACTTTATAAACGAATTTAACTTTTACAAAGAATTAACGTAGGCACCTACTTAAATAAATTATAGTTTATAAGACTTTAAGTTTTGAAATTAAATTATATAATACGTCATAGTTTATTTGTAAATGTATGAAAGACCACAGATTTATGACAGTTAATAAATCAATTTTTAAAATTTTATTTCTACGCTTCAAGTTTAAAGTTAAGCTTATATTTTATACAATAAGAATTTTTTAGGTTTCATTGTAACATTTCTCAGACTTTCAGTGTAATTTAATTATAATTTACTGGTTTAAAAGTTATACACTATATTTAGTATGCAAGTAGATCAAGCGTAGAAGAATAACATTTAATATTATTTTGTATATAAATATAATTAATTAATTTTGAGTAAATACAGTAGACGCTGCTTATAAGACACATATATAGGGTTTAGCCATTTATTAGATTCAAAATCGTCATTTTATAAATACGTAATTAAATACAATATACAATTATTTAGTTTTAAGATTTAAATTTCATAAAACAAGGTAGAAAATTTAGACATTTTTGATAACATTTTGAAATAAAATTATTTAGAAAAATCATTTTTGTTGTAGTGGTTTCAATTAATTTTTTATTTTAATATACAATACAAGTATGAGAAATTATACATCTCTGGAATAGTTAAAAATAATAATAATAATAAAAAAAAAAAACTGAAATCACAATTTATTTTAATTACTTTTTTAATAAATGATAAATATTATAAATTGTTTACATGCAAAATTAAAATATTAAATATATTTATCTGAATTCATTTGCAGTAATGATTAAAATTAATAATAAAAGTTTAAAATTTATCTAAGTTAATACATGTGTACATGTATTTAATTAACAATATGTATTATATTTGTTTAACAATATGTAATAGTACAAGTAAAATAGTAAAATTAAGTTAATAATTAATTAAAATTGTTGTTTATTTTTAAATTAAATGAATCACTTTGTGTTTTCGCGTGTGTTTATATAATATATATTATTAATTTTAAAATTAGTACACATATTGCATAAATATATAACATATGATTTTTTTTTTTTTTTGGTTGATAAACTTTTTGCTTTTCACGTTTAAATATCTTGTCGTTTACACAGACATTTATACAAAAAGCAATCTGAAGCGAAAAAGTCTTTATATCGTAGAGTATGAATGGCCAAGTAATGTCTAATATATTATTTACATGGTAGACTCGGTATAACCAAAAATAATAACTACTCCATTACTACCGTCATATAATATTTAGAGGGCGCAAGTCATTATTTTGATGAGATTACGATTTGGTCCTACAAAATACATTTATCCATTATTATACTTTGTTGGAGAAGAAATCATTCGAATGAAACCATGTGAATTCTGTAAAGTTGGTGTTCAATGTTCAATCAATCTACGCTGTCGTCTCGCACGTCGAAGTCTTCGGTAGACGCAGAAGATTGAACTAAATTAGATATTATATTTTACTCAAGAAAAAAGTGTTGCAGTCTATATGGAATATTATATTTAAGTATTTTAAAATTTTCTATTCTTACAATTTAAATATATTATCAACAATTATAATATTATTTAAACTTTAAGTTATGCTATCTAAAAATATAAGAATAAATACTACATGAAATGTTAGTTTAATAAATAGCTTTGAAAATAAAAAAAATTCTAAAAAATAAATATTAATATACTTATTTTTACAAAAAATATATGTACTTTTAGGTGTAAAAATATTTTAACATATAACTATTGCATAATCAAACAATATTAATTCATGTATCCTCATTATTATTAGGTATCTTCAACTATGGAGTTTTGTTGTTTTATAAAATGGAGAAACAAATAAGAAAAAAAAAACTGAGTGTAATAATTTACCAATAAATATTAAAGTTAAAAATAAATGTTTTTATAAAAAAATAAAATAAAGTACCTAGATAAGTTTGTCATAAATTAGGTTTTAAATAATTTAGGTACACGAGTTGAGTTAATATTCTATCTATTAAATTTATTGTATAAAATTTGAATGTCTTAAAAGAATATAAATACAAAAGTCAATTTTATAATATATTATTTATGTAATATATTTAACGATTAATCGATTGGTACTTTTTAAGTTATTTTTAATTTAATTTTAGGTTCAGTTCAAATGTTGGCAAAAATTTTGTGAACTATTGCAGACATTTTTAAAATAGTATATTGCTTTTAGCAGAAATAAAAAGATTACAATTTCAGTTTTATAAGTTTTAAATATACATTGCTTTTTAATAAATTAATGTTTTGTAGGTAACGTATTGAATTGATTTTAATAAAAACAGGGAGAGCCTTATTTAAAAATTACCGTGAATCACATAATAATATTTCAATTTTTAAAATTGTAACAAAGTTCTTACGTAATACAATTTATTATATAAAAAAATATAACACCTTTTATAATTAACAATAATATTTCAATGTGTATTATCTGCTATTCTATCAATCTCGTGAATTTTAAATCTGGATTTCACGACGTGTAGCTTTAGTGGAAAATAAAGCTATTAATTATAATTGTGCTGTTAACAATACACGAATCCCCAAAGAATCCATAAAAACTATCTAACATCAATAAAACGTATACAATTTATTTTAATCTAAATCCATGCTATGAAAGTGTATGGTCGTGTTATACCTCGGAGTTTGTGCAACCGATAGGCGAATAGATCGAAGACACGACGCACCGCACTGTTGTTGGTGGCCGCGGCATTTGTCTAATCAAGAACGACCGAGAAAACGGTTTAAGTGCAGTCTCTGGTAACAGTGGTATTAATACATGTATTATATTATATATATATATATATATGAACGAGGGACATCGTATAATATATATATTATGGACCCCCCCGCGGGGCTATTTAGCGCCAACAAAAACGCCGAATGCACTTAAAGTCGGGCGGACAGGGCGGATCGGCGTCGCCGCCGCCGAAAGCTCCTCCCTGCGTGTAGTGTTTCCCGCGGTTTTCTTTTAGATACGTGGTGGCGAGTCTTTTCGTCGCGGCTGTCGGTGCAACTATACAGTAGCTACACCACCACTGCAGTTCGGCTTCTGCGCTTCCTTCACACCAGACGACGAGCTGCAGTCCGATTCTTTCCAAAGGAAATATGTGCACATATTCACACGTATATTACTCATCATGAATTCTAATGCAATGCGCGATATAATTACAAAGTCATAGGATAGGTATGATGCACTATCGATTTAATTTGTTAAAATAACGACAATATTTAAACACGTGCAATAGAACAACAATAATAAATCTCGATTCGGTCGCGCGTGCCAACAGTGTAATAATAATAATAATAATAATAATAATAGTAATAATAAGTGGTGACGGACGGATCGTATTTTTTTTCTCTTTCGCGACGCACTTTCACCGCGCTTGAATTCGCCGACCGAGTTGTGTTAACCGTCGTCGTCGTCGTCGTCGTCGTCGTCGTAGTCGTAGTCGTCGTTAGCGGCGGCAGCTCACTACAGCGTGTCACTCGCGGTCCACTCCGTATAGTCCCGCGGCAGCCGCACAGTTGCACGCGACTGGTCGCCGGTTGCGCGCGCTCATAAAAAATATTATATATTATTTCCCGATGCCCGACGGACACGCGACCATCACATCGTAAATCGTCGTTGAATATTCGCACTCTATGCCATCGTCATATTTTATCGTTCGTGATATCTATTAAGCTTTATAGATTTTGTTTTGTGTTTCGTCACGGTTTTCGATTTCGCGGCGTTTCGTGTGCGAGGGGAGGGGGGGAGCATATGTGAGAGATCCATCGTATTATAATATTATATTATTGTTGTTGTTATTCGTTTTAGTTTTACCGTTTTCCGTTTTATTACCGACGACATTACCGAGTGTAAAATTTTGAACGAACAGAAAAATAATAACAGTTTTTAAATTACCTCGTCGGATGTATGATATTCCCACGAAATGACAACAGCCGCCACCGACGCAACCACCGGAACCTACCGGCAGAGATCTACATTTGTTCGGAGCAGGTAAAAAAAAAACAAAAAACATTTAAACAGCATATCATATGCATAGTATTATACAAGTATATATACATTTACAAACACCACCACCCCTCCACATAACTAACACTGTTGATATTATTGTCTATGATATCGTAGATATAATATAAGCACATATGTACTGTAGTACCTACTTGTATGTTACAAAAAATATCCTTTATCCGTTTATATATACTCCTCACCGATTTCATATGATGATCGTAATCCACATCTGCACTATTATATGACGTAGGTACCTAAATATAGTAAATCCAATAATAAACTGTTCAAATCGTATTCTACGGATATAAAAAATAATGTCATACATACATGAGTGTATACTTAGGTAGGTATATAATATAATAGAAAATTTTGTTACACATAAACACAGAGAGAAAATTGATTTTATTTTAAATGTTAAGTGAAAAAATATGAACGCGTTGATGGTTCACGAAAACGATATGCAGTGTTTTAATAATATGTGTTAAATTTAATTGTGTACCTGTTGTTATCTTTTTGCAAGAAAAATAAAAATATGTCAGTCTTCAACATTGAAGGTGGTTTCTAGTAAAAATTAAATATAGCAATTAGTACTTAATTTTGACGAAATTAGATATTTAAACCAAAAAAAAAAAAAAAAAATTAATAAAATACTTATTGTAAGGAGTGGAGTCTTGAAATATACCACTATTACGTATATATTATTATTTTTCATTTATAAATACAATTTAAAAAATATTTATACCGATTTTAAGCTTTTTCAATCATTTTATTCTGTAAACGGTTTTTAGTCGGTTCTAGTTTGCATTGACTATTGAATTATAATATAATATTGAAAATATGCATTATTTACGGCAAAAATAAATTCAATATACGTTTTATCAATATGAGTATAAAATAATCATAGCAGTATAAGTAAATTATAAAATAAAAGCTGACAGACGGTATCTGCATAGAATCGTTTTTCGTATACTATGATTTATCATTGAATTCAAATTTAATACATACATTACAGTGATCTATTTAATGATGAGATACATTCGACATCTGCTATACAGCAGAATGTTTTCCCCGGGTTTTGTTGTTATGTGTTCTATGGTTACGTAAGTGAAACAACGCGTGTTAACACTATTTACAGACGACCAACACGGACGATACTGTAAAATCGACATCACGCCGTGTTATTATTTTTTATATGCGTTTAGATACTAGTGGAGTATCAAGAAAATACGATGGGATATAAAATTTTATGGAACGAAAAAATCCTGACGATAGCTCCAACCGAGTCATTATAAATGCCGATAAAAAAAAAAAAAAAAATGTGTACCAAACCGCTTTGATGAAAGATAATGCTTATAGATAATACGATATTTTAATACTGTGTAGTGATGTGTAGTGATATGTGTTAGTATTTTTCATTCTTTTAAATGTTTCTTATATATTTTTTTTTAAGCTATCATTTATTGAATTTTTCTATGCTATTCTGATTATTATTTTAAAAATAACTTTAAACTATCTTTTAATTATTGATTTTTTTAATCTATCCATCTTTTGAGTACATATCATATATACATCTATTTTGAAAATAATAGTAATTTTTATTAACTCTAATATTACGTAGATAATTATTCAATAAGAGTATTAAAAAATGTTTTTATCTTTTTAACATAATTCTTTATTTAGCGATTTGTTACAAAAAAATTAACAATAGGCTTAATTGATAAAATATATACATATTAAATAGTTATTTTTATGATGGAGTGAAGAGATCTCCCTTTGGAGATACTTTATCGGGGGGGAAAAAAAAATTTTAACTGCTTAATAATATTTTTAAAATGTTAAGCCGCTATTTAAATTATTTTAAAAAGGGAGCTAATTTATACAGTATAATATAGTTTATAAATAGTTAACACTTACAAAAGCTTAAAATCAAACTTAGGTGGGCGTGTCTTATTGTCTTATTATAAATTTATATAATCGAAAATATAAGAGTACTTATTTATTATTTATGCAGCATCGTTTAGTATATGAAAATAAACTGAAAATAAATTGCATATTTTATATTTAAAAATTATTAAATAATGTTGATTAATAATATAATAATATATTACATTACATTGAGATAATTTATAAAATAAAAAACGCATTTTTGGAAAATTAGTCTCATATTTGATACATATAAAAAGTGACACTCACAATACGTATTAACGAAATTTTATTTTTGAAGTCATTATTTTGTGGTTGTTTAAATTAATGCAGAGTCTTGATTAACTTATTTAATTAATGTATTTGAAATTGTGTATCCCAAAATTCGTTTACAACTATATAATAGACTTGGTATAAATACGAGCAATTTAAAATGTTCTATATTATTCTGAATAGTCAAAGTGTGTATAGCATTTGTAGTTGTAAAATGTAATATAATATAGTATATACATTAATAATATTATTATTATTCATAAGTCTGAAGTCCCAACTCCAGACTACGTTGCCTTGACCCAATATAAATAGATATCACTGCCAAATATATTTTACTGTTATTTAAAATTTAAAAATTTTATAATGTTTATTTTCTTAATGTGATAAAACTCTTACTAAATACAACTGTCAACTTTGTGTAAATAGGTGTTAAAAAGGGTTAGGTTTTGTTAAATACATTTAGTATTATTTATAGAAATTTTCTAACTTTAAATCCTATTATAACAATAATTTTTTTACGCAAAAGTTAATACTAATTTTGATTTTGATATAATTGTATAATAATACTTAATTATTTCTTAATAGTTCGTAGCATTTTTACTTTTTAGAGAGGAAACAACAGTTATGCGAACATTTAATAATGACTTCATTAGTACTTATAACCTAATTGTATATTTATATAAATATCAGTTGTATAAAATCAGTACTGATTTGTTATTTCAATATACAAATTAACTAAATACAATTTATTTTTAAAAAAAAAAAAAAAAAAAAAAAAATGTTTTTTTCAAGATTATTTATGTTAATTATTTCTAATTACGCATTAAATCATAGGTTAGTTTTAAATATTTTTTATTAGAACTATATTCTTTAATTAAGTTAAGAAAATAATTTAAAACTCAATGTATTAAACTACTTTTACAATTATTCTAAAAAAAGAATTAATAAATATAATATTATTTAACAAATCTCACTAGTTAAGTATTTTTTCAAGAAATTTATTAAAAATCTACGAAAAATGCATACAAATCTTAAATTAATACTTCATATTTTTAGTAAATGTCTATCGAATTTATAAGTTGCTGTATGTATTTGGTTAACAGAGTTTAAACAATAATTATATTATATAAAAAATACCAAAAATAACGAAACTAATGTTTAAACTTGTTTTTTGTGTTATCTTTTTTAACAATGTAGAATTGTGTTTTATTTACTAAATATTTTCATTAAATGTTATAGTTATATTCTGTTTTTATTTATTTTCTGATAATTTGGGTAAATTTAATACATTTTTTTATTATTTTATGTCGACGTGGTTTAGATTTTGTTAAATTCAAAATAAATGTTTCATTAAAATGAACAATTCGATTTGATGTTATAGCATTAGTATGAATATGAATATTTTGATTTTATTTTTTGTTGTATAATATGGGAAGTCTTTATTTTAAATAATTTCAATACTATTTTGTTATTTGTAATAACACTATACTGAACTACATAAATGCGGATCTGTTATTTATTCCATTGCTCGTTCTAGCATGTAATTTTCTAAAATTAGTGGCTTGTCTGATTAAAATTTAAAAAAAAAAGAACATGGTCCTTATTTATTACTTGGACGGAATAAAAATACGTTTTAAGAAAATCATAAAAAAAAAAAAAAAAAATGAAAACTAAAAATAAAATTAAAAAGCTACTAAACGCTTGATATATTAATTCTGAATATTCGTTATTTTTAATAATTTTATTTAGCTATAATAAAACATATTATGATGTTGGACTCTTGAATACTGATACTACGTTTTATGTATTTAAAATAACGCGTTCTGGCTGTAGAAAATATTTTAATATTTTTTATAACTTTTAAAACGTAAGAAGCGTAATTTCTTAAGTATAACAATTTATTACATTTATTTTTTCGATTGAAGTTAGCGTTTTAATCTCTTCTAAATTTAAGTCTACAAAGGTGTGCAAGTTATTTTATTCATTTATATTGATAACATTATATATTTTATTTATTCAAAAATGTATGATTTGCATCCATGTTTATTTAGATTTGTAAAATTTAGTTCACTAAAATGTAAAAGTAATATATATATTTAAATTTATAATAACTTACATTTTTTTGCGAATTTTGAATTTGTTTATTTAGCTATAATTTTTAATCGATTCGTTCATCTATATCAGTTTTCCTAGTCTTAGACATAACATAGAGACTTCTGATTTTTTTAACTAGATTTCTATTGAGGCATTAAAAGTTAATCCGATTTTATATATTTATGGAATTAACTAAAATAGATAAAATTTAAAAATTTAAGTACAGAGTTAAATAAACAACTGCTAGTAGTCGCATCCCGTCGTTTGTAGACTGTAGTGATGAGTGATGACTGATGAGTAAGTACCGTATTTGTTACACGACATAGCTGATTTAACATCAACTAATTAAATCAGATATAGTGTTTCTACTTTAACTACATTCAAATGTATAATTATTTCATATAAAATGCAGGCCAAGCAATAATTATTTAATGTATTAAATAGTTAGAAAACGTATCGATATATATTTTGATAACTATCCATTGGGTATTGACCAAATAGTTTAATTAAAATTATTACACAATATTATCTATTTAATACATTGTAACATTTTGGCTTAAAATAAAATAATTAACATTTAAACTAATAAACAAAGTTTTTTCATAGGTAATTTATATGATAATATATTAATGTAAAATAATAGTATTGTGGGTTTACACATTTATTTTTATTTGCCAAATTACTTATATGGAATACTTTCACAATACCATATAATCGTTTTACGTTTTACTTGTAATGTCTATTTTCGTTGATATTAACCACAATTTTGTTATCAGTCAGTGATGGAACTCACTTAATAAATTTGTTCAAATCAAATTTTTATACTAGTATTCGATTTTACAACCGCATATAATTGCGCAAAGCAGATTTATATTAGTCAGTTTGTGCAAATAAAAGTAAACGGCTACTTTTATATACATTTTCATCTATCGTTAATATTAATACAATGCGAGTCAATTAAAACACGATTTTGTGTGACAACAATTTGATTAAAATTTTCTCCATTGTTGCTTTTTTATTTGTTTTTTATTTCTTATTTTATTTTGGTATACATATTATTATCACGTACATAATTATTTTCAACCAAGTTATTTTAAAAGATCCATTAATTACAAGATACATAAAAATATGCCTGCTATATTTATAAATATTATTATTGTTTATTATTATATTAGTCTAGTTTAAGTATTTCGTATAGTTGAGTTTTATTGGAACAATGTTATGATGTCTTATACGTTTTTATAACTGAAGTATAATTCCATTGAAAATTTAATAAAACTAAATAGAAAATTTGAAAATATTATAAATGGAAAAATACATTTTATAGTTTTTCATCAGTTTTATTGTGTATAATCAAAATAAGTGTATCGTATACTACCCAAAAGTCTGGTGACAAGAAATAGTTTTGAATGTATAAAAAATATCAAGCAATTTATATTGTAAAAATATTTTATATTTATTTTGTGCAACATAAAAAAAAACTATTAAATTCCATGAAACAATTACATTTATCATCACGATATCTTTAGGTACACAAGATTTCTTACCGAACAGAAGTGCGTACTTACAAGTTATAACTGTTCGTTTACTAAAACGCAAACAGGTAAATATTGTATTGGTGTAAGAAAAAACTTCTTTTATGCGATTATATATTGTTACACGCATTTTCTTCATTGTGCCGAGGCTTTCTATAACCAATGCACTATGGGTAGGTAGGTAGGTATAATATCGTCGTCGTCCGGGCTACACGTACGAGTACATTGTGCATTGTATTAAATTCGATTTCGAAACGGTTAAACAAAACAAAACAATAAAAGAAAAAAAAAATTAGTTTATAATTTTATCGATGAATAAACCGCGAAAACCGACGCGCGTGTTTATTGCCGTTATCGAAACTTGTCCGAAACTCGCGCCGACTTTCGGCACTTAATATAATAAATAAATATATTATGTCATGTATGATATTATATTGTTATAACTGCAGGCCGAGCTGTTTCGTCATTTTTTTTATATTTTGATATTTTGTTATAATATTATTACTATTATACGGTACAGGATGGTTTCTGTGAAAACCCACTCTTTTTGCGATAATTGCGCAATAAACGATAGATAATACAGACGTGCGTGTTTGTGCGCCGCTGCAGCGTCTCTATATAGTATACGATATACAAGTCTCACTGCCCCGACAATCGTCGTCGATGTGAAAGTTCACCGGATTTTCAGTGATATTTTTATTTTCACGCGCGCATTTATTCTCTTGCTGGTGCGTATTATTGTGTGTATAAATATATATATTATGTTAAAAAAAAAAGCGCGTGGGACTATTATACGTATTTTAATAATAATAATATATGCTGCCGCCATACATCGGTCGTATTTGCGCGTTTTAATTTTCCAATCGCATCGGTGCAGATATCGCACCATTTAAAATACGTGTTTTTGTATTATATTATATTATTATAATATAAGTGTATTGTACATGTACGGTTAATGTGATTAGGCAATGGCCGCCGTTATTCGATATTATAAATTATTTTATTATCATATTGTCTGTGTGCATATTATGTCTTGTACGCGTGTTGTCGACGATGTCGTTTTGCGAAAACATAAATGTATATTTTATGATTTCGCATACATTTAATCATATTATAAGCCACAATGTGATTGTCTTATCACAATGCAGCCAGTTTCTCGGTAAATTTACATTTTCGAAAACATTTTTTTTTTTGCCGTTATAGGTAGGTACTTTTAAATTTTTACATTGACAAAAAAAAAAAAAAACATAAACTATTGTTATAATAACTTAAAAATCATGTAAAAAAAATAAATTGCCGTGACAACGACTGTAATATAGTGGTTAAAAAATCACCCACTTACATATTATATTTTACACTATAATACTATATTATATATTATGGTTGGCCCGCGGAGATATGTATAAATACATGTAGTTGAGTGACTGCGTAACTTGAGGATATCAACATAATCATTATTATTATTATTCGCCGTGCGGGTATCCCCTATTGAACATGTTAATATCTTGTTTTAATAGCATAATATTATGGCTATCGCAAAAATAATTAGAAAAATGAATGAGAATTTTCCCGCGCATAGGTATAGGTAAACGTATTTTAGGTCAACGTACATGTCGATAACATGCTTCTAATATATAATATGTGTATATTACATGTATATATATATATATTAATATAATAGTACAATATGTATTACGTATAATTTATTATTCACCTGCACAACATCTCCAATGCGGGTTTCGGTGTGCAAGTTTTTTTTAGGTCAATCGCCAATGTTGTTCGCGGACGCGCGATAAGAATGACGCCAGCACCGCCGTTATCATAGTACGATAATATAAGTTTCTTGAAACGAAAAAAAAAGCAACAGCCGTTTAGAGTGCGTTATTTCATAACTATGTAGAGATACAGAGATCGAGGTAGAAAGAGAAAGAGTGAGAGAGAGAGTTAAAAAACATAAAGATGATAAAAAAAAATGTCTTTTCAAAGTAACTCACACGCTTACGTTTTTATAATATGACATATAATAATGTAATATGAATTTATCGTCGGTTATTAAACTATTTGTAGTATTGATAACAATGTATACAGTTTATACAGGGTGTTTAACCAAGTATACTCATCCCCATTTTTTCTTATGTATAATAAATTTATTTAAATACTGATTTTTGGAATTTTTAAACACATTTAAAGACCTTATTTTGGAACTTTGGAGACTAACTTTTAATTTAAAAATTCATATAAGTAGTTTCTCAGTTATTAAAATGTTCATAAGAAGGATCAATGTTTACAAATTATTAAATATTAACGTGTTAATATTAATAAATAAAATTTTCAAATCACCATAGCTCCATTATATCTTTCAAACTCTCTATCATGGACTTATTATCTTTAGTATACAAATATCATATAACTCAAAAAATTTTGTTTAAATTTAAATTTTGATATATTAAAATTTTTAGAAAAATTATCCACTAAATAATAAAAAGGTTTATATTTGAAAAGTAGTAGTTTGTATCTTCACAAGACATTCCTTAAGTCGTACAAATAATCTTTAAGTATACTTAAAATTTCCAAAAATAAGATTTTAATCAGAATTGTATTATTGAATTAAAAAAAAAAGTTGAGACTGTTAGATGAATTACTCTGTATAAATTTACAAAGTTCATCCGAATTTCAGTAAGTAGAATTGAGTGTTGATGCGGAGTTTATGACTGATTAGTCGGAAATTTGCATGTTAATGATTTAAGTTGTTTAATCACCACATCTATGATAGATCAAAATATTAAGAAACTTATGGCTCCTCTTACCAAATGTATTGCACGCAGCTCCATCACTTATCAGTATTATTCATTTGATATCAATCACTGTGCGTATTGTTCCCAAACATGTGCTGTACGTGTTTTTAAATAAATGTCTATATTTTATTTTTTTCAAATAATTTTTTTTTTTTTTGGTAAGACAAGTGTCGGATAAGTTTAAACAATATTTCTGTGGACCATTCAAGAAGACGGTTTTCTGGCATAAAACAGATATTTTTGAGAAATAAATCAACATTTGTTTTGTGAATATGGCATGATAGTAGCTGATTAGCGTTAATGAGCGTAACGTTATAAGTATTCAGTAAGACTTTTCTTATTAATATTATACGTAATAATAATAATCATTCATAGGTATTCAATTAGAAAATAGATTTTGCGTCGTGTGTATTATTTACAATTAAAGGTTATCGATCGTTTTATTATTGCATTGTATCGTATTCATATAATGATGAAATATTTTAAGTCATAAACTTGTGATGAAGTGACAGGTTTGAAGGGAATCCATTTACTATTTTAATATAATTATTATAATTATGTTATTTCTGTACATGAGACATAATATTGTTTTGGCTAATACATCGGTAGGTATAATTATTATTTTTACCTCGTGATGCATACTTTTTTTAGGGAAGTGTACACCGTTGACGCTTTTAAATTATTCTCCACTGTTGTTATTAATAGTATTTCTACACGGTCGGTTTAACTTTAATACATAATTTATTTTATGAAGTTTTTTAATTTTTCGTATTTCACGCGAACACTAATAAGCATTGTGTTTGATTAGTATTGTTTAACGTTAGAACTATTTTTTTTTGTATTCTTAAAAGAAAAATAATATTACACATCTTATTCTATTTTTTTATGTGTACATATTTCACTATAGATCAAAATTTATTAATAAATAATAATAATAATAATAATAATAATAATAATAATAATAATAATAATAAGTATGTTCTTTTATTTTTTCTGACTATATAGATTAATTGTGTGTTATGAATTTATGGGCTTACAATAAATTATATTAGATAGGGTACAATGTAAAATTAATGAGTGTGTTTTTTTATTTAACTCTTCCGACATTGATTGATTATTTTGTTTTAAAGTTATTAACTAATTTCTAATATTTGTATTTTGGCTATAGAATGCAAATAATATTATACAATATTGATATTTGATATTATACAGTAAACGTTTTTTTTTTTTTTTTTGTTTTAATTAAATTAACACAATTTATTATAATAATATAGATACTATATAATTATTCTTTATGTAACCAAGTAAAATCTTCATTTGAGATCACTAAAACAAATCTCTATTAGCATATTAGCTATTTGTTTTATTCGATTTAAAAATATGCCTCTTATATAAGCGGCACTTGATAAACTTATTTGTAAGGGTTGAAAAGCATGGGCTTTATTTTTGCATAATAGCTTTCTTATTTACATGAACAAAATATGCTTTGTGTATTAAACAAATTTGAATGAATTGGCTTGGATATATTTCAACGTGTGAATGGGTATTGTATTTAAATTAAACTATATAAATATGTATATGTAATATACTTTATAAACAATATCATAGGTTAGTATTCATATTTATATTAAGTACAGTTATTTTGGAAAGAGGGAAGGTTAATTTATATTTAGGAGGGTTAATTTTTCATTTCAGATTAGCAAATGTTCTTAAATAAGAAATATAAAATCTATACAAATGATTGTTAAAACGGTTTTTAATAATTTTTTTTTAAAACAAATATTAACATTTTAAAGATTTTTTGACTGCTAAAACTATTTTCCACGTATGTAATGAAACAAAAGTTTAGTATGTATGATTGTAATTCAAAGGGTTTTATTTAAGTAATTGAAGTTTGGTATTTTATAGATTTAAGGATTAAAGTATATAATTATTTAATATTTAAATATTTTTATCAAAATATATCGTAGTTAATATTGTTTTATAAATTAAATTTTGCTATTCCTTAATGCGTGTTAAATTTTATTGTGGTAAATCTTAATAATTGGCATCATATGTTAAATAAAACTATAAACCTCTTATACTATTACTGTCTTACTGTCAATACAGGAATAAAAATCATTCGAGACACTAAATCGGAAAAATACCCTGTTTGACGTTCCGGAGATTACCTTCGGAAAAAAATCACGTTTGTATCGACTGTACACGAATATTAGCATTTACCACTTGTTATATATTTTTCTTTTTTTATTTGAGTTTTTGACATATGTGTTTACCCCGCGGGTATACACCGTATGCATATGTATATAGAAGTAAAGCCAATAATAAATCGAGTATGCTGCAGAATAGATATTAAATTCCTCTGCAGCTCCTGTTGTACGAGTAGAAACTACCCCACCGTTATCTGCACATTATATCATGCCTCTCTCTCTCTCTCTATATATATATATATATATATATTAATAATATTATACAATAAATAGTGTGAGGAGACGTGGTCGTTGGGATTCGTGTTCAACCTCCTTCATCTAATCTTTTCACTACTCCACGTTTCACGTCACGGACATTTCGTGGCTTATTAATCCACCGGTACACCGGCACGTGAACGTTTTTTCCTTGTGGCTTGTGGGTATATAATACGAAGTATGTACACCTAATACAAAGATAACCCTATAGGTATAGTCAGTTAATAGTAGTTTAGACTTGCACACGAATTGCAAGGAATTATATGATTTTTCGGACGTAGGACATAGCTAGGCGGTAGAGGTACAAAAGTAACCGACTTGATTAACGACTAGGATTTGTCGGAAATTATATGTAGGTAGGTATTAGCGTGTGTTTTATATGTGTATAACTAAATTGTCTATTAACTACGTGTGACTGTTTTTCCATGCAAGGAGTTTTCTGACTGTGATAATAGTTTTAGCAGCTTAAATGGGTGTTGTTCGTGATGGCTCTAAAATACTATAATATGAACCATTGCCGTTGATACTTCTGCAGAAAATAAGTCTAAGAAGACCGTGTTTTTCATATTTTGTTTTATTTTAAATAAAAAAGCTGCCATGATAAATAAATGAAAATAGTGACAAATGTTTTGACGTTTTTAAGCATGGGTAGTAAAACGTTAAATCATTTTTAATTTTTATCTTACAAGAAAAACAACTTTATCGTGTTACTATACTTATTATATTTTAAGGTATAAAAATATAATACAATAGATATCTGCAAGTTTTACAGAATTCTAGATGTACAAAACGTTATTTATACCGTTTGATTTGAATAATTAGTTCTAAAGAATTAACATATTATATTGTCAATAATTAAAGTTATATTAACTGATTCATTTGAATAATTTGATTATATGCAGATTTAACTGTATTATCTTAATGTCCATTAGATCATTAAAAAAAATTGTTCCATTAACAAATTTGAATAATAGTTTTCTTGCTTAATTGCTTAATTCAAAATATTAACTGTAGCTTTAATAAAATTATAATATTAAATGATCATTACATAAAAACAACCTAAATTTAATTGAAAATTAATGGTGTAAATTTGAGTCAAGATTTATGCTACTTTTCTTCTTTTACGGATTTTATAAATAAATTAATATAATATATATAAACACTTGCATACGTTATAGTAAGTGAATACAATGAGCTATTGTAAAGTATGATATATTTTTTAACAAGAAAATTATCGATTATGGAGTACTTAAAATTAATATATTCATTAAGCGTTTTATTTTAATCATTTGACACTAATTGTTGTAAGTATTATATGGGTGATTAATTATACTTAAATTAAGTATCCATTATGTTTGTTTAATCAATAGTTTAAAGAGAACATAAATGTCATTACCTACCTCTATATAACCAATTAGTACAATATTATAATTTTAAAAGTAATGGTTTTTTTCTATCAACTATTTGATTCACGAGTAACATAATATATAACGTATATTATATAGCTAGTAAGATAATTTAAATATAAGTCTACCGGTAAAATATATTTATGAAGAAGAATAAACAGCAGAATACTAAATTAATATCAATTTTATGTAAGCTCAATCTTCATTTAAATAAATTTAAAACTAATCGATTTCTTCTATAAATAATATCCTACATTTCAGATAATTCGGGATTCTTATATTAACCACTCGCATTGACAAAAACAAACTGTTCAATAAATTAAATAGAAACGACAGTTTTTTAATGCAGCTTGAAACTAGTTTCGATCTCCTTTGTGTTATATTAGTGGGGAAACATATTGTGATATTCCGTAAAAGGAAATATTTAAAAGACGAACGCCACATTCTTTGTATGATACAAAAACCATGGGCGCTAAAGAAACTATGCTTATTTTAAAATCATTGGTTGCGTGGGAATTTTTATTTTTTATCTGCAACCAATATCATCGTTTATAATATAATATTATAAGCACCATACAAGTATTTTATGTTTTGATGCGTCCCCACGGATGTCTGACACTATGGGTTAAGGACTAAAGGCTTTCAGTTCTTCTTTAATTTTGTTCAATAATAATTTATATAACTGGGCATGCGAAAATATTTCAGCAGTATGAAACGCGTTGCATTCGTTGCGTATACTAAACATAATTGTCTCGGCTCTTGGCTATTTTTTATGTGAGTACGTATCACCTACCTAGAAATATATATGCTAATTTCGCTAGAAATTTGATTTAAAATACAATAAATAACAATATAAAATGGGTACTTTAGAATATTAAAAGTTAAATGATTGCTGTAATTATGATTATCGTTGTCTGTCTTCACTTATTTTTAAAACATTCATAAATTTCAAAAGTGTTTAAATTGTTTTTACAACAAAATATGGTTGAAACCGTTTTTTTTTTTTTATAGGTCGATTTAACTTAATTTTCATGAAATAATAGCATTATTATGATGTTGGACACCTGCTAAAATGTGTTACTAATGACAAGGGACGAATATTTGCCAAATTGCAGGTTTGTCGGTGGCTGAATACGTCGTAGTCAACGGGTCATGTTTTGGCCGACCGTGTTGGCGTTGTTGCAGTTGGCCGCGAACGGACGGACGGATGAATTCGTTCTCGGCTATTTGACGGGCTCGAGGAGACGACCAGGCGACATTGGTTACTCGAAACCCGGTCGCACAATCAGTGGCGCGATATCGTTGGCCGTCGAGGAGATAAACGCGGGATTATTTAAGGACAAAGGTATATGATATCAATATAAAATATTATTTAATGAGTAATGACCAATGATTGAGCAAAAAGCATTAATAGATTAACCCAGAAAATCATCCCGTTGATAATTATTATACAGTATGTTTAAAGAATAATTTGAAATGTGATGTAATTTAACGAATAGAAATCCATTTCGCTTGCTAATTCTTCAATTTCCGCTAGTTTCTTGTAACGTACTCCACAAATTGCACACGAATATCAATCATCGAACACCGTTTCTATCGTGAGTCGTTAGTGTACTTATTAATAATTCATAGAATTTGTAGAAAATTGCTTTTCCTTTAAATTATATTTTTTGTTTTTATATCCGAGGATAACTCTTTATGCAAAACCTTTGTCGTTAATATAAATTAAGTGTAGGTAGTTATAGATTAAAGATATATAGTTAATTTTAAATGTCACATTGCGTTTTAAACTAAACTAGTATATGTCTGTCAGTCAGTTTTATGTAGTTTTTTTTTTTTTTTTTAACGAGTGACGCACATCTGGAATGAATCCGAAGAAAATTAGCATTTCGTTTTTATCTTGTAATTTAAAGTTTTTTTTTGTTTAAAATGAAAGTAATTCTGCTGTTTCTAAATACCACTCGTTTGATTGAAAATAAATGAGGTATAAAATCCGAAATAACTGTAGGTACTATAATACAATACGCGTTTTGTATAAAATCTACAAATTCAAGAACTTGCATAGTATAAAATATAATATTTTTAAATAAATGTCAACTTTTAATTTGGAAATTAATTAATTGAATAAATATAAAACGCGTGTTATAATCTTAATTGGATATACATATAATTCATTATAACATTATTTACCTTCAATTTTTCATGGCTTTAAGTACAAATAAAATTAAGATATTTTAATTAATTCCGTCAGCTAAATTTCACTAGTTACCTATTTATTTTCAAAAGAGCATACTAATATTTTGATTGATTAAAGTTCTAAAGAATATAAATTGTTTAATAATTTTTAATTGAAAATATTATTTAAACGATCAAGAAATAATAAAATAAATAATATAATAATTATTTATCATGTACTTTTTCGTTTTTAGTTACTGAATTGATTTGATAGAAAAAAATTGTCATGAAATATTTTTGCATTTTATTATCGGCAAGGAAGGTATATTAATATATTATGAATAATATTTTATAACTATTAACGTTAAATCAGTTTATTACAAGAATATAAAATTAATATTTTTATGCAGTAAGTTTTTCTTGTTTTATCTATCTAAAAACATTTCTAAAACTTTTTCGGTTGAAGATAAACAAAGTTTTTAGTAAACTTATTTTGGAAAAAGCTATGTATCGCTTCATAAAATCGAACCAGCAAGTTTAAATTGCATTTATATTATAATATGTGTTTATATATTAATAAATAATTTCGTTTTTTGTTTGAAAAATATCAAAGGTTAGAGTTATTAGTTTATTATGAAATATAGTTTTGTTATTTTAAAGTATAGTAATAATTTTGCACACTATAATTTTAAATTAGAAAATATGGAGTGATTACTGAAATAATAAACTTATGACGTTATTATTATAATATGATTCTCACATTTAATTTATCTAGTAATTTAATGAATTAATAACGAGTGCGTTCTTTTATATCATGTTTAAAATAAATACAACATATTAAATTTAGAATTGGTTATGTGTTTAGTTTGTAAGTACAAGGAAATTTAAAAAAAAAGTTTGAATTCTGTTGATTTTATTTATTCTATGAGATCTATTAGATCCAGTATAAATTGTATGCAAGTCACAAAAATCATACTTGATTTTTTTTATTTTATTTCCTGGATATTGTACATAAAGGCGGTTTTATGAATACATGTTAATATCTATATGTATTCGAAAACATAAATATTGCGTGATTCAAACGACTTTTTTATTGAAAAAAAAAATACAAAAACTTGCATATAATAAATGCTCGTGACACGTATATAGTATATTATTTCGTTTACCCATTGAAAAAATAATACAGATTTCTCCTGACATTTTGATTATACAGAGGGTTTATAAAAATACCTAATCATTCGGTTCGTTTCATATTTTTGTATATTTTTATCGTCATTTTTGTTTTATTTTATTTTTTTATGTATATGTAACAGGTCATTCGTTGAGTTTTCTGGTAGCCGAAACGTATGGAGAAGAATCGACTAGTATACTCGAGACCGCGGAATTGTGGAAGAAAAATATCTCAGCTTTCATAGGACCACAAGAGACGTGTTTGCATGAAGCAAGAATGGCCGCTGCCTTTAACCTGCCGATGATTTCATATGTTAGTCAGTATAAAAATATTATTATTTTTAAATGTTCAGATTGTATTAGTCTAGTGATGAGTAATACTATGTATAAATTACTATTTCCATTAGATGAGATATTTAATAGCAGTGGAGGAGGGGGCATTTATTTAAAATTGCAATAAATGAATGAGCGGTGCAATATTTTTTAAAGTAAAAAATTATGTGGTTTAGTGAATTATTATTCCAGATAATTCTTTTATTATCATGTATTTTTGATTCATACTCTTAATTTTTTTAAGCATAAAAATATTTAAAATTAAAATGTTCGCTCTAGATTCAAGAACATAGGTCTAGTATATTATAAAACGTTATTCAAATAAAGTTTATAAATTTTTTTTTTTTAGTTCATGATAAACTTTAAAAATTATTGTAATTTAATAATGCATATTAGTGTATTTTTCATTTTTTTCCTACCAATTTTTCAAATGTATAACATTTTTCTTCACTTTCATTATTTCTGAAAAAAATAGTACGATTATATTTTAAAATTGATAATAGTTAACATAAGCTAGTGTATTTAATCTGTAAATTAAATTTTTTCTTATTTTGAGTACTAAGCATATTATTTGTGCTAAATACTTAATTTATGATATATTTGTATAAATATACTGGTTTATAAAGCAATTACTGCAATTGACACGAATCTTTCGTATGTTCGTATCGAAGAAATATTGCCTATAAACACGTTTTATGACCGATTTTCGTGAATTAATTCAGAGAGGGGTTTTCTATATTATGTTGTAGGATTATATTCACACAAATTATTTCATATACATCTGTTGGTGAGTTTGAAATTAAACTTTCGTCGTCTGTTATTGAGGGGAAATAATTTGTTTTTATCCAATACTCGAACAATATTTTTGTAAATAATTGTAATGCTCATTCTTTTGCTCATTACATGAAAACTATCAATACGTTGAATGTTTAATTAAAATCATATAGGATGTTTATGACTAAATAATGAACCTAAGATCTTCGTTCAACGAATTTCACACACACACACAAGTTTCACAAAGAATTAAAAGTAACACGTGTTTTAAATATTTATATTCACACTTAAGTATTATTATTTTTTGGGCATGATTAAATAATTTTTTATTTAAAATTTATGGCAGAAAATTAAATTGTCTGGAAAGTTTTTGATACAGCGATTAATTTACAGTGTGCAATGAAATATCAATGCGAGTTAAAATTTTAAGTTTTTGTAACAGTCAGTTTTAATATTTTTTGAAATGTCCATAATTTCTGGAAATTACGATCCAAAGTTTTCGGGAAAACCTTGGAAAGTAAATGAACATTATGCCAAAATGTATCTATATGAATAATATACGCATAACTTTTTATTCTTCAAATTTAAACTGTTAATCGCGTTTAAGATACGCATAATCTAAGTTTGTACGCTATAATGACTGGCGTATATATTTTAAGCTTTAGTATTATTCTTAACGGCTAAAGCAATAATAGTTTTTCATTAACTTGATCGTAAAACGTACCTAAAATGTAAATAGCTATTTTTTTTTTTATTGAAAAATTCACTCTATTGACTAAATAATATGTCCACATTAACGAATAATGTAAAATGTTTAACTATCAATGTATCACATTTTTGTATGTATAACTATAATTTCGATTACAATTGTCTGTCCTAGTTTCTCGTTTCGTTTAACTGTAAAACAATTTGGTTCTGTATGAAGATTAAAGTGCAGTAAATGGGTTTGCGAGTAAACTTTTAATAGAATCTAACATAAACAATATATATATATATATTAAATACATAGAGTGCATAGAAGTATCGGTTACTAAAATTCGATATCTGATACGACGTGGCTCATTTAATTGTGTGTTCCATATCTGCTCGATAAATTCTAAATATTGTATTGCAATAAGCTAATGGAGTTTTACACGGTATTTTGGATGAACAATCACAACTTTCTGACGAGTAAAATCACCAGCTTTGTGAAAAAATCACTACTAATAGGCTACAAGTTTTAACACATTGAAAGTTGTAAATTTACTTTATAATTTAAACAAATTTTATTTATTGGCTTTTTTTTTGAAACCGGTGTAAAGCCGGATACTTTTTATGATAAATTTGTTAAAAATAGACTACTATTTAATATACATGCTATATTATTAGAAATATTACAAACATAATGATGATGGTAATTTTATTTTTTATTTTAACAAGTTTTACTTTCGAGTTTAAATAATTAATCAAAAACGTATTTTATTTTGTCACTTTTGATAATACTGTATTTGATTATATTATATTTCGTTATGATATTGCATAAATTTTTATATTTTAAACTGTTTATTATTCTTATAATAATATGTTTTATAAAAGTAAATTAGTTACCCATGGTCTTTTAATGAAATATGTTTTTTTCGAAATATATTATTTTGTATTATTTTTCACATTTGTGTGTTTTCATGTTTTTTTTAATCGTCTATTTCATTTAGAATCATCTGAACGGATCATTTATTTTTTGTGTTTATGATTTTAAAATATGAAACTGCACGAAGTAACATAATCACAAATGTTTTTTTTTTATAATATAAGGTTATACTTTTGGTCGATTCCTATGGAACCAATTATTACTCAATAATCGATGTATACATTTAATTGTTATCATTTATTGTTGAAACTTGCAAGCTTGCTTTGTTACATTTGAAATTAACGATACGATCTGTACACAGATACACTTGTATCGGCTATATCTTTAAATAAGGAGTATATTTTTGAAAATTTTTTTTTTAAAACCATTTGTTCTAAAACAATGAATATTTACGTAAATGATCTTTTTCTAAAAATAATTAGTTTATTTTTTAAGGTATCCGTTTAGAATTAAATTTCGTCACTACCGGTTTGTTGTGCCACTACAATGACTCGTCTTACAACTTGTTAAATCCAAATAAGCAAGTTTTACGATAAAAACTAAAGATACTTATAACATAAGAAGGAAGGTAAACGACGTCATTATTGTACAATAGTTGTTAAAAAATACAAAACTGCTTTGTACATCCTAGTCGCGCGTTCCAATGACCAAATTATGAGGGATATTAATAATAGTAATAATAATAATAATAATAATAATAATAATAATATAATTAAATATTAAAACGACAACGTTGAAAACCGTTGTAATTTATGACTTTCGCGGTGTTTGGCGTGTGTCTAATTGGAACGGTTGGTACTTTGATCATCAAAGTTAACGAGCATAATATTTTGTCCGCGTAATGGAAAGTAGTTGAAAAAAAACCAACAGACATAAAAATTTGGAGTACATATAATAATACGATATTTTAATAAAAAAATAATATAATAATGTATTGTTTATTCGTGAGCGAGTATTACAGAGTGCGTTGTCTGTGGTCAATGGAATAACGCACTGGTTAAGTCTATTTTTAACGTGATACACGACGCACTCGAACTTGGTTGAGGATTTTTATTATTACATTTTTTTTATTTTTTTTTTTTTTGGCGTTTGTTAATGATGCAAACACAGTTGTCCCGTTGCCCTATCATCATCGAGAGCTTCATTCATTCTGTACCTCATTGTCGATATGCAGTACTTCAATCGGTATAAACAACGTCATAACTTAAAACGACACTATAACAAATAACAATATTGATAAACTTACACAATACATTATATATTTATATGTATATAAGAGTGTTTATTGAAAACCATATTATACGCCACTATCTTTTAGGTATAATGTATATGACGTATTATAGATGTATCATTGCAAATGTACGATATAGATAAATATCGTTATAATTCGAAGGTGCTATTCACTGTCAGTAGTATCATATTATTAAATTATATTCCGGGGAGGGGATAAATAAATATCAAATGTTTTGTTATATTATTTACTCCATAATGAGTATTGTGAGTGATGGGCAGGTATTATGAAAAAATATTATTAGATTCAAATGCACATATTCTGACCAGGGACGTCAATGCTCGATTAAGAGTTGCGGTAGGGAAGGCGGTGATTAAAGTACATTAATTTAAATGTTTATTGCTTAAAATTCTCACATTTAATACATTTCTTGATTTCATTTTCATATTCAGTTTTGAATTTAATATAAATAATGTTGACAATTTTATTATTTTTGATTAGAAGACTTTGCTTCCCGCTCGCACAGCTCGCCTACCCTTTTTTTATTTTTAAAATATCTGTACAAATTTTTTTTTTTTGCTGTTTTTTCTTTTATATTTACTAAAATAAAAATGATGGTACTTTTTTTTATTTAATAGAGAGATGCAATAATTACTAATTTAAAAAGGTCAAGGGTAGTAAAAAGTGATCTACAAGATATATTACGCTTGTAACTAGCGTTACTTCTAACTACCAATTTATATTTATAAATACGGGTTTTTTTGTTGTATATGGGTTTGAGTCTAAAAATTATATAATATATTGTTCTCGAATTTTTTTTCGAAGATTCTTGACTATTAATTTACACATTTACTTAGTATTTTTTTGGCAAAAACTTCGAACCCCTGTATTATTTTCCCACGCTTCATTCGTTCCATTTATGTGCTCAGCCAACAGATATCTATGTAATACAGTTGGTGGTTGGCAACATTTTGAAAAATAACAAAAAATACACATCTAGCTTTATGCAACTTATATTATGGTATAGTAGATACCTACGTATATACTGATTATACTGTTAATAAAATACGTTTTTGCAATAAATGTAAAAATAAATATACTATTTTGTTTAGATTTGTGAAATATTTTACGTTTTTCATCTTTATTATCCTATAGTCTACACTAAATGTCCAAATACTATAATTATCGTAATAATATAAATTTGCATACGACCGTGTAGATAGTAAGGAATACAATTTTTCGTTAAAAAATAGCTTCTTTTAAATTTTTTTATTCTCAAGAAATGCGTAGATACTCTACGTTAGTATTGTGAATACACATTTATTACATTTGCATGGGCCATAAAACTTATTTTAAAGCCATCTATTGATTTATCAGAAACAATATATTGTTTTATTTCAATGTTTTGAATACATTTTGTTCATACGAAATTGTATATTTATAAATGTACTTATATATTTTGATTAATTTGAACACTATTTTTTTTTTTTACCAGATATATGTTATAAAAATAAAATAACTTTGGTTTATTATTTTGTATTATATTTTATTAATTTTGAAATAAATACCACTATATTAAGTAAAATAACCAAATAAATTCAGTTCAAGCTGTATTCATTTAAGTTAAAGGAATAAAACACAGTAAATCAAATTTTTTTTAAAATATTTACATATTTACTGTGCGTTTAATATAATTCCATATTAGGAATTATATTATTATTATTATTTAAATCATAGGTTATTGATTTATGCAATAATTGTTTGCATTATTGTTATTTATCTTGTAAAATTAAATATTTACTTTTTAGAATTGTAGTAAATTTCCTATACTTTTTAGTAAAAAATGATTGGGTTAAGAACTAATTAAAGCGTTTTTTGTATGTACTTTAGCAAACAATATTTTACCTATAATTTGGAGTGGAAAATATATTACCACATAAATCTTTTATATTTTTTTCAATGAAAGTTATATTCATTAAGATGTTATGTTTCATAATATTATGATAGTGTGTTCAAAAGTTCAAGTCATAAGTCATAACTCATATTAATACTGACCCACCCTAATGATTAATGAATAAAACATATTATTTTAATAGTCTACGTGTATCGTTCTAAGAAGAGTTATTTGTGGTTTTTATATATTTACATTCAACAACGGGACTTGTGAAAAAAATAAAATAAATAATCACGACACAATTGATGTTGATTTTAGAAAAAAAAATAATATAGTCACAACAATTTTAAATATATAAGAAAACAACACTACATAAACGTTCGATACAACAATGATACGAGGTCGGTAATAACTTTAATCGATGACTAAACCAACCTGCTGGTATCGGTATAATATAATAGATGTGATAAACAATAATACAAAATTATTTGCCAAACAATTGGGTTTATTCATCCCAAGTAATTTGTATTCTTCGAGCAATATATGCGTCACGCTGTTTGCACGAGCAATAAATATTCTCTTAGTTCTCCATATTTATTATTAATTTTCAATTGTATATTTTCTATTATATATTAAATATAATTAATTTACGGCGTGAAAAAAAAAATGAAGCCCTAGGGCAAGTTGAACAAATGATGAGATCTTAAATAATATAGCTTATATATATTTAATCAAATCACGATTTTTACGAAACAGGAATGGGTCTTATTACTCTTCAAAAGGGGAGAAGTTAATTGAGGTTCAAATATTTTACTAGTTGTATTTTAAAGTTGTTTTTTCAAAATCTTCATCAGTATTGCTCATTATGATGGTTGTTGGAGCATGCGTCGTTAACAATCGAAAATTGACAAAATACCGAACAATTTAATCGACCACCCATATACGGTACATGGAAATAAAGTATATAATTGTGTATAACTCAGTAAAACTATAAAACTGAAGATATCAGTGTTCATTGCCACAATAATAGATAATAGCCGATGTCGAAACTTATCATAAATTATAATGTTATATATTTAAACATAATGTGTAATAAATAATAATAATATTACGATAAATCGCTCATCGACGCTTATCAGTCGTTCGAACAAATAGTCCAAAACTAGCTTGAAACCCAATTACTTAATTATTCATAAATTACTATATTCTTCGATGGCGATATTTTACGATTATTGTTAATATATATATATATCATAATAATAGCCATAGGAAAATAACTAGCTTAGTCTCAAGGGAAGGGGCGGTTACTGTCTCTTTAGTCATTCCCTTAAATTCACCAATGTTAAGAAATTTGGAGATTACAAGATATCTCTTGATATTATTGAAACACTCGCATCGCAAATACGAATGTTGTGCGATTTATCTGCACGAGTCTATATTCTGTAAATAAATACATATGTGTGTACAAAGTACGTAGATAATTTAGAGGATGTGCAGTTCAAAGACCAATAAATCTAATACACTGTTACGAGGAGTATATAAATAAGGGAGTGTTGCTAAATTTGGGTGTACATTGATTTTATCGGCCAATAACCCATCGCATGTTTTATTGAATTGGAAAAATATTTACAACTGCAGTATATGTATATATATATAATATATACTATTATCTACTGGGGTATATCATCGTGTATCTTCCGAGGCTGAAATGGTCGTGTGGGTACACCGCAAACGGACGCGCGGATACTGTTTATCGGAGCGGTTAATCTATCGTATTTACCTTGCTCGACTATTCGCACGATTTCTCGCCAACTACGAACAAACATTAAACGTTCCGGTTTCGATGTAAATTGGCCGATTTCATAAAAATGAATAAATAATTACAATAGCCAGGGCTGAATACGTATAATTCCGGGGAAATGGTACGCTATCTGTATATTAAATAGTTCATACGATATAATGTTTAGCCGCGTATACTATGAACTTATTATTATTGATTTTACAATATATGGAATGTAACGAGAAGAACGAACAAACGTTATCAAATACGTAATAAATCTAATGATAATTTTTTTGGTGTCGTGTATAAATATTACGATTTTCAATAAATAAATATCGGCAGTAGAAGAAATAATTACAAATTTACAAATATTTATTTTACACAGTTATAATAGGTACATCATAAGTTATTACAAGATTAATTGCATACTTCCTTGTTATTTTTGCTACACCTGCATGCATGTAAACACGGTGTACTGGTATACTATGAGCTTTAGTTATAACACTATAAAAAGAAAAAAATACATCAAATACAAAATAGAAGTAAATTGAATCCACAGGTTGTTTCATTTAACGAACGGAAGGCATGTAAAACAGTTCGCGATACGAATAAGTTTAGCGAGACATGTATAAATCATTTATTATTATTGTAATTATTTGTTATATCGAATGTTTATTGTAACGCTTAGACTTTGTTTGTGATAATAGTTGAATCCGTTGCTACATGCAGGTTGTACCGATCCGAAAATACTTTAATTTGTTTACATAAAATAAATACCTTTAAGCGCATACAATTTATGTGTATAAGTAATTTTATTTCTAAGGATATACCATGTTTTTAACCAATGAATATTCATGTGAGTAATAGTGAGTAATAATATGTAAAATTTTTATCGGAATCAAAAGTATTCTTTTAATTCTATAATTTAGTTATTCCGATCTATGTGATCAATTATGGTCGTTTCGTATTCATTGATGCGATGAGTTATATTTATTTCGATACTTACCTTATCCGAAAGTACAAGAACTAATATGATTTTTATTTTATTTATTTATTATTATTATTTTTTTTTTTTTTTGGCAACTTCGTCGAAATAACAGATTTTCTTCAGTGGTTTTCATCGACCGACAGAATGAAATGTACCGGAAAACCTACTCGAAAATGATTAGAACCAGAAAACATTTTTCTTGATCGAAATAAAATGGCTTTTGGTTTATTGGTATAGGTATAAGTTTAACGGTGCAAAAAAAAAAAAAAATATATGCTCTATTGGTAATATTTCCGATCGCTGCGCAAAGCGACGACATATAGTATAAATTTATATAAATAAATAAAAACAAAGATTCGAACGATGATGGTTATTATATTAATCTGTAACAGTAGCGTGTTCACGATAACGTGATATCCGTGAAGTAGGTAAATATAATATAAACCTATAACTACGTGAAACGAATGTAGTTAAATGGGTTTCATATAATGTATTCAACTGTCATTCTACAAATTAAACCGTTCAGCTAACGAGATTCAGTAAATATGTGTCGCCCGAGGGAACAGTTTACATGACTAATAAATAATCATTAGCCCAGACATTATAGAAATCGGCAATGTAGCTGAATCCGTTTGTGAAAAAAAAAAAAACAGACGGACGTGATATGCTTTTGTGATGGGTGTGCGTGTGTGGCGTGTGCGTATGGAAACAAGAACAACAACCGTAGACAATTCATTTATTTTTATTAGTACCTATAAAGTTATTAGCTAGTTTTCCGGCGCTGAAATATACACGTTAGTTCATATATGTTACATTTCGTATATATTATGCGACGTGTGTATAGCGTTGGAATAATAATTTTCAAACAGTCCGCGCACAAATAATTTCAGTCTTTTCGTATTTTCAATTAAAAAGATTTTTTTAAATTTCAAATCTATGTCGAAATACTGCTGAAAGTAGTACAATTATTTGGATTTCAATCGTTTTCTTTTTTTTTCTGATTATCGAAATGAAATATTAATAATGAATAACTGTCTACACATTTTTAATGAGAAAAATATTCCTTTGTTGTTGTTTTTTTTTTTGTGAAGAATTTAAGAAATTTTACTTATTCATACTTATGTTATTTACTATGGTACCTATAGTTATATAGTTTAATGATTAGTTCAAAGTATTGAGTATTAAAGTGTACTGCAATTATAACTATCACATGGTTTTTGCGAAACACTATTTAGGAACCATCACATTCAATCAGTGTAAGACTATAATGCTATAATAACATAAAAATAAATAGTACACTTTCTAAAATTGGAGAAAAAAATTTCGCCTCTATCACTGGTATAAATTATTTACTAAAAAATATTCTGAAAACTAATACATTTAAAATGCATTCTCTTCGATACTATCGTTTAAATAATGGTGGCGAAGTATTATTTGATTGATTAATCAAAATAATTACAGATTTAGTGGAAGTGATTAGTAATAATTCATAATTGTTTAAAACATTAGTTATTTTTAATGATAGGTAATTAATTGCTGCCTATAAAATATCTATACCCATCATATATGATAATACCCAACAACTACTCACCTCAATAAGTCATAACTTTATAATTTTTATTGAACAATTAAAATGTAAATTAAATGGAACCGTTACTAATACGCATTGACTTCTGAAACAAAACCAGTTTGAAAGATCTGCGTAGTATGTGAGGTTATGAAGAAGCGAGTGTTTTTAATGTGGGTCTATTATATCGTATTTTATAAATGGTACAGAGAGGACAATAAGACAATTTTAGCAAGTTCATTTGTTATTCAGTTGCATCATGCACAAAACGAAACGAACTCATTTTTCTTTAACTTTTAACTATCCGAGCAAAAATATAGTGGTGAAAAAAGCAGTTGAATGAATCAGACATTTGTAAATTGTGACTACCATTTTACAATTTATCTTTTTTTTATTCAACTCGGTTTAACCCTCCTTTTCATTTATACGAAAAACAAATTGCTCTTCTCCGTCGCAAAACTAGATAAATTTAAAAATGAGCTTATGCAACGTGAATCCTCTGACGTAGGTTTTATTACACTCTCTCTTATGCATACTTCGTGAAAACTTAATTTGATTTCAATTTAATTCATTGAACCTTGAAGATAGAAAATGACCACCCGAGATACATATTATTTATAGTTGTAACAGTAATTAAACAAACTATGACACGTTAATAATTATTTTAAAATTTAATTTATTTAGGATAAATTGTTAAATAAATTGTGAACATTAAAATGCAAATAAATTCATCACTACCGTACTGGGGTTTGTTTCATAAGGTTTTCTATGGTTAAGGTATGGTATAAATACCCTCATAGATTAAAATTTTATCAAAAAAGGCACAAATTATAATAATTATAATATCATAGGTACAAATTTGCAGTTGAAAATTAAAATTTACATCTATATTTTTACGCCCTACAACTGCAAAATTGTAGTATAAATTTATTGCTATAGTACTAATGAAAATTATTAGGCTTTTGTAGGAGAATTTATTTTTCACTAATTAAATTTCTTTAAACAATATAAAATATTTAATTTATATTTAATTTATTAAAATAATCCTTGTTACTATTGTTAATTTTGTGAAAAGAGGCTATAATTATTCAAAACAATAAGATTATATTTTATTAATCTTACAAAAATATTAATAATAATAATAATAATAATAATATGAGTTATAAAGTATTTGGCATTTGACACTTATGTTGTATTTATAACTTTGAAAGCAGAAAAAAACAATTAACTTTTTCAAAAAGTTTTTTAATTAACACTTTGGAATTTCTGACTGGAACAAAAGCCTAAGCTCAAAACTCATATAAGTTTTTGCACATTACACGTGGACGATATTGTGTTTTTTATTTCACAAGTAATATAATATTATATTCTTATCCAAAATCATATAAAAGCGAATAAGTAACCAATGAATTACCTCCTCTAAAATATAGGTATATATAATGTAATTATGAAAGCTTGAGTAGCGAATGAGATAAAATCAGTAATTATATTAAACTCTTTCTTACATTTTAAAAGTTATAGCAAGACTTGTTGCACTTTTGATGTATAAGAATAACAAATATGACTTAGGATCAAATATTAAAAGTACGATTTAGGTATACAAATAATTATAATAATGTAAACTTAACTGATATATTTTCAAGTCAATACTATAAATTATTAATGTTGGGTTTTAAAATTCAAACTATTATAATATTATTTATATTATTATATAAATTTTATAATTGTGTCGTATTAATTAATTTTACAGTACTGCATGGACTCGGACACGTCGGATAAAACGCTGTTTCCAACGTTCGCCCGCACACGTCCGCCGGACACTCAGATATCCAAATCCGTGGCCGCGGTCTTAAAAGCCTTCAACTGGACTCAGGTGAGACATATGTTCATATCAATGTATCAACGTGAAAACCATTCGCTAACCGCTAACTTGGCCGGTCAAAATTTTCTTTCGTTGTTCTATGTTTATAACATTTTTTTTTGCTTTTTTTCATTTCCACTTTTCACTTATTTCTCCTTTACGTTTCACCACGACCAAGTCGTCACGTCCGATCTCGGCTCTTGGTTATTGCTATTTTACGTACCGTTTTTCTACAATATATTATTATGCTACACTCGTATGTACCTATACACAGGGTGATTATTTTATCGCGATTCACTCAATATTCTTTAACCTGTCCTAAATGGTTACTTATCTTTCACCAATAGTTATTTTTTTTTTATTTTAACGACGTTAAAAATAATAATATGATAATAATCTATTTTAACTATTTTTAATATTTTATTCCCACTGGTTTTCAAATACGTTGACCTCTGCCGAACTTCGATCTTACGTAATATAGTAATTAAAATGAGTTTCAGTTGGGATAACTTAAGTTAAAGAACATACCTATAGTATTTCGTAATAAAAGAATCACTCTGTATATGTATATTTAAGTACAACACTGTTGTTGAAATATGCCAAGTTGTGGTTTGCTCGAAACGACCCCGAAAAAAGGAAAAATATATACACAAGACCTTTGTAAATACACCCGCACTCGTTTAATGTTTATATACATCTATACATACAGTATATTGCATTTTTCTATATTATACATATACTATAGGCGTTAAGACGTGCGATAAATCATGAATTAAATGTGAAGTAGTCAGTAGATGGGCTTAGATCGAGTTTCTTTTCCATTTTGGATGGCTTAGAAAATATAGCCGCAAATATTATATCATTATCGCGAAATGAAATATTTTAATTAAAAGCACAATACTATATTATGATAATCGCTACATTGTGTGACTGTTTCCATATAATTTTTTTGGTTTCACGTATTGTATGGTTTTTTTTTTTTTAACGTTTCGTGATTCTTTTTTTTTTTAATTGATCTTATTCAAACCCGGCAACTAAGGCCATTAGCTGTGGATAGGAACAGTAGGGGTTTTTTTTGTGTACGGTTTGTTTGTAAAGTTTGTTTAGTACGATTGGAACATGTGTGTGTCGTGATGCTTTATGAAAACCGTTATTTGTATTTCTATATATTTTATTCTAGACAGTGTATTATAACATTTTTTTGATTAAATCTAAATTGTGATTATTTTCCACGCAGAAATAATATACGATAATAATATAATAGTATACTATTATAATTATCTATCCAGCATATGGTAAATAACTTCATAGGTTTGATTTTTGATTTTTCGCAAATCAAATCGAAATTTTGAATACAAGTACATAATACGAGTACTATATTAGATTTTATTTTTGTCAAAATTACTGAATTGAATTTTTCTGTTGTGATTGTTGAAATCTGTTAAAATGAAGTAGATAGTCTTATTCAAAGTCGTCAGGTTAATTTTATTGATGCATTTATATGATAATTATAGGAAATTTTCCTTAGTATTATCGCAAAAATGTAAGTAATTTCAAATCATAAATTATATTCAAGATTTACATAGATACATAGACACATTACTCCCAACACGCAATGTGTCATAGTAGAAATTGTTCAAAGCTTATGCCAGGGGGTTTTTAATGTATACTGCGAAATACATTTAAATTGCTTGATAAAACTAAATCACATACCATTGTAATTAAACAACATAATATAACGTAATGAAGACAATTTTTTTCTACGTTTCAATATTCGATAACAGTAGAAAACACACACACATAATATATATATATATTTATTATAGTTTATTAATCTATGATTGTATGTAGTTCAAAATTTATGTTATTTTAGCATAAAAATCCAAACTAATGTTCGAATAATATTATTGATTAATTTTTAAATTGTATTGTTACTGGACAGTTTAATAGTATAATTTTCACGCGTAATAAATTAATTTATTTTTAAAAAATTAACGAAAAATGTAAATTTCAAATTAACTATAATAATATAATATATGTATATTTTTTTAGTAGAATCGTTAAAATATAAAGGCTGAAATATAAATGAACAAAAAATGAATATAAATTAGAATAACTAAATTTATGGTTACATATATTTTGCAAAAAACGTCCTTATAATAACGCCAACATATTTTTATAAAAATAAAATAGCTAGTATTCTATTATTATTTTAAATTTGAATGTAATGTCTAATGATAAATCATTCCGTTCAAAATACAATTCTGAGCAAAGTTGGGCTCTTATACTATGGTGTAGATTTTGATAAAAATGGGTAGAAGGACAACATTTTTATTTTTATTTTTTACAGTTTTTCAATTGTTTTTCTAAAATAACTGAAAAATCCCACAAATTCTATGTTAAAAGTATAATAAATAATAAGTCATAATAATATACCATAATATTATTAATTATTATAACATATGGTTAATGTTTATAACAATCGATCGGGTTAAATGAAAACTCGAAATTTTGTCTTAAGTTTGTTTATTATAAATTATAAAATAATTTATGAAAAAATGTGTATTTAACATTTGATATATTTAATGAAAAAATTGAAATAAGTGATTTTTACTGTTAATAAATTATAATATTATTGCAAGTTTTTCAATTACGAAAACAGGTTACCCATTCTAATGGCAGACTCATATTTCAATTTTTGAACCTGTTTGATATTCTAAACCGTTCGTCATTTAAACTCTACAACATAATACTAACTTCAAATAGAAATTTATGTTTTATGTATATTATTATGTTATTAAAAACGCATCATAGTTTTTATTTTTTGAAACTGGCGAATGTCAGTTATTTAATTTTAAGTTTAAACTTATATAATTGTAGCTGAAATAGTTAATTTGTGGATATTGATAATTAACAAGTTATGAAATTATTAATATATTATTTATTCATTCATTAATTATTACGAGATTTTACTTTATAATTTCTCCTGTTTAATGCAATAGACATTGAATTTGTTTAGCGTCTCGTATACATTATTATAATGAGTTAAAATATTGTTAAAATAAATCTACGATGTTATTTTTTTCGTTTGTTTCATAATTATTGCATAAATGTTGGGTTAATATTATTTCGAAATATATCCTTCAACAATATCGTCATATTATAATTATTTGTTATTAATTTATGCCTTCCTTCATACCTACCCACGATGTGAATAATATATTTATATTAATCGTATATTGTATAGTCTTATAATTGTTTAACATATTGAATTATGTATTTGAACAGGTGACGTTTTTTTATTCGAACGCAGCCGACACTCATTTTGGCAAGATCGCGTCTACCATATCAGAAGTGTTTTCCAAATCTGGTATAGATATTACGGCCAAAAAGACATGGAATACACATTATTTGCACGGGTACACAGCCAATCCATTCGTTAAACTTGTTGCCGACACGTACCAAGATACAAGAAGTGAGTAAGCCCTTAATATTTTTTCTTGCCGTTGCAGCCAATAGTCACAAAGGTAGTTTTTAACATGTTTTAATATTCGAATAAATTATCGTACCTCGTAAAACCGAGCATAAGTAATCTATTGTAGTGTCCTAAACAAATGCACTATTCTAACGGTATTAATTCTTAAAACATCATAGTTTAAATACATTGGTATTTACTATATTATTCAAAATCATTACAAACATTATTAATGTTATTTTTTTTACATAATTTGAAGTTGTTAAAAATAAATTTTTTCCAAAAAAATGTGTGCTATTTCATAAAATTGTATAATGATAACATACATTTTTAGTTCCTTATTCCAGAACAGAATATTTTTATGAGTACTTATCTTAGACGAGTTATTTTTGAGTAATACGTACTTAATAAATTGATGAGCTGAGTGTAGTGGTACAGAGGTATCCTGTTAAAAATTGGTCTTCCACTCCGCTCATAAAAACTTGAAATACCTACTTATTGCTATTTGACCATTATTTTTTTTTTACAGATTTAAATACTTCAAATAATATTTTGCTTTAAAATATTAAGTTAAAAATGTATAATTATTCAAATGAGTAAAAATATTAAAAAACAATGTTGAATTATTTAAAAAAATATGTTATTTTTTTATTGAAAATGTTGTATTATAACGACTTAAAATTATTTAAAATGAATATCTTTCAAAATGTGTTTTCTGAAATAATGAGTTTTTAATGGATCACCCCGTAATACAATACTTAGGTATTGGCTTTATCTAGTTTAATAAAATAAAAAAAAAAAAAAATAAAAAAAAACATTTATTATTAATGTATTATACGAAAAAAATGTTTGACAAAAGTAGTTGGGTTTTAGGAAAATAGTGTTTATTTACAAATTTTAATACATCAGACTATGTTGATGTAAATAAATATATTTTAAATTTATATTAAAAAATCTTTTATTTTTTTCTATATTAATATAATTTATTTTTGATCTATATAATGTTTATTATATATGTATAGTCCGTCACGAATGAAAAAAAAAACATCTTTTTTTGCAGATTATGTACTTTTAGATGTTAAGTTGTATTCCGCCCACGTTTATGTTAATCACGTTATTATAATGGCACACCACTGTAACTATATTGTAGTGATTTTGACAAAAATTGCCTTCAAAGTCATTCGAATACATTTTAAAAGCATCTAAGTGCATAACATTATGAAAGTTAACAATAACGTAACGTAATCGGGTATACAGAGTAATTAACATTTTACAAGCCATTATCCAGGGGTTGTTGCTTCGTACTGTTAAGGGAATGTAAATAATTATTCATTCTTTTCAAACGCTAAACTGAATATGAATGGCATAGCCTTTATGTGCGTGTGTATATTCGTTCTCTTATTCGTTCAATCTTTAAAAAGATTTATAAAAAAAAAAAAAAAAAACCAACCAACTTTGAAATAAATATTAGAACTTATGTTTAAGACAATATTTTTAACGATTGAAAAAGTTTTTTCTATACGTGGGTTTTTTTTTTAACCAAGGTAATTTAAACTTTTAAACGGTTTTATTTGTAACAGATATAACTGTAGCTTTAATACGTAAGCATCTATTAAAAACTGAATATAAAACTATGCATTGAGATTACAGAATTTGTAAATTATATTGTTTTGAATATCAATTTGTCCAGCTTTATTCGCTTTATGCATTTCTTACACTCCACAATTTATTCATTTATTTACAATGGTAAATACTGGATATAATTGTTTAAATTTTAAATATATATTATCAAATGTGCATTAGTTCTATAAAAAATTATAATAATAAAATAAAACAATGGAATTCTCGAAGAACAATAAATTAATTTTCTTTTAAAATTGTTTTGTGTTAATTGTTTTTTTGTTTTTGACACTATGTTTAATATTTCAAAGTTTTTTTTTCTTGAGTATAATATGTTTGTATATTTTTTTTATTGAAATTAAAAAAAAAAACTAATTCTTACAAATAATAACTTTTTTTTTAACGCATCAATACTAATATTTATATTTTATTTATTTTAACTTACTATTAAAATGGATTATTTTTTTAAATAAATTATTAAATTAACAGCTATATTAATATCAACGATTCGTCAGATAATAGAATTGTTAATTATTTTTGTTTGCGATTTTGAACTATTTTTATAGTTTTATACAAACAAAATAAATGTATTCTTATTAAAATATTGAAATTTGTTGGAAAAAGTATTATTGAAAGTTTGAAAAACTCATTTAAAATATTTATCATTATCATAATTTGTTTTTATAAACATAATTTATTATCATAATATTAATTTAAACTGGCAGTATGGTGTGGGCTGACGAGCTGTATTCTGTTAAAGCTATATTACAGATCACATTATTTTAAATGGCTTTTATATGTACATCATTACGGCCTCATAGACACAATATATGCACATAAAATATTATTTTATTCAATATTAAACAGGTAATACATTTCATTGAACTAAAAAACCTGTATTTTAAAATTGTATTTAAATTTTAAATATAATTGTTGTCTGTAATAAAAAAAAAAATGATAATTAAAACTTTTAAAATAAAATGTTACTGAGTTATTTTATTTATTTTATGTATAATTTACTAAATTGGAGATTTGTATAATATAATATTATAATTTAAAATTTCTTAGTCGTCTTATATTATTTAAAGAAGATTTTTATGGAAGTGAAATATTAATTTAAAATAAATAAAAACATTTTTAACCATAAAAATCTTGAACTTAAATTAATAATTTATATTTATGAATATAGTATTTTTTTTTAAAAAAACTAAATATTTTAATTTAAACAATTTAGTATTGTACTTAATCAATGATAAAAAAAAAAAAAAAAATTAAATAATTAATCAAAATTAATTTTAAATATCAAACGAAATACAAATGTACCTATATATTTTATTTTTCATGATTTCTAAACATAAATTAATTTTCATTAGACATTAACTCTGTCTCTTGAATAATATGAAAAGTATTTGGATAAATTTAATCGTTTGATTTAATTTATATTCCAGTTAATTGTCCATAATGTAATAAAATCAATCTTGGAAATAAGCAAAATATATTGTATGTCATACAAGATAAATTTAGAATGTTTTATTAGACTTAAAATAATATATTTGCTTAAATTCAATCATATTAAAAATTATAAATAAATATAAGTACAAAAATTATAAAATGTGTTATTGAAACCAATTTTATTAATTAATGTAGATTAGATTTATTATTAAATTTTTAATTTAATTTCTATAACAAAAAAATATCTAAAAGCTTAAAAATTATACTATTTTTGTACGATTAAATCTACCACACTACATTTAACTTAACTGATAACAATAATATTTGTTTTTTGATTGTTGGTAATGTATGCGAGGTAATTTAATATTTATTGGTAATTCATTATTATTAAATAAGATAAAAAGTTAAATTTATTTAATTATGTTAAGTTTAAGTATTTAATGTTATTTAAAAGATTTTATCATCTTATTAATTGTATACTTACTCATTAGTTCTCATTTCAAAAGCAGTTTTTTTTTTTTTTAATTGATTTTGTATGATTAAAACATCATAATTTTAGAAACAATTCGTAACAAATACGATAACTAACAATAGTGTGATATATCAATGTCATACATATTTTTTTTAATCAGGAATATATTACAGAATATTTTTTTAGATTTTTCAAATTAACAAAAAAAAAAAAAAAAACATGGACGAATTATATTTAATCATTTTTGTCATAAATCATCATACTGTAAATAATTTTTTATTACTTTGTATTATTTAAATATTTTTGTCTATTCATAATTTGTTGGTTTTATTATTATTGAATCTTTCAAAAAACGTTGGTATACATTTTAAATCGAATTATTATACATATTACATAATATAATAAGTATAAAAATGTAATACAATTGTATTTATATGAATACTGTTATAAACGTTTTGATAATCTCATATAAAAAACCTATTAAATTAGTTAGTCGAAAAATAAAGTCTCTATGTAATTAATCTATTTATTATTTACTAAACTATTATTAATTAAATACTATGAAAAGATTAATTGTAGAAATAGAATTTATTACAAATGTATAATAATGAATTAAATTAAAGACATCTTGATATAATAATTAATAATAAATATTATATGGATCATGTACTTTTATTATGAATTTATAAAAATAATGATACTACTTATGCAGATGAACTTGAAATTTAACTTAAAAATGTTTTATGCAAAATATTTGATATCCTGGAATATTTTTATTGGTTTTAAGTCGGTATATATACAATATTTCGTTTTTACTCAGTAATTTTCAAAAAAAATACATTCAAATGTATGGAAAAAATATTGTTAGGTAAATAAAATATAATAAATTGTATTAAAAAGTATAAAACAATACAAATTATCATATTATCTGTAAATATAAACCTCATAATTTTTTTTTCGTGTAAGATTTCATATTTTATATTGTAAAATAAAATATTATAACTAAATAAAACTAAACAAATTATAGTTTTTAAAATTTAACATTGTAAATTAATATAGAAAACATTTCGTCTATGTGTATTATTTAGAAAAATCATATATTTGTACAGTAATCTAAAACTTACCTTTAAAGTTTTTATTTTAATATAATATTTGTAGATCAGTATTAAATTTCTTTTTCTAATGGATTGATGATAAACAGAATAATGCTTTTATAAATAAAAACAGCATTTTATTTACTATGGATATCATATTTAAAAACAATTATTTAACTTTGTATTTTGAATTTTAGTAATATTATTTAAATAGTGTAGATAAAAATTAATATTTTCTAATAATATATTATATTGTTAAACTTTCTAAAACTTTTTTTTTGATTTACATATGTCTATACTTTATATAGTAGGTAGCCTTATAATCGAAACTATTTCAAAATACTTTCAATTTAAAAAACATTTTATAAAGTTATGAATTAAAGCAGATATTTAAAATACAAGTATTTGATGTTGTTTACGAATATGTTTAATAAGAAGGAAGTAATTGTAGTATAAAGTAAAAATTTAAAGTTAGACATTATATATACATATTTCTAAAAAACCGGACATCAATCGTACGTTTAATAGGTCACATTGCTTAAAGTAGAACACTCGAGGACAGACGTGTTATACCTTCCATTTTTAATTTAAAAGTAATGATAAATCATCGCATTCAAAAAGTAACTCATAAAAAATGTTTTAATTTATTATATAAATGTAATTTTTAACTTTTATGAGTTATATAAAATAACGAATTTAAATTATTATATAAATTAAAAAAAAAAAAACATGTCTATTTTATACAATTATTTTAAATACGATATCATAATTTGAATTATAATTTAAGTTATGTTTTAAGTGTTTAATTATTTCTAAAAAATTACTTCAGTCCAATCATATGTAAATAAATAAATCTAAGTATTTTTATATTTTAAGAGGTAGTGACACTTAGATTTAGTAACGACAAAAAAAAAAAAAAATAAATAAAGAATACCGTTTAGTATAGAGATAATAGATACTATAATATGATATAACATTTAATATTTATAAATTTAAATACTATAAATTAAACAAATAGATAAACTAAATAAGAACACGTGACATGTGTGTAAATTAAAACTTAAAATTTAGTTATTATCATTATTAATTCGCTGTTATAGTATTTAAATTTTACTTTGTTTATTAGCAGATAAAACAATTTTAAGTTACTGCAATGATACATCACAAATTATAAGAGAGTTAAATTTTCATGTATCAATAATACAACATGTAAAATTTTATTATAAATATAGTTAGCTAAACTATTATCTTTATTTGAAATTGGCTATGCAACGTATACAGATTTATTTTGGCTATTTATTTCTATGGGTATATAAATAAATAGTTTTTGTCATATAAAAAATAACAATGGAAAGAGTAAGCGCCAACAGTCCATAAGTATTAATGGTATTCTGTACTTTATCTGTCGTTGTTCAGTCATTGCACATGTATGTTATCAAGATTTTTTTATACAGCCAAAGTTTCAATTTATTTAAACGACGTAAAAAATTGATACAATTTTTTAAATTCTTAACCATAAATCAATATATTATAATTTAACTTTTTAATTATTAAAAAAAAAAAAAAAAAAAAAAAAAATTAAATAGGATGAAATAGTAATATTATTGTTGTTGTCATTTGCATTAATTATTATAATAGCATATGAGTGCAGTGCACACGAATCTTAATAAAAAAATGTTTGTTTTTGACACCCACTAAACGACCTAAACGGCCAAACGTACATTAAAGTATATATAAAAATATCATCTTTACCCATTTTTGTAAGTCAATATAATTTACAACTTTCAGATGAATCGAGATTTATTTTAGGTAAAACTATATAATACGTATATTAACTGGAGTAGGTATAGCATTATTTTATGACATCCTCATCTTATATTCGCAATCTCTGCGGTGTATATAAATACACATCGATAAACACACTATTTTTATACTCAGATTGCTGTATGTTTCTCTACGTTTGAAAATGTTTTTCGTCGTCACTATTAAAATATTCTCATTTCATTCAAGCGCCACAAGTTGCATTTTGTTGAATCATTAAAACCCGTCGTAAAAACGAACAGGACTTAAGTCCAATGTATTCATATGGCAATCAAAAAGTCATTAATGTGTTACACTTGTATTGTATATATAAATATATTATATAATATATTTGATTCGTTCCAGATATAAATATTTATCACGAACGACTGATTCGCTTTACGCGACGATGGCGGAAAACCTATGTATATATATACTGGTGAGTTTAAACTACGCGTGATATTTTCGGGGTGTCTTTGTGTCGGAAATCTTGGTAAGACGACCTTTATTCCACTGGATTACTCCCACATCGTTTTTACAAGCATTTTGGGATTCCGTACACTGTACTCATCTCTCGTGCTTTTTATTCGTCTTATCCGGAAGCAAAAATAAATATAAATATTATACATATATATTATATGCATTTGTGTGTATGTGTGTGAAAATGGTTAAGGGGTATTTGTGTATGTTGTACTGTTGATAACTCGTAGTCTGTAAACGGTTTTCTTTTTTTTTACATACTATAATATATATTTGTGGGGCTATATTATTGCGAACAAAGCGAATATTAAATATATTCAAGTAAGGTAGCCCGAGTGGCCCGTGATATTTGAAACTTAAAAATATTATTCCATAAACCTAGTCATAACGACATAGGTATGTGTTCAATTGAATTCGGATGTATTTTCAAAAGTTTAAAATATTACGAGTTTATTATGCGTTACAACAATAAAAAAAACTGTATGGAATATTGAGACTAGAAAATAAGAAAAAAACCACAGGAATAGTTTCATTATTATATATCTATGTGTTCAATTTCTTTTGTTTCTTATGATAATAATATAGGCTAAATAATATAGTTTAAAATATAATTGTGTTTATTAATATTGAACAAGTATACATTTTATAACTAATGATATATTTATCAGGGATCATAAATTAATATTTTTGAAGGATTTTTTTAAGAATTTAGGGTGTTTTCAGGGACTTTGAAAATTGTACGGTACATGATTATTAAAAATTAGAAAAATCAAAAGAAAGAATAAAAATTAATATAAAAAATTAATTTCTTGTCAATCGGATAAAGCTTATTTGTGGTTTTTTATTTAGTGACTCTTATGGTATATAAAGAGAAAATACGTATAATACACTTTGAATAATATTTCTATCAATATGATAACAAGATTTATTGAAAAAAAAAAAAAAATGAAAAAAAACATTGAATAACTGAAATAATTGTAGTCATTTAGGAGTTTATATTTTTTATAAATGATTTATTTAAACTAATTAAAACGATATTTTTAATAAAATGTTTGACAGTAAACTATAGTTGTAACAATAATTAGGTTTATGCATTAATTTGAATTTTTTGAAATGTGTATTATTTTTAAAATATTTATTGTTTATGAAAAGTTTTGTGAATGTTAGTTTTTAGTTCTGAAAGCATAAATAATTGTAATGGACAATGGACATACTATATTAGGATTTTTGGAAGCTATAAGATGGAATTTTTAATTTTTATCAAACAATTTGAACATGTATTTTTTTAATTAATGAAAGTTCTGCACCAGACGTGGCGTGCCATTAAACTTATTTCGCTGGTCTCAAGAGAATGAATGATAACATCGTTTCTGTACTAAGTTTATATGGCTGCGTAATAGTATAGTCAGTTTCAGATTCCTTGTATAGTTCAAATAAAAATATAATTTATACTATTTTATTATTGAAAGTATAAATATACACAAACACACACACACACACACATAATATATTCGTAACATCATCAGTATTATGGATTATGAATATAACTTTTTATTTGTTGAATGTATTGAAATTATGAAATCATTGATTATTGTAGTAGTATATATAACATTGGATGTTATTTCCAAACCTTTCTATTTTCAATTTTATTGATAGCTTTTTCTTAATTTTTATTAAAGCCAAAAACAGAAGAAAAATATATTTCAAACCAATTCTAAATGTTTATATTTGAAAAAAAAATAAAAATTCAACATTCAAAACTAATATTAAATTATAAAAACTTTTTGCAACAAAAAGTTAGTGACAAAATAAATTCCATTGGAACGAATGTCTCGTCCTGGTAAGCATATTGTGTTTTAAATTTAATTTTCATTCTGTAAAAATTGTTAGGTTCAAACAACTAATGTATATAGTATTCGTTTAAGACACTAGAAAGTCAGTGTGGAATTCATTATTAAAAATTGATTTTAACCTTATTTTGCAATTTTTATTTTATTAAAAAAAAAGGTTTATTGTATCAAAGCACTAGAGTCTGTTGTTTGATCAACCCCGACTCGTGTTATGGTAAAATCAATGTATATGATTTTTAATTTCATAAATCGGGTTTTTGCTATGTTCGTGTGGTATATAGGTTAGTTTGAAATAATGATTGCTGATTTACGAACAAATTATGTTGAAAAAACTTTGTCGAATAGAATAAAATTCACATAAAGACACATAAACCATGTGCCGTCGCCAATGACGATGGAAATAAAAAAACATCTCTCTGTATAATATATTTATTATATACATAATACAGTGGCAAGTCGATTGATAGTGATAATAATTTTTGAATTAATAGATTTAACTCTTTTTTATTCGCTTTGAAAATGTCAAGACAATAAAATTTTTTTAAAAAATGTTCATCATTCAGTCTTGGATTTGATGTTGTAAAAGTTGGAGATTTTCAGATAATAAAAGAAGAGATATGCCATTTCTATATCAATAAAATAAAGGCTCGTGTTCCCAAATGTGAACAAGTAATAAACTGTTTTTAAATTTAACATTCTCGTTCCAATAAGAGGGTTTTTTTTTTATTAAGAATTATGTAGAAATAGAGATGAACGAAAGGCTGCATTATATAGCGCACTGGCACACTGTCATTTTACTTTATTAATATGTTTTATTAGGCCCACAACGAAAATAGGTATTATACAAAATAATATAATACTACTGTGAATTAATGATTTTTTTAAAAACTTTATTTACCTACTAATACCGAGTTACATAAACAATTAATTAGTTTAATAGTTCTCTGATGTTAAACGGACCAACCTTGGGCCACTAAATCTTGTTCAAGGAATCATGAGCTCAACATTTATTCATTAAAGATTTAGTGATTGTTTATGTAACCGAGTATAAATACAATACTGAAGATATTTTGAATCGGCTTTTGAAAATAATAATTGCTGAACAATTTTATTCATTTAGGTTATTATTGTAGTTGAATTCACTGCTTATGGAAAGTAATTATGAACGTTAAACTTTAATATTATTATTTTAAAATAAAAAGTTAATTTTGGTAATTTTTTTATTTAAACATTTATTGCATACATTAAAGATTAAACAAAAAATACGAATTATATTTTCTACAAAATATCAACTTAAAAATACAGCTATGTATAGAAAGTTAAGTTAAAAATAAAAGTAAATCGAATTTTTTTTTATCATTATTTATTATTATTGTATATACACTTTATTGCGAAAGAATACATTTAGAATATACTATATTGTTATTATTATAGGACGTTATACCTATACGTACAACATAATATGGTTACATATATTCTCAAAATATTATTCAAACGATGATTGCACTGAGAATGTCAAATTACAAGTGACGAAAATATATCATAATATATTTTTTTAGATTTTTCAGATACGTTTTAAACTTTTTATGTACATTCGGGTAATAAATTGGATTTTGGAATGTATACCAAACTAAACCAAATTTATGAGCAGATGTAAAATTATTATTAAATGAGCACATTTTGTAGGAATCAAGACTTCTACTTAAAAAAAAAAATTGCATACTTATAATATATTATGCATGATATTACGGTTGAAAATATTCTTTAGTTCATTACTAATGATTACATACGTTTTCTCACGTAGAAATTAAAATAAACTAATTTCAAATAATTACATTCAAAGAAGTTTCTGTTTTATGACGTATAATATGATAACACATTTTTATAAGCTAATTATTTAATATTGCTTCAAATAAATTAACTAAGAATTAGAACACGTAGTCAACAAATAAATTAGGTTTTGAAAATTTTGACGTTTAAACTAGTCAAACATTTTCTTGAATTTAAATTATATATAGCTATACAATTTGTCTTTAAGTCTGGTTAATATCTTTTTTATATTTAAGAATTATTGAATTTTATCTAGACAAAATCGTGATAGACGAACGGATATAATGATGCAACTAGCATTTTTCAAAGATTTCATTCAACATTTTCTTTGTAGTAGTATTATAAGTTTTATTATCGTAACGTGAAAGTAAAACAATCACATAATCGTTATAAGTTGATAATTATCCATTTTATATCATATTTCTAGACTAAATTAACATATATAATCAGTTTTTTATAAAATATATTTTATGAGTTCCGAGAACCATGCGGGTTCGTTACAATGACTTAAACGGAGGTTTGGGTTTCCGAGGACTTTGGTAGCTTAATCGTATGACTGGACAATATTCCTGCATAACTCTGAAATTTTTAATTTTATTAATCTTATTAAACAATACACTTTCGTTTATAAGTACCGAATTGTGAGGTATTCACGTAAAATATAAAATGTATTATATGTATTAACTTTTGTGGATTATTCTTTTTATCATAAATAAGTGACCTTATTTTAAATCTTTTTTTTATTAACATTTTTACCGTTATATCAACAGAAGAAATCTGCTCCAGACAAATCTATTGCGTTAGGTTACCATAATAAATATTATTATTTTTTTTTATTACTCGTTATTGTTTGTCTGCAGCCCGACCAAAGATATATATTTCAGACGATATTAATATGGAAGTGAGCTCATAAATTTGCTTAAAACCCGAGCTTAATGTCAAAGGATCCGCTCAAAAAGCAAACCTACGAAATCTCTGTAAAATACGATTTGTCGTTGTTTATATAGTCACAAAGTCCTACATACTTTATATTACTCGAGCAGCTGGTTGATTATTTCAAGACGAAGCGTGGTTCATAAATCACAAGATTCGTTTGCAGTTTCCCGCGTAGGCATATGTCGAAGTGATAAATTATTATTATTGTTGTCCCAACGAGATATTAAACGACATAGATTTCAGCTATTATTGAAAAATACGAACACGCGTGGAATATTAACATATTAAATCATGCCGTGAATTGTTATGTATGATATTATTTAATTAAATAATTTAATGAACTGCTAAACTTTACGATACTTATTTAAATTATATATATACCTACCTACTTACATCTTTCTGTTCTTCAATGTAATCTAAAATTAAGCTCTGTAGTGCTGTTGTGTTTGTAATATTTACAATTGTTGTTTTTTTTTTTTTTTCTTAGTTTGATAAAGGGATTTATTTAGTTTAAGAAACTTTGTTCATTACGGTTTAAAGATAGGTACAGTAGATTATAATTATTATAAATTCCATTGATAATGTCAAAATTATGTTTGGTCCAACGGTCACAATGAAATAATTTGCTTTGCAGAATTTGAATATCTACCTAAACAATATAGTATTATTTTACTTGAAGACTTTATTAGTTTTCTAACATTTTCTAATGATTATTTAGACAAAATATGAAACAGAAGATGTAATATTGAAACCGAAATGGATTTATATCTATTTATAATTGAAGTGTGAACGGAACTTAATATTAAAAACAATTTGATTTTGTGTTTTGTTCGGTGGCACCGGGCTATGTACATAATAATATGTTTGTGTATGGCGATGATCGTCGTAAAGAAATTGCCGGGCTACACATACGTAAATAAATTCTTACACCATCGAATAGCCGTTTTATTTGTCAATTTATTGTCCATGTTTGTATACTTTGTAACATAATGTATAGATTGAGTATAAAGTAAGATATTGAAAACAAAAAAAAAAACTTTCGATTGTTGACAAATTAATTTTTTTTTGCTTGTACATAAAAAAAAAAAGTTTAATACTTTAACATATAAGGTTCAATTATATTATATCATTAGGTTAAGTTAGATTTTTTAACGCTCTTTAAACGAAAATAAGTAAATTTCATAGTTCAGTTGTGGATAGACGTTATAGACATATGGTTACATATAGTATTAAATTATTATGTTCGCGTTTAAAATTATGTGTTATATTTCCGTATATACATACATACTAGAGCACAAATATTTTTCTTCAAAAATGTGAGGTTGCTGTCTCTCCAAAAAGTATAGTTATTTTTAAAATTTGGATGACTACAATGAAACTGTACTTTGGATCTCTGAATCTTTGGATCCACGGATTTGGTTTGTATTATGATTAAGCTTCATAAAAGTAATTGAAAAAAAAAAAACAAATAAACTTCAATGCGAAAATAATGTTTTGCTGGATTATTGTTTCATTATATTGTTCAAATACATATTTGAATAAAGATTTAAGCTATATGAAATATGAACGTACATCGCAGGCTTTAAGGTATTATATTTTAAATTATTTAAAAAATATAAATAATAATTCAAAATAAAGTGATAATTTAAAATTAGACATAAATATTTTATTTAATTCCAATACATTTATAATATTTATATATGGCTAAACTTGCAGTATAACAAAATACAATTTTTACTTCATCTTTCCAAGATGGTATACACAGTACACATTATTATTAAGTTCAAATAATATAAAACCTCGATTTATAAATGAACAAATAATAATAATAATAATAATAATAATAATAATGAAAAAAATACTGGTTTGGAAAAATATACAATGATTTTACAACGAACGTATTATACATTTGTTTCGTTTCACTTAACATTATTAAGACAAAATAAAGTATATTTAATGAAACCCTTAGGGTCACTATATTTTTTTCTCTTTTAGTATATTAGAGAGACATAATCGCTGTGTGCTTGCTTACGATATACTGTAATTATAATAATAATAACTCGTTGTTCTTATTTGTTACAGTATACGTTGTTTTGGGAAATTACTACGATCACACCGGTCTCATCGTAGCCATGGACGAAATGGATTTGTTTAAAAACGGTAAGAGAATTTTCATTTGATATTTTAATAATAATTATGCTACTAGCTATCTTATCGCTGTATATAAGTACCCAACATCCGTGTTGCTTTTTTTTTTTTTTTTGTTCGATTTCAAATACATTTTATGTTATTTAGTTTTTAATTTCATGTACGAATTTTTATCCCTGATAACTTTCCAACTGAACGACCAATCAAATTTATTTTATTGCAACTTTCGATGATTGCTTTCTAATCTGACCGGCAGTTAACATGGGGTATTTCCTATTTGAACTTTTAATAATAATCGCTGGTCCGTAAACGTCGGAAAGTCGCGCAAAGTACAAATACGTCAAAATTGCTTGCTCATTGGCATCGTCTGTCTCCCCTTTGGGTATAGTGAGTAGTGACAGACCAATTCTCGGGTTTCATCTAAAATATCACTGTAGAAAGGAAACGTCTAAGCTATTGATTTTTGAACTAATTTTTTGTTTGTTGGTTACATTAAGTAGTATGCTCTCTTAATTTAACTGACCTCTTTTGTAGTTAGCTACTATTTTTCAAAGTCAATTGTTTAATTGTTATCGGATATTATACTTAGTTTTATCCTTCCTTTAGCCAAAAAAAAGTCTAAATAACATAATATATTTTTCCAACAGTTATATGTAATACGTGTTGTATACAAAAAGTATTTCATCTAATTTGTACATTAGTATTTACTATTCTATTTCGAATTTGAGAAATTTTCGTTCCCAATAGTATAACATCAAATATTTTGTTTTTGTTTAAGAACCAATTTAATCAGGGTTTCAAATCTAGCTAAATATTTTTTTTCAATTGTTAGTACTAGTTTTTCTTATTTAACTTGTTTTACTTAGGGAAAATTAAATTAAACCAACCTTTAGAACTATATACGTGGCTTGAAATTATTAACTTACGTACTCAATTAATACTCAATATTAACTTGTATTTTATTGTTGAATATTTTAAGAAATATTTTTAAAATTTCAAACAAGATTTAATTTGTGCTTTTAATTATGTGAGATTAAAGTATTTTAACAATTATTGTAAAATCTAAATTTACTTACAAGTAAGTTGTGATATAAATTTGATTTTAATAAATTTCCAGTGATAAAATATCTAACTAAAATATATTGAAAACTTCATATTGTATGTCGTTGTATTGTTTATGATCGTACAACTTCAAATTCATCTATAATATTTAATATTTGCGTTGATAGAAAATACGAATATTATTTATAAATAAATTGAATTTAGATATTTACTTTAGAACTTAAATTCAAAAACGTACATGCTGTTGTATGATATCTACCTAAGTTTATTGAGATTTTTAAAATGTATAGCCTAATTATAAATCTTCATTTTTGTTTATTTAATAGTTATTTTAAACCTAAAAATTGTTTTCTATAATATAATATATTTATACATTTCATTTACACATATTTATTTATATTATATCATGAATCAAAATGTTTTATTCTTATTTATATTTGTGCTTAACAATATATTATATTAAAGTAAATGTAATTACTTAAGAAAATCTATGTGATAGGACCATTTTAAACTAAAACTATCAATTCAATAATAATGGGAAACGACCAATAGCTCTAAGCCATCACAGTTTTATTTGTGTACTAAAAAAAATCTCATTTATTGAGGCCAAACACATATTTTATATTCGCTCAGCCTTGTTTCCAATCGGTTATTTATAATCATGTGCTTATTGACATTTGTATGAGCTAATATATAATAAAATATATATTACACATTTACGTAAGTACCTATACATTTATGTATTGTATTTCTTAATGTTATAATATATGAAATATTGTATTATATTAATGCTGAACAAATATCTAAACAAAATACTTTATCGATAAAATGTTATTTAAGGATTTATTTATCGTTCAATAAAATAATTGACTGTGAATGATCATCAATTGTATAGAAAATAATGTCAACTGTATTTTAAGAAAAAAAATATTCGGAAAAACCTTCAGGTGTAGGACACGGGCATAGATAATAAAAATAGTGAATACATTTTAATTATTTTGTAAAATTAAAAGAAAATTTAATCTTGAATGATTATACGAATTAATTTAATTTTTTTTCAATTTAACCTGTACTCTGTTCATAGAATGTATTACTGTTTTTCATAGATTATAATACGTGGTTTTAAACAACTAGGTGAATATTTTGTGGTGGGTGTGGATGTGGAGCAGTACGATGCAGAAAATCCGGGAAAATATTTAACCGGAATGCTGTCAAACAAACCTGATCCGATTTTGGAAAAAGCTTTTCGGTCATTTTTTAGTGTGGTGCCTACTCCACCCAGAGGATTCAAGAACTTCTCAGTTAAAGTCAACGAGTATATGGAAAAACCACCATTTCAGTTTCCCAATCCTTTGGTGCAGTTGGGTGGCGTCAAACAGGTAGCTTCCATTTTCAATTTTTATCATATCATTATAATACATTAATACAGGATACTTTTAAAACTGAATATAATAAAACAAAATATTCAGTTTGTAAATTATGTAACTATCTATGGATAGATACTAAAATACTTTTTATAAAACAAAAATTAGTCAAAAACATATTTTAGAAATACCTATATAAATGTATTATTAAACAATATATTACGATATAAGAAAAAAAAGTAATATTAAACTTAAATATGACTTAAAAATATGATTAAAAGTCTAAAAATAAATTTTATGAATCATAATAAAATTTAAACTATTTAGAGTACTAAAATAGTACTCTAAATAGAGTTAAGAAAAAACAATTATAGATGGAACTAAAGAATTTCAGGCTTTATTAACTAAAATTATTATTTTTTCAAAAGCTTCAGGGAAATTGAAAAATGATTATTTTAAGAATAATCCATAATGGTACTTCATAAAACTTTTTACTATCACCAAAAATGTTCACTGGAAAAATATATAAAATGTAAAAAGAAAATACATCAATTTATCACCAAAATAAGATTACTTAGAATCAAAAAGTTTATAGGCGATAAACTGATAACAATAGCGTGATAAATGAAACAAAAAATATTTTTATTGAATATAATATACAATAAGATGTTTACTTCACCTCAAAATATTAAATACTAAATACTAAAGATGATTTATATTAAGAATAAAATAAATCTTCCTTTAAAGAGATTTGTTTAATTTTTCTCTTTAGTGAGTATAAACTAGATTTTTTGTTGTCTTTAATTCTTTATTAGCTCATGTTATACCTACAAACAATATCTTTATGAATTTTGTTTGTCAGGTATCAAGTTTATTGAGGTCACTGTTTAGGTACGATATGAAGATAGAAAATGGAATACTTTACAATGCGTTTAGTTTATATACATAAATAATGTACTATACTACAATGAGCATATTGTACAATGTAGTATATTTGGTTATAAAAAACATTTGATTATTTTTTTGATGACTTCTTATGTTAAGATAATTAAAGTACCTATTACTTATATTCTTAAAAATATTATTAAGTGAAAAATTATTTATTTATTCCCATGTCAAATAAAAGTCACGTTACTGAATTATTTATATTTTTGAACGATAGTCGTCATTGGAATGTGGTTATATTTTTAATAAATTATTTATTCTTTAAACATTTCACTCAGAGTAAATAAGCTTATCTGCACGGATAAAGTAGTAATAAAAAAAATCCTCACGTGACAATTATATTTTTCCAACTTAACATGTATTTATGATTAGCTAAAATAAACTTTATAGGTTTATAATTCACGTACGCGTTAAGTGTGTTTTAATTTAAATTCAATATACTGTGTAAGTAAAAATGTGAAAAAATATTGTATACCATTATTCACAAAAGTTTGAAAATAAACTATTTTTATCTGACAGTCGTACAAAAAATATGTTGTTGAGCATTGGGATCCATTTAGGTGCTTACAATCAATATTTCGAAAAGTTTTAAGTTTTTTTCAAAATATTTATCGCTATTAGTTTTTAAGTTTTTTACACGTTTTATCGACAACTTTAATTTTTAATTTATTTTGAAGCATGGTTATTTTCGAATGTGTAGTTAATATTAATCAGAAGTATTTTATATTATGAATAGAGTGCCACAGTTGTACTTCACTAAGTACTCCAGTAATTTTGGACTACTAATCTTCACTTATCTAGATACTAAATATTTAATTATGACTAATTAACTTATTTTAAAAATTAAAAGTGAAAGGACTTTAGTGATCCATGAAACAATTTATATATGACATAGAATCGATATGTATACATAAAAATCGAGGCATCAGTTTAAACTTCCTTAAAGCATCATTGTATATTTGGTTAAATATAATATACAATGCATTATATTAGTGACATTTGTCTTCAGGTTGAAGGCTCGGTTATTGGTTTCGACGTTTTGCAAAACGTTTTTCAGTGGTAGTGTTTCACTGTATGTGACGTGGACGGAATAAGTATCGACCGATGAAGTTTTTTTTGGCTTTAAAAAATATACCTATACATACGGGTGATACTTTTCACAGTAAACGATAGTCGTTTCGAAAACTATTATATTTTTTTAAGAATTTAAGATAAATGCAATTTGAACGTTTTGTATTGCCCTTATTTTTTTTACTCTTACATTTATTGGCAAACCGACCATCGATTTTTGATTTTTAGATGGTAGTTTAGCCATTTGCTTATTTTTATAGTCTAAAGTAGTCTATACTTTTGAAAAATTTTGATGTTCTCAAGCATTAAGGAGTTTTTTACGATAGTTATTAATAAGCATAAAACTACTGAATGGTTACAAATAAAAACTTATCGTTTCAATATAAATATTATATAAACACGTTTAAATATTTATAAAAAATATCTTGCTTAGTGCTTAGGATGCTAAAACTAGAAATATAGGTCACTACTCGAAAATCAAAAGATGACAGTAGTTTCATCAATACGATTGTAAAGAAGAAAATAAATATAATATAATTATTGTTATAACATATATTATTGACACGTTTTTGACGCCTCGCTAAACAAAAAAAAAAAAAATGCGATCGGACGTGACCAGAAAAGCGTTACTATATACATGTATTATATATAATAGAGGGTTTAAGCAATCTAAATCGGGTGGTGAACGGTGTAAACGTTTGAAAAAAACAATCATAAACTGTCGAAACTCTAAACAGTAAATAAATACAATTTAATTGTTACATCTTCGCAAATAATAATAAATAATAATATAATAATAATATTGTTGAGGTTTGCCTTGCAAGTCGCAAATATAATAATCGTTAAGTAGAGTTGAACGAGTTCTATATACACTACAACAATGTGCCTACATGTATAATGTGCATATGTATTTTCTTGCATGCATAATATATTTCCGGTCGGACGTTACTGGAGAAATATAATATGAATTGTGCTCTTGTGAGTATAACACCCTCTAACCTTCCGGTTACACCGACCGCACGTCATAGCTTATGTATTAAAATTTATTTTATTATTATGATACAAATATGTATGCGGGAGTAGACTAATCCGGCTACTATTGTACGATTTTCGGATCTGGACTTTCTGAAGTACTCGAGATGACTTCTAACAAAGTATTATAATTCAACAACTTAAAAACGACGTGGATGGTTTTTAATAATAATAAGCACAACGATGGAAAACTGCTGATAACATAATATTGTAGGCGTCTGTTTTTTACCAGACGTGGGCGTCCAATACCCATATACTGCACATGGAAATGATATTGTATCAAACTTTAGCGTCTGTTTTATGAGTCCCTCGATGAATTTTACACGTCACGGTATTAATATATGATAATAATAAAGAGGTATATCATATCACATGTTGTATTTGTTGGTAACGAATGTTAAGTCTTTGTTGGAATGCATTTGATGTATAAACTATAATTTCAGCGCTCGAAACCACGAGTTACAATAGTTCGTGTTATTACTTATATTAACGCGCGGGATCCACCGCGAAAAATCAATAGATTCTGGAATTAATTTTCTTTCCGAAAGATTAAGTTTCTATATGATCAAATCATTTAATTTTAGGTTTCTTCAGAAATTATAAGATTTCTATAACCCCATAATGTTCACTAATCTGTCTTGAATTATTTTTAAATATAAATAATTACAATCTGTAATATGACACAATAAGTTAGTTACATGAAAATATAACACTACCTAATTAAAATAAAATGAAGTTATATGATTCATGAATTCGTTATTAAAGTAGATATCTTTGAATATTACTCAACAGTGAAATATATATATATATATATATATATACATTGATAAATAATAATAACGAGAGATTCATCTGAGTTTAATTATAATAATTATTTATTTTTTATATTATGTTGGTAGCTTTTAATTATTTTATTTATTATAATAATTGAGTTAAAAGGTCTATGGAGAATATTTTATTTTTAGATCACGGATCATGGGTGACATGAGTTACACGAAGGGGAGATGGAAATCAGAGGCATTTAATTAAGATGTAGTTTCTATAAGACTGTTTTTCAAGTTTTAATACTTGTTCTGTAATGGTAATTTCTCATTAGATTCATTAACAATATTAAATATCCAGATCTTATTGAAAATTTAGATTATGAATAAACCACTATATCAGTATTAAGATAGCTCGATTATAGTTTTATTAATATATTTTATGTATATACAAGTATGAATATGTATATTATATTTATACCTTTTAATAATTATTTTCATGCATTGTCAATTGATAGACAAAGCTCATTACTGAAAAATATCATTAGGTATTTTAATTATAAATTACTATTTAAATGTAATATTTTCTATCAGTCGTATAGAATCATTAGAAATATAATGATTAAAACAGAACGTAAACTAAAAAATATCTATTTTCCAACTTTTTTATATTTAGTATAAATAAGTTAAAATTAGTTTTGCATTTTGTGTAGTTTAAATTATTTGGATGTCTGTCTAGAATAGTTCATAATTAAATCAATGTAATTACCAATGTTTGTAAATGTGTAATATTTTAATTTTTAGATTAATTTATTATTTATGTGGCCACACAATAAGTCTTGTGAATAATTTATGACTTGTTTTGTATAAAAATATTTGCTTTCAAAAGTTCTAAGCCTCATTAAACAGCTGATCCTTGGCTTTAATAAAAATACTACTGACCTTACTCAAGTTTTATAAAATTAAAGTTCTTGTTTGTTTTTAGCGTATGAAAACGTTTTAACTACAATACGATTATTTCATGAAAAACACAATTTTATTTTCAATTAATATTGTACGTGTTTTAGTATGGATTCGACAGATATGATTAAGTGCAGTAAGTACTCCAAGTAAGTTGTTCTATCGGTGGGTATTGTCCGCATATTGAATGAATCTCGACCGTTAAATTGCTCACCAGCTGCAGCAGAACAATTTCGTGAAATCGATTTCTAACCTTTTCATATATCAAACATAAATAACTATACAGCGCCCACACAATATTATAATATTATAATATATTATTATTTTATGGTTCTCCAAACAAATACTGAAATACCGATGAGCGTTCATCGTGGAATATGTTGACCAGAATTCCGTTTTTAGACAACATGCCAACCCATTTCATCCGTTGGTTCAAATAATAATAATAACTTTTAATCACAGTGTTTTTAACGTGTAATACACCTGATAATTTATAGTAATAAACTTTATGGTATTATACGACGTATACAATGTGGAACTCGAGTAAATGTATCTATCAATTTATAAAAATTAGTCTACGGCTATTGTCAATGACTCGTCGTTTGCCGTAACGATTATTCGTTATAAAAAACCGAGATTTCTGTAACATACAAAGTATTATACGCGAATACTGCGAACAAATTGATTAATTTTGTTCGAACCTTGTTCGACGTCATTTCGATCATCTATGCAAACTAAAATATATGAAACAGCCGATAGCAGGTAGGTATATCTACATAATTGTGGTGGATATCACGGTATAGTAATATTATGATTGTTATATTATTATAGCGGTGAAGGTTGAAATTGATGCGTCAAAACGAGAACATTTTTGTATACAATCACATAATAGAAGGGCCAAAAAAACGTTCGACGTTTATTATACTATATTTTTATTCATCCTTTCGTGAATCCTCCGGTGATATATTATTATTATCAAACGATGAGCATCACGTCATTAAACAAAATTAGGAATTTAATTTCAACGTAATTTATTATGTTTTGCTTAGACAGCTTGAATATATATTATCTGGAGGGTGTGTTGTCTCTTTCTTGTTATATATTTTTTTAATCTAAAATCAATAGCAATTAACGCATTCCGAATTTATATCGATAGGACCATACCAATATGATAAAGTATGTATATACTATCTATTATTTGTAATTCAAATGTTTATAAAATTATTGAAAAAGATTTAATTTTAATTTGTTGGATTATTAAGACTTTTTATATATATATAGGTAGTAAAATAATTTTTAAGTACGATTGGTTATCAACGAAGTTATGTGCATTAAGCACCTTAAGTGTCCCATAAACATTATACAAACTCCAATATGATTATTTATATATATATACATATATATTAATATTTAAAAAATTATATAAATGTATTTTTCAAAATGTTTATATTTCAATACAGATACTACTTTTTTTTTCCAGTTTAAAATCAACGACGTTAACTGCTTTCGCATTGCTTCCACGAGCATACTATACCTATACACTTTGAAAATCCATATGTTAAAATTAAAATTAAATCCATACTTGTCTTTATTGACACTATCATGTGTATAACGGTCTACACTTGTAGTTATATTTACATAACCATTCTAAGTGATTAAATTGTACCTACTTGTACCTATACAATAAACCTAACTAATGTCTCAATAAATTGTACTTAATAATATGCATAATAATTTTAACTTTTTTCTTCAAAGTCACGTATTACTGGTTTCAAATCAATTAATATTATACAGAATTCCACCGTTGTGGCACTGTCAACAATTTATTAGTACCTACCCCATACATAACATGCAGCTATAAATGCTATAAATGTAGTATGCACATTGTATAACCAATACGCACTTTATTAGTTTTAATTTTATTATGCTTGATAGTTGGATATAAGAAAGATGGAAAATCAAATACATTTTATGGAAAATATACCACGAAACGTATACGAAAAATAAAAATTTAAAAATGTTTTTACCCAGGAAAGAGTATTTGTTACAAAACACACACATTATTAAAAATCTTTATATTTATACGTAAAAATAAAATATTTCTGTTCTTTAAACCAAAATAATATCATTTTAAATTCAATTTTATTTTTTTCCTTGATTCTTTATCGTTTTAAAATGTGTCAGTGTATTTGAATTTTGCATATGCAATTATAAAGGATGAGGTGTACCGAAACAAGTTTACCTAGTTTAAAAAACGATTGTGCATGTGGCCATTTATTTTGCGAAAAAAAAAGAAAACAAATTTATGGGAACCCGTTTGCCGTTATATGAACCGAAAATAACATATAATTTGAATGCGTATTTGCGGGGATAAAGGACAACAATAATATTTAAGTGCATTACCGATGGCCCACGTTTGTTCCAACCTAGTTCAATTTATTATCATAAAATAGGTATTCGGTTATAATAATTTTGTACATATTGTATTGTGTGATCGGTAAAACCCGCATTATCCTATACACATAGACACCTCCAAAATAAATGTATATATGAGTATTATATAATTAACATATGTGGTTTCTTCAATAATGTTTATCTATTTGGAAATTCGAAATAAATGGAGTTAAGTTAAAACATTTATGAACTCAAATATTTTTCATGCGATTCGGGTAATATTTTAAAATGTTTCAAACAAAGCTATTAATTTTGATCTTATTTTTCCAATGACTATAGACAACTGACAACAATAATAACAATCTTGTCTTTGAAAATATGTATTTCGTCAAACTGTTTTTTCTTATTAATTACTTCTGAAAAAACTAATTTATGATATATTGTTTTGATTAGCGCTCATCTATTGCTTCCATGTACGATGAGACTTTTGAGTTGTACCTACTGTACCTTATTATTCTGGCATATTAATTCACATAGATATGGTAGAAGGGTTATATTTGCTGTTTTAGAGGTACAATGTTCGATCGCATACTAGTTTATTGATGGCTGCTGTTATTTTATACCTATTGCTTGGTATTAAAATTTGTGCACATGATTTGTGTAGTGTGCAGTAGGACGTATTGCTGTAGGTAGGTACATATATTACTCACGTCCGTTTCAATGGTACGCACGCGTGCGCGCAAAACGCTAATCACGTTCAGACAATATTTACGAGTATACGTGTTTGCTACACGATCGTATTTTTTTCACGATTTAATAGATTATGCTCGACCTTATTTAAATAATGCTGCGAATTCGCTGTCATGTAATATGTATATAATTTAATATCATTATATCATTCTCTTTCACTCTGCGCTGCAGTGATTAGTGTGATCGAGCGTTTAATGGCATACCACTATGCATGCGCGCGATGTTTTTCATCCGTGGGCATTATTGTGATGTAGTTATAATATTGTGGAATTATTTCGGTGATTAGTATTGCTGTTTCCAGATGTGGCAATCTATGTATGAGTATCGATATCACTATGTCGTAGGTACTCGTTTAGGTAGTATAGAAGTATATCGTATGCTATATTATCATAGGTTACTCTGTAGGATATTTATTAAAACTCATTAAATATGGATGATATAATATCTACTATGACGTATTCGCGATTGCTCAATATTATAAATTAGTGAATGCGTCTCAAATTCAGACACGTGAGTTGCTTAAATAATAACAAATGACAAGCTAATTAAACGCTTATAATCGTTACCATATGTATACTTTTCACATAATATTTGACTTTTTGAATCAAAAGTAATGTACTGTCCAGAATAATCAACAATAATAATATATTTACATCGCCATCGTGCGTTCGCGTGTAATCCAAGTAAACAATTATCTTATAAAACATCTTTTACTTTTAATTAACATTGTTTATTTATGGGAAAATAAATCAAGTTATGTTAAACTGTTAATGAGTAAATTAACATGCGTTCGTTTTACATTATATATTAGTTTACTTTAATATTATAATTGAGTACTATCTACAATTATATTGTACTCGTATCGAATTTAAAGTTTCTAACGAGTATGATGAGTAATAACTATAGAATGATGTAAGCGGATATCCGCTTTTACAGATAATACACATAATATGATATACAATAGTAAAGTTGAAAATTTAAGCTTTAGATATGAAATAGGTACATATAAATTAACACTAGTACACATATAAGAATATATATAACTTTTCACAGGGGATGAACATTATTATTTTTTTTATTAGTTAATAGTTAAGCAAAAATATATTTTCCATAACACTTAATATTTTATGTAAATAAGTAACTTGTACAAAAGTGAATCATAATTTTATTTTTTATATTGATGTTTATAAAATAATGTAATCAGTGTTGGGAATAGATAATTAATAATTTATTTAGATAAAGATACAAATTAATATATTTTTATTTAGATGAATATCAGATAATTTCTTTAATTTTGCAAATATTCAATGATATAAGTACAGGTATTAGGTAAAAAAATATATCATTTAAAATATTTTAAAATTTAAACATAAAATAAAATAATTTATTTACTAGAATATATGAAAAGTCATTTTCTAATTTAACAATACAAAAAACTTAAATTTAAAAAAATTATAAAAAATTAATTCTTGAATAAACTTTATTATAAAATAATAAATCAATCTCTGAGTTAATAAAAAAAAAAAAAATTACATTTAAAAAAAAGTAATTTTTTTAATTGTAATTGTTTTTTCCAGCCCATAAAAATAAATTATCTAGATAGGTACTCATAGATAACTAGAATTTTATCTAGATAAATATAAATATAAATGAGTTGAGAATTATCTAGATAAGATAAAAGATACATCAATTCTATCTAGATAATTTATTTAGATATTTCTCAACACTGGATGTAATAAGTATGTAAATTGATGAAGTGAAAAGTATACTAATCAAATTAGTAATTAACTTAAAATAAATATAACTTTTAATTAATTTTTAATCTTCAGATAAAAAAAAGAAAACTTTTGAACGCATCAACAACATCTTAGGATTTTTTCCTATACTAATGCTTAGTACCTAAATGAAAATCTGTATCATTATATCTAATCTCACTTATTTTGCAGAGCATCTAAATTTGGTTGAAACAAAATTTAGTTTGGAAAACATAAAAACATTGGAATTGGTGATTAGAAAAACATAAACATAAGTCATTGTATAATATAGTATGATAGAGAGGTAATAGAAATACACAGACCGAATTAAATTATAATGATAACATTATTCCTTGTGATATGCTATTATGAAATTAAATTTATATCTGATATCGTCACAGTATACATGATTAAATAAATGTTATAAGAAAAAATATAAAACCTATTTTAAATAATTTTTAATTAAAACATTAAACAAAGTAATGATTAAGCTCCGCTATGGATGCCATGACACACCTTTACGTAAGCCTGTATAATTATGCTAAAACATACTTTTAAACATAATATTTTGGTTATTAAATAAATATGATTTTGCTGATAAAGAAGAAAAAATATTATTAAAACTAAATCATCTTTTGATCGAGAAAATAATATTTTTTATAGATTTCCGTTGAGGCAGCATATCTGTACGATGCGGTTCATTTGTATGCGAGATGCGTGCTGGAGATGATCGAATGTGGAGATGATCCGAGGAATGGTTCGGCCATGATGGCCAAATTCAAAGGTTCACACTACAAAAGTGCATTGGGGTAAGCAGAACACGTTAAAAAGTAAAAAAAAATTATTAGTTTTTTATTGTAAAAGTTTATTAGAGAAACAAATTGCGTGCAAGATGTTTTTATATAAAAACTACACTAGATACGTGCTTTTTAAAACTTCTGACCTTCACAATAACAAATATAAATTTACTGAATATTTTTATTTATTCTTCATGAATGAAGTATTTAAAATTATATTTTATGTTTTATCTACATTATCACCTATCTTATAACGAATGAATAATAATTTTCAACATTTTACTGTACAAAATGAAGTTTAATGATAGGACCGTGAAAATACATTTTTTAAAACACGTAACAACATAATAGTATATTTTTTTTTTCAATGTATCATGATTACAATTGCCAAATTTTTTTCTGTTATCTAAAAAAAAAATTAAAATTAAAATGTTAACCGTCTATTGGAATTTGTACTTATCTATTTGTGTATGTACTTTATAGAATTTTTACGGTTTAATAAATATTTTTTAATGTTTTCACAAAATATAATATAACATATCTACTTGAATCAATTATCAACTGCTGTTAAACAGTTTGCTGTTTTTACCTAAACGATTCACTTTGCACGAATACGATAAATAATTATGTCATTATCGGATTCAGTCATTGATTATAGTTTACACGTGTATGTAGTTGCGCTCAACCGCGAATCAGCTGTGTCGTGTATGTATGATCAATAACACTCATGTTTATAAGTACCTAGGTGTAACAGCAGTAGACCGAAATTTTTTTCTCTCTTAACTGCATTAACATATATTTATTGATATTAGTTAATACTGCATGTTATATGAATATTTAAACTGCGATTACTACATAACTTGTACACGAAAATTACCGTCTACACGTTGAATTTACAGGACTACTTTGAAATGGTTTTACGTTATTATTGGGACTGAGATGTTGATTTAATGTAATTTCTGTTGTTTTTACCATAGCTCTGCAAGTGAAAAATTTGTTTTAGGGAATCCTGATTAATTTTATGGTATTTTTATTTTGCATTAATTTGCATTTTTCAACAAATTAAACTTTTAATGGAATTTTCAAGTTTTTAAAACATTTTTCACAATTAATTTTCAAAACGAACGTAAATTGTAATTTATTATTTATTCAACATAATTTATTATTATGATAAAAATCAGCATATTGGTAAAAGAGGAACATGGTTGTCTGACAGTGTGATAGTAGGACGCTTAATAGTCAGTTGATATGTAATATTTATGGTTTTCGTATCTTCGAATAATTAATGAGACTTTAATAATACATCTATTCTAATATCTTGAATATTTTGAAAAGTTTTTCAGAAGAAGAAAACTATTATTGTTCAACACATTTTCATTAAATCGTTTTATACTATAGAAAATAAATTTTTAAACGCATCTTATACCTAATGTATATTTTTAGATTTTTTTAGTAATTTTCTTAATTTTTTTAGTGCTTTAAAATCTTGGCCATAGTTATTACGTATACAATCCCATATTATTTTAACTGTTAATTTATTTTTTCGATAAAATTTTTGTTTATTTGAAGACAACTAATAATGCCTATATTGAAATAAAATTGGTACTATCGTCATTTGTTAATCATGTGTGCCTTATTGTTAGAAACGACACGTTGTACGTACATTTATAATGCGCAATATATACTTATTATTATAAGACGTTCGTTATTTAAACAAACATTCGTTCGTCAATTTTATATAGTTATATTATGTCAGTGTATAATTGGTGGGTTAAAATGTTTATCAGATTTTATAATTGATTTTTTCTGTTAATTTTCAGTGAGATGTTTTGACAATGACCATTATATATATATATTTTTTTTGCAGCATAATGTTGCGTGTATTTAGAATTTAGTCGTACTTTTTTTTTTTTTTAATATCACCAAGTTTATTATGCAAGTTTGGGCTCGCTATAAAATAAAAATAAATTAAATTATAACACCATCGATCCGATTTATTCACACCTTTTTCTTAAATTAATCTGAGTTCTGAAGTTAAGTTAACGGATATATTTAATAGAAAACAATACCTAAATCTCTTTTAATTATAAATATAAAGTTTTTTCTTATATCGTATTAAAATAATTTACTTAATTTTAGTACATTCAAAGCTAAATAACTAAATTAAAAATATTTCTCAACATATTTAAATTTAATAAAACTTATGTAAAACATTAATAACAAATTTTAGGTGTAATGAATACCTTACTTAGAATTTTTGTAAATTACCTTACTCACTTGATTATGTTAAGTAGGTACGCGAGTACTTAGAGCCTTAGGTGTCGTGAGTGTTGGTAATTTATGCATTTGTTCTAGAAGCCCACGCTTTTTAATAATTATATTATAATGATTTAAATCTTATTATTCTTATTTTTCAATATATAGTTAACAAGCTATCAACATCATTCTATAAGTATATATTTTAAAAACTGTAAATCTCTTATAGGAAATAAATATGATGTATATAGTAGGTATGTTATATTGATTTATTTTCACACATTTTCTATTACTTTTTTCATCATAAAATATAGCAAATTTAAAAACGAATAAAAATAGATTTTTTTACTTTCTAAGGCAAAAAAATGATTAAATTTCCAAAAATGTAATGAGCTTATTTATTCTTTTGGGTATCATTTTATAAATAAATACACAGTAATGATAATAAATTATGATATTTTTTGTATAATTAAATATTATAGCCAGAACTATGAAATTCAGAAACCGTTTAAGATTGTATTAATAAACATGATACAATATATAATATAATGTATATAATATGTATACAGATCACCCATTTACCATTTTTCGCTAATTAAAATATATTTTTATTGTAAGCATTTGTAAATAGCATATTAGTTTGATGAGCATGTGATTTATTCGTGTGGAGAATTTTTAGGTTTAGATGAATACTTCTAAAGCGTGTATATGAAAATTTAATTTTTTAACTATTTTTAATAATTATTTTTATATTTTTAAGATATAAAAATGTGTAATGTTATCCATGTTATTTTCTGCCCGTCACTCATTATCATTTGCTGCCGCCAAATAAAAATTATTAACTAATATATTAAAGCTATAATTATAATTATAACACAATATCAGATGCACTATCTCAAAATCAAATCGGTATTCTTTTATTTTCTTTCTTTCTCTCTCTCTCTCTTTCATTTATCTTTAATTGAGATATTATGAATTATCTTATATTTTAAGTACAACCAAATCACATACGTGAGTAAAATCAAAATCAGTTAAGTGGTTTTGGAGCGCTTTGTACGCAAACCCGTTTTACGCTTAATTTGTATAAATAAAGATATGATGGCAAAACAGTATAGGTAGGCTTATCTATAGGTACTAATGCATTATCAGCTGTACCGTGAGAATTGAATAAATTTTATTCGTTTTCAAAACTATAAACCGTGCTTTCAAAATTAACTAAAGATATATGTATTATATAAATTATATATATATATATATATATTTTGTATTGTATGTAATAATAATAATAATAATATAATCTTGTTGCTACGATAGCTTTATATTTTTTTTTCATATTTAGTATAATCTTATACAATTTATTTAAGTGTTTCTCAGATAAATTTTAAACAATTTATTATTATAATAAATATTGTATGCTTTGCGTAGATATGAAGTGTACATGGACGAAAACGGTGACGCGGAAGGAAATTATACATTGGTGTCACGGCAACGGCAATCTGACGCCTCCAAAGGATATGGCTTATTTCCAGCTGGTAGATTCACTAAGCTCCGAAATTTAACCAAAAATCCGGTAAACGTCTTTATTTATTTCGTTACGTAATTGAAAATGGAAAAAGAAAGAAAACGAAATACATTATTTATTTAGGAGTTGACGTTGGTGGTGAACGTCGAATGGATTTCTGGGAAACCGCCTGTGGCCGAACCAGCTTGCGGGTATCGCGGCCAGAAATGCATCAGTAAATTACAAACATATTACATAATATTATATATTACTAATTAATGTTAATAGTATGAATTATTGAAACAAAAAAAACTCGCGATAGTGTCTCGTAACAATAAACAAATTATTATAGCACTGTGATTGCTCGTAATCAATATAGTAATCAATTGGGCTGTAAATTTAGCGCGCTAAAAACTATTGCTTCTTTGTTCACCAAAAATGTATTAAGTAGGTAAACATGAGTTAAGCATGTATAATCTAAATATTGTGTGAATATATATAGAACAATTAAGTTTGAAAAAAAAAATTCAAATAAAGTTTATGAATGTTAACGATTAAAATTATTATTAAAGAGATATTTTAAATATAATATATAAAAATTAAAAAAAAAAAAAAAAAAATAATAATAATCTTATTATTATATTTTGTCAATATTGGCAATGTACTTACTTATTGAAAATAATTACTATTAACGTACTCTAAAGTATGCTTAAATCAGAATAAATGATGAAATATGCTAATCACAATTTCATATAAAATATGCACTTGTATAATACTAAAGAAAATTTTGATCCAATTTTTAATTTATTCTACGAAGAAAAAATAAAAAATGTAATAACCCAGTTATAGATTCACAACTCTCAATTTATAGTTTAAAAATGTAGGTACATAAGATCAATTAACGTCGATCTAATTTTAAATTACTAAGGCAAACATAAAAAAAAAAAAATGTCCACCTCATTTCAAAAATAGTTTATATATTATAAGAAATTACATACGTCATATTATACTTGAAACTATTTTATCAATTTAAATTATAGAAAATGTGAATGCTCAATTTAAAATATTTCACACCTTTTCGATAAAAATACACTCAGAAACATTTAACCCACTTATGAATTATGATAGTAGTGATGATCGACGTTACTAGATCACACAACCATAGTTTGGTGGCGTACTATCTAGTCAATAATGATCATATTTCAGCGCATACAGCGGAAATATTGTCGATCGTTGCCGGGACATTGTTGCTGGTGTTGGCCGTCATCTCTCTGGTGTTCTATAGGAATTGGAAGTATGAACAGGAGCTGGATAGTTTGCTGTGGAAGGTCGACTACAAAGACATCGAGATCAACGACACGGAAAACAGCAGCACATCGTCGAAGATATCCAGAGTGAGCATCAACGGGGACAGCGCCACCGACGACGATCGTATTGCTTTGTGGGAAACGGATTTTGAAATCCCGTGAAACCTTTTTTTTTCTTTTTTTTCCATTTATTGCCTCGAAAACGTACTGTTATCGTTTTAGAATTTCCTTGAGTAGAAAATATAGACTAGATATGAAATCCGCTTCAGCAAAACATAGTAGCCACATTATGTAGTGATATCGCAGTATAGGAGCTTCGTCAGGTCCTTATATTATAGTACCTTTATCTGTAGGTATGTAAATTCACGAAAAAAAATAACGCACACTCGGATTAGATCTTACTCTCGAAATTATAATGTACTGTGTAGTAAGTACGGAGCGTATGCGCATAGTTCGAGTGAATTGGGAATGTTACATAAATATCATATTATTCGTATTAGGTGTAGTACAATATAGCTGAGTGGTGTACGTGCGGTATTAAAGAAAAAAATATTTGATGAATTTTTAGTAAATTATCCAATAAACATTTAAATAAATACCATGATGATGATTTATATGATATGACTGATAAAATTTAGTTAAAAAGATAAATAATTATTATTGCATATTTTTTTACTTTGGTGGGGGGGGGGGGTTGAAAGTTAAGCCGACCAGTAGAATTCTTTGGCGAAAAAGTCCTCCAATCCTCGAATTTTTGCTTACGGTCTTCGAATATAATCAACTGATAAATTTTACGATACACAAACTAGGTGTGAGAAATTTAAAACTTTAAAAAAATACACATTTCTAATATTATTTTTATTCTGAATATTACAAAAATAACACGTTTTCAATAAAATGTAATACAATATTATTATGTTTTTATGATGATATTTAGTGATGACTAGAATATGTTATTCTACTGCACGCATCGACAGACATTTTTTTTTTGTTTTGTTTTGTTTTTTTTTTGTTTTACAATAATTAACGTAATTAAAAGTATTTGTGTTACGTAATTATATTATTTAATAACATGGTGTAAAAATTACTCAGCTTATTATTTGATGCTTATATTATCATAATAATGAATTTTTTAATTTACTTTTCTCAAATATATTAATATAACTAAAAACTATAGTGATATTAAAAATAAGAATTATAACATGCTGTGTAGAGTTTTTAATATATTATTTGATCAAAAATACTTTCTCCTATATAAATGCATTTATCTTTTTACCGTTGATTAGGATATACGTTGAGTTTTATATACAGTAGATATTTAATTGAGTTTTAATTCTCAGTTATATCTATATGTTATTTATTTTTTTTAATTTGAATAAAATATATATTGTTTGTTTGACCATATTTAATCACTTCGTTTAGAAAAAAAAATCAGTATAATAATATGTAAAACACACGACCAGTTACTTCTGATTACAGTTAATTCTACATCGGTCTTACTGAACATTACAAAACAATCTGTATGATATTATCGTATGCGATATTCTAACAAAATAGTTTTAAAAATTTTTAAATTAAGTTACTTTCAATAACACTAAAATAAATCAGCGAAATGTATGTTATAATAATATAATATGGCCAGCAAACTAGAGTGTTTTTATAGTATTGTCTAATTCAAGCGTTTCTAAAATTAACTCGATATGGATTTTTTTGCCGTTTAAAAAGCTTTTTATTATAATAAACGTCGAGTAGATGCGATATTTTTATGTTATTATTTATCGATTCTCTATTCAAAGACCTTGAATATACGGAATACAAATTGACGGCGTTAGTTAATCCAAATATTATGATTTTTCAGTCGTTCAATTAAGAAAACAAGTGATCCCCTGGAACGATCAGAATCGAAAATAAAATATTATTACAAAATATTTTTCCGATGAAAATATAAATAGCAGCAAATGTTAATAAACATAAACGTCTTAAAACTATCAGAGTTTTGATAACGACTGCATGCTGTGACTTATTCGAATTTTGGACCATATCCATTAAGTTTATGGGATTGTACGAAATTCGCTTTTGGCCGTTTAATCGGGGGAGTTTACTATTAAGTGGTAAACCGAGAGAATCGCGAGATATTGAGATACTAACCGATAAACAAATTGCAGGAGTTTTTTCTTTAGTTCAAATAAAACATCCACTTAGCATTATTATTCAAAGATTTGTTCCGTACATTATTTCTTATACCTCGTGTATATATTAATAATAATTAATTATTCATGGCTCACGGTTAATAGCAGAACAACATTTACGATACATTTAAATACACTATATGTTATTAATTACCTACAATCACAATTTACGTTTATACTCACAAAAAGATTTAAATAATATTATTATTATGAAATAAATTAAAAGGTGTTGTATGTATCACAAACATTGCATAAAATTTCTAACCTAGTATTTTGATTAAAAATTGACTATGTCGTCACACATCATAATCTGATTTTTGAACTTTTAATTGTCTACACAATTACGTGTATAATTGTATTTTTTTAAATGAAAATAATAATTCATTGTCAGGCATAAATGGATTACATGATTTTACGCCTAAGGAAGAACTATTATAGGTGTACTAAAATCTATTATAGTTTACCACCTTGAAAGTTGTTTTTTTTTTTTTTACTTTTTAATTAAAACATTTACGTACTTATTTTTATGGAATTACGTAATGTAAGATATTGTATTATTACACAGTATAGCCTATATGTTTTACGCTCGTTAAATGTAAGGCGTAATCTAGCGTAGGCACCTTAAGCGAAACTGTAAACAAGTTAAACCGAAATAAACTTTCTAAAATCAACCCTAAGATTAAACATAATAGAAATAACCGTTAGATAGCAGCACGCTGTCCTTATTATATAAATTCAAGCGTTTAACAATAATATTTTCATCACGTATTTTTAAGGCTTTGCATCCACTGATTCGAACTAGCCAAGTCTCTTTAAGCTCTAACCCAGATGCGGATTTTCGTTACTCATCAATATTCACTACAGTCGGCATTTATAAAGGTCGAGTGTTTGCTATAAAAAATGTGAAAAAGAAGTCCATTGATATAACTAGAGCTATGAAAAAAGAACTTAAAGTGGTAAGTAATATTAAAATCATAAATGAATTAAAAAATATATATATGCATATATTAGGTAATATTAATTAATTTGGAGAAAAAAAATATTAAGATTATTAAGGAGTTTTTATTACTTACATAATACATGGAAAAAAATTATAAAATATTTAGGATAAGTGCTTACTTAATTAATTAAAATACAGTCAGAAAAACTAGTACATACAAAATTAATAATATTCATTTAAAAACAATGTTAATAGTAGTTTAAATTCAGTAAGCAATAAGTAAATATTAGTTATATTACTTGTAACGTAGATAATATTAATAAATAAAAAATAAAGTGCATAAGTATACATTATTTTATTTACCATTCAAGTGTTTAATGATATTTAAGTAACTTAAACAAATTTTCCTGTATTTTACTTTAACAAAGTATTAATTTTGTTTGACGAAATTTTTAATGTAATTATATATACATCCGAATATGATGTAATAAAAATAAAAATTTCAGATGCGAGATTTGAGACATGAAAACTTGAATGGATTCATTGGTGCTTGCACAGATCCTCCAAATATCTGTATAGTGACTGAGTATTGTAATCGAGGTAGCTTAAAGGTTAGTGAGTTCAATGTATAAGTCATACCAATAGGTTTTTGATTTAAAATTTCTTTTAGGATATTTTAGAAAATGAAGATGTGAAATTGGATAACATGTTTGTCGCCTCATTGGTAGCCGATATAATTCGAGTAAATTATATATTATCAATTTATTTCCGTTTATAAATAACAAGTAGTACTTGATAATTAATTGTCCATAGGGTATGTTGTATTTACACGATTCCCCATTGAGATATCATGGAAATTTGAAGTCGTCAAATTGCTTAGTGGATTCTCGATGGGTGCTAAAACTCACAGACTTTGGTCTTCAAGAATTCAAAAAGGAATCCGAAGATTTTCCACATCATTTTCTACAGCATGACTTTCGACTTCAAAAGGACGATGAAGTGGATTGCAAGTGTGAAGGTACATACACTTTATATACATGTTAATAAGTATATAGAAAGCATATAACATATTTACATAATATTATGTTACTAGAAGGAGGATACCTTTATTTTATACTAAAGCTGTTATTTCAATATAATGTAATTACAAAATTATACATTGTTCAGAAGAAACGAAAATAAAATTTATGTAATACCTAGAAACAAAGATATAACAATCCAACTTATATTTTTCTTTAAAAAATAAATAAAAGACCTAAAGTAGTTTAAAAATTATTTCAATCATATTTAAGTATAATTCGAATTTTTGTATAGTATATAACAGGGGTGAACAAACTGCGGCTCCCGTCATAGACTCATATAGTTCTCATCTTATCATAAGATATAAACATTGTTACAAAAAAAATGATTTTCAATATGAATTTATGTATTTTAAAAAGTATATAATATTTTATTAAATTTTAATTTATAGAAAAAATGTACAAATAAAATAGTGTTTTTGATACAATATTTAAATATGTATTTGTCTTTATTTTTAATTATTAATTAATTTTATATATTTTTCGCTGCTTATACATTTGATTACAATTTATATATAATTATTTTCTTTACGATAATCATATTATACATGCATTTATATGAACTTTTTTTTCATTTTGGCTCTTCCATATTTATTAATATATTGGTGGCTCGCAAGTCTCTTCTTGCTGGCTACCCTGGTATATTATCTTCAAACTATATGAAGTTTCTTTTATTACTCTGGGTAATAAAAATCATATAAATATTTATTAAAACCAAATAAATGAGTAGCATGTTTTTTTTTTTAATAAATTGAAATATTGTAGTTGTGTGGTATTGTAGTGACAATCATAATAGATATTATGGGGTTATGTAAATAAATTACTCCAAAAAACTCCAAATGTCTATCCTCAAGTGTTTTTAAAAATATATTTCTTTGTAAATTCTCATAAAGCTTTCCTTTAGGACTTTTATACATCTCACCGGAGCTGTTGCGTTGCTACAATTCTTCTATTCAAATATCATTTGGAACTCAAAAAGGGGATGTGTATTCATTCTCTATTATTCTGTATGAACTGCATAGCCGTAAAGGTCCTTTTGGAGAAAACCATGGACTTGGGGTGTCAGATATTTTGAGAAAAATTATTTATTATTCTCAAGATGGTTCAAATCCATTTAGGTAATATTTTATCTTTAATACTACCAAAGTAATGATAAATCTTTAACCATTAATTTTTATTCATTAATATAATTAAATTAATTAGTATAAATTTATAATACATAATATTTTGTTTCGATACAGGCCGCCATTGGAACTATTAGAAAATAACTTTGATTTTGTCAGAGACTGTTTACAAGACTGTTGGGCAGAAAATCCAGATGATCGCCCAGATTTTAAAGCAATTAGAGTTAAATTAAGACCTATGCGAAAAGGAATGTAAGTTAGTTGAATATAATTTTTTTTAAATTTTCTAAAATACGTTATATACTTAGTAAGTTTAAATATGTATTAATAAAATTTTGTTCATAATGATTCATCAAAGAAAATATTTTGATAAATAACATAATTGTACAATATATATTTTTACTACACAAATATTGAAATACTTTTTAGGAGACCAAATATTTTTGACAATATGATGGCAATGATGGAAAAATATGCCAATAATTTAGAGGTATTAGTTGACGAACGAACCGACCAGCTTGTAGAGGAAAAGAAAAAAACCGGTAATATAATATTAAGTTTTTAAAAATACATTTTAACCTTGTTCATTGGATTATATACGATAGATGCACTGCTATACGAAATGTTACCGAAGTACGTAGCTGAGCAACTAAAAAGAGGACATAAAGTTCAAGCAGAAAATTTTGATTGCGTGACAATTTATTTCAGCGATATTGTTGGTTTTACATCAATGTCTGCAGAAAGCACTCCTTTTCAAGTATTTATAGTTTTCACCACGATCTCGCTGGTTGAACGGAATGCACTCAACTTTCTTGAATTTTTTTTTTTTAGGTGGTTGATTTTTTGAACGACCTATATACGTGCTTTGATTCAATAATAGAGAATTACGATGTTTATAAAGTAGAAACGATCGGAGACGCGTATATGGTGGTGAGCATTTAAATTTTCCTATACTAGTCGTTTAAAACGCATTTTATTATTTTTAAATTGTTTAACTATTTTTATTTTTAGGTTAGTGGTTTGCCTATTAAAAATGGTGACATGCATGCTGCAGAAATCGCTACTATGTCATTACATTTACTCGAAGCCGTGAAAAAATTTCAAATTAGACATAGACCATACGACAGCCTTAGACTCAGAATAGGAATTCATTCTGGTTAGAACAGTATCAAGATATTAATTTTTGTTAAAAACTAATTTTATATTGTGCTATGCAATTAAATATTTTATTTTTATAAAGAAATTAAACAAAAAAAAGGTAGTTTCAAAAATCAGAGTAGGTATCTTTTGCTTATAATCACTTAATATATGCATATTTTTTTTTTATCTAATACGTATAATGGACATATTTTTTTAAACTTGTACTACGACTTGATTAAAACAGTCAGTTTTTACGTTGGCTAAAATAATTTTTCTATTTTAACAATATTAATCATATTAATGAAAATATTTAAGTTTTAAATCGTTAAGATATTGAAATAGTATTTTTAGTTGTAGCAATACTATATTGTATATCCTAATAACCTAATTATATTTTCTGTTTAACTATTAAGGACCAGTCTGTGCTGGAGTTGTTGGTTTAAAAATGCCCAGATATTGTTTGTTCGGCGATACGGTGAATACGACCAGTCGAATGGAATCTACTGGACAAGGTGAGTGCTTTCGATTTTTTTTTTATCCTAAATGAATAATAGTAATAACGTTCAGTAAGTTTTCCCCAAATTAAAAGTTGAACCACCAAAAAAATGCTGCTATTTGAATTCTTTTTCCTGGCAATTATAACTTACTTTTTATTTTAACATACTTAGGTATGTAAGTATGTTTAGTGTCCAAATACTTTTTTGTACATTTTTTTTTAAATTTCATATTTTATACTGTATAATACTTTTTTTTAAATGTTAATTCTATTGTAAATTTAAAAAAAATTCTTTAATATACCAACATTCTTTGTTTATTTAATATTCGTCATAAAAATCTAAAATACCTTACGCAAATTTATAATTTTATTTGTACTGTGTTTATCATTTATTTTTTTTGGTCTAAGAAATTATTCGAAATATTTAAATAGGTACCAATTATATATTTATGAAGTATATTAAATAATATACCTACGTCCAATGCGTTTTCGGTTTTCAGCATTGAAAATCCATTGTTCGAGTGAATGTCGAACTCTATTGGAACGGCTGGGTGGCTATCAAACCACTGAACGGGGATTAGTCGAGATGAAGGGAAAAGGAAATGTGCGCACTTATTGGTTGGTAGGAGAGGACCACTTGCACCGGTTAAAGAGGGACGAGTTTAGGGCTCAACGTCGAGAACAGCAGACTGGTAGCAAGCACCGCAAGTCATCCAAACAGAAGAGCGGGAAAGAAGGACCACGGAGCTCGTTAAAGGTCCCGAAGTCGACAATGAATGGACCGTTGTCTAGGTATGTTTATACATCATGTGCGCACGTTAATAATCGATTTTATATTTTATTTCAATAATAATGTAAAAGTGATCATATATTTTTACTTAAGATATTACAATTATTGTTTTTACACTTTTGAAAATTTTATAGAATTTTTGAGTACTTCATTTTATATAGACAAATCTTATATTAAAATTGGTAGGTATACCAATCTATTGTTATCTAATTAAGTCCATAATATTTTTATATCTATAATATTCAAATTAAAAAAAAAATCTACTTATATATATATATATATATATTATATATACTATATATTATATAAATATGTATATGACAACTGTATAGAGCAAAATATATGTCTAATTGGAATTCTGTGGTGACAATAATTGTACGCTTAAAAATATAAAACATACCGTTTTAAACGATACGCACAAGTAACTTAAGTATATTTTATACGTACTTCTAATGACACTAGTTTTAAATGTTATAACTTTATACGTCGATAGACTATAGTATTATTATGAATAATGAAAGTAAAAGAGCATATGACGTGTAGTTCACGTATATGGTTAGATTATTATTATTTCATGTATATATATTATATTGTTATTTGATTTACATTATTCATGTACTTGATACAGCGAGAGACGAGCGAGTCTGTATTATAAAACATAATATTACCAGCATTCAGTAGATGAAAATATGATTGAGTGAGATTGGTATGGATTTTAATATAGATTTAGTCAAATTTTTAACATGGAATGTATCTACTATAATAATATTTACGCGTATTGGGTTTTCCTGTAGATACAAGATTACGGGTTTTTGCCTAAAATATTTTTAATGTTGACTATTTTAAAAACACGGATTTTCACTCGTGTCAATAATGCATAAGCGTCATCAATCGGTTTTTTTTTCGTTATTATTATATTATTATTCCATATGAACCCTTTATGTGATGTATAATATGTTGAGCGATTTACTAACCATGACCGTAAATATTTAGTGGTTTACGGCTAGTTATATAGTTTTAATGTTTTGGTTACTTTATTGTAATATCGTAGACCACAGTGTTTTAACTATATACAATAATAAAGTTGAAGTGATTAATGTATCAATTTAAAATATTTAAAAGACGAATAGATTATCTTATGAGAGTAATGTTGTATTAAACGGATAATTAAAATTTGAGTGGATAATTTGAAAGTGTATACTGTAGTTGACCAAATTATTTTATATATTATTTAAGGTTTAGGTATTTAAAAACTTATAACTTATTTAGAATATTAGATGAATTTGTGAACAGCACCCATGAACAACTTGGTGCCTAATTAAAAATACTTTACATTTTAAGTGTAAAATATAATATTAAGTATAATAATATATAGGTTAAATTTTATAATATGGATTATATTATAATAGCTTTTGGAAACTCGTAAATTTAATAGCATTTATATTTAAAGTTAATTTGTGTTCAACAGGAGTAAAACGATAAGGGTTTTTATTTAATGTTACAGAACGCGTTATTATTTTCCATTAAAGCGTATACATTTTTTGAAAAAAAAAATTCAATAATTTTATTATTCATCGTTCATCATAAATAATCATTTTTTCTAAACAGTCATATTATATTTTATACTATATACCTATTGAGCAAATAATTTATTGGTTTTTAACCAAATCTTTATGTAGGCATACTATATATTTTATATTATTATACAAATCAACTTTATATTATGTATAAGCCGAGTATTTTCCTCCATTATAAATAATAAGAAGATTAAATCGAGTTATTACGTATATGATCTGTGTAATGATAGAATGACCCTAGACTAGAAAAAGCGGAAAACATTGCGTGGCATTTTCGGAATAATTAAAATTGTTTTGTAGTGAATCATACTTTTATATACATCACATGCTTGATCAATTGAAATGTTCAATAGGCTATTGAAAATATTCTATACAGAGGATTAATCTTTAAAAGCTCCGGCGCATCAATAAACATTAAAAACATAATATTTTTAACATAGAAATAGATCATTCCACTCATACCATACAATAGATCGCTGAATGCCAATGCTTAACATTGTTAGAAAAAAATATTCGGCACGTTTTGTATAATGTGCATAACATAATAGAACCGAAAGTATTTAACGTTATATTTGTTTATAAATGTTATTATCTTTGTTGTAATACGTCTGTTTCTATTTTACTACTAATGGGAGGGGGATACAAATGAACTAAGTTGTATTTTGTCTCTATACATTAGTCCTTGGACCTACCTCATTCTCTCTCTCTCTCTCTCTGCTCACAGCTAATTTTTTTTCCATGTACATCGGCTATGATTTTTAAATATAACTTTCACATTAATTACAGTACCTATTATAAATTATATTATAAATTCGGTGTGTTCTACAGATGTTGCAGTTTGGAATCACCGAAAAAGTTGCGGTTTGCGATGCACCACGACGATGGAACACCAGTTAGGCGGCGGCCGTCAGGCGTTGCCGAGGAGGAGGACGAATACTGCTGCGACCGACATCTCAGCGTTTCGTGTCCGTGCATAGATCATTTCGATCAGGACCCGTTGGCGGCTGGAAAACGTCCAGCCAACTGTGGGGCGTTGCTACAGGCCCCGGTATCCAGGGTCCCAGGCTTCCCGCGTGTAAATTCGGCGCCGGTCACACCGATGGCAGCCGATTGTCTGGAGATGACGGCCGTGTCATCGCTATCCGCCATGGACGACGTCAACGAACCGTTGATCAAGCCGGACGACTACTGCAAGGACGGTGCGATAACGTTTGTGTGATCTGCGTGGCTCGATCATTGAACGGGGTCGGGGGGATGGGATATTTCACCATCCCCGTACCTTGGCACGACAGCAAAGGCGGCGAAAGCTTTGATCCTAGCGGAGGACGGAACGCGTTTTAATGGATCCATTCACTCTTCTTTCGCACCCTCACTCACCCAAATATTTACTCCTAGGAAACCGCGTAGGACTAAAAAATCGTGTCGCCGAGAGACTGAAGAGAATGACCGGTCGTCGAATGGTGTTGTAGTGTAACAGTATATAATTATTATAACAGTCTATCCCTCTATAGATTGTCACGGCCTCGACACCAGAGCTAGTGAACGGGTGACACTATAAATCATTTTACTGTTGTAATTATGGTGTCGTCGCGATATTGTCCCTATTTGCACATTAATTCTCGCGACGATGATGAGACGGTATTACGGTAATCATTTGATTGTTATGTGCGCATTGAGTCCGCGACAATACCATACGGTATTGCCGTCGTTGTTATAATATATTACATTATTACGTGATCGTTATTATATTATTATAATCATTGTTATAATATTATTCTTGGTCTTAGCACGGACCGACCGCAAAACGTATTCCCTGCCCGTAGAGGCGACGGCGATTGTAAAACGATTTTCGATTGCGATACGTCCACCCTCGCCGACACGCACGGTGACTTGTACTTGCATGCCATTCCAAAAGAATTTGCGGGCACCCTTTTGTTTCAATACACATTATTATATGGCAGTATTATATTCATAAGGTTTAAAGATGTAATATATTATATCTAGAATTTATTGTACGCGTCCTGTAACATTCCAAACATTTATATTATAATATTACATTTAGTTTTTAATATGTTATATTATAATAGTTATGATTTTAGTTATATTTAGTTATATATTATACATTTATTTATTATCTATGTTCATATTATGTGATAGACATTTTTTTAAAATTATTTAATCGACTTTATATCACAATCATCTGAGATTATAAACTATAGGTAAGTTTCTTAGTGTTATAATAATAATAGTAAATAATGTTTTTTTCGTCGTCTTTTTTTGTTATAACATTATGATTTATAATTAACGACAAGTATAAATCAGTATAAATCATTGAAATGTTCAAAAACTAATTTTATTCTCTTAACATTTGATACGAAATAAAATATATCATATGCGTATTTAAATGACATTGTATTTTTTCGTGTACATAATTATTGCTTTTGGATGTTTGCTTGTGAATCGCTTGCGCCTGTGATATTTGATCAATTTTATTTATAGACTGTATACATTTGTAGACAATGAATCTCGATTTTTGACGTGCGTTACTTCATAGACGTCAAAACTTCATAGACGTCAAAATCGGAATATAATAATGGTATGCATAATATAATAATATATATTATATACGTGTAGATTAGACTTCCGTCTTTTTCGGTATTATATCAAAAGCCTCGTAGTATATAGGTTATTTCTGTTTTATCAATATTGTTTGGAGTCAAATCATAATAAATTACATGATGTTGACAAAAATATGTGTGGTGGGTAAATATAATAATCGTATGACATTTTTATTAAATTCAAAAAAGTATAATGGTGTCCGAAAAAAATAAAAATATTATATACATTTTAAAAATTTCTAAAAACATGTAAGTATGCATATTATTAAGGCACCATTTTTCCAAATATTTAAAACGTTTGTATGCGATTATATTATAATAGATTCGCACAATTCGCAGAAGCCAGTGAGTTACAAGAAAATCGAGTAAAATATGGAATTAATTTCACTGCACCTATATTGTTTAAACTTAATGGCATTACTCGTATAATATGACAATATATACAGATGTACATTCAAGTCAATTGTTATGTATTCACATAATATTAGATGAATATATTTAGGTATGGATGTGTATATATTTACAGACTTCCAGAGTAAAACGATTTTGTCAGCTGCAGTTTACGAGTCTCAGTTTTTTTCCATCACGATAACAATATATTGTAATGTCTATATGTTTGGCATTATTAAAACAGAAAACTGCAGTTTCTGGTAAACAAAATAATATTATATTGATGGTATTCAATTTGTAGACATACAATACATATAGGTGGACTACTGTTTTCATTCTAGATGCGTATAATAAGAATAACATGTTGTGCTTTTGATGTTGTATTTGTTGTAACTGTTTTTTCAGGCTGCTTAAAAGTATGATATATTATTACTGTACAAAAATTCAATAGTGTATTTGATTCGTGTTAAAAATACAATAATTGAAAATATAAATACATATATATATATATATTGCATATCAAATCTTGAACAACATTACAAACGCGTGAGGACTATGTATAAAATAAAGACAATATTGCAATACGTTTATACGTTATACCAAAAGAGGGCAATTAATGAAAAAAAAATAAACTCAAGTTAAGTTAAGTTAATCGTTAAAAAACTATAAATTTAACTCGTTTAGTTAAAATTTAATATGGAAATTGTTTTTAACTTATTCGGTTTAAAAAAAGTTAATTTAATATTTTTAATTAGTATGTAAATCACATAATTAAGAGTGACTGCGTCTTTTTAATTTACTAAATTATAAAAAAACAATTTTATTGAACATTTATCACGATATACATTATATACATTATAATATACATTTATCACTGTACATTGTACAGTGTGAATACCATTTTACTTAACATAATATGTATATTATTTATAAATGTAAACATATACACATCTCAAATTAATAACTTAACAAATATATTTATTTTTTATATATGATATAGTAATTCATAATTGAAGGTCACAAAACATTAAAACAATATAATTTATACATTATTAGTTCATTAAAAAAACTTCTAATATCAATTGCAAAAAGATAAGCTATTTCAATTGTCAATTAAACTACTTAAGTTCATAAGTTGATTAGAAAATTAACTGACTATTTAAGTTAAATAGTTTACAAAAATTGACTTTTTACTTCATTTTAACTTTTTAACTAGTTAATTCTAAATTATTAACTACCCTTGCGTTATATTATAGTAAATTACCCATTTCTACTATAAGAAAAACAATACAATTATTCACAGTTGTTCATTAGTCACCTTCCACCATCGAATCGTATATATAGTACAATATAATAATAATAAATTAACATAAAAATATTTACGTTTACTCAAAATGTAACATACGTTAAGGCTTACATGTTTTTAGTTTTACTATCAAAAGTTTCTATACACAGAAAATGAAAATTTAAAATACTATATTATTATAATATTCCTTTAAAATACTTGCAACATTAAAAACGAATCTACTTTGGTAAATAATAATTGTTATGGATGCTTATGATTTTTTGTGAAATATGCCTTTTACAGGTTTTGTTGTAATTAGTTTTTTAAATTACATTTTACACTGTTCAAATTCAAGTGTACCACATTCTGATTAAACTATATAACACCAATGTAAAAGAAAAATTTTAGCGGAATTGCATTTTATGAAAGTTTATGTATTATTTTGTATAACAGCCTTGGTAAACATCGTTTAGATTAAGTATTTTTACGTTAGATAATAATTGAATAATATGAATTTCATGAAAAATGTAATATTGTTGTTTTATATCGTTTTTATTATTTTTTGTCTTACGTCGACGTGTAATACACCATTTCCATCATTTGCAAGTCGTCGATTTTGTTTTTGTAAACATAATAGTATGATATTTGTATCTGTCTATCGACTTCAACTTATCGGATTGCTTTCTGGTGACGGGTCGGTAGGATATATTATATTGCCGACATTTTCATTTAATTGCAAAACTTTACAATCCGATGCTTTCAGTGGAATGTCTGTAGATATTATTATACTATATGTAGTATCAGAACTGCGTGTACGGTGATTGCAAATAAATTCAACACAATCAACAATGAGATTGTTTCAATTTCATTTTTGCCAAGAAGTAAGGGGTTTTAACGAATAATAATATATTTTAATTAAAACGTCGGCGATTGTATAACGACCGTTAAAGCAGTTTATAACATTTTATTAGTTTAGTTTGCAGACACAGGCTTTATTTTGTTATAATCATAGGTATAATATATTGATAGTTATTGAAATGTACCTCAGATGTTAAAAAAAACCACACGATATACACTAAACTGAAATTTATCATAATTGTGGTTATTAAAAATATGTGTGTTGTTTACAATGTGGATTTTAAATGTTTGATCAAACATTAAGTTACTGAATTTTTTTATTACACATTTATAAAATATGGTATTAATGTTCTAACAATTTTAGATTCTGAGCGGAGCTATAAATGTATTGATTGTACTATGTGAAAAATTATCGAGAAAAACAAACAAAAGTTAAGTAAAAATAGGAATTTCTATGAAAATCGATTTTTAATGAATAGCCAAAGATACTTGAATTTTTTACTCAATATTTTATTATCGATATTTTAAAAAAAATGTTGATTGTTTTTAATCTATTTAAAGACCATAAGAAATTTCTAAGTTTTATTTTTTTTTTTAAATATTGATCAAAAATTATTTGCTGAGTAGAAATTCTTAACTATTTAGTACAAAACTTATCACACGTTGTTAATTTTTCAATTAAAAAATATCGAAAATCTATAGTCACAATATTTTTTTGGCGTTTCAAGTTATAATTTTTAAAAATGTTATTTTGTTCATAAATATTAAAAATGTTATATTATAATAGGTTTCTTTTTAGTTTTTCAATCTGCATATAGAAAAAAATAGATAACTAAAATATTAATTAAATATTTATACTATTAATTTTATTGTAAGCTAAAATGTTATAATTTTTTTTGAGTTATTTATAGGCATGATAAATTATTAAAGTTTTTGACCTACTCAACTCCTAATGTACAGCAGAGCATTATCCATTTAACTAATTTTTGATTTTATTTAAAATAGTAAAAAAATAATATTTTTTTGAAACTTATATGTATTTATTTTTACTATTTTTAATCGTGTATGTTTTTTTAAATTATTTTTTACTTTTTAATGATATGCATACTAAATTCTTTTTTATGTGGAATTGGTTTTCATCAATATTTTGTGAGTTAAATAAAGATATTTAAACACATTTTTTTTACAAGAATTTAGAATATTATTAAGAAAATATTCTCTAAATAGTTCAAAGTTTATAAAACGTTCAATTCCCATAAATTAGGCTTGAAAATTAAGCACAACGTTTTTTATAAGTAATTCTTCAACAAAATGATCTTGAAGATATTTAAGTAATATAATTTTATTAATGTTCAAATGACTCCAGTATACTGTGCTTAATTGATAAGTATTTATTAGAGAAAATCTAAGCTTGTAGTTTGGTATTATTAAAGTAACGTGAGTTTAAATTTTACTATTATAGAATATTATACCGAACCAATTTGATACGCTGATTTCGTATTTGTCACAGAACACTGGGTCACTAGCAATAAGATATCAATTAATTATAATATAATTAAAATAACTATGGTATGAGATTTTCTGTCGCCTTTAAAAAGTATAGAATCTACTTTATATACATTGTAACAGTTATCGAGAAATATAAATATAGCCTATATTGAACTCCTGCATCTGTATCTAATCCTTGAATTCAATATAATATAATATCCTTATAGTTTTGCCTATATTTAAATTTTAAGGTGATTTTTGTTTAAAAATCATAAGAATAAATTATTTACGAAGAAATTAATATAACTATCAATATTTTTTTTGTCTGAGTATAAATTTTTATTTTGTTTTTAGAACGTTCACCTAATAAAATAATATAGCTAGAGCTTTCTTGATTTAGAAATAATTGTAGCTCTCTTTTCCAAATGTAGTGTTTATTATATCTATGATTCATCATAAATATATTGTAAATTAAAGCTGTATCATATAATAACTAATAAGTAATAACTTTATTTACTGATAAATTCTGATTTTGATTTAGATAGACTAATTTAATTAATAGCCAATAATTATTTAATTAAGAGTTTACATATATTCTTTAATTAAAACTACTCTTAGGTTTAATAAAAAAAAATTGATTTAGAATAAAAATAATAAGAAAGTTTTCTGTTGAAAGAATGAATTTGCGTTGCATCGTGTGCTTCAGAATAAAAATATCAGCATACAAAATATTTATTAATTACCATTTAATATTTAATTTAATTTTACCCATTATTTGAATTGATATTTTAATGTAATTATGAAATTTTAAATCAATAGATAAACGTAAATATTTGGAATCATGATTTATAAAGCTATTCAGATCGCAATTTTAGATATTTAGTTAAACAACGTTTAAATTTTTTAAATTTTAATTGTTTTCCGTCATTGCTGTAACTATTTATATTATAAACCTATTTATATCGTTTTACTGTACGTCGTATTTAATTTATAAGCTAATAATAGAAATGTATAATTATTGTTATATTATATATTTAATTTTTTTTTTTTTTTTTAGCAAAAATACAAATATTACTTCAACCTAACTTATTTCTAAACAACGTTCTTCTTTAAAAATAATTTTTTTAGTGAAATTTTTAATTATAATCATTAAGTTTAAATTTAATATACCAATAACAGTGATCCACTTGACACGGAATCTACAGCAGAGCGCGTTACCCACTTGTCTACCTTTTTTAATTTATTTCTGGCGTATTTAAGAGTTTAACTGAAACGAAATAAATTATAAAATATTTTTTCTTTTTATATTGTTAGAGTACACTTTTAATTAAATATTACTTTCACAACAGTATGCGTAAACATTTTACAAAATCAATCAACAGCTATGTTAAGTAAAAGTATAAACAATTAGGAAAAATTGTCGCATAACACCCTAATACTAATTAAAATTATTATTGAAAACAAGTTTAATTGTTTTATTTGGATCGTGATCAATTTCTAAAAAATAAAAAAAATATGTGTGTTTTAGATAAGTGCATAAAACAGATAGAAACGGAATATACTTCGATTTAAAACAAACAAATTAATGATAAAGCGTTTAAATTCTTAAAATTTATTATTTTTTCATTGTATTATACATTTTTGACTTGAAAAATATTTATATAAATTATTATAAAAATATGTTCATAAAATAAATTGTTTTCAAAATATCGATTTTTATGTTTATACACAGTTTTTAAAGTGATTTCATCATTTTTTTTTCATTTTTTTTTTTTTTTTTTAAGATAATTTACAATATATACGCATACTCATAATAAAATAATAAGCTAAGTAAGTTTAATAATTAATAAACAAAATAAAATGATATGATGAAGAAAGCATCCATATTATACTATATATAATGGAAATTTACTTCTTATGGAAAATTTTAACATAAAGCATAATGTTGAATCTCGAATGGTATGTACAAGTATTATATTATTAAGAAGCTTATATCTACCGTCCAATTAGCTAATACTATGCTTACGTTGAAATTGAAAATTTTAAAATTATTTCAAATATAAATTGTAATATTTACACTCGAGACGGACGCTTTTAAAATAAATGTGTGTATAGTTGTAGGAATACTTAATAAAAATCACGTGTTACTATCGCCCTTCGACTAATGTTGAGAGAGATTTATAATACGAGTACATCTTTTAATATACTAAGTGATTATTTTAACAGTTAACGTATTATATTAAAAAATATAAACTTTTTTTAAAAATATTATGTGTTACTTTCATAGTTTTAAATCATTGAAAATGCTTTCAAGAACAGTGTTCATTTTTAATTTTAATACTCGTATATTCCGAAACTAACTATTTTTTTTTATGATTGTAAAAGTCTATAGTAATTAATTAGTTAAAATTCTTAAAAGTTCTTAAAATTTAGTCTAGCGAGGTATTAGACTAAAACATTTTAGAGTATTATTGAGCCACTGGTTTTAAAACATTTAATCTACCACTGATTTTCTAATATCTAATCTAAGCAATATATTAATTAAATATTCGTTTAATTAATAATTTGTAATAATCAGATTATTATGCTTTAGAAAATTAAATTAAAAATTGTATTCAAATTATCAAGAAATTTATGAAATTATTACAATATAAAATAAAGTAAATATTATATTTGTTTTTTTCAGAAATATGTTTTTTTTAAAGACTTCAAATATGAATTTATAAACAATTAATGATAATGATAAAAAATGGATTTAGAAATTTTTTTATGAATGCAATTTGTCAAATCATACTAATAACAATAATTATAATTTTATATTTTATGTATATATGTTCTGTAGCTTAAGAAAATGTGCTCTTCACTGCTCTGTGCTAAGGTTATAATTATTTATGAAACGACTACTTTATTGTAATAATTATGATAATAATAATACTATCGTAATAATGATAGATCAACACAATGTGTTAATGTTTTAATTTCAATTATAATATATCTATCTATGTACTAAAATTATGCTACACGTATAAGTTTTTCTTTTTTAGGTTTCATTTTTTTAACTGATTTTTTTCATTTGTATTGAATTTAAATTGGATACCGTTTAAAATAGCCAATAATAAAACTGTATTGTTATTGCTAGAAAAATAAATAATCACACACATACATACTCATAGCCAATAAATTTGATATTTCGTTTTTGCTCATTCTAAGATGAAATAGAGTGATGAACTAAAAAGCTATGTAGCGTCTATATAATGTTTATCAATTTACCTAAATATCTATAATGTAGATTCTACATTATATTTAATTTGAAATACATAAATCTATTCTGTGAATTTATGTTGAATGTACTGTATGTCTTTACAGGATCTCTATGTAATAGAAATTGAAATTAAATGAGTACGTATTCATTTGTAGGTACAAGAAAAATTATTAACTTTTAAATGTATCAAAGAAAAAAATATATCATTAAATTACAATTCGTAAAATATCTGTTAAAGTGCACTTAATATGCAGTTTAAAAGAACGTGTATAAAATATTTATAATGTTCGAACATTTAATTTTTAATCTACTTTACAGCCATACAAAGTTTCTGGCGAAGAAAATAGATCTCGAAAGACGTATGACAGGTTTTCCATTAATGAGTAAATTTTAATCATCGTTTTTTGATTAGTGAATATAAAAAGGTTTTACTGAAAAGGGCAATGAACAATAACTAAATTCACCTTTTGTATAGGTAATCTATTCATTCATACATTCCAAGTTTGCCAAAAAGTTCAAGGTTTTTAATATAATATTACACTGTTTTTAAAGTTTGCGCTCTTATAACTTATTATTTTGGATGAATAAAAAAGAAACAACGGAAACATTTTTATGATGTTTCTAAATTTTAAATGCATTATTTATTTATTTATTTATTTATTTCTTGAGACTAGATGAATTTATTAAAAGCCAACGTATAAAATATGTATCAGTTGTTATTTATGACAACAAATTAATCACTTTTTATTTATTATAGTATATTATATTAAAGTGTATAAGATCAGTCTTATATTATAACAGCTTAAACATAACACTTTGACCTTGACGCGTACATTTAATATTGAAATTACAAAGGTAGGTAATTCATATTTTCGATATCCACTTCTTAAAAAAATAAAATAAAATAATAATAATGATAAAATAAAATAGTTGCAAAATATCAAATGAAATTTTTTTATAGTTGAAATGATATCGGATTATCGGATTGCGTAAAAATAGTTAATGTGGGTTGTCATGCGGGTTGTTGTGGCTGCCAACCCTTGCGTAATTAAAAGGGACCAAATAACTGAATATATATAATATATAAAACAATTTATATACCTATAAAGTGTACATTATTATTCAAATGAAAGAGGTTCTGGACCCCGGAATCACAACGATAACTTTCCCGAGCTGATTGCGCGACATCGGTGACAAATAGAGGCTATATATATATATATATGCATATTAGAAGGTCATTTTTATAACACGAGATATTGTATAGAAGAATTTGCGTAACACCTGGATGCGAAAAAAAAAAAATTCCGCGCACGTATTTCGTAGTTTTTGTATTTTCATCGCTCCGATTTGCAAGGAAAATAGTATTATTACATATAATAGACGCTTGTGTGATAAAAGAATACAATTTACGATATGCGCGCTATCAAAAATGATGCCTTATATTTCCTGTCCGTAATATTATTATTATTTTGTCCTCCGCAGATGTGTTTCGTCGTCGTCGTCGTCGTCGTACGACAACGCCACAGTTTGTTCGTGGACGTACATGTAATATATTATGCTATATAATATAGGTACGTTTTAGCTGTAAAGGCTCCAAACACAGAGAAAAATAAATGAGCCGACACGGAAGGTAAAAAATGTATAATTTAATACAGCCACGATACAGAATACCGAAAATCGCGAATGTTCGTCTATAGGTAGGTATCATAGAATATATTATTATTTATAACAGTATAACCAAACGACGCGTAAGTCTGCAGCTGTACCTATGTACGACTCGTTCACACACAATAGATATAATAATATTATCTCGGATATTCGGCGTAGGTATACGCGTTATTGTTGTATTGTTATCACAACAAACGCGTATCGTCGCGCTATAGTTGTTTTAATGCGAATTCGAGACGGACATGAAAATAAAAATTGCTCCCATTCATACACACGTATAATATTTTATACCTACTGTTTTTAAATATTCATATACTTTAGGACATAGGTATACCTATTGGGAAATTCGAGACCTTTCCGATGACACGGTTTGGAAAATCCCATTTATAAAACGCGTAAGTACACGCATAATATTACATATATATAATGATATTTAATATTTTAAGTGATATAATTTTATAATTTTAAATTATCCGGGGTGAGAATTATAGCGCATTGCAGCGAGGCTGAGAGAAAACTCATCTGGATCGACTGTGCATCCTAATTTTTATCAGCATTCAAAACAAACGCAATTTATTTGAACACGTACACACAAAAATCGATAATTACTAAACTTCGTACTGCAATCTAGGCCTAGCAATTCCCATCCCGAAACCTTAACGACCTAACCTCTTCCGTTACATACTACGTGTGTAATATAATTATAATGAACATTCGCTGCGCGCGAGAGTTACACTTGACCTACGACTCGCACAACGGGTGCAGCATGCGTATCGGTATAGTACTCAATATATATTGTAGTTAATGGCTGAACTTGGTTGTTTTTACGTGTTTTTTTTTTCATTCAACCTATTAGCTATAAATTAACGATCTTTATGAATTAAATTGTAAACATTTTTAGTGTCCGTTTTTGTATATCTGTTTAAAAATAAATTTTTAATTTTAAATTTACCTAACGTTTGATTTACTTTTTTTTTATTATTCATAAAAGCATTTTTATAACTTATACAGAAAAGTACAATACGTAAATTGATCTTTTATTATTATTATTATTATTTTTTTTTTTTTAAAGTCATTTTTTGACGATAAATACTATAATGTCTAATAACAATAACAATTTATGTAGGTTGTAATGGAAACATGATGATATAATTAAAATAAACACATTGACTTGTTATAATTTTAACTTTATCTCCGCATCACAAATGTATGATCAAAAGTTAAAAATATATTATACTTCGACATGGTTTGATAACAGAATTTATTATGACTCATTACAAATGTAATAAACAGAGGACCATATTTTAAAATAAACTTACTATGATTTTCAATGCAAAAACATCTAGGAAAAAAACAATTAGTACGGATTTTGTGTTTTTTGGTACACATTTTTGATTTTTTAAGAACATAACTAAGTTCATGTTTTTAGAAGGTATTTTCTTTAAAGAATTTGAGGTTGTTTATAATGAAAGTTAAAATATCCATGTAACTATCTCCTACGTATTTTGTAGAATGTCCGTGAGCATCGCTATATAGTTTACAATAAACAACAAACTTTTATAGCGCACACTAAAACCATCCAACATCAAAGATCTATAGAGTTTTCACATTATGTCAAATTAATACTAAAGCTTATTTTTATATATTCAACATAACTCTATGCATACAGTTAACACAAAGATCGTATAATCTTAATTAATGTAAACGGTTTTACAAAAAACTACTATATATGGTAATTATATTTATCAGTTGGTCCAAACTATAAATAAAAATACCACCACAACTCGATAGATAGTAGTGGAAATTATATTTATCAATTCTCTAAAATGGATGAAAATGGGATTAAAATAACCATAAATAATTTTTATTTCATAGTATATATAAATTACATTATAAATGGACGGGATGTGCCACATTTTATAGTAAATAATTATGTTTGCCGATTAAAAATTAAAATTGTAATTGAACTAAGTTATTATAAAATATAATCTAATTTTAAATAATAATTTATATAATAATTAAAAATGAAAAATATGGTTTTAAAATATTTTGCAAACAAGTATAACATATTTTTAGAATTTTCTGTGTAATGATAAATGTAATGATTTACAACAATGATGTGTGTTTTTTTAATATTTATTTTTTGTTTATATCATTACCTTTTTTATTTTTAAGTATTAAGCTTAAACATATTATAAGACATAGTCTCAATAAATATAAAACCTAGTCCCTCATCCTAAAACAAGTAAAATTAATAATATACTTATCATTTAAGTCTCTTATTTAGGAAATAAATCCAAAAATAATTATTTGCTAAATATATCATCGGATATTATACTTAAAAATAAACTATTTCTTTTTTCAATATAACAAAAGATATGAATTTCAACCCACCAAAATAAATATATATTTAAATTTTGGTTACTTGCGCCCATGATCTAAGTTTATTGTTCTGTAGTTGTATACAATAAAGATGAAATTAACATAAATACATAATAGCATTTGCAATTTATAAGTGACTAATGTTTACAATGTTAATGTTTATTAAGTAAATTACATTTAAAAATGAAATCAATTATTTTTATGCTTTGTTTCCAATAGATATATTATTATTCTTTATAACTTTTTTTTTATATAAACATTTATCTATTGATAAATTTAATAGTACTATAGTTATACGAATTTATTGTTAATACTTAACTTTAATTTGTAAAGCCATTAGGATATCAAAGGGTTTATGAATTTTATGAGGGGTTAAATAATATGTAAAGTATGATAAACATTCAGATCATCTTAATTAAAATGTACGCAAAAAAAGAAAAATGATTAAAGTTTTAACTATTGTTAAAGAAAAAATAATTTTTTATTAAAATACCCATGTTTATATTCAACGTGGTAAACATTAATAACGTTTTATCTCCGTAATAAAAAAAAATTGTTAATAAGCAAATTTTCATACAAGAAGTTTATTAAAAAAAAAAAAAAAACTTTGATTAAAATAAAGTTCAAATATTCAATTTTTAACAAATGTAAATGTAAAAATTGTTATTTATACATTATTATTTATTTCACTTCATGATTTATTCACGTCGTATATTTTTCTTCTTTTAATTAAAACTGTTTTTTTATATTCTTGAATTAAAACCTAGGTTTTAATTAATTTTTTTGCAGCTAAACAAGTATACTTACTACATATTAATTCATATAAATTATTATATACCTACAAGCGCGAGGGTGACATGTTTGTTACTTATTGATTATTTATAAATATGTTTCATTGTTAAACTCTACTTCAGCTGTTTGATAAATAGCACTACTTAAGTTTTTTTTTCTTTATGTTTTTCATTCCCATACAGTTATGAATTTATAGTGTTATTTTGGACTACTTGGGTGTTACCCTCTAGAATATACAAGTTGTTTTAGTTAATGGATATTTATGGATATAAAGTGCAATATTGATCAACAAATATTGGTTCAAGCTGGACATTTTTACAGGATGGATTTATGTCATTTTTAAATTCGAAGACTGTCAATTAATTTAATGAGTTCAATTAATAACCACAAAGTCTAAAACGAATTATTTTTTAAAACTATATGATATGATATTATATATACATACAATATACATACATACGTTTCATTTATACATTGCGATTCCAATTGTAGTTTTTTGATAATACACTATATTACAGTAATAATAAACTAATAATAATAAAAAAATATAATATTAATACGTTATAAATGTATATCGTATAATTTGACCGTTCTAAATTTTAGCTAAAATGAATTCATTCATTTATAATAAAAGTACTAAAAACTAACTTAAATAAATTTTTTCGTTAATAAATCAAAATTATTTATTTATTTTTATTACTAGTAAACTATTATTTCTATTTACGACTATTATTCTGATTTACTATACATTTTGATTATGTTTACGGATAATAAATTTATAAATTGTAACATTTATGATCTTTTATCAGTTTATACATTTGAGCAAATATGAGTGTTGCCCTTGTGCAAATGTTTAAATTTATTATTGATTCATTCACGTGAATGTGCGATTTTAAGGCGCTATTGTGAGCTTGATAGAATATTTTATTACACTCCAGAGATATGAGTTTTCTTTTTTCATTTTTTTTGACACGTATAGGTGAATTATTATTTATTTAAGCTGAACATTAAATACTAATGAGAAATTAATGTGTATACAGTGTTATGTTTATGGACGAATTATTATCAGTTTTCCATAAGCGTAAATTGATTCAGTGTAGGTTTGGTGCTTACGTTTCTATTCTATGCGTAAATGCAGTTATAGTTCTATATAAAATGCAGTGAGGGCATTTTTTACCTTGCCCCGTCTTTTCAAACCACACTAATACCAAATTCATTGTTGACATAATATACTCGTATTAAGTCTCAATACAACTATTTTAATTTTATTAATGAATAATAATGTGTAGTAAGACATAATATTATCTAGTATGCATTTTATTATTTATATTAAATAAATATTAAACTAATGTTTTGTATTTTAAATTATTATATGAATGAATTATAATTAATAATATCATAATTCATGGAACACCAATAAAAAGGATATATATATATATTAACAATGTACATTTGTTTTGTTTTTAGGTTTTGTGTAGTTATAATTAAAACAGTCATATTAACCATTCATAGTATTTATTTTTTTATTTTTCTTCTTACTACATAGTATTATAGTAATAGTAGATATGTGTTTGTGGAGGAATATATTATTTTTATTACTCGTAATAGAACAAAAATTGATATAAGTAATTTCGTGTTATAGTAATTTCAAACAAACCAATCATTATTTCATTTTTTTCCATACAATCATAATTATTTGTTGCATGCATTATTTATTTGTACGAAATAAAATTAAAAAAAGTTAACTAAATCTAATAATACATGCACCTTAGTTTAAAATATATTTTTCGATGATCAATATTTTTTTATCGTCAACGGTCTTTTACATAAAATCGGTTCATGTAAAAAATACATTAATTTCAACGAACATATACATACATGACATAATATCAAAAATGTTGTGAAATCAACATTAAAATAAAGTTTGTTATTACTAGTAGTGTATTGTAATTTTAATTAATGACAAATAAATTTCAAAATTAAGTTGAGATATTTTAAAGTAGATCAATATTAATATTTAATTCACTAAACTTTTTAAATTGACATCGAAACATAGTATTTTTTTAACATCAACATGTGCAAAAATGTAAAAACACGAACATTAAGACTAATATTATTTGTTTTACTATTTATATAGTAATAAAAAGAAATTAAAATTTCGATGTTGATTTATGCTCCATTTTAGTAGCAGATTAATACATTTTAATATTAAAATTAAATTAAATTAATACAAGTCTTTTGTTATAAATTTTTATATAAGTAACGTTATAGTTAAATCGTATTATTATTGCAGTCCCCAAAACCAAAGAATTCATATGTTTTATTACAAAGTAATTAAGTAAGTTGTAGAACAAATATTATGTTAACCAATCAATAAAGTTACATATTATATATTTATATGTATGTTTTAATATTAATAATAATAATAAAAAAAAACTGAAATTCATTAAATTACTTTTAAGTAGATATAGGTATAAATTAAATCCAAGGTAAAACACCTAGAAGTTAATTTATGATTCTATATGTACACATGAGATCTAAATAATTTTTTAGGTTGCAAAAATCAAGGAAAACTTATACTTAAATAACAGTTATATTTTAAGTTATATTTTTATGTTAACCATATAACTATTGTACTCACTAATCACACGTCATTATATAATATATTGTATTTTTTCTTAGTAAAAAACATTCTTTATTTTGTAACAAATTCAAGGTAAATTAAATTGAAACTTTCAATTCTTCTTAAATGTTTTTAATTTGACAATTGCTATTATAATTGTGTTTATTTTACTCAATACCTAATATAATAATTGTAATTTATTTTTCTTGACACATTATTATTTTTAAATAAAAAATAAAGATTACACGGCGTAATAGATAGGCATTTTAGCTACACTAATGCAGAGGCTCTGTTTTTTAAATTATTAATGTTTCAACGACTAAATTTTAATCACTTGGCCACCATCTGTGACATTGTAGAATATATGGACGATCCATAATAGATTATAAAAATATATAGATACCTACACCAAATGAGTATTTTACTAAGAGGAAATAAGTATAAGCTTTAAATGTACACTTTAATAATGAAAAAATCAACATCCATTGACCACTCATTTGCATAAAAAAATACATAATCCGAAGTAACTTATAACTTTTTGTTTGGATACTTAAAATAAACAAATATATTTTCAAAATATAAGCACCAGATGTACATTATAGATTTTATCATGAGTCAATTATGATGGTAATAAGTTATAATATCTCGTTACTTGTACCATTGATTGTTTTATTATTTCACGATTTCGATGCTACGATATAAAAGTTGTTTATGGTTTTCTTAAGGTTTTGAATCTCACGTCTTTTTAATTTAATTGTTATCGGATACGTGCACACTGACTTGGTATTTCTTATGGTGGTAAGATTTTGTAATCGGATTATACAAGCAGAAAAAGAAAAATTAAATGTACACGTCTTTAGATACTGATTAAAGATATTTTTAAATTGAAAAGAAAGGGCACAGGCAGAATATGACCTGCCAAGATAGCACTAGGCGATCGATACAAGGGATAATGTTAAGCTTCATCGCCTAACCAGTTCAAGTTATAATACTTCTATTAAAAATAATGTTCATTTGATTTTCCAATTATCAAACAATCATTCAGATGACTGAACATCCCACATTTAATTCAATTATAAAATAATATGAAACCATAGAAAACCAAAAAATCAAGATCAATCAATATAACGGTTAGTAATGATAATAATTGATCATTATAAATGTATTAATGTCAGTTATGTAAGTAATATTATTACTTAATTTTTTATCCAATAAAATAATTTGCAACTTATTTTATTATTTCTATACATTATATACCTTTAATGTGTTGTATATGTATAGCTAAATAGACATTTGGGCTTCAATTTATAGTTAATTTAAACAACATACAATAAGTCTGTGCATATACTTTTGTACAGTACAAAAATATAATTCAAAAATCCAAGTGTATCGATCGGATATTTTTGGTATATATTACTATATTATATAATATTATATACTACCTATTACACAAGTTTGTCATAGGAAACTATAATTAACAAGTATTTTAATTATTATTATTGTTATACATAACAAAAAAAAAAAAATTCTACATGACGATTTTCCAAATCTGTACACGTTGTAATTTCGAATTTCAGCAAACCATTCACTTGTTCGAGAACAACGTACGCGTTATTTCGTTTTAAAAAAGTCGTAAATGGTCATTGTAATAGTGTTACGTAAAATACCATGTTTGCTAATAGAAGTGAATGTGTGATAAAATTTAATCAAAATTTAATATACTATATCAATATCACAAGTATATGGTTTTAGTACAATATGGATTTTATTAATATGCGTTGAAAGGAAATCAGAAAATTACTTAAAGAATAAAGTTTTATGAGTTTATTGGCAAAAATCAATTTTGTTATACCCAAGTATCGTTTAAGTTATAGCTTGTTTATAATTTAAAGAAACGTTAATATTAACTACTTCTATGTAAAACGATATTAGATAGTTATTAACATATTTATTAGGTATATATTAAATATATAAACTATTATTCATGTATCAATCATTAAAATATATTGATAATAAATATATAATAGTGTATTTATTCTAAATTAATTTTATATTCTGGGTGAAGCATTGAATGTATTAGTTTTTTAACGATGTATGTCTTTTTATGTTTGTGTTTGTGATCACTTTTTGGGGCAGTACATACTTTTTAGGCTTTTTTTATTAAGCTACATTTATTTTTATTTTTTCTTTGTGCCTCACAATATAATTTATTTATTGTATTTATTTCATTTTATACTATATATACAAGTTTACTTAAACTATAAAATCCAGTATTTCACACAACTAATTTTATAAGCTATGTAAGAAAGATTTAAAATTTCTAATAACTGTAGATGATACAATGCTTTAAATATAATTAGTTAGTAAATTAACCATCCTGAATGAAATTGTTATTTTATATTGTATGGATAATAGTAATTGTTATTAAAATAAATACTTGGTTCTGTTTTTTTCCAAATAATTTACATTTTATGATGATATATACTTACGTGAAAAAATACATATAAAGTTTCTAACTATACAATATAAGTAAATAATAACATTGGATTGTGCATTTATTGCATTGTATTAATGAAAACGTCTAATCTAATCCATATTTTTTGGTTAGTGTAGTTCTATTAGTACTCATATATTTCTTACAAATTTAAGTAGTGATTAAAAATATTTTATTTTATTAACTATACAATATTTTATGTTTTTAGAATGATAAAATAGTTAAATTTATACTCAAAAATTCAAAATAGTTTCTCGTAAAAGTAGTAGTTATTCACATCGATAATTATTTAAGACACTGACTAATTTATTTGTATTATTTTAGTTAAAATAATACAATTACGGTTGCAAATTTAAGCCAATGCAATTGTATTATAATATAGGTAGGTATTACATTTTATGAAAATGAAACTAACTATATGCTGTTACAACAAAAATAAGGAAATTTTTACTATACATTACGGGGAAAAAATTAAATTAACTCTGCTCGAAACATTTTTTAAATGTAATAACTAATAACATATATTATTTTAAGCTACGCAGATGAAATCATAATAAAATAAAAACATTATTTTAAAATATTATTATTTATTTTTTAAAAAGAACAATTATTATCATCGTATTCCGTTATAATTGTATAGGTAGTATCGTAATAAATACGTGATATAGTGAAAATAATATAATTAACAGGATGATACACATAATTTATACCAATTAATCTTTGTTTGTAGGTAAAATTTATAAATCACGTATCTCAGTGAATATACTATCTGTTATATATCTATTATTAGTACGTAGATAGGTGTAGTTTTTAGTTGTATTCGTAGAGGCAGTATACCTGTTAATATATAGAGCCATTAAAATTGTCAGTACCATCATTTTTAAAATCAATGAAGAAAAGGAAATGATTGAAGTATTTTGTTGGGTTGAGGGAGTAAATTAATAAGGTCTATTCAATATTTTATTATTAATGCATTTAGAAAATGGTCTGGGGTAATATTTTAATCTGTATTTTTTTATATTTTATCATTAATATTAACTGATTTCTATACAAATAAAAAGATGAAAACAGAGCTGAATTGAAAATCTGTGACACGTTATAGTACTATTATATACGTATTAAATAAAATATCAAAATTATTTCCTAACAGTCAACCACCGCAGTGCGTTGATATTTTTTTTTAAATGGTAGAAACAGAACCTGCAGCGTCTACTACCATAATTGTCACTTCTATAGTTTTGTGGCAAACATCATAAAATAGATTTGAGGATATAGCGTTGAACTATACGACTACCGTAGACCCAAAACTCCGTCTCCGTTCATCGTACTGTTATATGCTGGCAGTAATGGGTCACCGATTTGATAGACGCAGAGCTCTGTTCAGCGAACACTTTGGATTCCGGTCGAGGAAAAAACTTAGTCTAACGTCCCTGAAGACACGATCCTGAGAAACGAGCACAGTGATTCATGTTGATGTCAAAACTGTCTTACGATGGTGTTCTGGAAAATAGACCGTTTCTCAATGTCTATTGTCATTCGTTGTCCTCGCCAAGGAAATGGTAAAGCATAACTCGATCCGTCGTCGGTCGTTCGCGTCGATAGTTCAGTAAAATATGATAAAGGGAAATATTATATGTATCCATTGCCACATTGCAATTTGTGAATAAAACGGAATTATTCATACCCAGTCAAACAGACTGAGATTTATTTATATTATATAATATTAGTTCGTTGTTGAACATACGGAATATATCATTATAAGTTAAATCATATAATACTAATACAAGCTGTGATTTGTAATTTTCTTTGTTTATAATTTATGTTTAATTAAAAAATTCCAAATTGCTTTTTTTTTTTACATAATTTGAAAAACTTTATTGATTTTGAAGTAGGTGTACAATCTGTGATTAAACAAAGTTCATTTCAATTTAATGTTCAAAAAGGAATATTTTTCTGAGGATTATTAAATTAATAATTAATTTGTTAACATTTAAAAATAGTGAGAATTAAATGCAAAAAAAAATTGTATTTATAAATTTATAGAAAAAAAATGGTTTAGTGATAAAAAAATATACTATTCTGGATACACAGTAAAAATAAGTCGAACCTCGATAAATCGAAAACCTTGATAAAGTCGAAATAAACACTGTTCCTTTGCAGAAACCTCGATTTCTAGAAATAAGATCTATAGATAACTCAAACATGCCGTGTTCCAAATATAGACATATAACAATGCTTATTGTTTGTTTTATTATCTAATCGGCTCGTGCTTTTTTATACTTAAACCTGCTTTTATCGTATTTATTATCGTAAAGCATTTTTCGTTTCATTTGATTTATTTTCACTCTGAAGATATTGATGACGTCAACGAAGAATCTTTTGAAGTTTGAACTTGTACCTCATGTTTCATTGAATAAGCAAGCAAAAGCTGCACTTGCTAAAAACATTCACCGAACAATCTAGTAATGTAGTCAATGAAGTATACTCTACTTTAAATGTGATAGAAAATATAATTGATAATACTATGTTCAGGAATTTAACTCAAAGTAAGATTTCGAATTATTTCTCATACAATTTTAATAGCACTATATAATTTTTTTATCATTGATATATTCTTTTAAATACATACCTTAGTTTTAAGATATAGTATGCAATAAAAATGTTAATCAAACATCAACATAGTCAACTTCTTAAAAGAAATCAAATTATATAACCTAATTTAACCACTAACTGTAATATAAACCAATTAAAAAAAAAAAAAAAAAAAAAAAAATGTTGACATAATAACTGTAATTTATGCGTTATAATAAAAGTACAATAATAGGTATTTACATTTAAAAAATTCTTTAGATCGAATTTTTTTCCTAAAACCTTGATAACTCGAAAACCTCGTAAATTCGAAAAATATTAATTTCCTTTTAATTATTTCGACTTATCAAGGTTCCACTGTATACAGATAAATTTAAATAATACGAATTTCTAAATATTATTGTATAATAAATATAAATACATAAATACATATAAATATATTCTTTCTGTATAATATGTACATTATACATTTAACGTTGATGTTCAAGCACAAACATAGCACGATTTTTTTCACATGTGAAATCAGTCTCTTTTAGAAATACTTCAAGAGAAAGAACGGAACAGATTTTTAGCAGCTGCCAAGTTAACATTGATATACCCTACTCAAAGAAAATAACGTGAATCAGTTAGAAAATATCTAAAACTTTTATTGTCCAGTACCTCTATGAATTTTAAATCCATACACGAACGATGCTTAAATATGTCATTTTTCGAGTTCTTTGAAAGTTTTCTAAAACATTTACGCCAACCTCAATTTAAACTATGTTACATCAAATATTTGTGAAACATTTTTTTTTAAAACTTATCGCAATTTGATTTATATTTTTGTATATATTTAAATTGATTATACAAGAAAAAAATGTAACATAATCAAATTACTATGAAACATATATTATTTTTTTTATATCATAATATGTTAAATTGTTGTAATAATTAAATCAGGGCCACCATGTAATTAAACTTAAAAATTTAAGATTAAAAAAATTTTTTTTTTTTTTGTAAAATTTCGTTAAATAATAAAAAATAAAACACATATTTCCAAGTTAATTTTATTAATTTCAGTTTACTGAAAATAGGGTTTATATTAAAAAAGAATATTTAAATTTTCAATTTTATGTAATGTAAAATTTATTTTTAAAATATAAAATATTGGTTTGATGCAAAAATTATATTTTGAATCATATTTATTATTTTATTTGGTGAAAAATCATGATATTAGTTATATTTTAATTAAATTAAAAAAATATATTCATATGTGACTAGAATAATATTTTTTTCTTATCTTATAATTTTTATGTAAATATAAATTTCATGCTCATACACATTATTTATGTATATTATAGGATGCTATAAACAAACAGTAATAACTAATAACACTATAATTTTAATAAAGTTTTATACAATTATTAAAAATGTGTTTATTCTAAAGTTTTTTCTTAAATAAACAAGTAATAAGATTGCATAATAAATTATATTGTAATTATCATAACTTAAAAATAAAGTTAATTTGTATAGTGTAAATAAAATATAATTATTTTACTCTAATAATTACATTTTGGCATACATTTTCAGTACACTTAGTAACCTCAACGGCATTATATTTTATATTTTATAATATTAATTATTTCTAACTATATAATATTGTATCATAATAAATAACTGTTATTATAAAAACATTGATTCCATTTTTTCAATACTATTATATAGCTTAATTATTTTATTATGTTTTCTATTTTAATATTAAAGAAAAAAAATATTGCCCTGTAAAATTTCCGAGTATTAATTGCAATTGTTAATATTTAATATAAAAATCGAATTATTACTTTCTTATTATATCTGTATCACAACCGTCACTTCAATACCATGAACTGCACAGTTGTATGATTTTGAGCAAGAGATGCAAAGTACCAAGTAATATGATCCTGAAATTTAATTATAAAATTTTTTTTTCTTATATTAAAATAAAGAACTTAAAGTATAATATCCTAATAATATATTTTTATAAATCTTTTGGTCAATCATTTGTGAACTATTTAGGACCTGTATATTTTAACTCTATGCTGTGTCAATATAAAAACAATTTTCACTATTTTGAAAACAATGTTGAAAAAATTGTTTATAATTGGTTGTTTTCTCATTTGGTTTAAGTCATATATTTTTATTATGTTCATATTGTATATCATTTGTATAGTTTAAATTTACATATATATATAGTTATCAATTTATTATTTTTTAAATTCATAGTGCATTTTGTTTATTACATTAACTTATATTTTGTATTACTCTATTTCTCTGACACAAATTACTAGCTTAAAAGAGATAGATAATCATATAAAGTATTTTATATCTATATTTTATATTATGATGTGAAATAAAAAAAAAAAAGAGTGTGAATATAAGTGATATAAATTTATGGTATAGTTATATTATTATTTTTTTTTTTTTTTTATAGTAGTTACGAGTTATAACAGAAAAATAATGAAAGTATAAGTCGTTTTAAAGTTGAAATATATGTTGTTAAAATAAAAAGTTTTAGATACGAATAATTTGTACTCATTTAATTTATGTTAATAAGTAGACAGCTAGCTTGGTAAACGATGTTATATTTTGCACTTCATTTTACAATAAATTGGATAATATTTGTATCTATGAAATATATATATAGACTAGACTATTGAGCCTAAATCATGTAAGACATTTATTGTCAATGAATTAATGATGATAATGTATATTATATTTCGTAAATTGGTAAAACATTTTATAAATTATATTATAAAATATACAATGGTTATTATTTTTTTTTAAATTTAAAATAATGTTAAAACTTATGTCAACTATGTATGTATTTAAACAAAAAAAAAAAAAAAAAATTGTTTGGTTATTATTTGTTTGTAACTAACTGGTTAAAAGTATTATTATTAATACCTATTAAGTGTCATAATATTTGTTAGTATTGTTAAATTTTGCATAGATGTTTAAATTTAATTATAATATCTAAAATATTAGTCATTAAAATAAAAGTTTAGTAAATATTATCTAATATATTATAAAATATTTAAGTTTTAACTGTTAGGTAGGTAAACGTATTTATATATTCATTCTTTTTGTAATAAATATTAATCATCAATAAATAATCGCAATATACGTTAACATTTATATATAGCTATCCGCTTTAATATATATATTTTTGTCAGTCTCTCTTCGACATCGTTGTCAAGCAAACACAGCTGTACTATCAACTATCCGTTAAATTATATTTATGTCACTTTTCCGAATAAATGTATTTAAAATAATTAAAGTATACAGTCCACTATTAGCTATTGAAAATTAATAATACATATTATATATGTCAGCATTTCAGTTCCTCGTTATTACCTAGCATAAAATAAATATAACTAAAATATTTTCAAAATATATTAAGTTCCTATTCCACATTATTAAAAATAAATAAGTATGATGGTTTTTTTCGTGATCAGATTAAATGGTTTTTTTGTCTCCAAACGATTTACTATTGTAGTGACAGTCACGCGATATAATATGTGATTTAAGGACATAAACTTTTAAAATTTTATGAATGACAAATCGCAGTATTCTTTATTTTCTTTTTTTTAATTGATTATTAGAGTTTGTTTTTTAATTGTTGTACACTTAATTTGTTATTAATTATAAGTAAATAATAAATAAGTATTCTGGAGACGAGAGTTTTTTTGAGAACTATTTATTTTTTTTTTTACATGAGTGCTTATAGGATCATAAAAAAAGTCATGCTCATTTTTGAAAATATCTAACGACTGTACTTTGGCATATAATTCTAATATCTATACTAAATATTATAAAAATTAGTATTTTTACTATGTTAATCAAGAATATTTCTTAGCATGATGAGAAGATATTTAAAAAATTTTAATTTTCACTTGATAATTTTAACACAATATGCAACAATAAATATTTATTTTACAAGTTTTAATTTACTATAATTATAATTTTTCTTAAATCAATATCATAATTTATATTCATCTTAAAACTAAAACGACGGTATTAAAACATATATTAACAGGGTTAAATGAAACATTATAATATTATGAAGATTTAATTTTTTTTATTTTCAATCAGATAATGACTACAAATTATAATTTATAAAAGGTTTATCAAATATTTATATTATTTTTTTTTTTTAAATTAAAAGATATAAATAAAATGTATATTATTTGTTTGAACTGTTGAACAATTTGGTATATAAATATTTATTACTTTTTTTAACATAATATTTAGCAGTTTTATAATTATTATTGTGTTAGTTAAAAAAAAACTTACAAATTGTACATATATAGTGTTATTATTGGTTAATCATTATATAATTATATTTTATTAATACGTGAAAATTAAAATAACATAATAATATGTATACTATAAATATATTATTTCTTTCTAAGACTTTTTATGGTATAATAATAAGTTTGAATTAATTTATATGCACATCATTCTCTTATTTTCGATTATAATAATTTATATATACAAGAAAATTAATTATCTTGTATATTTGATTTAAAAAAAAAAAACAATAAATTTAAATTACTGTCAGTAACGCATTTAGTCGTAATTACAGATACCGTAAGTACAGAGATCATTTTAAAATCTTAGGATCAAAATGATTTTACAATTTTATTTATAAACTAGGTTTACGGTTATAGCAAAACACATTCGATCTTGATTTTACCATTGTTTATCAAAGTAAAATCAACGTTTTTTTTTCTAATTATAAAAACATCATATTTTATACATTTAGGAATATTTTATTAACACAGTATAACGCCTTTATTATATACAACAGTATTAAAGAATACTAGTTCAGCGCCGAAATCGTTAATCACTGGTTTCGCCCGAGGAAAAAATTGTATCTACAAAACTCGTTTAGACGACTACTTATAAATATAATTGCGGAATGCGCACACATTTAGGGCTTTATAAAAAGGAGAGAAATGAATAACTGATATATCCATCTCATAGGTGTTTGTTATTAATTTATTTTTTATCAAATAAAAAACACCGCCTGAATCGACTACAAAACTTAGTTCAGTGATATTATTACATGCTCACAAATTATAAATAAGACTATTTTAAAATTGCTAAATACTATAGATTTCTAAGTCAAATTTATTTTTAAATAATTTTTTTTCTCAGTATTTTATAGAAATTGTGTGATAAATTTGTCTAGAAAAATAATGATCGTTTTATTAAGAAATTAAAAAAATATAGGTTGTTATTAGACAAATTCAAAATTTACATGATAAAAAATATATTTTTACGTGGAAGTACAAATTATTATTGTGTTATAAATACTTACAATATTGCATGTGTATATTAGGATTTTTTTTTTCAATAAGCATAAAAAATGAATTAAAAAAGGAGTGTAGCTATTTAAATAGATCATTTCACATTCAACACATTATATTTATGTATTTATACATAATACAGTATTTTATTGTTATCATAATCAAAGTTATATCGTGGTGTCTTAATATAGAGACCTGAAAGCCATCATCAATAGATTTTAATTAAACTAAATCAGGCTAACTATTGTGGTTCATCAAAAGTCATAAACTTACCTGTCAGGACTTAAATTTATGTATAATATGTATATATATATATAGCAGTTTTGCAGACAACCGCGAGACGCGTGCAAGACAATATACCAAGGAATTAAAATCAAAATTTCCTCTCTCTTTTTTTTTTTTACTATATTTGTCGTCCCTTGAGCGTACGGTAAACCACAGTATTCTATATACATTATTTTTTTTCGTTTGCAACCGTTCCCCACAACCCGAATCTCATTAAACTGCTGCCCGGCGTTTATAATTTGATTAATTGTCCCGAACAGGTCCATTTAGCATTCCAAGTTTCCGGGCTCTTAGTTTCGTGTTTCGCTATATATTGCAGTCTTTGCCGCCGCCGTGACGCGGATAAGCAATAATAACGGGCATAATATCAAATTCATTGTATATGTATATATTTATATAGTATATACGGTATATTTATTTATACATTTTTTTGTTCTGACGTTTTTCAAGGCCGAACAGGCACGGGGAAAGAGAATTGTGCAGAATTGTCGGCACAGTCTCCACGACGACGGCGACAAAAGGAAGAAGAAGATTATAATACATAAAATATATAATATACATTATATATATACAGCTACTACTAGATGGCGAAGGGCGCGGAAGAGGCCAACTCGTGATTAATTGCCCGAGGCCTCCTAGTCAGACGGGACAATATAATATATATGTACACATCGACTTCAGAGGAGTGAGAAAACGGAAGAAGGGGCGAGAGGAAGGGAGAAAGAACAATGACTTTTAGTCAAGCCTATCGCATATAAAAGATATGAAATCGCGGCGGTTTTAACCTGTGTGAGACGGGTCTTTTTACTGTATCGTGCTGTATATTACGAGCACCGAAATATTTCAGAAAGGGTTCATGACAAGCCAGACGTGTGAGGCATTACGTATTGTTTTAAACACTATACGCACAGTTGTACACACTCATTACTATATATGTTAGTCCGAATAGATATTATCATAATAATATATTGTCCGGTACGCCACTAACGACGCTCCACGCAGTACGTTTTGCGCCACCGACGAGTCTTGCACGCAGCTGTAAGCTGTTACGCTTTATGCGTTGCCGCCCAGCGTACACAACGATTTATGCGTGTCACCGTATGTGTAGGGTTATAGAATAATAATAATAATAATAATAATAATGTGGTTAACGCGTAGGGTCAGATCTAGATCAATTTTTTTTTGGTTTTTTTTTTTTTTTTTTTAATTTAATTTGCTTTGCACATTAATGACATTGCGCGAGTATAATATAATATAGTAAGATAAGACCTCGCAAACTCAGTACAGAAGATAACGACGTCACGTGTACACTAACGTTAATTAATATAAGGTAGCATCAATACGATTTACGATTTTGGTAATGTTCATTAGAAGAACAAATAACTATTTGTTCTGTATTTGTGACTATTGGAACCGGTCGAATGTCAAGAACGTGTGTGCTAATTAAGACTGCATTGCTGCAGGTCGCTTGGTTTAGATACCAATATTGTCGTAATATATAAAAAAAAAAAAAAAATGAAAAACTCAACACAAACGCTATCGAATCCGTGACTACACAGAGATAGATAGACGCATGATGATATCGTTCATCATGAAAGATAATCTATATTTGGTAAATTATATTTTAAACTTAATCACTGTGTAATTTACCGAAAAAACTTATTGGTTATTAGCTATCCTTAGACACGAGCACTCAAATAATATGTTTGCATTTACTATTTTGTGTCTTACAGAATAATATATATAGTATATTATGACCAACTGTTTAATGACATTTTCGATAGAGTCCATTTTCTATGTGTGTATTATTTCTGACGATTTTACGATTTTAATGTAACCATTAACCTTTACCAGTCGAAAGGTTGGCATAGCCGACGAGTTTAGAAATAAAAATAATAAATTATATTAGATTTTGAAAATTATTTTATAGGTAATAAATTTATGTAATGTGTATGTCGATGCTGAAAATGTCAAAAGTTTTACCCGTGTACTCGTAAGTTGTATGTCACAAACACCAAATTTTACCAGAGAGGTGTTTTGAGTTTTCCAAGTTGTATTCATACTCTAATAAACCGAACCACATGGAAACTTCGACAAATTTATAGGCTGAACAATCGTTATCGTTTCAGTACGATTATTATTATTATTATCGCCGGCGCCCAATCGGCGGTCCCATAAACGATTTGTGCTTATATTATTTGTATACTCGTATAATGTATAATATAAAGGTAGCCTGCCACAACAGTACACGACGAGTATAATAATAATATTGGGCGCGCGCGCGTTAAAGCTTCGTCCACCGGAACACGCGCGTTATCCGCGGTCCGCGGTCATAATGCCCCCCCAATCCGATCGCCCGGTTAAACGAATTTAATCGAAAAACGTCAACAATCTGTGATTTATCGTTTTGGCCGACTGTGAATTATAATAATAATAATAATAATAATAATAATAATATAACATTACACCCGAATGTAGCGTATAATATCAAATTTCAGATACGATTTTTTGCTTATTATTTGCAGTATACGATGGTCCTTCGATATATTTATGCGAAATTATTAATTGTTTGTATTTTAAGTTTTTATTATATAAGTTATATGTCATTATAAGTTAATATTTGCTGCTATTATTTTCACTAGGTATTATTTAGTTCTGGTTGTTCGAGATTATTATTATTATTTTTTATACTATTTTTATCTCGGCTCTTTACTACGCAAACGTCTATCAAAAAAAAAAAAAAAAATACAAAAATACAAAAATACAAAAGAAGAAAGATATTTTACTAATGGATTGTATATATTGTTTTGTCAAATGGAATTTGTTAATTTTTTTTTTATCATTATTAAAAAATAATTATACAAAATATCATAATATTATTAAATTTTACTTTTAAGAAATTTGTATAACTTTTCATATCTTGATGAATTCAATTACAAAATACGACTCTTCAATGTATTAACTTTATATTCAGTTATAATTTATGAAATATTTAATAATTTTAGTTTTTATTTATTCAAAAATGTTGAAAAACAAAGTATTCAAAGCTATTTCTTGTCTTTATTTTCAATGCATAATTCTCATCTTTTTAAAAGTAAAGCATTATTTTGTTTTTTTGTTCATTACTGAATCGTCTAAATGAATACCTAACGCGCCCCTATATTTATTTTATAAACTTGTAAACGTGTTCAAATAAAAAAAAAAGTATGTTAATCACGATATTAATTATGAATTTGTTGGATTTTGTATACTTGATTTTTTACCTTTTTGATAATTGATGAATATTTTAAAATAATATAATTATTAAATTCATCGTTATAATAATAATAATAATAATAAAAAAAAAAAAGGTATAATAATATGAAAATGTATGAAAAGTTGAAAAATATTTGAAGTTTTTTAAATATATAAAATATATTATTAGTAATAATTTTAATAATTTATTACACTTCTACAAAATACTCGTTACCCATTGAAATTTATCTTTTAACTGTATCATACAATATTATCGATGGTTCAAAACATGACATGTTAAGCTCAAATTTTTCTTTTTTTTTTAGTAACCGCGTAGAAATGCACATTTTAACTATATTTGAATAACATGTTGTATTAAATACTCAAAACACCCATCATTTCAAAAAAATAGCCCAACTATTTAAAAAATCAAAACGCAATAAAATAAAATATTAAAGTAAAGAAAAAAATGCACTGATCATACATGTAAATTTTGGCACTTAAACTCGTATATAAAAAAAATTATTCATAATAAACTATTTAAATATATATTGGTATAAATTGTATCAAAAATCATGTCAGATTATCTACTAATGTGATATTATAACTTCACGATTACTAAATAAAATTACATATATAAGAACTATTAGTACATGAATATTTTTAAATTTTTTTTTTACATCCCTATACTTTTATTATTTAAAATGAAAATTACGATTTGTATTTCAGTATGATAAAATACTTGTTTATGTTTTTAAAATTTAACAGCGGATACACGTGTTATATTATATTGTATGATTTTTATCTCACCTATATTATATGTTGTATGTAACATGTGTGTGTGTTTATGTCATATATTATGTATATATTAAGTACGCCAGTTTGGTCATCCAATTTTTTGCATTCAATGTGTGTTAATGTGGTAACGATCGAATGTTTATTTTCATAAGTATTATTATTAATTTTTTTTTTTTTTTTTTTTATTGAACGCAGAGAACTGTAAATAATTTTAACAGCAATTTTGACAACTGATTTCTAATAATATGTTTTGCGTATAGCTTTTCACAATCCAAGATTTTTTTCCTTATCACTTTTATGAATAAATCGTACTTTTATGTTTAATGCGATTCGAAGTTTATCGAATAAATAAATCTTTATGGTTTTTGATAAATATTTATACTATTCATGTATGAAAATAAAATATAAAATAAACTTTACTTTTTAAATTTTACCAGATTTAATTTAGATGATTAGTACTTAACATGTTTTGACATATATTCATTCAACTCAAATATAAATTAAAGCCAAGAGTGAAAACCTTCAACTATTGTCACGGATAGACTTTTATTAGTATTTATTTCTCACGTCTTTTGAAATATTAAAAAATTATAATATTTACAGATACACCAACAATTAATTAAATGTAATTGCAGTGTATAAAACATCATTGTTTAAAATATCGGATGTAAAACTTTGACATTATTAAAAATCACACCTTTTTCATATGTCAAATGTTTGTTATTTTTTAGTATTTACTTTTTAAAAGGTTTAATTGATAATTGAAAATTAAAATACAGTACCTATACATTATATTATTTATGAATAAAAATAAATATTTTTTGAACCCTACAACCATAAAATGTATTGTTTTTAAATTTACTCTAATATAATTGAAATGGTTGTACGTTTTTGAATGTTAACTTATGTTTTAGCATGTAAACATTAATATTTTGTGCAGTTAATATATTCTTATATCTATTAAAATATTTAAAATATTGTGTGATGTAAAAAAAAAAAAAATAATAATAAAAAAAAAAAAAATTAAATAATTCATTACTTTCCATTATTACACGTATAATGATCGTTAATTATTAAAGAATTTTAATTATTTTACTTACTAATAACTATATAAATAGGCAAAATATTAAATGTAATTATTTAATACAATTTAATATTTTTATCAGCTGAATAAAGTTATTAAGCTATTTTCAAATGAAAATATTAAAAGCATAATATTCTTTTTTAACATCTAGTTAGATTGTGTGATTTTAGAAAAACTTTATAGTTCAAAATATAAAAACTAAATGTATACATATATTTTTAAATTATTATTTCCAGGTAAAAAATTGCGGTATTAATAAAACTAGAAGTGTCCTGAATTGAATAATGTTATTTAAGGAAAGACGTGTGGGTATTATGTTATATACACAAAAGTTTAAAGTTTTGAGCCAGGTTTTTTTTTTGTTTTTTTTGAAAGTGTACAGTTTTGATAAACGCCAAAAATAAGTAATTAGTTTACATAATTTAACTAAACTAATTAATTATCAAAAGATTTTCAGTCTGACATTAAACTCATATCGTTTCCACCACTCATATAAAAATACAAAAAACTCTTAAAAATACTAAATGATTATCATTATATGATTTGTATTTATTATTTACGAAAAAAACTTAATATTTATAGTATAAAAGACATAGACGCAATTTCAGTTTTTGACTAGGTAGGATTTACATTATTTAAATGGAACAGAGTGGTGTTGGCCTTTACCCCCCCCCCCTTGTTAAAATACCTACAAAATATATTAATTTGTGTAATATAATTTAGCATGATATATTTTTATCATCTACTATCCTATATTCAATAAATAATTAATAAATTATTATACATCCATTAATATAATTAAAAATATTCTAATAACAAAATTATGTTACTTAAATATATTTTATAATTATAACTGTCGATTTGAAATTGTAAATTTATCAAAGGTAAATTCGTCGGACAATTTATTAGTTTGACAAATTCCGTCCAGTATAAACGTTTGATAAATTAGTAAATCAATTTTAAATCGTGAAAGTTCGAAGCCAAATTTTTAATCACCCTTTTTTCCGAGAATGACTATTTGCATGCCATTGGGCTAATATTGGAAAGAAAATTAAAAAAGTAAAAACTATAAGTTCTTTTAATTGCATACTGTGTTAAAATTTATAAACAAATTATAAAATTCATAAATTAATTAGCAATAGGGCAATTGAATTATTAGTAACAAAAGTGGGAATTGAAAAATAAGTACTTAACTAACGACTAGGACTACTAAAAATACACTATTATCGACAAATTGAAATGTTATTGGTAATGTATTTCAATTCGTAGAACTATTATTAAATCTACGGCTTAATATAATATTTAACCACGATACCAAAACCTATACTAATATATTCTGTGTGAATTCCAATATCAACTATAAAAAACATACAAATAATAAATTGTTGTTTCAAGCTTAAAAAATTATTTCTTCAAACAACGTTTCCTATTAGTACATTAGGTAATATTAATAAAGAATTGATTAATTAAATTAAAATACAAATTTTTGAAGGGATAATTTTAATATTTGAGATGCTAAGCCGTTCCAAATTTTCTCAAATTTCACCTACGATGCAAGAGCTGTAACATTAAAAATTTGTATACCTTCTTAAAATATTATCCGTGTGACTTAGCGTAAAAACTAACTTAAAAATAAATGCAACTATGTCCTATAACTTAGGCGATTTCCTTATAAAAATCAATTGTAAAATTTAATAAATTTGTTATATACTCTTAGATTATCTTTCTTCTTTAATTTTTTAACTTCTGGCAATTACCTAGTCCAAATATTAATATGTTAAAATTTCATAAAAAATAAGGATAATTGCCACAATAAATTGTTTCTGAATTAATTTTAACAAAATGATAACAATATAATATTATCACTGTTATAAATTATTATCTACCAGTTAAAAAACTTATTAAAATAAAAATTAAAAATTGCGTTGCTATTTCATTATTTATAACATTTATCTGTATTAGAAAGATAATTAAAATTATAAATATACAATACAATATCAATTATGATTTATACAGTTTAAATATACAATTGCTATATTGTCACAGATAAGTAAAAACTAATCGCCATAATATTTTTTAATTATTTACACTAATTTTGCTTTTTCCTTTATCTGGTATTATTTAGTTTTTCAAAATATAAAAATATCATGTTCAAAGGACATTTAGTTAAATTGCTTTATTTTCGAAAACTCGGTTGTCATTATTCTAAAAACCAAAAATTTTAATATAAACAATAAAATTATACATTCATTGAACTAATAAATGTTATTAAAATTTATTTTATTGCTATTTTACTTTCATAGATAAATATCATTAATAATTTAATTTTATATTTAGTGTGATGTATTTATGGCTAGAATAGTTCAATCAAATTCACATATTATATATATATATATATAATAAACAAATAGCAGAATAACGATATTAAAAGATAATATTTGTCAAAGTTTACTTGGTAAATATTCTGTTGAAAATATCTTCTTAAGTTCTATTTTTACCATAGAATTGTGTTTTCTGTAATAACATATTACATTTCTTATTTATAGTTAATAATATAATATAATTTATTTAGTATGAATTATGATATTATGTGCTATTTAAATAGGATACATACTATATGAACAACTATATTATTATAATAACTATAATAATGATGAAAATTACATCAAGAACGAAAACTATAGTTACACGATATAAATAATAGTTTGGTTTTATCGCCTTCGGCTTATTAAAGATTTTAAATAATTTTAGTGAAAGTTTTAGATCAGAAACAGTGATTCCATTATAAATTAAGTGAACTGGTGTTTTAATATTGCATTAACAATAGATAATATCTAACATATGTGTACTCCTTTGTAGTCATTCAAGAACCGTGTCCGCGTTACACATATTGCAGACTTTTCTCTTTTGCTGAAATTTTATAATTTTTAAATAAAGCAATAGTATCAAATAATCATAATTCATTCTTTTAGTTTAAACGGTTTCTCATACGTATGTAAATAATCCAATACGTATATTATGTAACATCAAATTTAAGTTTATTTAAGAATCTATTATTTATAAACACTGTATGCATTAATTTGTTAACGTCTTAGGTATACCTATCTATTTTTCACGACCACTTAATTACTATATATTATAATTTATTTTATAAAAAATATAAGAGTAATGAGTATATTATATTGTTAAATAACCATGTATTGCAATATTAAATAACATTTTAATGATTTATAAAAACATGAAAACGCTGTATTCAGTGAATCGAAACAAATTAATTAATATTACACTATGATTTATTTAATGAGTAATAGAATAAATAAAATTATATATTCTATTCAGTTTATGTAACTACTAACAACTAAATATACAATACGATAACTAATTAGGTATAATTTAATAAAAATTATGAATATATATACTAGTACATATAAGGATAATGGGGGGGGGGAGGTAAGAGATAATCCTCCTCTATCCGAAATGTCTTACTTCAAGAAAATGTATTTCAACAAAATTTTGAAAAAATTATTATTAAAACAACTCTCTTAAAAAAAAACCCCTATAGATGCTATTGAATATAATATTTATTAGTATAGTTAGTTAATTTAAGCTTTTAAATTAGATATTAAAATTAAACAATAATAATTAAATTATAAATATTAAACTAATGTCATTCTTATTAAAACTACATTGTATAAAAAAATACTTTATCATATTATAAATTATAGTATTTAAGTTTAATGTATACGATAGCTCATAAATAATGCAAACAAACTAAAATATAATTTATTGAAAAAAATTAAAACTTTTTAATTTATTGTATAGAAATATGCTAATGAAGTAAACTGCCTAATAACAAAAATAAAAAGAATATAAATAATTAAATTGTATTGATTTCTTTTATGTATTTCAATATTTGTACCTTAATAATATTATGTTTTTAACCCATTCAATTTATTTAAAGATTAAAATATAATCTGTATAAGAATCCATTTTTCGTATAAAATAGTATTATATTTTTATAACAAATTTCTAGAGTAAAAGTATATATACATAGTTTTATTTCTTCAAAAATTAAGTATATTATAAAAGAATCTTCTGTTAAAAACCCACCGACCTTCAGTAAATAACGCTTGTTCTTATGATTTCAGACAATTTTTGTTCTCTTATACTTTCCGTTATTCTAATATATGTAAAAATAAAATTTAAATTAATAACTAAATTATTTTTGGATACTTTTAAGCTTAAAAAAATAAAATGTGTAACTATTTTTATATTATGCTATTATCTTCAATTAATATCTTTTTATTAGATTTAAGTCTCATTTAATATAATATTTGTTCTTAAACAAGTCAAAATGATACATAGATACCTTTTGGTTTTTCATCATAATATTGTTAAGAGTTAAATAAAATTTAACCCGAAAACTCGATTATATATGCATTATTCAATAATTAAAAAAAAATTTTCTTGTCTTGAACGTGATTTTATTACACGTACTTTTTATATACGCGAAACACATTATACGATTTACACACACACATATATATATATATATATATGTATGTATATAAATCGTCATTAAAACTATTTAAAAAATATTGTTTGTAACTTTTCGTACTGTAATACATTTATTTGTGTAAAGTACTAATAATAAATAAGTTAGAAGTTTAATTAATAAAAAAAAAAAAAAATATATAAAAATTATTGTTATAATATTATACTTTTGTCGATAGAAAAAGATAGGTAATGATGATAATAAAAATAACAAAACAACATATTATCGAAGGTATCGAAGGTTTGGTTTATAATAACGAACCACCGCTTTTATTAAAAATTACGCAAAACATATACGATTTAATATGGTTTCTAAAAGCTGCATAGTGTCATCTTGCCTATCAGCTGTACCCCAAATTACATATATTGTTCCACAACTGCACGTCATGTCACATGATTTTGTGCTCCATTTCATCATTATACAAATACATAAATTTATAAATTTATGAATTCCTGATAAATGTTATTTTGTAAACTAATTTTCAATTCTAACAAACCATTTATTTTCGAAAATTAAAAAAAAAGTACTACATGCTGAGGAAATTTTGCAAAAATTATATTATATCACTTAGCCAACGTTTCAATATCTAATAATTTGATTGGTAATTTGACTGATTTTGCATCGGATATTTTATTTTTGATAATTAAAAAAAAAAAAAAAAAAACTGTGAAAATGTAAAAATCTTTTACTTTATTTTTAGTAAATCATAATTTTAATGATAAATATAATAAATTGTTTTTTAGACAAGTCCTCAATTTTCTTGAAAAATTTCGTTTCTTATTCTAGATACACTATTTTCCTTGCAGAAGACAAGTGGAACAGTTAAAGGATCTACGATAGACTCTTGTGGACTTCGAATAAAGTCCACTGTCAAAGAACCAAAAATTTCCATATCAATAGTTTTCGAACACGATGTTTGTAAGATGGTATTGACAACTCTTTTTTTGGTGTCTTTTTTTGGTGGTAACAATTATTGCCATTGCATGAGTATGTGTGGTTGATGTCACTTTGAAGAGGCTATAAGTGCCCTGATGCATATGACAGATATACTTCAAGGCCGGTGATAATAAGAAGTTATTCCTCTAATTATTCCAAATTTGAATATCTAATATTTCAAAATTTTAACTTCAATTTAAAAAAATTGTGCTTGTATTTCTTTTATATTTTTAAACGAGTTAAGTAAAAAATTATGTGGAACCCTCCATTACTCTTTTAATCTTTTTAATTGAGCACAATTTATCAAAATATACTCACACAGAAAAAAAAAACTAAATATTATAAAATGTCGATAAATAGCTCAAAAAGAGTCAAAATAATTATAAAAGGTTAATATCAACATTAATTAACATTAGTTGTATGTATTTATGGTTATTTGCATTTGAGTTAAATCAAGACTGGTTTTTTGTAGAAACTTCCATTTCTATGAATTTATTTTTTGCTCATCTTGGTTATTCTTAAAAATTATTTTTAATTACTCAATGCACTAACTACATCAAATTAATTACTATAAATCACTTTTTAAGTTGAAATTTGATGCATTTTTATTGACTCAAAATGTAATGGTTGATATAAAAAATAAAAAAGCACATCCATTCTTCCACTCAGAATTTAAAAACATCTCGATAACTTATTATGAAAATATTATAATTTAAAATATATTTAAATCATGTTTTAATTGTTAAAAAGTATATGGCTCTAACCTGGTTTTTTCTAATTTTGTGCCAAACTAATCGTTTGTCAGATTAAATTTATGTCATGCGTTTCTTTGCCAAAAAATCTATTCGTACAGCCGTAAACAGCTGTAAAAATAATATTCTTTTTTTACATAAGAGTGCTAGGTGTTTTCTATCATAACATTCATAACAGTGCATTAGCATATTTTATATTTTTAAATTCGCAAAATCAAAAAAAAAACTCGTACATTTCATTCCATTAATTTTGTTTGTATAGGTAGATGTTTACATTTTAATTTTTTTTAGAGTTTTGGTTTTATCATAGTTCTTAAAAAATCATTTATTAATATTTAATGTTCTCAAAAACTCGTGTGTCCACAACATTTAAATAGTTGAAAAAAATTATTATTTTTAGATATAAAAATTTTAAAAAAAAGTTTGTGTATATCACATCACGATACTGCACATTCATTGTAGTACGTACTACTACGTAGGTACACATATAATTTTAAATTTAAATATATGTAATATATTTATTATATCATTATATTTATATTTATTTAACTAATGTAGCGAAATAGTATATCACAATATATGACTTTATTACAGGCCTATGTGTTTTATTTAAACAACTCGACAAAAATAAAAATTACATTTTTTGCGATGGGATGGTTATAAGAATGAAAATTTCCATTTAGAAGATAATCCAAAATGTGATAAAAAATTAAAAAAAAAAAGAAAAACAGAACATAAGATTAGATGGAATTATTAATATGATACTATATGAGGAAATAATTCTTAATTTTTTCTTGTTATAAAAAAAGATAATAAATAAATAATTTTTTTCACTATTTTAATTTAGTAATCAATCTAAAGTCATAATTTAAAAAAAAAAAACAACTGAAAAATAATAATTATAATTTAAAACAAAGGTTTAAATTTTAAAATAATAATAATAATATACGCGTGGGTTGATGAATACTTCATGATAATATATATATATATGTTTGAATAATGGATATTATATAAAGTATAATATTTATAATTTAATCGTTTACATAATATATTTATATTACATATTATACAGTTGGAAAAAAAATCAGTACGTACTAATAATGCATCGATTCGATGCTAAAAACGTGTTTTAGTACTAAGTAAATGTAAAAAAATGCGGTACTTTCTTAATCGAAAAAGTTATCCGAGATTATTTGCGTGGCTTGCTTTATCTAACAAAACATACTTTTATTGTACTGGAATTTAAAACCACGTCATCTGCCGGAAAAAATAAAACCAAGCCACTAAAATATAACGACAAACGCATATTATTATAATAAATAATAATATATTGGTTGGTAGTACTATCCATGATATGTTGAACGCTGAAAGACGATGCATTGTGCGGCGTAAGTGAAAAAATTTCCGAAAGCATCCAAAAAGTCGTCGTGATGTCTTGTGACGACACAGTGAAGTAATAATAATATATCGCCGAACATTATAAATTCCCCTCGCCGCACGGCGGTCGTTCGACAAAAACCGCAAATAATATATTTACGCACCGGAAATGTTTTTAACCCTGGTCCGCCGCCGGCGAGTCGGTGTCGATTTTCTATGGCGGTGCGGGTGGTTGGCACTGAACGGCGTTCGGCGAAGAGCGATGGAAAAATTAGAGTCACGTCGTTTCCGTATAGGCGGATATAGATACCTATTATATATAGAAAGAGACCGGTATTAATGTATTATCGCATTGTTTCCATATAAATGTTATTTTTGAAATAATTGTATCATTAATAATATTGTACTATCCGATCGCAAATTGTAAAGACCGATTATTTTTCTAGTAATAATCGGCGTCGTGTAAAAATCATAAATTTCATGACGGAAAAGCAGATGGAAATAGAATTTAAAACAAAATACTCATATTGATATGGTTTTCATTCCAAACGCCAGCCACTATTATGTTATATTTCACAGGGTTAAATAGCACGAACAAAATATAATATTATGATGTCGCCACGAATGATGATTATGTTGGTACATTCTATATATATATATTATATTATATTATACGCGCGTGTGTGTATCCTGTTTATTTATTGTATCCGGTTTTTGTTCCGGACATTTCTGCACAAACTGATGTTGGCTAGTTTTTTTTTAAAGAGTCTTTAATGTATTATACATATACTTATATGCCGTTTAACCGGAAAAAAATCAAAAGGGGCGTTACGTAATACTAATACAGTAATAGCAAATATGTTGAATAATAGTGGTCATGTATTGTATCTACTAAGACAAAAGAAAACAATATCGGTGTCAAATATAGACACATTATGTTATATATTATAAACAATTAGAGATGTTAAAATACGGTATTTTAATTTTTGTATAATACTGTATTATACCGATATTATAGCAGTATTATACGATATAGAACCTTGTAGTATCTTAAATTATTGGAAATTTCACACAGGGTATAAAACCATTGTTGATTATGAAATATGAATCATGTTAAAATTAATTAATTGAAAAATGACTTAAAGTCCAGGAAACATTAAAAAATACATAATACTAGAATATTATTTTAGACCGAATTCACCAAATTAATATTTAGTCATGCTACTATATACAATGTATCAAACATTCATATACCTAGTGACTAGAAATTATTTAAATTTAATATATTTTAATACAATTAATATTTTATATTCAAATATATTCTTAAAATATCAAATAATCAATTTTAAAATAAATAGGATTTAAATCATCTTATTTCCAGTCAATAATATAGCTACTGATTTTTAGTCCCACGTTTTACTTCTTGAAACTTGAAAGTACTAAGTACTTATATTTAATATCAAAACTTTAATAAAAAAAAATATTTAATACTTAAAAAGATTAAATTTAAATTTAAATTTATTGATTAACCATTTTTAAATTTAATCTAATGGTTAATTCAGAATATCAAAACAAGTATACATTAGCCAGTAGGCTAGTAGGCAGTAGAAACCGCAAGAACACATTAGATATTGAATACTAGTAAATAATTACAACTCATTAATTAATATCTAAAATATCAAAATATACAATAACATCAATAATAATATACAGTTTGATTAAGTCGATAAGGCAACGGGAAATAAACATGTTCCAATTATAAATGTTAATAATAAATAATAAAATTAATATTATTTATGACAATAATAACTAAGTGTAATGTCTTATTATTATTTTTTTTTTTTATACCTTCTGTATCAAATAATTTTATACCATGTGATAATATCTTGTATAATACATTAATACAGTATTATACCATTGTATAATACAAACTCACATTTCTATAAATAACACATATATTTGGCTTAATAAAGAAATATATGTTAGTTATTATTATCACTGACATTTAATTATAATTATCGAATTTCATTCTAAGAGGAAAGAAATTATGCAATGGAATTTAATTTTCAATTATCACGTTCACTTTATTCTGTATCACATGTACTTGCACCGTCTAATATAACAATTTAGGAAGAACGTTTTCAGTTGTATGTGATTTTATCAACAAACAATTATAGTCTTAATACTTATGGAGTTTTCAAGTTATTTTTTTTTGTCATTTCATTTGAATTTAATATAATATGCGAAAAACACATTATCTCTCATTTAGACCAGCAGAGGTAGAAAAATTACATACCTCTGTATTCAGTCAAAGATTTTTCATTATTTAAACATATATTATAATATATTATCGTACTCTTATATTTATTGTAATATCACATATCGAAAATCAAAATTTTTATTAAATCAACAAATCACGATTACCGTTATCGCACGATTACTTAACGCATAAGTGATTTTACTTATTTTAAAAATCTCAAATTGACAGCACTTTTAAATTTTACGTCAAAAAGTATATAACCACGATTTTTATATTACATTTCATTTATTACTCATTCCCCATTTTGTCAGACGAAAATTTTTGTCAAATAAAATTAAACATTTTATTTAAAAAAATAAAATAATAAACATAAAATGTCAAAAAACGAATTGATATTTTATGCAAATTGTATCACCTCTCACTTTTATAAATATTAATCCAAATATTATTTGCGAGTCAACTAACGATCATTATTGTAGGTTGTACATACCATGAAAATAATAAATGTTGCAGTTGAATTTTGATCTGTTAAGCAATGGTATTAAATGAGTTTTTTGTTTTATTTATATGAAGTATACGAAAATATATTTATTTTCTTTTTTTATATACCTATATATTATATTATATATGTCCCAGTCATGTAATGCCAAAAATAATAATCCACAGTGTAGGTACTCCATCAGCCTATCGCATACATAATAATACACAAGCCATTATATTTTATACTAGTTAGTAAAATTAATTTATAATTGTGACCTCACCATAAAATTAATTTAAAAAAAGTTATATTTTAAAATACGTTAACTATTAATACGTCAAAGAAAATTTATTAAGAGCCTCTAATCATTCTTGTCATGATCAACAAATCGTTTAGTGCCTCTGTTCGCACTATCTATATAAAAATGTTGATCACTGGTTATTTAATTTATAAATAGTTAGTCAAAAATTGAATAGATTCTTCGAGCCGTGAAGGGCGTGAACTATATGCATCACTTCAAAACGTCAAAACGAACCATCCGTAATATATAGTAGTTGTACAAATAGCTAGAATGCATGATATATTGTTAAATATTCTCATATATAATTCAAAAGAATCTAGTTCATAACTGACATTATTTCACGATTAATATTTGAACGAATTTATGTATATAACGCTAACACCCCGAGGCCTTAGTGAGAACAAGTTACTTTCCATTCGATAAAAAACGGTACCTACCTTATTTATAGATTTTGTAAAAAAAAAAAATCGTATCATTTCCTCTATCTTATAATATATTAATTTTACCCTAATAGTAGTATTATAATACGACCTAAGATTATGTGTTCAGCGACGATTAGTAAAGTTAAAAAAACGAACGCCGGAATTGTTTGGATGACGTAAAAATGTATAAACAAAACTCAATTTTTCAAGTTTATTCTTACGAAATTTTTAACTTGAGACTTCAGAGAATCATAACTTATCAGAAATCTTAAAATCACACCATGTCTTATCTCTGCAATTAGCGTTAGATGTATTTGAAATTTACAAAATACTAGTATATTATTATGAATAAATAGGTTTACATAATTCATTACATAATCAAATAATGTTCAAATTATTTTTTGACGTCTGTTTAAGTTAATAGTTTGTAATCTTTATTTTTTTGATATCGAAAAATCATTAAATTTCAATTTTTAACGATCTACAGAGCGATTCGCCAACTATGCTTAACTCCATTTTTATTATTAATAAAAATCATTTTCTTTATTCTATTTCTTATTTTTGAAATTTTTAAGTACTTTTAAAAGGCATGTTTTCAATTATTTAGATTCTTTTATACTATATACCTTATAAGGAATTTCATGTGGCGACAAAAACTTATTTTTTTTTAACGAAAACTAACTTATTTGAATGTAATTTGTTAGGAAAATGGTTTTTTTTTTAAATCTTGTATCCATATAAATCAAAATATAAGCTAAAATAGTTATTAAAATATGTTTATTGAGGGATTCATAGTACTTAATAGATTATAGATTCTAATTTTAGTAGATTTAACATCGACATAATATTAAATATAGAATTTTTTTGTTATAAACGAACAATATTTAAAAATTATGAAATATTCATGAATTATTTGAATATTTAAATATTTATAACACTAACATTTCTATATAATCATATGGATAGTCATAACTGGAGTAATTATTATAATTGACTTATTATTCTCGATACAAAAAAAAAAAAAAAAAAAACAACTCAAAAACCTCTCGTTCAAATTTTAATTTAGATCTATCAATATATTTTAAAAAATTCACTGGCTCGACAGCTTATAGCTAAACAATTTGATTTTTACTCTAAAAAAATAAGTTTTTATCACCTACAGACGACATTCCTTCAAATGATATGAAAGTCTAAATAGCTTAAAACACAGACCTTTAGGCACTATCAATTCGAAATTTAACTTATTAGAATTCAAATGAATTCATCGTATCGTCAATTAAAAGAAACACGGTATAACTCTAGCGTAGGATTCTTTGTCTATTATTACAGTGTAGAATAAAAAATTATTTTATTTCCGTGAAATCGCAGCAATTTGAGCACAATAACGTACAGCATTTTGCGAATTATATGGTATTTAATTGCACAGAGATGCTCGATCGTTGTGACGCACCGCGTCCAAGAGAAGAGCAGTGGATTTATTATTGTTATCATCATTATTATTATTATTATTTAATTTTTTTTTTCCAAACAGAAACCGTGTCAAACACATATTATTATCATCATTACGCAGATATAATACCTGTCCTCCGCAGTCGTACACGAGTCGTGTCCCAGCGCTTGCGTATATCTCGCGCGACGGCTGTGGCCGCCACACGTATATGATAGTTTCCGGTCGTTCGCCGCACGAAGGAAAACGCCGTTCCGCCACCGACGTCGGTTCAGTAACGCCGTTGCCGCGAACGCGTACCACCGTCTTCTGGTGTCGGTCCTGCCGATTCCTCACGCCGTTTCGCTGGCACACGTTTGGCGATCTTCGTAAATCCATACGACATCATTGGTCGGCGATTTTCTCTCCCCCAACCATTGTACCCACCGCCGCCGTACTATTATTGTTTTCATTTTATTTTTTTTTTTTTAAATCATTATTATCGATATTACCAATTATTCACGCCCGACGCTGGTAGTGTCTGCGATTCGAAATCAGGTAATCTCATTATACTATACTAATTACGTTATTTATGACAACATGGTCTATTTTATTATTGTTGGGTGGGTATACCTAAACCGTTATCGTTGCGTTGTTTCGATAGCGATTTTACACGACCGATACGTTTCATAACATTTTATTGAAATATATTGTACGGTAACTACTAGCTATATATTTTGTCAATTTATAAAATACATTGACTTTCGTGCGATCATTTTGCGTGCGTTTTTTTTTTTTTTTTTATGAAACGAACATATTGAAAACCAGTGTCGGATTTAGATTTTTTAAAATTCGAAGAAAAAAACTACTCCTTAATTATTTGATAATTTGTTTAAAAATATTTATCATCATCAATACTATAATTTTATTTTTTTAAATAGTATACAAATCAAAAACAATATGTTGGTTGCAATTAACATTTGCAACAACCAATATATTCAAACTAATAACTGAAACAGCCAAAAAAAAATATAAATATATATATATTTTCCATGTTTTACATAATATTATTGAAAATATAGTATACGTTTATAAGTAGGTACAACAATGGATCAAACCATAAGTGGTATTGAACATGTACACATAATCCGATAAAATAAAAAAATGTTTATCTAGATAATTTAATCATTTGATTTTTCCAAACAAAAGTAATCTTAGGCTTGTATATTTTAAGAGGAGGGAGTAGGTGCTCTTAAAAATATGAAGCCGAGACAAATTTTCTTAATAATCTCCGTAAAAATCTGCACTGATCTTAGTTTAAAACTGTTTATTATGTTAGTTAGGAATTATTTATTATAATTGTATCGATATAATATTATTAATCACACTTCTTACACTGGATAAATTATTAGTATCGTTTTAAAGACTCGTATTTTATACGTGCAACAGTAATCTGCACGTGTGTTGTACCATTTGAGAACATTATCATACACTATAATTTATCTTTTAGAGACTGGTTATAGTTGTGAATATCATTAATTGCGCTCGAAATCACAGTTTACTGTATAGATTTCATTGATTCAATCGTTATAATATTATAATATACAACGGTATGTGCAACGATTGAAAGACTCCAAAGACGCTTACTACGTGCGATTGCGTTTAGACTGTATATCCCTGTATTCCACATGATTGTAATCCTGTCTCAATGTTTCCTAAATCTGTTGCTGACGCAGACCTGAATTTCTAATCTTGTACTTCTAGCCAACGTCTTAACTGGTAAAATCTACTCTCCGACATTTCTATGGTCCCATTATTTTCAAAGTACCATATCGCTGGACTCGCTCAATTCCTCTGGTTCTACACCCTTATTTTCTCAAAAACTATGCTTACGTTTTCTCTGTATTATCCGGCATAATATCATGCGCACTATAAATCATGAACCCACTTTTTCACTTCAACTCCTACACATATGTTGTTTTGTATTGTGCTGTAAAAATTGACTTTTAATATAATAAATAAATATGAATATATTATACCATGCAAACCATGCCGATAGTGCCAAAAGACAAAACATTTCGGCCCGGTACAAAAGCCGCTTCAATTATTATTATCGTCGCCAATAAAATAAAACCATTAAACCCGTCCGCTGCCTGCGATACAGATAAGCTGCCACTTGGCGCCATCGCTCTTAATATCTAAAATATAATATAATATAGTTGACAGAGAATTTTTACCAAATGTCAATACAAAATATTAATATTTTATTAATGATATGTGCTATTTATGTAGGTAGGTATAGGTATATTAGGCTATTATATATATTATTCATATTTATTGTACTCACTGATTAATCTGAATTTAGTTATTTAATCATTAAATATATCTTATTATTATTATACATATATTTTAACATAATTTATTTGCATACACATTATTAATTATAAATAAACCATACACATCCACTCTTTAAAATAATAAATTGTAATATTTTATATCGAAACATAATTAAGATATTTAATATTTAGATACCTACATTCAAAATTATTTTATTTATTTAATAAACACAAAATATAAAATGTGATTTAATTTTATAAGAATTTATATTTTAATCATTTAAATAAATTTAAAAAAATGGATTCAAATACTTTTACAGTTTTAATAATTTTTTGATCAAAGACAACTTAATACTTCTAAATAGGGTACGTTTAAAATAAATTATTTATAAATAACCAGTGTAGAACATAAGACGTACCACAGAATAGTTGCTTTATACGATAAAATAATAAAAAAAAAATATGTATTTCAAAAATTTAACTGAGGAATAAATCACATTTTATTTTATTTGTGACTGCAATTCTACATTTTTTTTTTAATTAAAATTGTAATTATAAATAAATTAGTGAATTTATAACTATGATGAATCTATAAATGTAATTTGTATTTAAAATAACTTCTTTAAATAATTATTTTAGAAATCAATATTAAATAATTATTTGAAGTACTTAGTACAAAACATAATATATTTAGTATACGTAATATTATAAAATATAAAGTACTATAAAATATGTCAAAATAACTAAAATTTTTATTAACAATATTATTGTTGTTATTAATTGTTACACACTTACACCATTAATAATACCTTTAAAATATAAAATGTATATTTTTTAAAATTTAAAATTTTTATATTGATAAGATTAAAACAAAATAAGTTTTATTACATTAAATCAACAAAGTTTAGTTGTATTTATTTATTTTTATTCTTATTATTTAATTATTTTACTACTAAGTTAGAATTCCATTAAATGACAGCTGCCAAATGTCAAATGGACAAATACTTTAGTGGTCCGCCCGTTACTTATTTTTTTTTTTTTTTTTTGTTCACTGCACCGATTTAGATTATTATTATTATTTATTTTTTTTATTGAAAAGAGGAGGACGTCTAAAACGTTACTATAACGTAGTTCTATAAGCCCAAATTTAAATTAAATTAATTTATAAAAAAAAAAATACAGTTAAATTTGTCAGATGTACCTATAATTAAAAAAGGAACTTCAAACAGAAGCGTGATATAATATAAAATTGTTTATACTTTCAGCATAAAACAATTTTTAATACCAGTCTAGTGTGCAAGATTACAATAATATTTTTTTTTAAACTAATGAAATCCAGGATTATTAATGATAATACATTTTGATTAGAAACTGTTGTTTTTATTTCGTTTATTTTTATTCAACACCAAACTATTTGAATATACAAATGTCATTCAAGTATTATTTTAAAATACATTATTTCATCCTAAACGACTTTCTATATTTACAATAATTGAACTTAGTATGGTTATATACTAATTTATAGAATTTAAATATATACAATTTAAATATTGTATATCAAATAGGTTTAATATGAATCACTAATGAAATACATTTTGATAGTATACTACATTACTATTTTATGACGTAAAAGTTGTTAATAAATATCATTTGAAAAAAAAAAGTTTGTTTAAAGGATAGTTAGCTAATATTTGAACAAAACTATTGAAAATTAAAGCTGAAAAGTGTTTTAATTATCATTAATTATTACATTTTTTTTTTTTTTTTTTTTGACAATACTGTATTACCATACAAAAATTGCACTAATTTTCATTATATTTAAATTATTTAAAAATAATTCATATTTTCTTGCTTTTAATAGTATATTTGTATGTGAGTTCTGTTTTAAATATTTTATTTTAGTTTTCAATACCTATTAATGGCTGAAATCATTTTTTTTTTTTTTTTTGTAAATCAAAACATGATTATAATATTACAATAGTAGGTACTATAATATAATATGTAATTTATGCTATGTTTTTTTGTAAGAATTAGTACAAAAATCATATTGGTTAATAGAAAAATAAATAACTATTATTAAAGACTATTTTAAACTCATTTTAATCATTCATTATTTTTTTTATTTCAACGAATTGCTGAATATTTTCGATATGTTACAGTTACAGCGTGAATATAAAAAAAATAATAGATTTATAGAAATCGTTTTAATTTTCTAAGTTTATGAAATTAAGTATATTGAATCACCTAACAACATTTTGAACTATGTGAATAAAATGGATCAAAAAATAAATGTTATGCCATTCAAAAAAAAATACCCGCGGTGATTTTTTACAATATATAGTTAGTAAAAACATTTTAACATATACATTTTTTGGATGTCATTATGTTTAATATTCAATGTCTATACAACATGTATTATTTTAGTTTCCTATATAGAAAATAGTTTAATTTTATATTGGACTCTAATAGTAAATATCTATCGATATAAATTATAGATACAGACGTATCTCATTAGTCGTTATAATATATAAAGCAAAACACATCAATTGGTTGTGATTTGAATAATATTGTCTTAAACAGTAAAACCATAAAGTTTATGATGACGGATTATTGAAATCTTTGGGGTATAATGGCTGTAAGCAAATAGCTATCCAAGTGTTACACATATAAATGTAATACATTAAGCAATATAATTTATATTCGTGTAACGTATATGCAAAATATTCTAGTCGGGAATAGAATTTCAGTGAAATTGACGTTGTCTCATAAAATGTTGTCAACACATGGCATATTTTGCAAATTGTTTAAATATCTGTACGGTTCAGTTTCTGTTTATGGTTGTGAACTTCTATTTTGTATTCGGAAAAGTATGTATAATAGTATACGGATTGCGTGTACGAGTTAACAAATTGCACGTAAAAATAATGTGGAATCATGCACCCCGACAAGAATCAATAAATGATGTAAACCGGAATTTTTTACGTTAAAAAATCTAAGGATTCTAATTGTGTTGTGCATCGTATAAATAGTTGTATACCTTAAATAAATTAACATAGTTTAGCTGTAAATTGTATTCATACAACATTTAGTCGAAATGACCATGTACATTTATACATTTTAAATATTGCGTATGTAGTCTTTCAGGGATTGTGTTACAATTTAATTTTTAGTATAATTGTCATTCGAGCATATTATAGCAACGTGTTCTATTAAAATCATTGTTTGTGTTTTTATCAATTTAGTAAATTGGTATTTACAAGCCATTTATTGTATTTCTTAATTTTTTTGTCATATAATACGTTGCATTGATAATTATTTATTTAAATTAAAACGTCCTATTATTGTTATTGATAAATGTTATTTATATTCAACTAAGTTGTGTAGATATTTTAAAATATAATATTTAAACCACAATACCACAGGTAGTTAAATAACTGCAAAAATTATTTAATATTAGGTAAGGGGTGTTCTATAAAATGTATTTATATATTATACCATATATATTACTTGAAGACAAACAACTTTAGAATAGTATTATTTCTCTCGTCTAATAATCTTCATAATTAAGTTAGTCAACTATGTGGTTTTATAACTAGTTATGATACAATACATAATTATTTAATTATTTTTAATTTAATAATTATGTTTATTATAATTTAATCCTTTTAATTTTAAAACTAAATAACATTATATTACTAATGTAAACATTAAATTTAATATAAGTATGGTAAATTACAAAAACAAAAACTATTATACTATTACACAAAATATTGCACTGACGTAATGCAAAATTTTAAAATAATGAAAAATATAAAATGATCATGTAGCTTTAGACTTAATGATTTTGTGCAATGTTTAAAATATTACGATATTACTACAACATTGTTTTAATACTATTATCACTAAAATTTTAAATTAAAACTTTCTATAAACAATATAAAGCAATAGTGTACAAATTAACATCATATAGTACTCTCTAAAAGTTAAATTCACTGGTTTAATACGTGTCTACTGAAATTAACGTATTATTTTTTAACAAAAGTATTTAACTGGAATAGTAAACATACATTTTATTTGGAGATGATGATCAAATTGCATTACCCTTTGAACCGGCGGCAGTATAATAGGTACTTGCTTTTTGATATGAAATATGTACTTGAAACATTAAAGTTCAGCCAGCAGTAGACTTTAATAATAATAATAACAATAATACACATATATAATATATATATATATATAGATAGATAGATAGATAGATATATATATAAATATGTTGTTATTTTTTTTCTGTGTGTGTAATAACATTCCGGACCGTCGAGAAAACAGGTATAGGTTTTTATTACAAAATCTATATAGGTTTGCAGTTCAAAACTAGTGTTTACCATTTCTGGACGTGATAGTTATACGAGAACGTGATATAACGTTTATAAATTGGATATCCATGTCCTCGCTTAAAGAAATGAAAAAAAAAAAAATCAAAACGCAATGTTCACCCAAAGCTTCGGAGAACGGTAGACATTATATTATACTCAACAACGTGGTTTGTCGTTTTTTCCGATCAAGTAAAAAAAAAAAAAACTCTTTCCCGGCTGTTTATATATAGACAAGTTTTTTAATACTCCCATCCTAAATCCGATTACTGTTATCGCTAGTAAATACATCACTTTCTACCTCCAAATAATAAAGTGTTGGGTTAAACGGATAATTCACTCGATCGGTTATTCAATACAGTTGTTGAGTTTTACTGTACGGACGTATGTCTACTTATCCAAATATCATATCCTATACTTTGTTGATTCATCAATTTCACATTACAGACATTATAATAATATAAGAGAAGAAAAAACTCCTAATGCTCATTGGATAGTCTGCATTAAAAATTGTATAAATCTGTATTTAGGTATAATACATTGGTATAAAAAAAAGAAGCTATTAAGTATTTATATGCATTGACGAAAATTATGCATTCGTAACAGACAATAGTTAAATATAAAAATTTAATAATATTCCAACACATTTTAGAAAAAATATTGTCATACATAATCAGTGGCATACTGAACTTAACTTTTAAATGACACAATTTCGTATTTAAGTATTTACCACCATCACCCTCTAATATCAAACTTCACAAATCCGTGGGGCTGTCCTCCATTGCTCCACCCCCGTGGTTTCCAAATTTACTCGTATTATGATAAAAATTATATTATACTTTCTACTTACTAAAGAAGTATATATTCAAGGTATTTATTTGGAATTTTTTTAAATAGCCAATAAGTGTCTGAATTTGAATCTAAAACTATTGTGTAAATACAATACTATTTTCAATAAGAGTATCCAAAAAAATTTTACAGAGCTATGTCAAAACTAAGCCTTTCGACCTGTCACTGAACGAAGTAGTCAAACGTCTTGTCGAGGTTAATCTCGGAATTTATTATACATTAATTAATTACCAACATGAATGTCTCAAATTTAGAATTTAAGATATAGAGCAAACGGTAATTTTTTTAGTCTACTGTTTTTGAAAAACAATTAATAAAAACTTTACGATGAAACGTAGTGGTTCTAACTATTAAACTTCTGATGTTACTTATAATGTCTTGAAAATCATTTCGGCAAGACAAGTCCTATATTATATAAACATTATGAACGGATATTTAGATTTATGTATATAGTATTTTTTTCACGGTTCTATAAGGGATATATACTACATTATATTGTATAAGTATAAGTTTCCATTATTTATTTCTTAAGTTTTCTTTTGCACTACTCCATTACAGAGACAACGCATGTATTTTTGTAATATCATTTGTAAATCAAAGGCCTCATCATCGTCCATTTTCGTCCCCATTCTGTCGAGCATTTCTGGTTTTGCACTTCGACTTCGATGGTTAACACTATTACGTAACTTTGCCCTTTTGTTCAATGACCTGTGTTCCCTACATGTACTTCAAAACTGACGTCTATGCTTCCTGCAAAAGTGTAAAGTTTTAACATATATTTTGATTTGCTCGCGTTACAATTATCCATAACGTCTGATGTTAATAACATTTAAGGCTGCAAACATTGTAATACTACTGCAGAATTTCTGTGTTCCGTGTGGTTAGAATCGTGTTTTACTATTTCAATGTACATAACATGTATGTTTCAATTTTCAACTACAATATTGGTACTATATACAGTTTATACTTAGCTCATAGTTACATACTAATTAAATATATATATTTAATTTAGTTTGTTTATTTTTTTTTACATAATTAATCACAATGATTATTTTCAACGCGTATAGCTAATACATTTTTCAACTATTTGAGTAGTATTGAGTAGTACAATCATGAATCATGATGAAAACTTTCGAGCACATAGAGATGACTGAAACATCGTTATTCGTACTTTGTGTTAGAATAAAATCAATTAATATATCACAATTTTGTACAAATATAATATACAGTTTTCGTACTTATAACGTACAAAATATATTTATTATTTTTGATAAAATGTGGAAAAATCTTTAAAATTATAACATAACTTTGTAAAATTCATGTGGACTGCATTTTTAAAATATCCCTTGGCATCTTTAATCGGAACAATATTGTCATTGATCGATGTACCATTGGTGCGTCAATGTGTGCAGCGTAACGGTTAATGACCATTCGATTTTTCTTGCTGATTTTATCGCTCAGTACTGTTAACCAAACCCTATAGCCATTGTGCAGCAATTTATGGTCTAGAGAAAAATCGAATTTGGTAGATGTCAAGTACATATTGTGGTTTAGGGGTATACATTTGACCACGATCAAATCAAATCGTAATTATCATCTGATAAATGTATTGTATATATAGAGCAGATTGAGTCATACGTTAGTCTAAAATCGTACATTATTTACTCTGCAGACGACGATCATTATTCCTGAGTTTTATACAACATATAAAATACTAAGTATATTTTATTAACATCTCGAATAGGTTCCGCGTGGGTTCATAAAATTCTTAATTCATGTTTTGGGCATTGCTTATCTATCATATAATTATTAACTTTTTGCAATTAATTTCGGTTTAGTTACATTAGTAGGTGTTATTTTGGGTCAACATTTTTGAATGGTTTATAAACAGGTGAAGTTCTGCAATCGTATTTTCTGTAATAAATTAATTCTTCGAAATTCCACATGTTTTAAGAACTTCCAATTAAATGAGTAATGAACGTATAAGACTTTTGATGTCTCATATGCTACTCGTACTAACTTTCTCATTTGAATTTCCTAAATTATATTATGTTTAACGTCAAACCATAATTTGCTCTAAAAAACTCGGTTTGTATATATTATAATAAATTTATAAAAAACAATATTATTTACGTATAAAAATTTAATTTTTTTTTTTTTAAGTAGGATATTATAAAATAATACTCGTATAGCACATATATTTTAAATATACGAGGTAAACTAAATATGGATTTTGGCGTAAATCTATATATTCAAACGGTAACCGCACACACTGTGCAAGTGTATTATCTTTACGTCATGATGTATAGTACTTATGTTTTTAATATACTAATACTTATACAATGATATTTAAATTGACTACAATATTCATTTTGTATTGATTGCAATGTGTGTGTGTTTTTTTTTTTTTTTTTTTGTTATTAAATAAAATATTATTGAATAAATCGTATTTTATTTAAGACTACCGACCGACAATTCAGTTGAATTTGAGTCAACGACTTTGTTCTATTTTCGAAGAATAAAACATACTAAGAACGAGTTCAAAAACAGAAATTGGTAAAAAATCAAAGAAAACGAAATAAAATAATGATATGTTCAAGAAATGACGTGTTCAATAGAGTAATGTTTTGAATAGATTTATAGCAATGTCAATATGGCATACCTATATATTGACGGGTAAGACGTAAGCAACCAAAAATCGAAATATAACAAAAATAAATCTATATATATATATATATATATATATATATATATATATATATATATATATATATGTATATAGATACATTTTTGTATATTTGTATGGAGTTAATACATTTGAAAATTACTAAATCAATTGGCACAACATTTTGGACACATAGTCTCATATTACTTGCGACAAGGGTTCATTGTTTTGTTATTTAACCTCTATAGGTTTCCAAAGGGTAATTCACATTTATAACTTTAACGTTGCCGGTCATTATACGCGTTATATATATATTAAAAATATTTTTTTATCAATTCAATTATTGTACAATAAAAATGTATTGTGGTAATTTGTTTAATATTTTAAATTTACTAGAGAGACATATTGTTAAAAGAAATATGCTTAAATATAAAATTAGATTTACCCATTAAAATTTATTAAGTAAAAATCAGGTTATTATTTTTATAATATTTTAATATTTTAAAATGATTTTCATTAATGTAATGTATTAATAATAAAAAAACATTAGAATTTATAAATTTACAGTCAAATATATGTTGAACTGTCTACGTAATTTGATTATTTTATCCATCTAAAGTGTTAAGAAAATTATATTTATGAATTGTAAAATTAATATCATTTGGAAAAATTTCACATAAATTAAATACAATAAACATCAAAGAATATAAATTATATTTACTGCCATGATAAGAAATAAATATTTGTTTCATCTTTTAATTGAACATGAAATATTTAGCACATAGTATATACGTGTTTCATACATACATTTATTTTTATTTTTGGTTTTTTGTGGATTAAAAATAATTTGCTACTCGCTTGCTTTTGAACTCACACGTATTAAAAAAAATGAATTACCTAGTTGTCAAGATAAAACAGAATTCTTCATTTATTTATCAAACGTATGTAATTGCTATTTATACAATTATATTTAAATTAGTATTTCAACATAATTAAATCACAAGGCTGTACCTCAAAGTATTTAGTATCTACTGATAAGTATTGATACTATGAATAAAAAATGTCTAAGTTATAAAAGTACAGATTATTTAAAACATTTTGGTGGCCAAATAGGCAAAAACATAAGTTTTGATAACCATCTTACATGCCGTTATGAATGAACAAACATGCTAGACTGATGTATGATATTTATACAAATAGTAAATAGAATTTGACGTTAAATACTTCATATTTTGTTCAATTAAACTTTATTGAATAAAACTGTATGACATATATTAGGTAGATATAATACTTACAGAAATTCATCAATTTATTTAATAATCTTGTATCGCTTGTGAATCCATTGAAACGTCTTATGACTTATATATGTACGCACAATACGCCTTTATTATATATTTAATTTTCCATGTAGATACGTCAAATTCATTCATATATCACCGTGAAAGTTAAGATATTTAAACAATATTATGACATATTCAATATTCCAAAAATTGTTACAATTTTCAACAAAATACAGTTTATTGGATTCAATATGACTACGTCATAATATATAGTACAAGATGGTTATGAAATAAGATATAAACATGTATTTATGTATTCATACCATTATGTTCTCTTTTTCAGTTACTGACTCATTTTAGGTCACAAATAGTATAAAGTTCGGTTAGAAAATATTGATGAAGAAAAAATATTTTAGAAACAACCCGGGTAAGTAATATACTCTGAAATATTGTTCTAATTGTGTTTTATAATGGTTTTCCAAGGACAGATACTCTTGAGAAAAAAGAGACTATTAATTGTCATGAATGGATGGGTGGATATATGATGCGTGCGTGTATGTGTGTGTGTGTGTGTGTGTTAATGGGATGGGTAAAGTCACCGCGACTTGACAAACACTATTGTTTCACTTGACGAACATTCCAAAAAGTCACTTTAAAAGTTATCCTATAGTATGTTGTCTCGGTGATTGTAGTTAATTGTCGCGAGCTACAACTTTTCGTATATATTATGACATTTTTAGATGACCAGATTTATTGCAACTGTTCAACTTTAACCAGGAACAACTTAGGAAACGATTTCGAGGTCCTAAATCCCTGGGACAAGGCAGTCGTAAATACGTCAGATGCTTTAAGAGACTGCTTAAATCGACACTTTAAGGTTACCCTCATATTTTCTCGTGTTCATTTTTTAACAACTGATCAGTGATCACATATTCTGATTATATTGACGCTAAAATAAAGTACATCAATCTAACCTCTCATTGCCCCCCCATTAAGCATCTAATATTGTATTGAATTTCGTATTAAATTTAAAATAAATAAAGTTTATTTTTTTGTTTTTGAAATAAATACTCATCATTGCAGTTTTTTTTTTAAATTTATACTACTTTAAATAACATCCATAAATTATGTACAATTGATACAATTTTATAATATATTTTGGTTTGAAAAAAATTCAATTTTTAATTCATATAAATAATAAATTCTATTTTAATTGCTTTTAATCCTAATCATATCAAGGTTAATAAAGTAATATCTGGAGTTAAAAATAACTTGAATATTAAATACAAGATTCCTTATAAATTGAAATTTTAAAAATATCGAAAATACATAATAATCAAAAATCAGTTTTAATTATTTTTTTAAAATTATATTTAAAAAAGTAAATAAATATATATTCGTTGACTCTTGAAACTTCTTACCAATATTTATACACAATTTTTTTTTTTCAAAATATTAGAGAAACCTATTATTTTATTAAAAGAAAAATATAATATATCTTTATAGAAATATTGGCTGAAAGACTATCTCAGCTTAGAATAGTATTTATACAAAATTATATTTTATTTTAAAACGATGTATTCAATAGAAATTTAAATTTAACATATCTATAATAGTGACCTACTCAACAATATAGCACAGCACACATTTACTATACAGCAGAGTAAATGCTCCGGTTTTTATATTGTTGAATTTTTACTACCATAATAACTATTATAATAGAATGACTTTATACAGTTTATGACTATACTATGATTGTGTATGGTGATAGTTTCATGATAAAACTATTTTGAACGTAAAATATATAGTTTTATTTTATGGTTAATATTTTATGTAAAATAAATGCCATATTAACTTCAATATAACTTTTAAATTATAAAATAACATAAATGTATTTAATTTTTACAATAGATTAATATAAATTAACAAAATAATATTAACACTTAATTGATATGCGCGGGTCTTAACATTTCAAATCAGAAATTTATGATATTCTAAAGTCTATAAATTAAAGGTAATGTTATCTTTTTTTTTTAGTGCACACCTGTTAAGTAAGTATACATTTTTGGTTATTTTCTGAAATCATATCTGTTATTTCATAACGATTTAATATTAAATATTATTCAAAATAATTTTGCTTTAAAATTATTAAAATTCTTGTGAACGAAATATAATAAAATATAACATAAAAAATACTGCACTTAGCAAGTATGTAATTAACCATTTACATTTCTTTTATTTGTAAAATATTCATTCATTTTTTACACTTATTTCAGAAATATTTGAATTTTAGACATGAGGTACGTTCAAGAGATATTTTGATTTATTTATTATTGAATAACACTTAAATTATAATAATATCATATAAACGATTTTCTCATTTTAGTTATCTAATATCATGGGCAAGAACTTTAATTGTTATTACATAAACGATCGTAATTATAAATAAATAATAAATATACGTAAAATAATTTGTTGATTCTAAGCAACATATATGGAACTATAAGGTGAACTTACCGATTATATATAACTTATCTTTTCCTTAAATAGAACAGTTAGAATGGTTCAAATAGTTCATGATATATTGTCCTAAATATTGGAAATCGAATAAACTGCAGTACTTTAAACAAGTACCTGGTTCTTTTATTTTCAAGTAATTTAAAAATGTAATCAAAAACTGAAGAAAAAAAAATGAGATTTTACTGTTCAATCAGTGTGTTTAAATGAAAAAATCGATAACTTCTGATTAAACCAGCTCACTTGGTCTAAAGACACTTCAGTTCATCTTATCCATACCGGTTGTGGTTTTTTTCTTATAGAATTATGCTCTTTATGTCTTCATAATTTTATTTAATCCACAAAATTATGAGAATGTTAATAGTATAGGTAGCTTACAGTTGACCATTTTTTATTTTATACAGCGTATTGTGTATAACTTAAATGCTTTTGTCCACGATTTTAATAAATCGTAATTGATTTATAATGAATTTATAGAATATAATAGTTATTTTAAAATAGTTAAGATATGATGCATTTATATTATTATTTTATTATTATATTACATAAAGTGTATATTTAAATGGTATAATAAGAAATGTGAGACTACTTACGCTGTATTATACTATTTTTTTCGATGTGAGAAACTAATTTATCATTATATTGGTCAACATTGAGTAAATTAAGAAGTATTACAGCTAACACAGTTAATTAATTAAAACACTTTATTTTAACAATATCCGTGTATGTAAAACATAATGATTATTTAGGATTGAAATTGAATTGATTTTAAATTGTTCAAAAATATAATTATACTTAATTTAAAAATATACATGTATAGATATATCTATATATACACACGTGGTTTTCTGATTATAGTTTCTGTATTAGTACTTATATCATCTAGAAATGCGACGATATTGTTTTGTATTACATTTAATCCTTATAAATACAAACCTACAAACTTGATTTTTATATTAATTATTGTAACAAAATACATTTTATATAAAATACGCGTATTCATTATTATATAACATAATAATTGGTCATGAAACTATTACTCACTTATTATATTTGGTATGAATAACGACTACTTTTATTATTTATTTTATTTTTTATTAAATAATATTTATCTATGTGAATTTTGTTTTCTTATTAAGTATATAGATTAAAATTGTTCCATTTAAAATACATCAATCATTGCTCGTTTTTTTGTGATTACAACAAACTATTAATTTTACTGCACCAAAATTTACATTTTTTTTTTTTTTTTTGTAGGTACCTTTAACAACTTCATTGTGTTAACAATACATATGTTATGGCCTTATATATATTCTATAAAAATATTAAAATAACTAGGTTAACTAGATTATCTTTATGTTTATACATAATTTATGTACCCTCTGTAGTAAATAAGTTTTGAGCAAAGAAGTAGGTAGGTAGTAAAAAAAGATAACGAGAAAACAGAAATAAAAGTCTTGTTTTAATATTTTTACTATCTGCGGGTACCTTAATTTTTTTTATAAGGTGTGTATAATTTTAAGTTCTTATATCTTATTTTATAATTTAAGACATCTTTGTTTAAACATTTAATACTAAAAATACAATCAAAATAATATTTATTTTTTTTTGAATTAATTATTGTAAGTCAATTTTAATAGCTTACCTATTTGTAAAAATCGGAATGCGTATCTTATTACAGGCACTTAAAAATAAATTTCAATACCTTAAAAATATCATGTTTAGAATATAAGCGCCTAAAGATTTTTGTGATGCGTTTAAAAGTTCATAAACTGTTTACAATAATTAAATCGTATATTTCTTGTTGTCTGTAGCATGTTCATATTATAATATACTATAGCTTAAAAAAATAAAATGCAAATACTCGTACAAAAAATGTAATACTTAATTACAATGTTTCTAAACTACATACCTTTAATATTATAATATATTAGTTTTTTTTTCATTTTTGGTCTTGAAACTTTGTATAAAAGATAAAAAAGAAAAACTACATAAATATTATAACTTATAATATTTTTATTCTGGGGGGGGGGGTCATTGTCGTATTAATTGTATTTATTATTTGTTTATAAGTTTTCATTTTTATTCAATCTGTTACAAAAAAGAACAATAAAAACAATTGATGGTACAACAAGCTAAAATAAAATAAAAAAAAAAAAAATAAGTAAAGACAGATTAGACTAAATGCAGAGGGCCTCCTAGCGGAGATACTACGACATGAGCATAAATTTAGTTAGGCTAGAAAGTCACGACACCACTGTCTTTTGAGTCTTTTAATTGGGTTTTCATGGATAGAAGCAGATGATAGGCTAAAAATTAAGGGATTTTTATGATAGGTTAGGTGACTGTTAAAACGTTTATAGTGAGTTTTAGCTAGTTCGAAGACTAAAGGTATTTGAGATTAGAGTGAAGGGTGTAGTTAGAGATATAAAAAGGCGCTTAGTATTAATTTTATGTAAAATAATATATTAAATGTATTTATTTGTGCTGTATAGTATAAAAAATATATTATATTATAGTCTGCCATTGAATTGAAAATGAGTACATATATTATAGATAATAATTTATACATGTATAGGACATGAGTAGGTATTTAATATGATTGAAAAGAATATGCATGCCACCGTAATAGTACATACGTTTATAATTGTATCAACATCAAAAGTTAACATTATTAAGTGATGCTGTCAAATTAAAAAGTAACAGTTACAAGTAAACATGTTTAGACATCGTTGAAAAAATATGAAAGTATGTACATTGTCATTAAAATTCAATAATCAAATCCAATACAATATGATACGCTGAAAAACTATGTCTTCTCGTCACTGTTCTTTCCACTAATCAAGTTTTAAAAATGCCTAAAATGTCAAATAATAATATTACATAAAATTCTCTTCACGCTGTTTGTCGTTTACCTAATGATTATCTAACACCCACTGGTTAATGTTTGAAGTTCTATCAATAGATATTTCATTCAAATATATACGATGATACATATCATTATACATTTTAGCTAAATAATTTATTTAATATTTATTTTTTGAACCTAATTTTAAATAGCTTGTAAACATCGCTAATTGTAATAAGATATTTACAGATATTTACAGAATGTACAATGAATCTTAATTTTAAATACATATATGTATTGTAAATATGTGTAAAAATATGCAATTTATTTTTGAATTCATTAATATTATTATAAGTTAAAACTGATTAAAATAATATTTTATCATAAACAACAACAACCGTAATATGTAATGTATTAACGCTTATTATTTTCAAACACACAATGCCATGTATATTAGGTATAGGTATGCACTATCAATGTATTTATTATCTTTAACCTGTATACTTATGTTAGCTACCTGTATTCTTATAGTTATCTACTCCGATGTATTTAACTTTAAAATAACAACTCGCAGTCCACCCTTGATATGACGTTAAGTGTGAGTATTATGAATTACCATGTCAACTTGCTAGATAGGTATTATCTATCATATTATGTACCTATATTGATAAATATATAAAGGTTAAACACGCAAACTTTTATTTAGCAAAACGTAACAAAATGCGCTACTTAACGTCTGAAGTCTGGAGGAAACAGATTTTCTTTTTTTATGAATAATATTTACATTAAATAATAGGTACAATCAAATTTTCCAAATGGAAAAACAATATCAATCACCTCAATCACCTATAATGTCTTATGTCACGGCACGCAAACGTTCATTTAGAGTTGTTTATCAGCTCAATATATAATAGAGGTTTGATATCTACACTGAGAACGAACACTATATCACATTTTATTATAATTTGGTTAGGTATTAACCTAAATATCTTTTGTTTTTATTTTCCTAATCGCTTTTATTTCAAAACAAAACTTATTCGAAATAAACATTTCGTTATTATAGCTAATCGTATAGATTTGTTAAGCTTTTAACTAATTTGCTTAGCCTAAAAGCTCTATATTTTCATTTCATAAATTTATAATATGTATGATATATATATTTTTAATTTCTTTAAATACAGATAGAAACAAAAATTATAAATAAATGTATTGTTCACCAGAAGATACATAAGGTGTACAACAATATTTTGTAGTTGATTCTATCGATAGAGAATACAAACAACATGTAAATTTAAGTCATTATCCATATTATGCATATTATAATATATCTATAACCTTCAGTATATCCGACTTATATTTCTAATTCAAAATTCATGTTTAACATTGACTTAACCTAAAATAATCTAAGCAACACTATAAATTTATGCATAGAGAATTATCCTTATCCTTCATATTAAAACTGCACTAAGCGTTTTCGATATCAGATATGTGTAACATAATTTTGAAGTTGAAATTTAATAACAAAAAATAATGTTTTTTTTTTTATCGATAGGCGCCTTTTAAATTTTCAATTAAGGATGCATGTATACCTAATAAATTAAGAAGAAAAATTATAAAGTCGAGAACACTATTTTTCAGAAATTAATTGATCAACATAATATTAATATATTTGTTTATAGCGTATACGAGTGTAATAACAGTTATATAAATATTTAAATTTTAATTATTTAAAAAATATACAAAACAATTTTAATAAACTTTATCTTTATACATTGATAGTTAATTGTCTACAAAATAAATTTACTTACACTTGTCTAAAACTAACTTTACACATTTAAACGTTTGATTTTATATATTTTAATAACCTATTATTAGTAATAATAAATTTAAATGGTTATTGTTACCGGTGGCAAATTAACGTTTACGTTATTATCGCCGAAATGTTAAATATTTTAGAACACGGATGTAGAATTTATTCATAATATTCGTTACTATTAATTAATTAGCAGTCAACCAAAATCATGAATAATTTTAGTAGTACCTTTTACACGCTATATATTATTTAAAATTCACGTAATATTATAATGCACTGCAATTACCATTTTTAATTAAAAAAAATATATTTATCAAACTATAACATTTTTTTTTGTTCATACATAAAAATATCACATAAAAATGTTTGAATAGAAATAATTGTTGATGAATTTATATAATGTATGTATATATAATAAAAACATAAATAATTTCTGACTAAAAATAAAACAACTGTGTCGTTTATAGTCTTTTTCATATGACAAAAAATGATCTAATTATTTTTTTAGATTCCTCTATGTATGTGTATACGACTTTTGGCGTTGCACAGACATATTAAATCATTATATTATCACCTCACTATCCATGTATATGATATAAATATATATATATAAACATGTAATTTTCGTATTATCTATTGAAATGTTTTAAATTTAAATTATCTTAAATTAAAAAATTCTTAATTTTTATGATTTGTTTTGCATTAAAAATTCATTCTTGCTGTAGTCAAGAAACTTCAATATATCATAACAATATAATAATGTTCTCAGTTGGTAGTATATATTTTTAGATTAATAAAAAATAAATAAAAATATTAAAACTACTTAAAACCGAGCTATGTTTTAATAGTTCCTGAATAATTCATTTTGAACCATTATGTCTTCTATCAATAAAATCTGTTCGAGTTTGGCACATCTGTTCTGCAACTATTATTATAATTCATCACCTGTTGTAAAACAAAGTATAGATAGTAGGTAATACATTTATGAGATGCGTTCTTACTTTCATTAATTTAATTTTCAACATATGTTTTCATTTCAAGAAAACCTAAATTATTTACTGAGCACAAGTTACCTTTTAAATTAAGTAAACAAAATTTTTGTCAAACTTAATATTTTTATGATTTAATAAGAAAAATAAATCAATATTATTTTTAATTTTTATTCAGTACTTATATCACTTTTGGAAATTAAATTTTAAATACGTAAAATGCACAACAAATACAAGCTAATATTCATCTTTATTCTATAACAATATAAAAGTTATATCATCCATACTGTGATCAATTAGATTTTAATTCCACCGGCAGAAGCAACAACTAGATAATACCTAAATGGCTTTAAACAATTATTATACAAAAAAAAAAAAAATTCTTATTTTTTAATTTGTTTATATAAATAATTTATACTTTTTCTACTTTATCCTTTAATTTATTTTTACTCATTTACACTTTTTTCAGTATATTTATTATGTTTAGAAGCTAATAATAGAACCACAGTTGCTTAAAACAAAAAAAACACGCTATTGAAATCTAAGTCAGCATTGTAGAAAAATTTTGCAGGTACGGTTGATAATAAAAATAATAATAATATAATAATAAAATTTTTGAAGAAATTCATGTTTGTAATAAATGATGATATGACAATATATATGTACTTACTGTCTCCTTAGTAAAACTGTATTCAAATTATTAATAAAAAAAAATTATATTAATAAATTTGATTTTCTTTATTACTCTATTATTGTGTATAATTTTGTTTGATGTATATCTAAAAATAACTATAATTTGTATTTATATTGAAATGAATACTAAATCAACTACTTATACTTTCTTACGCACAATAATTGAACGCCTATAGTTATTCTTTTGTGTTTACTATTAAATGTGTGACGAAAAAATAAGCATTAATAGTTTATATTTAAGTCTTCGTAAACTTATTCTGTGAAAAATATAATGAAAAAGTGAAGACACGTGTTGTGTATATTTATTATTATGAATGGGAAGTTAAGTGTAGATTAAAATGGATATAGGTAATTTTAGTTAATAAAATTACATATAAAATATGGTTTGAACAGTATTAAATGTTTATATTAAAATATTTAGATAATTGAATCTTTTTTTCTAACCGATAAAAATATATTTTATGTATCATAAAATATATTAATTTATTGAAATTTCAATAAATAGGTAGGTAAATATTTAATTTTACTTGATATTTTTGTATTTTATAATATATTATAAATAGATTTGAAACTTAATAAGTTCCATTTTTCGATCTAAATTATTACCAATTTTCTACAATTTGATTAATTTATATTCATAAATATTTTTAAAAAAATATTCAAAATAAACAAAAAATATAATAAATATTAAAGTGATAATTTTACAGTTCTAATATTATATTAATCATTACAGGCAAAAATTCAACATATTAGTTTTATAATAAATGTACCTATAAAGTTATCAGTAAATGGACCAAATACAATGTTTTCTTAATACTAGTACCTACATTAAATTTACAAAAATATTTTACAAGATAACAAAATATTAAGAATATTATTTAAGTGTTATGTATAGATAGGAATTAAAATAATAATAATAATAAAATATTAAAATACTATTTATTTAAGTTAATTTTATGTACCTTTTTTGTTTATATTTATGTACACTTTAAATTAATTATATTACTATAAATTTGATTTTTTATACTTAGAACATAGATAATACAATATTTGTATAAATAAAAAATTAAATTTTACTCGTATTGATAAGCTATTTCAAAACATGATTTAATTATAATTAATTTTACAATAATAGGTGTATTATAATTTTTTTTCAGATAAAAATGTCATCTTCAAAAGTTAAATGTTGTTTTATTAACGTATTAGAAACTGAATACAACTTTGTGTTTAAAATAGGTCAATCTTAAATTGTCTAAAGTAGTTTAACAGCAGTAAGATAAACTGGACCATATTTTAACTGAATGTAAAACGTCTCATTCTCAACATCTTGACAGACAATTATTTTTTATGAACACTTAAAATTTGTTTGCGTATTATATATTTAATACATATTATTTGTAAACATTAAACTGTGTACAATTTAAAATTGTTTTTCAAATTTGATGACTAAAAGTATTGACCCAAACAACCCTTGACGTAACACTTACTTTTTAGATTTTGATCGAAACTAATATAAATTAATTTGGAACTCAAAACAACAATAATATAAAAATATAAAAACTAGAATTGTTTACACATTTAAAGAAATTAGCATATTCTTAAAATATGTAAATAATATATATAATAATATTTAAAATATATATTAAAACATATTTTTGTTCAAATATTCTAATTTTAAAACTAAATATAATAATGTTATATCTTTATTATGCTGGTATTTAATATAATTTACAAAAGGTCGGAAAATGGTAAATAATTTATATTTTTTTGTCCATTTACCCAAACCATAACGTTGCTTGGACAGTTACTATGAATCGTAAGCCCATGAACATTTTATTGGTCTCAATTAAAAAAAAAAAAAAAAAACCAAAATTCAGACGAATGAAAAAAAAAAATTGAAAAGAAATGAATATAGTTATAATGTTATTTATAATCGTCAAGTCTGAATACTAATCCCTAAAAATATCGTTAAAATATCAAGTATGTTATGTAAGTAAGTATTATAGGTATTTAATATTTATCAACTCTTTTATAATTTATAGATCAATAATATAATATACATATTAATCGTACAATATCTTAATGTCATATTATCTTATTTGTGATTTAAATCCGAGATTCAAAAAGTAATAACGATTATAATTAATATTATTAGTGTCGTACTTTAATGTGCATTCAGTAAATTATTTAGCATGCATATACAGAGCAGTTAAATTTTGTATTTTTTTTGTTTATATATATATATATAGCACTTAAGACAGCGGCAATATTATTTCAAAACTCTCGTAACAGTACACAAAATTTCGTATAATACTGTTATAATATAATATCGTTAATATATATCGTAAACTCAGTTCAAATAGGTGAAGTGCATTCGAATGTGATTTTAGACAATAAACTGATTTTAACAGGATTATACGTCCCAGAAGTGTGGCTGGCGAGCACTGTATGCAATCGTTGTCTATTAATCGTACTTATATAGTGTTTTAGATTCGTATAATGCTTGTACTTAGAACATTTTACGATCTGTGTACATTTGGTAAAGCGTCAAAACGCTCCAGAGGTAATAAGTGACCACTCTGTATGCAAATCGGATTTTCATAATTGAATATACACCAAGAAGACACGTTGACCATCAGTTACATAAATCGGTATAATAATAATTAAATGTACTGTGTACCATTTATTATACTCCATTGTTTACAAACACTTAAAAAGACGTAATATAATATATATGTTTCACTTCCGTCTTACTTATGTATTTAACAACAAATTTCATGTTTAAAATAATTCATTTTACTCTAATAGTTTTGATATGAAAGTTAATGATAGGATTTCAAGTATAATGCCAAAGTAAGCTACCTTAAATTAGCAATGGAAGCTAATATCCTGTATATAAGTTTTTTTTTATTGATATTTTGATTTTAAAACAATATATTATATTATATTATATAATTATTTAAAATTTAAAATTTTCAAATGTTTTTAAGTTGCTTAAAAAATTAAAATACCATAAAAGTCTTATAAAGGGCATTTTATGTAAGTAATATTCTAACCTATCGAATACCTTAAATTTAGTAATAAGTTAATTTAATATATTATTATTAATAAGTAATAACAGAGTAAAATAAATTTATTAAATGTAATTTGGTATGTTATTGGTTAGTAAGACACGTTCAAATTATCATTTCATTTCATTTTTTTTTTTTTTTTTTTTTTGATAAATTGAATTCCCAACAAATCTTAAAACTGCTTTATACATTCTAAAAACGTTTAAAATGATTCACTATACAAACATATAATATTATTATTAATGTCCTGTTCAACTAAATACGGGGCATCACAATTCACCCCCATACGGAACAACCATAAACAATGTATTAATATTAAGTATATCTGTATTTACCTAAATGTACACATGTAAAGTTCAATATTTAAAAAAAAAAAAAACCGTAACTAATGGCTTTTGCAGCCGATGTATTTTAAGATCAATAATAAAAATAAATAAATATATTATTGATTTTTTTTTTTTTTTTATAGATATTTTGTTTACACATATTTTATTGAAAACCATAGGTACATAGGTATTTTAATCAATTACTAACAGCAATAAATTTTTTCAACCACAGTAATTGAGAAATGTATTTGTGGAAGGCATGTTCCCCATACTTAGATCTAATCCTGACATTATAATAATATCATACAGTAGACTGTACATTGTACGTCGATGATCAAATAATTTATACATTGGGATCGTATCGGAGGGTAAACGCATACTCACAATATTGGGCAAACGTCCAAAATCGTAAAAGAGTGAGTGAGAGGGAAAACATGATCATAGCATTAGTTTATCGACGTGACGACCAAATAGGTACAAAATAAATATATTGTCTATTAGCTTACGTCTTAGTCAGGATAATTAAAGTTTGGTATTATTGTTTTAATTATTGTCCGTAAATTTAAGTATTACATATAAAGGATTTTATAATTTAAAATAAAATATTTTATTCTGGAAACAAAAATAATATTAATTTAAAACTATGTTGAGAGATATTCTTACTCGATTACGTATGTACTATAATATAGTATATTATTATGTCAATGTTAAAATTAATATACTGTATTTTATCTCTTTTTAAGTTAGTTTATTTATATTTAATAATGTATAATCATCAAAGGTATTGGTTTTTTTCTATAAGTTTTTATAATTATTATAATTATATATTACGCACACCTATTGTGTGTTAGATGTGTAATATAATATCATTAGTAACATTGCTAAGCTTCATAATGTACCTATACATCATTGAAAAACAACAATATGTAATTAATTTTATAGTTTTATTGTTGTTAAATATGATTTATTATGATTTCATATATTTTAACAGTACCTACAGTAAGTAACTTTCATACAATAACGCTGTTTAAGTATCCACACTCATTACTCTATCATAATTCCATATTTATAATAATACCTGTCTTTAAAAATTTTTAAAAATATTTATTGCGCATCGAATTTAAGTTTATCATATCATATGTATTTCTCGTATTAAACTTCCTCGCGAAATAAGTCATGATCTTATTATCTAGTAAATATATATTTAATTTATTAAAAAAATTTTACTTTTGAAATTATAAAAGTAAAAAGTTCATTTATTTTGTACTCCCACAAAAATAGCAAAAAAAATAAACCTTTCAAAATTGCATGGCTAGTGAAAATTTTACATTTGTAGTTTTATACCATTTTTAAGTTTTATGATTGAGAATAAAATTTCATGATAAGAATTTTTTTCTAACTATTTCTATAGCAGATTGTTGTGAAGTGGTTGTAGCCTGCAGATATACATGAAATATAGTATATAGGGACATTCGTAGCTCGCTGTCAAATTTTTATACGGCTTCGGCGTCAGTCGAATTTTGATCTCGAATGATTTAGGACAAGAACTCAGCACTTGAAATCTTCATAGTAAGTTTCGGATAACCGATTACGAGCCACCACCTCTGATGTATTTCATCGCCGTATTGGCCGTGTATATTTTGTTCTCGACGAGAAGAGCCGATATTAATTGACGCGTAACGTGTGCAAGAAAAATATTAAGCCACATCCAAAATTAGTAACTGAGCTATAACAATATACCTACATATATTTACAATTTACATACTATATAACATGTAACACAACACTAATTAGCGATTTCTAGTATTTGAATACACAACGGTGGCTTACACAAAATTATAAATTTCGATAAAAAATGTAATCATTATTGTCCAGCATTCGGAGTTGTTGACTAAATGCTGACATATAGATAAAACAAAAAGAAAGATACTGATTCAATAGTACAATATTTGTTTTGTTTTATTTAGTGTATGGCTATTACTGAAATTGACAATATTTGTGATAAACAAAAAAATTGAACGATTTCAATTTTGAATCCACAAAATTCATTAAGGTTATTAAATTAATTTAATCTAGAGAATAAGTAAAACAAAAAGCAATCATTTTAACATAATTTTTTTCAAGGTTAAGTAGGTATTACAATATTTAAACTTTAAAGCAATTATTATACCAAACCATTACATAATATAATTTTAAAGTCGAGTTTTATACTAAAATTCATATTTTTACTAAGCAATTAAATGTTTACAAATATCTTTTATTTAAAAATTGTCATTAGGTCAATGTACCATAACTATAATTTTCTTTTTTTTTCATTTTATTATGATGAGGTATTTTCATTTATGTTACGAAACTATATTTAGAGCATTATATAAATATTTTACTAAATAAAAGCTGCACAAGTGTTGATAATGAACATTTTATTAATTTGTTATAATTTTTGGGTACAATATAACAGTGTAAGGTACATATAATAATAATATGTTAATAATGATGATGTAAGTCTTGAGACACATGGGTTTTCAAATATTATATTATCCGAGCTTTTGACCTAGTTTTAGTATATTATTATTATACACTCACTTAAGTGTACAACAACTAAACTTCACGTTATATACGAACAAAAAACTAATCAGTGAAAACTTCAGTGTCCTCTCATTCGTACATTACGAGATTGATTGATAATTGATATGTTATAGAGCATTTATAAGACGAAAATTCGGAAAATAATATCAATTCTGACGGTCATAGATCACAAATGCATTTTCGTATCACGAATAATTTAAAAAAAAAAAAAAAAAAACAAACCTATTTCGTTTATTAAGTACTGTAGTTGTGATAAATATTCGTGTATCAATTTAAACAATAAACAAAACGAATATCATGTGGTCGTATATTGTATGGTAAATGTATTAAAATTTAAAAGTATTTTATAAAATCATTGAATAGATTTTGCTCTCAATTGTCTATAGGTTAGGCCCAGTAACACTATTTTTGGTAAAGATCCTATGATGACGTATATAATGATACAATATAATGTTTCTTTACTTCATATTTTATTATTTTAATTTACTAATATTGTGTAATTTAAAACTCCGATCTCATATCGGTACTATTGCAGGATAATTTACACAGGTAGATGTTTAATTAGTAATTTAATTTCTTAAGTGTTCATATCGAAATAAGTTACTGGTTTTCATTGCTATCAAATAATTTACAAAACAAAGTTATTGTTCAGTTCAATGTGTATTTCAAATGTAAGATATAACATTTTTTAAGTACTACATTAATAATTTAAGTAATATAATATCCATGCTAAATAGGCATTTACACATTATTATTTTAATGCAAAAATTTCATCAAACTGTAAACAGTTGGTAAATTGAATAGTTTTAATTAAGATGTGTAGACGACAAACGTATAAAGTAAATTCAGGTAACATAAAATTAGTTTTTAGACAAAATATAGACTTTTCAGATAAAATACAATATAAAAAATTGTTGTCACTTTGAACCATGTTGTACAGATATTATTATTATTAAATATACTTTAAGTATGCATATCTCTATTGTTAATTTTGTATTACTCTTAAACGGACGTAAATAATATTTATATTATGACCGTCTTTGATTAGTACTACTAATTTGTGATTATTTGCATAATTTTTCTTGTTCATTATACATAAACTATTTTTTTAGTGTGATTGTTGTTGAAAAAAATCCTCATTAAACCGCAATAATTAATCATATGTTTAAATAAATATAAGAAAAAATGTTAATAAAATATACAATTATAATTATGGATACCATCAGTGACTTTACGGTTGTCATTAGTCGTATCATTCTATTGATCACGCGCGAATAAAGTACCTAAAAATGATTCACCTAATGACTATACTTAAAATTAAACTCTGAATCAAGTTATAGGATACATTTTTGTAGGAAAAACATAAACAAGATTTTCACTAAAGATATATTTCATAGTGGCTCAAAACTGAATTTAATTATTTAACTGAGAGTGATAACAAATTATCTAGTTCTGAATTATATTTAGGTGATAACTACTTGAAAGCATCTTCAGCAATTCTCTCTCTCTCTCAGAAAAAAATTATTTAACAAGTTTTTACTGATAATTACAATTAATAAAGATACATTCTTTCTCTAATACTATAATTTATAAAAAAAAATCAATATTTGACATAATTTACTCTTAATTAATTAATCATAAACAAAATAAAATTAACAACAGTTACAGTTGTATTCTTACCAATCATTTCTAAGAGTGAAAATGAATAGTAAATAGTGTACATACTTCAAATATAATTTTAATGTGTTTTTGTTAATAATTTTATGTTAGAAGGCAATCTCAATTACAAGCATATCAAATAAGGTAGTCACTCAAATTTTCCCAAAGGAAATTATTTACGACACGTAACCAATTAAAAAAAGTGATTCAATCATATCTTCGCCAGGTTCAATATACTGGACCAATTCCCCAAGCAAACGCTCAGATAATTTAGACATTATATTTGTCTCAAAATACCAAACAATTTACATGAACGGACAGTAAGTCTCTATAATTCACTGTCGGATCACTCACCAGTTATCTTAATCCATATTACTCTGAAACATTAAACACAACAGTCAATAATTATTTTTTAAATAATAAATAAAACAGGAAAATTATAATATTATTAAACAAATGCATCTACAAACTACAAAATCACAAGAAAAAGTACGATTTTTATTTTTTCATAAACAATTTTGGTTTCTCCCAAAAATGTGTTTTTTTTTTTTTTTATCTCTTTTTTATAGATTAAGATCAAGGTAAAGATAATGTTTAACTAGTTTTCTTTAGGTAAACTTATTTAAACATAGTAACATTTCCTATTATAAAATGTATAGTGTAACCAATTTTTTAAGGTTCCATCAATACTAGTATTGACTGTAAATATTTTAAATTAAATTAAATATTATTATAAATAATTTAAATGTATTACTACTATATTAGTACCTATTTATGTTTTCAAATACAGCTTAAAAAAATCACATGAAGACTCATAGTATTCAAATAAACTTTTCGTATTGAAGATTCGTCAGAGTGGAAAGGTTTATATTTGAAATCTACCAGGATCATATCGAAAAAAACAGATAGCAGTTGGACTATAATGATAAAAAAAATCTGAGATTTTCTGGCAACATGTCTTATCAAAATTATTCCAGTCACATAACAAAATGATTATCTCCTAAGCAGCTGACGAAATTGATAGATTACTTATCGATGACTATTCACTGCATCGCCTAACTTTTCTACTCTAAAGCTTCTCTCCCAGCGAGCTTTCGAGTTTTCAGTTCGGTAAACTTGAGTTACAACCGATGAAATAAATAGCTTGTTAACACCCCCTCTCCAGCCAAACACGCAATCATTCATCTGACACACATATTTAATGTATAAGTTTTATTACTATATTGCTGTCTATCCAATGGGAATTCTCAATCATAGTCATGTTTCCCAAAATGTTTGATATAAATTTTAAATGAAAAAAAAAAACTTTGTAATGAGGTTGCTACATTTTATATTAATTTATGAAATAATTATAGACAAATAGACATTTTAAACATTTTTTTTCGTGAAAAATATTTTGATAAAACATTTGATAAAAACAGAATTGTTTTTAGATGAAACAAAAGACAGCATATTGATGGTTTAATCGTAAAATTGTCTAAAGAAAGTCTAAAGTTTTATAAAAACTTAATGGTTGTAAATCTGAAAATATAGAAAAATTAACTAAAAGAAAAATTACTTAAAATAAAAATGTGTTTTTAATACTAATTATGTGTCTAGTTTTAAAAAAAGCGTTCATCACTTTTATTTAAACTCAAAATAAATAGTTTCATATCATGTTTGATTAGGCAAAAATTATAAACCTAAAATACTAAGAATCATTCTATAATTATATAGTCTATTTGTAGATTTGAAAATCAACAGTATGTTATCGTGTATGTGTACAATGTTATGTCAAAATATAATTTTATTGATACAATTTTTGCTAATTAGTAAAAAGAAAAATTGTGCCTATAAGTGTTCCTCTTTAAATAATATTTATTTTTTTAATTCAGTATATTATCAAGACGTTGTATGTAAACAAAATTAGACTAATATTTTTAATATAAATTAATTTAATACAGTTTATTTATTTTTTTCAAAGTCTCGTTTATTATTGATTGATCTGAAACCAATAAAATATATTTATTTCAATATTAACAGAATATTTTATTGAAAATATTTACTAATGAACAAGTTTTTTTCTATTGAGTATCCAGTTCATGTGTTATGAATATGATTAATTATAAACCTACTAAACTAAAGTTCAGATTACATTATATAAACATTATGCATAATAGCATATAATAAAAATATTTTATAATAGTTTACTTTTTTTTTAAGGTTTAACATTAATAAAAAATTATGTACTAAATAATAGTTGGCAAAGGTGTTTAAAGATAAGTCTTGAATGACCCTGTTGCCTAAGGTGATACAATTTAATAGAATAGTATACTGTATACATTATACGGTGTCAGTATGTAGGTGAGTAGTCATTTTTTTTTTTTTTAAATAACAAAATTAATAATGTTAGCAGAGGCGTTTTAATACCAATGTTTTATTAAAAATGTAAGTGTAAAATGTCTTTTTAATAATAATTAAACGACTAATTATTAAGCAAAAATATATATATATAATTAAATATACTATATTATATATTTTTTTTAAGAGATAATTTTTTTTTTTTTTACATAGGTAAGTAATTTTAAAATGAAAACTTAAATAACTATGTGTCTCAATAAAACGTACCGTACGTTTTTATGAGATTGGAAAATGTTTGTTTCGATGAAAATGTATTAACGCATCTCTTTATTACTCTAAATTATGTATACGAATTAAAAACGTTATAAATCATAAACAATTTTAATAACAATGAAATTAAGATAACTTATGGGAGTTAGCACAGATTGTGACTAAATATATAATAATTATGTGGCCTTAATGAAGCACTTAATGACAACATCTATTCTTATTAGCTTATACAAAAATAAACTTACGCATATAATATAAAAACAGATGGAAATTATAAATGTTACAAAATCAGTTAATGGAGAATAGTTTTGTCTAAGGGTTTCTTCTTAAGATATTTAATTTATTTACAACATTATATTAGTAAAATATAAACGAGTAAGAAATGTTAAATAAATTCTAGATACTTTTTTTAATTCTTAAGAGTATTAAAAATATAAATCTCAAGAACTACTAAATAGTATTATTTATTTTCTTTGATACATTTGCATCTCCATTTTAAAGATTATAAGATTATAATATAAGAAGACAATAATACTTTGTTTTTTTTTTTATATATCATCGACTTAATTTTAAATATTGAACACATACATTAATGTTGTACTTTAATAATTTATAAATTTGGATTAGTTAATATATTTTTATTAAAAACAGTTGATTTTTAATTAAATCGCTACGATATGTGAGAAAAACGTAGACAGAAAACAAACATAAAAACAAAAATAGTATAATTTAAATGATGTACATTATTATGTCTTATTATACTTCTTCAAAATTAAATAACATAATCTTAACTATATGCAGAAATTTAAAAAAGCACTTGAAAACTCGTTAATTTTATTTAAATCACAATTATTTAACTTTTTAATTTGAAATGTAATAACTTATTTAAACGTACCTAGATACTTATATTTACTTTGTCGACATTATAGTATGGTTCAACAAATTTATAGTGACTGAATTAACATATTTAAGTTGTGTTAAGCATAACGAAATTCAAGCAGCTTCCGGTAAGACTAGTTAAGTCTAAGCAACTTTTTATAATCATTAGTTGTTTATAAGTACTTACCATAAAATTAAAGATATAATTTCACAAATAAGTATTTTTTAGCTAGTTGCAAGTAATTAAGACTTTTTTAAATAATATATAAAACCAAAATTTAGTGTTTGACAGCGTTATTAATAATATATTTTTAATTTAATTAATTGTCATCTTTTGATAATTAATGAATACTTAATAATTAAAATATTTAGATTTTTACTTATGAATAATGCAATATTTTTAACTATTATTATAATTATTGTCTTTATTAATATTTTAAACTTATGTTTTGAAAAAATTAATTATAAAATATATTTAAAATCTTGTATTTTACAGATATTAAATAAATCATAAATATTAAATTCAATATTTTAAAACTAAAATAAGGATATTTTCGTTTAAAATTTACATTATAAAAAAAATGGTGATGAGCGAACAATAACAATTTTTAGTAAGAACTAAAATTACATTTAAAACCTCTATTTTTCAATAAAATCAATAACCCACAAGCGAAAATTATTTCCAACAAAAACTATGTATTTCACAGCGAGAATCCTTACTGTAGTTTCTTTATACTATATCAACATTTTTGTTGCAAAACGGTAGTTTTTTATACACACATATTACGTATTATAAAGTATATTATTTATTATATTTACCTATGCCATTTTTTAAGTTATTATTGTATTGATGCCTATTACGATATATTTCAAAACTCGTGTTGTTTAATGTATCGCCAACATTGTATTTATATTTATTTTATTTGAACTGATGTGAAGTGTACACGTGTACACGTGTTAATATAGTTTATCCTAGTCAGCTATTTGAGAGTAAATATTTGAATCACTTAACTTAACGGAATCAAATACCTACCACAAAACCGTATTAGAAAACTTCAAATCCATGATCATTTTATTTTATTTTCACTGGAAATAAAAGGTTTGAATAGGAACTGGCAATATACATAGTGAAAGACATATTTAACAAAGCATGTATCGTTCAATATCGCTGAATATTTTGTTTCTTCATATCCCTTCAACCACGAATATTATAATAAGTTTTTATTACTTTGACTTTCTCTATCATCCGGTTGAATGTCCCACGAGCGTCTTTAGCATAATTTTTAGGAGATGTCTGTTATGTTGATATTTTTAAATCGAGCTTATCAGTTGCAATAAAAAGGAAAAGAAAACAGGAAATTACTGTATAATAACCACTGCAAACACCTTTTTTTAGATATACATTTTACATAATTCAATGAGTGATTAAAATATATTGTTATAATATTAACCATGTTCATTAATTATTTATATTATTTTAAAAACTAACATTTGAATGAACATTATTTTTATTACCATGTAATATGTTATAAAAAGTTTTTAAAATAAAAACTTTCAACAAAATAGTAGATATTTGTTACAAACCTCTGTGATTGGTGATTATTTTTAATTTAATATGTAAAAATGGAAGTTATAAAAACTATACCATTGAAAAAAAAAAATTTTTTTTTAATTGTTAATTTTTATTTAAACATTATTAAATCATTACATCGTCATTTAAAAATCAAATTGTTTTAATTGATTAATAAATAAACAATACTGTATGTTAAATGTTTATAACAGATTAATTAAAAATAATATATAATTCCTAAAAGTAAATACATAACAAATAAAATTAATTTTTATTATTTATTCAAAAAATTTGCAGTAGGCAATTTACGCATGTCGCATATTTTTTTTTTTAATAGTACAAAAATATAAATTGTATAATATGTAGAAGTTATTTTTAAATTTGTCTTAATACAGATTCTTTTAATATTTTTAAATTAAAAAAATAAATAAAAACAATCCGTTTAACATAGGATATTAAACGAAAAGTCAGTTGCAGTAATTTAACAAAAATAAAAAATAAAAATATTGCACAATATGTTTTATTCATTTAAATATAAAAAAAAAAAAAAATACTAAACACTTGATTTAAAAATGTTTAATAAATATAAATCAAGAAAATATTGTGTTTTTTTAACTTTTGTTATATTATTTTATACGTAGTATTATAATATTTAATGAAGAAGCTTAAATAAAATTTCAAATTTACTTGTCAAATATATATTTTATAGATCTTAACTTCTTTTGTATTTAACTGGAATTTATATAAAATATTATAAAGTGTAAAATTAATAGTTTAGGATTTTATTCTAATATTGAATTATAATACCATTTATATTACTAAATAATTTTTCAAGTACACATAAACACACGTACTTAAGCATAATATTTATTAAAAATCGCTTTCAGAATTATTATATGCTTATTGTTTACATTAATATAATTAAAACATAAAATATCAATTTAATATATTGGTTCAAGTAAACTATGATTATTGTATAATGTAACCAAAACGAATGACAACTTAATATGTGTCATCAATTAAACAAGCTAATATCTCGTATCTGTAACTCCTTAATAAAGCGTTTAAGATTTTAGACAAAATTATAAATATATTCTAAAACAAAGATATTTATTTTTTAGTTGTTCTATAGATGCATGTAGTAATTTTTAGGCTTTTTATCATGATACGGTTTTAGTAAATTCCCCTGTTATTTATATTTATTCTATTCGTTTGTTTTTTGATATGAAAATTGGATAATTAGAACTTAACTTTGTATATATATATATATGACTAAAGTACTTCGGTAAATTATAGTTAATAATAATTTTATATTTGTTTTATTTATTTCCAGGTATGAGAGCTGTGCATGTTGAGTATAAGCATTTTGAATAAATAGCTATTATAATTAATTAAAAAAAAAATAACCGAATGGTAAGAATATCTTTTTAATTCAACAGAATAAGAATAATTAAATTAATTAATAATTATATATTATTATGAGACGGTTGTATTAAAACATAACCAGATAACTTTGAGACAATATGTTTGGTACGATAAAGTTAACAGCTTTAAAACGTCCAATGCTAATACTGCATATATTTAATATATACTGAATTTAACAAGATACTGATCATTAGATTATTTGGTAATATGAGCGAATAAAGACATGACATTAAACATTGATACCTATATCGTGTGTAGAAAACACGAAAAGTTATATTTTTTTTCAACATAATTTTTCACAGATCATATTGACGTTTTATACCCACTCTGTATAGAGTACGCATAGCATATTGTATATTTCTCGTCGTGGTATCCTACGGATTTTCACTAATTTTAAATGGCGGAGTAGTGCAATACGATCTGCTACCCCATTGCTTTAAGACATAAATCTTAGTAAGACACTCTGTAATATAATACTGATGAGTAGTATAGCGTTATTGAGTTGGCGTGGTTAAAACAATTTACTTATGTAGTAAAAATATAGCTGTTACCAAGATAAATTTTTAATGTTCTATGGTTTTTATTTGACACGTTTAAATACGTATTTTTGATATATAAATAGGGTACATGTGAATACCATTGATTTTTAAGTTATTTTTAAGTTCAAATTCATAACATAATATACTTAAATTGTTTGACATGAAAAAATAAATGTTAAAATAATGAGTAAATAATATAGTAAAAATACGGCCAAAATAAACTGCACTAAAATATTCGCTTATTATACCTTTAAAAAATACTTCCAACTTACTAATTGATTAACATAGATAAAGATAACCTAATTTAATTGTATATTATGTTAAATAACCCTCTTCAAAGGATGTATTAGAAACACGAACAAACATTGCGTCTGTCGTTTAAAACTCTAATTTCATTATTGTTCACCTGCAATTAAAACGTTCAATCAAAGGTTTCGAAAAGATTTCGTAGTAAATAATTACATTCTTTACAGTATTATGTTTTAAAATATTTATAAAGAAATAAACATATTAATTTATATTATCATACACTTATAACATATTATACAATATACATACTATAGGTATTTTGTATTTTGTATTAAATAAAATTTTAAAAGTATTTTCTCTAACTCTGTATTTATGCATAGTTAAACTATAATATCACGACTAAGTTTATAATTTTGTTATATATTATAACATATTAATATTATGTACCTAACTATTAAATAAAATTATAGTTTTAGTTATAAAAACTAAAATTATAATGTGTTTAAAAGCAGTTTTTAAAAATTCTGATGGTTATTATTTCAAATTTATTAACGCAATTATTACTATATTACTTACTAAAAAATTATTTACATTATATAATTAATAGACTTTTCTATGATATCGATTTAAAAACATTACGTTTTAACTAGAAATTTTCCATCTCAAGTATTTTACTAATGTTATATCTTACCGATTTTTATCCTGATTATCATCGTCAAAATATAAAATTCCAAATCGGACATGTCACCGTGCTATAAATCTCATTGGCATACGATAATTGCCGACGAAAGTCACTCGCATGTACCATATAGCTTTTATTTTGCCCTTGCCTTTGCCTCTTTCAAAATTTACGACTTCCCAAAAATGTTGAATGGATTGGGTACACACTACTGCAGTACAATCTGCTGGGACATTTTATGACTCAGTTTTCGTGAAAACTATTCACCCGCCTATGTACGTTTCAGAGAGTCAAATGAATTATTCGTATCGCCGATATTAAAAAAAGACAAAAAAAAAAAAAAAAACAACAGCAACTACATCGATCGACGTGCTAGACAACGTCGATTCGGATGACTGCAGTTATTCTTGTTAAACGGTTCGAGCGACTTTTGCAAAAAATATTTTAAATGGGTAAAATGCGTTTAAAATATTTGAATGTTAAATTACAACCGATATTATTATACACAATTGCATTTTCCATTTGGTAATGCGAATAATAAAAATTGATCTTGGCAATATATTTCTTGAGAAAAAAAAATAAACGAACAAATGTCTTCAAGTATAGCAATAACACTTAAAAAAAAGTATTTAGTAACATAAATATATATTTATATACACCGAATACATTGTTTACATGAATAATACAAAATATACATTTTAATAAATAAATGTGCAAATACATTAGAGCACAACTTTTGAACATTAATATTGAAAATTTGATGTGCTATGTGCTGTAAATCAAATAAAAAATTGTCTTAACTATAACTAAGAACTAAAAACTTCTCATATTCTTATATTTTACACTTCGCTAAGAAATCCGAGATTCAATTGTCAGAAATAATACTATTATAAACTGTATGAGTCCTTGGGAATGTAGCCTTATGTCGAGTGCCTTAATTAGGTCAAATCGAATTAATTTGAAAAGAAACATGAAGTTTTATTTTTGTCGATACGTACGAATACTCAGTATAAATACCTAACATATTTATTCATTTAACTTCGTAAAAAAATGTTTTACATGTTTATAATAAACTTATAAGTTATATTGAATCGTTTTTTCTCCTTGATAGTTATTATGGTTAGCTACTTAAAAAAATAATAATGTATCTGAATAATTAGTAAATACAACATTGCATATTATATTATTTGAGATGTATCTATAAAAAAAAAAACTTAAAAAATTATTATTATACAATGAATAGTTTTGCATATTATATTTATATAATTCACTAGAATGAATAAGAAAATCGTAATATTTTGAATCAATATCTGTTATGTCTGACTATTCAATGTTCAACTGTTTAAAGTCTTTATACTTGAGTACAATTCAATAAATCTAATAACATTTTAAAAATGTTTGATTGGTATCTGATAAATAACTTTGAAATAATTATAATGTATATAATGATTATTTTTACCATCATATTTTAATATAATAAGCATGTTGTCACTTTTTATACTTAAAAAGAACTTTTATTTTATAATATAAGATATTATTAAAAAGTATTTTTCAAAGTTCATAACATATGATGATATATTAGTTTTTAATTAAAAACAAAAATATTTTCATTACTTCCATGTTGAGATTAAATATTCAAGGTTTTATTAAATACAGTAAATACCTGGCCCAAAATTGACTTTAGATCAAGCATATATATATAATTTCAACATAATATTATACTATTACGAATAAGTTTGATGAAGATCATTTCATAAATTGTTCTAACTACGTATTTAAATGTAAATTATAGAAGATGCAATTATCAAATAAAACAAAAGGTAGGCCAATGGGTATCGCACTGCTATACATTAGGTTTCAAGTGAGTTACTGTTGTAAATGTGTTAAATTTGAATAAAATTATATCCCTATCATTTTATATGAAAAATGATTCTGAACAGAGACGATCTGTGGGCTTTTATCATTAATTATATTTCAAGACAATATGTATTTTCAATGTAGCTATTTGTAATTTATTTTAGTTCTAGTATAATAATATTTTAATATCATTTTTTAAAAATAATTACATTTATTAATCTATAAGTTTTTAATTATTATAATAAAATTTGTTTATAATAAATTATATCAATTCATTATTCAAAATGTAATAATGTATTTTTATAAATACAGCTATAAAAATAACAGTTAAACACTAAAATAAATTTATAGATAAATAGATAATAATAAAAAAAAATAAATAAATAAACGAAAAATTAAACAAGGAATAATAAAATTCATGATAATATAATATAAATAAAAGTTTTAAGTCTTAAATTGTATAAGTACTCTTGAATTATGTTTATAAATTTAAAAAAAATAATTAACATTATTATTTTTCGTTTAAATAAGTAATTTCATCCAAATTTAAACCTAATAAGTTTATAAAAAATAATTAATATTATATATTTTTAGATTTTATGGTTTTAGTATACTTGTAAGCTTATTATGTTATATTTTCAAAATATAAGAAAAGAAAATACAAAATAGTTAGAAATTTTTTTACGATTTTGACGAATTTCGTCAAAATTCTAATTCAAATGCATATAAAAAACTATAGTTCCAATATATTTTTAGATTTTTAAGCTAAATTTTCAATAATTTTAACCCAGTGAATACATTTTTAACAATATTTATAAAAAAAAATAATAATAAAACTAAAAAAATTTGCATACCTATAAATAGCTCAATAAAAACTTAAAAAATTTTTGAACATTTTATTATGTAACAAAAATGGTAATATAAACATTTTGTGAATATTTTAAGTCAGTGGTTAATCAATTTTGAATTATAACAAAAACATTAAATCAATTTAGTCAAAATCTAAATAATATAAGAATACCCATTTTCCCTTAATTTTTTTGTTTGTTTTTCCTAATTATAAGAAAAAAAAATATTGATAACTTTTAATTTTACCTCTGAATTAAAAATAAATATAAAAATATAAATGAACAATAATTGGTTTAAAAGTTATGATAACTCGAAATTAAATGAAAAATCATATTATGATCTGTGATATATATATAAATATTTTCAATAAATAGTAGCATTTTTTTTTTGTCAATACTTTAATGATTTTAAAATACCATGCAATTTTGTTTACGAGATATATTATGTTTCAAGTACAAAAAAATGTCATATTATTTTACATTTAAATAAAAATAATTCTACTTACCTATATTAAATTAAATAATGATGTATTTATAAGTTATAATTAAAACGAAATATATATATTTTATAATTTAATCAATAATTTACATTCTGAATATTGACCTAGTAATTTAGAAAATCCATCCTAATCTTATGTATTATTTTAAACCATCAATAAATGTATTCTATTGTAAATAATAGATGATTATTAATTATTAATTATGATATTAAATTATTCTGAGATCAAATAAATGGTACTTTTAAAAGAAATAAATAATTACAAATAATAACTTTGTCATTATAATTAATTTAAATTAATATAAAATATTTTTTTAATAAATTAGTTATGAATCCTACATTTGAATTTGTTTTAAATAAAATAAAATCGATAATGATTGAAAATAAATATTATAATAATATTGTAATGCGCAATAGTGTCGTTGAGTTAATTTATGCTAAAAACACTTCAGATATACGTACATTTTTATCGGCATGTAAAACATTGGAGCAGACCGAGTAAAGAAATCAAATAAAATATAACATAATTATAATAATAATAATAATAATAATAATACGCAGTTTGATCAACATTAACAAAAATTAAACTATACGATATTTAATCAATACCTGTTTGTTGCGCATTATTATTAGCAACTTTTATTTGTTATTTATTTCATTTTTTTCTGTTTGGAAAAATACATGCCGTACTTGACATTTTATTTATACTCAATTCCATTTTTCGGAAATATTATTATTTATAATATGACGTCTAATATTAATATGAAATAAAATTACATGTAAACAAATCGCGTTTATTCAAAATAAATAACAATCTGCTACCGTCTTGTAGTAATTATTATATTGAAACAAAACGTCGGACTCCCACCAAAAATGCTATTATTAAACCATAACGTATAGTCGATTTGTTCCATACTCCGCTGTATATATAATACCATTATATTTAGTTTAGTATAATACGCCCTTAGGTTATATGCATTAAGTCCTATACTACATAAGACGCTTACTCTCCGGCGGGGTAAATTTAATTTCTCTTTAAATTTCTTTTAGATCTTTTGATAAAATAACTATTCGTCAGAAGATTTGATATCACATACCCAGATCATTTAAAGTATCCAATTGTTTTATAACTTCAATGTAATATTATAATGTGATTTCGTATTTTTTATACAGTTATTATGAATTGATTAGGCACATGATAGGTACACATTAATTTAAAATCAACAGTTGGATCAAAATAATTTTTTAGTATTGAATTCTGCGCGCATCTAAAAGTGACAAAATGATTTAATATTAAATATATTTGAGACATTGTTAAATATTATTTTATCAAATTAATTTATTAAACATTTCATGATTGTAATCTTTTCATACAGTTTTATTTTTGTTCTATTAATTATTAAGTAGTTTTGAATACTTAAAATATACATTGTTAAATTAATTAAATCAATGATAAGCATAAAACAATTTAGATTTATATTTAAATAATTCATTGTGAAAATGGCTGATATATTATATATAACTACATGTGTATTTATATATATACATGTTTTTATGTATATATTTCATGTATTTTACATGTATATAAATAAGATATGCATTAAACATACGTAGTAACACTTAACAGTAGGTATATAACATTTAACGATATTATTGAATTCACGTATAGACGAAAAAATAAAAGCACTATGGAAGCTTTTAATATGAATATGCATATTTAGGTATAAAATCTCAAGATCCAATAATAAATGCCCAAAATTGTTTTCATTATCACAATTTTTCAAACTGATGAAGGCTGTTTTCACATTACACCTGGATAGTTGTGAATTTTTGCTATTTCTAGTGAATAATTATAATGGTGACATGGCGCATAATAAATACGAAAATACGTTGTAAAATTTTTGCCACAATCTTATAATGTCCTTAACGACGAAAATTTTTTATTTACTATTTCACTTTTGATAGTATAGGAGGGTTTCGGTGTCATTTTATGTGACCATTTTAATATGCCAGTCGTAAACATACAGGATATTTCTCTTTCGACCTGCTCACACCCCATTACATACAATCCAGACTTTCACCTTGGTATTCTTAGTTTTTTTTTTTTTTTAATAATATGTTTATATAATAATATAAAGATTACTCTGAGTTTGAACTTTAATACCTTCACCAGTGAGATTAAAAATACAACGATTAAAAGATTCATCTAAAAGTATTCTGCCTGAAAAAAAAATGAATACTATAATTAAACAAAATCCTTGTCATCTGATGTACATTTTTAGGGTTGGTATAACGTAGTATACTTCAATTACATAATATTTTGTTATTTTAATACATCTGCAAAGCAAGGAAGGCGTAAAAACGTAAAATTCAGACATTTAAATAATTATTTTTCCGGACTGTGTAATATATGCCTTCTTTAATATTAGCAAGTATAAACCATTAAACAATTATTCAGTGGCTCTTGAATAATACCTTATATTTTTATGTTTAATGAAATTTTATGTGTAATGACAAATGACAACAAGCATTTAAACTTCGCAAATTATTTCATATAATCTACGTCCCATAATATATCTACGTATTTTCCTAATTAAACTTATCAATAAATATTTTTTCTAATCACGTAATTTCATGTTATATTGCTTAGTCACTATACTTTTACAAAAAATACTAATAGTATTATATTAATTAGAAATATGCTTAATGACAAAAAAACAAAAAACACAATGAAAATAATGATTAGGTAAATCTAAAATTTCTTGGGAACGATTTATTTTTAAAATGGAAATATTAAAGAAATCGCTTTGGATTTTTTTCCACCCCTAATTTTATCATTATTATTACCGTTACTATCACCGTCATTGTTATTTTATCATTTAAAATAAATAAAACGATAGTACACTTTGAGTGCTATAATGAGTATGATAGTGATTTGTTTTCGATTTCAAAAGAAGCCAATAATTACTTTCTAAAGCCATTCTATTGGACAGTATTAACGGCGTATGATATTCAATCTCCATTATCTGGTACTATAATGTAAACATTTAATAGTCATTAATGTTTAGTATCAATATAAAATTTTCAGTAATTGGTCATCGATAACAATGATTGAACATAAGCATATACTTCTGTTGATAATCTTGTTGACCACGTGTTATCCAAATTAAGTCTAGATAACCAAACCATTATTTTAAGAAGCAAATTTCTATAACTTCTATGGTATATAATTTAAACTTGAATATCAAAAACTTTAATTAAAAGTTTGAATACAAAATTAATAAAAAATTTACAGTATATTTTTGTTGGTTATTTTTTTAAATTCGTCAAATTTTATTTTATAATTTTACTTTCAGATAAAAAATACCAGTACCTTCCGGTATGTCTTTTTTGTTTTATTATTTATATTATTAAAATACATATTATGATACAACACTTTTAATTTTTTTTTATGCTTGCTGAAATTTTTAAGCTAGTAAAGCTATCAAACTACCTAGAAAAATACAAATATTCAGACTAAAACACCACTGCAATCTTCATACAATGTTATTAGTTTCGTAAATAAATTATTTAACATCCACTTATTTCTTTTTTATTCTGTCAACATACAACACTATACATAATTTGTATAGCATACATTTGTTAAATACTATAATATTTACTAAGGATTTGTTTTACACAACAAACATTTAATTAAATTTACTAATAAACGTAATACGTTTTAATAATATAATAAATTTGTTCGTTATGATTTTTAAATACTTTACGTTGACATTTTATTTCAAAAATTGGTCGATGATTTTACTTGAAATAGTTTTACACGACCATAGCGCAATTTTTAAAGTGTTAATTGTGTCCTACATTTCCTCCAATTCGATTATTCATTAAAAAATTATAGTTGTAAATCAATACCATCAATCGTGTTCACTATCACCCATAATGAATTGTTTTATCGAAAAACAACCTTTTAACAAAATAAAAAGTTTTTTCTTTTATCAAGGATATGTTTTTTTCTATTGACGTAAGAGTGCTCTTCTGTGTACTTATTAATTTCATAGTGATGTTGGCTTTTCATTGAAGCCATTATTGAATTAGCTTAGAATTTGAACACCTCAACTCCTATAGTCCTGTCTCCTAAGTTACAAGAAAAAATAGTCTACCCTAAAACGATTTTCATTGTGTTTTCCATTACACGGGTATTTTTATACTTACCAAACTCCGATTTACTTTCAATATCTACATGTAAATCGGTACATTTTGTTAGGAAAAATCATATGGTCCAATATGGATAATATTTAAAACCAAACTGCGGGGCATCATAAAATTAGTTATAAGCTGAGCTTAAGATGGCAAACATAGTTCCGATCATAAATAATATTTGTTTCCCCACCACTGGCACTTTGCCATGACCGCCACATGACTGTTTTGTTTATAAACTGCTCCCGGCATTGAATAACGAATAATATACAGATTGAAATGTGAATTTTTTATGACTAAAAAGGGATAAGTGTTAAAATCAACACATCTACCGCATGAACCTGAAATATATAACTCGTGAATGAAGAGAAATATTCTTGTTTAGTATCTTTCATATTATAAATTATGATTTTACATCCAGATAGTAAAGTTTTTTTTGATACTTCAAACACTAAAACACAAGTAATATATATATACATATATACATACATGATATATTTTTATATTAAAAACATTCGTACTCGTGGGATAAGAGGTTTACATTTTTTTATTAGTTAATTTGTGTATTATTAAAATATATTTAAGATAATAATAAAATAAGAAATTAAAAATCAAAAATTTTTAGAAATTAAATAAAAAAATTATTTCACATAAAATCAATTAAAATAAATACACATTGGTTAGATTCTAAAAATCAGTAAAATTAATATATTATTTGATGTTTTTTTTTTATTTATTTATTTATTGATCTTCAAATATATCGATATATCGACTGCAAAGGCCATTACTTACACTTTTTTTTTTTTAATTTTTAACTTTACATTTGTACATTTAGGTAAATACAGGTATACTAAATAACAATACATTGTTTATGGTTGTTCAATATGGGGTAAATTTGGTTAAGCAGGTGAGTTTTTCTTAAGAAATTGACCATGTTGTTGATATGTTTCACGTTAGGACTTAAAGCTTCGTTTATGTTAGATCAGATGTTATGTTTTTTGACGTCTTCTGCATACTTGAAGCATTCAGTTATTAAGTGCTTGACTGTTCACATGACTCCGCAAGTTGGGCATTGAGGAGGTTCTTCTTTAGTCATAAGGAACTTATGTGTTAACTTTGTGTTGCCTATTCATATTTGATGTTTTTAAGCATAGATTTATACTTAATCAAGCATCTCTGTAATAATGTTTTTTATTTAAATTACAAAAATGAATTAAATGCAAAAAAAAAAATAAATAGATAAATCACTTATTTGTATGCATAATAAATAAATATGTCAATATTATTTCATTTTATATTTTAAAACATTAAATAAAAATACAGAAAATTTAATAATTATTTATTTCTCTTTTTATCAGATTAAAATATTTTTTAGCAAATTAATATTATTATCAACTACCAACAGAAAATACTACTTAAACATTCTATTATAATAATGTAATAAAACGAGAAAGGAATTAAAAGCTTTTTATAAATTAATCATCAGTTTTCCAGTTGTTACCGTTATTCTAATTTGTTAAATTTAATAAACGAGGAAATTTATAAACACAAATTAATCAAATACTATCTTTCACAATGTTCGCTACACATTTTAACTTCATGTTTTTTTAATATAAATATTTATATTTTTAATCATATATTTATTATTCAAATTATTACTACATTTTTCATTTTTAAATATTGTTTTTAATTTATATTTATTAAATTTTAAAAATAAATAATTTTAAATTAAAATTTTAGATAAGCAGAATATTCTTATTAAAGATATCAAACAGAAACAAATAATTGTATTTATTTATTTATATATTTCATTTTTATTGTTTTTTTTTTTGGTAACTATTTTTATTTATATATTTCTAATACTAATACTAGTGTTAATATATATATATATATATATATAACTTTTTATCAAACAAAAATAAATTTTCATAAGTGGCAACTAAAAATTAAAAAAATAAATACAATATTTTAACTTTAACAGTATCATAATATATGCTAACTTAATTCTAATGAAGAACCAACTATGCAAATAATGAAAATAAAATATAATATGCAATTGCTTAAAGCATTTTTTCTACGAATAAAAGTAATTTAACTGCAATAACTATTTTAACAAATTAATTTTTTTTTATTTTCCTTCCTTTATTCTGGTCTATACCTAACGTGACAATATGTGAAATTTTTTTTCGTAGTTAAAGAATAAATAATAAAATAAAACAATATAAAAATATACTATATTTTATCTAATTATTAATTTTAAAATTATTTTCTGTTTAAATTTTCTTTAGACAATAATAACAAACACCATTTACAATCACATTATAATCCACCCTGATGCAGTTCATTTTATTATGTTTAAAGATAAAATTATAAATAATCTGAATAACCTAACTTATTGTTATGTTATGTTAATTCATAAAACTAATAAATAGTCGTTTTTATCGTTGCTTCTTATCGTATTAATAAAAAAATAAATATATTTACATATTTATATCAAAAATATTCTATAAAGTAATTGCAATAATATATTTATAACACACTAAGGTTAATATTTCATATTATCAAACAGCCAATTAAATATTACAAATGTTTGTGCGAGAGATGAACCTCATAAATGAACTTTCTAAAAGTTACTAGTTACACAAGTTTGGCAAACCTTAGTTTTTTTTTGTTGTTTGTATCAATTCCATTATAATAATAGTAATCACGTTTTCATATTCATGAATGCATTTTCTTAATTTTGTTAATTTTTTTCTGAAATGAAAAAAAATATTGATAAAAGGCTTATTAAATTTAACTTGGTCGCTTTTATCACTTTAAAATATTTATTTTTTATGAGACTTTTCAAAAAAAAAAAAAAAAAATTACTTGGTTATCTTGTTAATATTAAGTGAATAGTTTTTCTCGTTTCACCTAACTGTATTAAATCTGTGAGAATATTAAGTGTATGTTCTATTAACAAACAATAACAGCAGTATATTATTATTTTAATATTTAACTATTAAAAATAAAAATTATTTTATTCATAAAGTTATTAATTAATCACTCAAACGTTAGCAACAGCCGATTATCAACCTTATTAACGATATTCTAACCCGCTCAAAACATACATTGTTAATAATTAAAAACTCATCTAATATTTCAGTTTAACATCATTAATTTTATATAATTTTATATATTTTATTATATTTAACTTTTATCACAAAAAAAAAAATTTTAAATAAATATTTTTAATTTTATTGTCATCACTTTTAACATAGTAATATAATAAAAAACACTTGTTTTGCAAATTTAAAAAGAGATATTATCAAAAAAAAAAAAAAAAAAACAGTTCATAAGTCATCGTATAACTTGAAATTGACATAATTCAACTATATAAAAATAATTTTCGTATTTTTTCCATACAACTGACAACAACATTATTAAACGTACATAAAATATGGATAAGTGCAATTATTTCCTTTCATTCAAGATACCTAGAGTCATAATAAACAAAAACCGATGGATCACTTGAACATATAATTATATTTTTAGTTTGTCACGGAAACAAAATTCATAATTTTTACGGATCAATTTTCAGACGAGGATTATTTAATAAAATGAATTGTAATAATGTTAAGTGTTCAAATAAAAAGTTATATATCAAAAGAATACTCGCACACAGTATACATGTAATGTCTAGCCTTTGTGTTTTCCTATTTTTTCTAGCTTGGCTTATAGAAAATGATAATTTATGCAATCAGTATTACAGAACTCTGGATAATAAACTATAAAACTAAATGATTGAATTCAATCATTTTTGAAACAGAAGTCTCCAGTCAATCCATTTATATTATAAATAAATTATTATAAATGGCCAAAATATGGCATAACCGTCGAAATACAGTCATTAAATATTTCTGAACACACATTAATATATACTACAAAATTTAAGACTTGACCATCGAACACTTTATGACCTTCGAACAGATCGTGTTCAGACTAGCCCAGCGTAAACCACTAGTTACTATTAGTATTTTCATTAGTTAATGTATAATTTGTAAACAATTTAAAATTTATCTATTTTTAAAGAAAACCTTAGATAAAAAATATTCTTAAAAAATATAAAAATAAAACAAATTTCACTTAGACACACGGGCATAGTATGTTATTTTTTATATTTTGTACAATATAACTTATTTTAATTATATTACTGAGTATGTACAAAATATATTTGAGTTATTATTAGCAATAATATTGTATTAATTATACTAACTAGTCAACATACAACACGTCATAACGTCAAGTTTGATAATTTTATTCATAGTATAGTATATATTATTCTGTATTCATATAATATTATCAATTTAAATGTTACGTACATGTATATTATTATATATATATGAAAAAGTCAAATTATTGGTGGTAGCTAATATAAAATTCAATAATATACAATATGAAGTTTGTATGCGAGTATTGCTTTTCATCGTTAAAGTTGTAAATTATATAATATAATCTGATAAAAGTATATCTATTATTGTGATAGTTTAAGTCGTAAGCGTCTAATTTTTATTTTGGTCTTAAGGTTGTTGTACCGGATCTCTTCAAAAGATAAAGTTTTGAGTTTCATATAACGTTTTTAAGTTTTTTTTTTTTTAATAATTAAATTAATCAAAATAATAATATAGCCAATAGATTGTGTATATCTATATCTAATAATGCAATTATTAACTTGAATATAGATATTTTAGGTCCATCAGCCTGGCACTCCAAATGCAAAATTCTGTACTTCAACTTTTTTATCAAAATACTCAATATATTATCATATACTCAATTATACTAAAGTGTACTTAGAACGTTGAAAGTATATTTATTTTTAATATTATTATTATCTAAATAGTGAAATATATGAATAATTATTATACAGTCTTCATCAGATAGAATAACACAGCTGCGGTGGGCTAAATGGAAAATCAGGGGTTTCCCGTATTTGGATATTATTACTAAATATAACAAAAAACCAAGAATTATTACAAAAATTTTAAAACTAATATAATATCAACTTATATTATTTTTAGTCAAAAAATGTATCAGGATTTTTTTAAGCACATTTATTTTTATAGTTCTATGATAAAAGTCACTGTCGTGCTAATTTATCTGACAACGAATATATAGTAATTATTCAAAATTTTAAGTTCAAAATGCCAAGCTGACAACACTCTGTAAAATAAAATACTTATTTTAGGAGTAAAACTTGGGTAACAAATTCTGAGTTTCGTGTTACAAATTGTAACAAAATAGGAACTAATTATCTAAAAAGGTTTAAATTCAACATTTTGAATTCAGAATGTCAGGCTAACGAACCTAGATATTTTATTTTTTTGACATATCAGGTTCACGATATTTAGTAACTAAATATGTATAATAATTTACAAGTTTAGGTATTCTTTCTTAATTACATGTGTAGGTACACAATATACATCCATAGTTGTAATGCGCAGGGTTATTTTTCTTGACGTCATGATTTTATACTTTAAGCATTTCAAAAATAATCATAATAAATTTGGACACTACAAACTGTTTAGTCGTTAAAATCCAATCCAATATGCTAGTAATAGTGTATTTACTCAGAATATTTGATCAATATAGAAACATATTATTAGTTATTATAGCATTTCATCAAATATTTGGTATAAACTTTAGAGCATTAAAAAAGTAATGAAAAGTAATATAAATATATATATATATATTTATATATTATATTATATTATACTAGGTCACTAGGAAGATAATAATAGCCATATAAAATTTTGATATAATAATTTGTTACTCTAATACTCAAAAATATTAAGATAAAGTTTATGATTTAAAACGGAAAATACGACCTGTAAACATTGCAGATAAAACGAGCCTATATTTATGGAGGTGAATGACTCTTTACAATCATATTTAACGATGCGGACGTAAATGTGCATTGTGCACCTACTTATCTATAATGTTAGATCGTTCTCTCATGTATTTATTTACTTCAATTTTTATCTAACTTTGGAAAAAATGACTTCATTTTATATATTTCATAAAAATACATAGACCATGTGCATTATGCCTATACACATAAAAATATTATATATTTATATATATTAAATAATAAAAACCCTTCATTCATAGCTTATACAAAAACCTCCGAATAACGGAAGCCTCGCAATGTGGGACGATTTTTTTCTGTCACCACTGGCATAAATTTTATCTAACCTCTTTACAAAGGAAATGCTTTACTAAGGGATTTTTTTTATTCATTAGTAAATAGGTACACTGTTATTCGTAGGTTACTACACATTCAATATAATTATATAAATATATAAAGTACAGCGTGGTTGTATATCTTTTAATACCTTATATACAAGTAACAACACATTAAATTGTTTTACTTTTTCGTCATATTTACACAAAAATTTCCCTACAATAACGTTACGCTATTATAACACGTTTTCAAGCACTATTTTTTTATTTTTTTATTTATAACTAACTATTATATTTAATATATACTTTTTCCAAGTCGAATAATTAATAGTAATTAAGCAAAATATATTTTCTTCATCTTTTCATCAATTTATCCCGAATAATTTTCCACTTGTCTGCACTTCAATGTCGAATCTATACATTGTTTTATACGGGTAAATTATTTAAATAATTTGAATATAATATACGATTTATGAAACAAAAATGTGTAAATTTATAAATTGAAAATATTTCGTTGTATTCTATTGATTTTGTACTAGTCTTTAATATTAATAATTACCGAAAAATCACAAGAGACGACAATTCATTTTTATTGGCTATTTATAATATAGGCATAATATTTACATGTTGTACATACGCATTATTGACGTTTATTAAGGGCCTACCAGCACTATTTATTATAATCACTCATCGCTCGCCTGTAGCGCCGTTTATCAATAATTCAGCAAAATAAACCTTTTATTTTTAAAATTTCTCTTTAACAACCCTATAGAGTACTAAATCATTAAACAGAAACTAGGAAACGGGTGATTTTATATTTAATTAAACACATTTTTTTAGGCAACTTTATTCTTAATGTAATGACGTCAATCAGATATTTACTTAGCAAAAAACAATTATGGAATCGTGTTATCCATATATAAATAATCTAAAAACATTATTTATAATATAGATTATCTATCAATTTATTTTTATTTTTATTTCATCATCTATGCCGATAATCATACAAAGGGTTATATATGGGGTATATTTTGTTTTATACTATACAAAAAATACATTTTAAAATAATATAACTAATTTTTTCACATAGATCTATTACTTGATTGAGCATTGAACATAAACGATTATTTGGAGAGATAATTTTTCGATTTCCCCGTTTGTTAAAAAAAAAAAAAAAATGCGTTCGAGCTACTTCAAAAATATTGTGTATTGGTGTATTGTAAGTCGGGCCATCTTGAGTGTTGTCTTTCTGAAATACTTTCATATACAATGATTTATTTGAAATGTATTTAAATTTAAAACAACAATACTACAATGTTGCGTATACTTATGTTTTAACCTTACCTTATTAATTTTTAGGTATATTTTAAATATTTACTGTAGAATTATTGAAAAAAAAGTTGAAATACCTATATATATATTATATATTATAATAATCAAACTAAAATTTATTGTTCAAAATTATTATTCTACGGTTGTTCTTTATTTCAATTTTATAAAATATGCACTGACCAAACAATTAGAGTTTTTATACATGACGTTTGTTATAAATAACAAACGTGCAACATTTAAATTGTTTAGACCCAATTTTTAATGGGGTTATAATCATCAAATTTTACCAAAGAAATTGTTTTACATTTTTCTTTAAAATCATCATTTTTATAAGTTAACGATATCATTCAAAATAATTTTTTTGTTACATATATTCAAGAACTTATACTAAAATTACTAAGCGTAACCTAACCTAAAAGTAAGAATTATTCTCATTTCCCCGCATAAACGTGTTCTATAAGAAAATGTATACAATAAACTGGTGTGATATTTGAAAAGCAATCATAATGATAGACATATTTTTTATAGCATTTCAATCTGATTGGTACCCCATTTTTCATGTGCCAATCAGTGAATGCCAAGTTTAGGAGTATTATTTTTCACACAAATCTTATTTTGATATAGGTTAAAAAAGTTAGGGTCAATTTCTTTGATATGACCATCATCAAAACTATTTTATAGAATAAAATTTGAAATAAAACTATAATATACTTAAATAAGGATAAAGATCCTTGTTATATAGTATATAGAAGTGCTTGCAGGTTGAATGTTTTATCGATGTATTGTCATAAACCATGTATATTCATTTTAATAGTATTTTTTCTAAAAAAAAAAAAAATGAAATCGAAAAGTGACACCATGATCTTAAAACTAATACGATTTCATGATATAATACAATAATAGCTATATATTTTGTACTTCAGGATTCTGATTAGTAGTTAATAGAATTTGATAATTTGATAATCATAACAGATTTAAAAATTATTAGATACAATCAATAAGTCTCTATTTACTCTATTTAATAATAAATAAATTCAAAAGCCAGAGAAACAAATGATATTATTATAATTTATCAACTATAGTAATAATCTAATATGTCTATTATTTTATTTTTTCAATGGAAAGATAGATAATTGCTCTATTGTATAGTATATGTCGAATATATCTTGTCAATAAAAATAGGCCATCAAAATGAATATGTTACATTGAATTTCAATGATAAGTCATTGCTTACGAAAAATAATTCTGAATAAATATGATCTGTCAGCCCTATATCACTACTTAATTATATTTACCTAAAAAAAGTATCTGAATAGAAATCAAATCAAAAACATACTATTAAGTCAAAAGTTGTAAAAAACTCAAATATTTTATATATTATTTCATATTTATTTATTTATTTTTGTATTCAATGGTACTATGAAAATTTCAAGCCAATACATTCTCAGTTTGAATTACAACAAAATAACAAAATCGATTTAGTCAAAAACTGATTTTGCATAAATTGCCTGTATATCCTTATTTATTTTCTTTATACGCGTCAATTCATCGTACGTTGATCTATCACACCGAACACACACACACACACATATATATATATATATTCAAATTTAACATTTCTTTTGCATTTTAACATAAACTTAAGACTGTTTAAACATTTATTTTTGATGTAAGTATAGTTAAACATATTTTCTTAAAAAAAAAAAGAAATTGTCAGTTATTATTAGTTCTAAAATTAAAGTAATCAATAATAAAAATTCTATAAATGTAAAATATTATATTTTAAATTGGAAATTGATTGTTATTCCTTATAAATATTTATTGATTGCTCTGTTTTTAAAATCAAAATTAAATATTCTTTAAATCCTGTGTTTTGTCTAAGTTTATTTTTTTCGCAGGTTAACATTCACCAGCTATCAAGTTTTACTTAATTTATTTTTTCCTCTTTCTTCAACGTGATTATGACAATAATTTAAAATTGAAGTGAGACAACTATTCCATCATTCTACTGCATTATTAATTCTAGGTAAATCTTCCGAAACCAATGAATAATAATTCCAAACTAGAATGTTAAATTTAAATGCCCTTCTTTTTTTCGACTGTCTATGCATTATGTCTAACTCTCTTTAAAATAGTTAAGTATCAGTGATAATAATTTGTCATGTTTGGTAAAATATGTAGTATTCAATAGTTTATTATAAACTTATTGTAAGCTAAGCTTGGTAAATTTCAAAGTTGTAGTACAAATATTACATCGTCTTTATATCTCGTTTGAAGAATCTCATTCTGAATTTGTCACCATAAACATCGTAAAAAATGGAAAAGCATCCTTTTTCTTCTGTTTCTGAAAAATCTTAATTTATTGCGTTTATCACAGACTTTTTAAATCCAACTATTAATGATTTTAAAACTTAAGCCAATAGTAATAATTTTTAATGTTTAAAACATGCATCTATAAGTTTATTCTTTTTTATTAGATAATAAGATATAAGCTGAATGTACAACTTTGAATATTTTACTACATGAATAGTATAAACTTGATAAAATAAAGCTGAAGCATTTGAAAATGTTCCATCAAAAAAGCAATGGTTGTATTGCGTCATAAGTTTTGATAAATTTGTTGTTAAAAAAATTAAAATTCTGTCGGTATTAATACCACTGTCATATTGTAAAAAAATATAATCATCGATTTTTTTTTTTTTATCATTTCATCAGGTATTATAGAATTAAAATTAGTTGAATTGTTTGGTAATTTAAATTGTAACTTACATATAAGTTGTATAGTACGCTTGAGTCTGTGAATATTTGGTATCTGAGTCGCCCATTCTGTAGGGATTTAACATAATGTTGTACCTACTACAGAATGATAACTTGCATCAATGTTATTAGTACTTAGCTATTTCTATAAGTAAAATTAGTGTTTTTTTTTTAACATTAATGGCTATTGAACTAAGTAATACTCGGTATTTTTTAATACTTTCCGTTACTTAAATGAACGCATCCAAAATATTTATTTTTAAGATATGTATTACATTTCCATATTGACTTACCATCACTTTATTTTTCTTTTACAAAAATGTATTCATCAGATGAAAGTATATATTTTCCTCTTTCAGTATTTAAAATTGCAATAGTCATAATTCCACCAAAAAGATAAAACGCACTAACACGGAAACAATGAGGTAATAATATAGATAAAGTTCAACGATTGTTGTCCGACTGAGTTACAAACTGGCCTAGTTACCTCGTTTTATTAATTTTAGGTACACTTTTATACATGATACATTAAAGCCACAAATAAATGACAGTTACCTACAATAGATATTATAATCATTGATATTAATATAATATGACATTATAGATCTTTCAGTTATAGTTGGTTTAAATAAAAACACACACACACACACATATATATATATATATATATATATTATATGCAATTAATTGACGTCAAGATAAGTTGACGTCGCGATAAATTGACCACGATGAATTGACTTGCGATAAATTAACGTAATATCGTTTTTTGATCTCCTTATGTATTAACTAGATTAAATTTACTACTAGAAATGAGTAATTGATGCCTAACAATAAAGACAATTTCATCGATGCATAACTTGCATAAAGAAGTAACACTAAGATACATAAAAATAAAAAATAAATGGTAAGCCGAAAGACTTGATACCTTTGCTGTGTAGCACTTTCAAAAAAGTAGGTATAATAATTATTAACACTTATATCAATATGTTGGCAAAAAATGAAATTGAGAAAAACTGTGTGTACTTTACCTATTCACACATGTTATAGTAAGCAAATTTTCTACTTCAGCTTATTTCTGGAAATTTAATTTCGTTTATTTTATGTACACACAACTTTACAGTGATATTTTATTACTAATTATAAATGTTACCTATCCACCTAACCTACCTCTAAATTATGTAACTGTGAGAAATTATACGAATGTATGTTCTTTTTATAGTTCGATAAATCATTATTCTTATAATGTAACCTCATATTTATATGTATTTATACATAATAATAAATGATATTTTGATGGATTTAATTATTTACTTATAAACTGAACAAATATTAAGATCATTTGAATTTGTACAATACTCATTAAACCTATTTTATTTATAAAAAAAAAACATGTTTAAATATGACTTACAGTTAAAAAAATTGCTTTTTTACAAAATATAATTGTACGCACTATACGTATCACCTATCGGAGTAAATACAAGAAAACTACAATCGAAATACATTTATGTTTTATTTCGTCGGATACAAAGACAATAATTTATAGTACAACATTTCATCTTTCGCTATATATATATATATATATAAAAAAAATTGTTTTCAAGGAAACTTTTTTAAGGTTTCATCCAAGGTAATGTAATTTATTACACATTATATTATATTCATAATAAATATAACTGCAATTTAAGTTATATGCTATACAATTATTACGAAATATAAAAATAATATATTTTAAAAATTTCACATATTTTCCTCCATTTGTCAACAAACTTAAAATTGTTTTATACAAGCGAGATAAAACACGTGTTTTAGAGTTGTGTCTTTAAGCACTTTAAACTTTTTATCACTATATTTTAAATCAAAATATGTTCGTCGTATTTTTATTGAATAACATATTTTTGATACTATACTTTACTATTTCGGTTACATAAAGTATAATGGTTTTCATTATTTTTTTAAGTAAATAATAATATTAACTCAGAGCCGCGTTATAATTTATGCCAAATCGTTGTTATATGTACGATTTTTAAATAACGAAGGTTTTATTTTTCATTACTACCAAATTATTACTGCATAGTACTTTTAAATGTGGCAATGTCAAATTATTGGATACAAATAAGTCGTTCATGTCCAGGTAAAAAGTTTCAAAAACACGTTATTGAGTTTCTCAATATTATGCGAGTATAGTGATCCCGTTACAGCAAAGAAATAGCACATAAATGACTGTTATAATGGAAACAACTTAGACTGGGTAATTTTATTTTATTTTTATGGTCGCTAAATAACGTGGTCTCTCAGGACACTTTGATGCTGTTAACTCACAATATGAACTCCACCAAGATCTTTTCATTTATGTCCACTCTGACGGTATATATACACGCCGGGAAGTGATCCGAAACACGTCCACATTCACGTGTAGTGCTTTTGTCCAGTAGTTGTCCCAGTTTATTTTCTCCCTAATGTTTTGTTTTCTCTATAAATACTTGGATTTTTATTTATAGATTATATTTGGCGGTTAATCACTGCTATGAAACGATTTGTTGGCTTTGCGTGGTCTATTTGACATTGTTCCCATTCAATTATTCTGACTGTACAATTATAAATAATAATTATTATTATTATATTAATAATATTTTAACATCTGATCGTTATATATTTCTTGCATTTTAGCGACATAAAAAATAATACTTTATTATACTCATACTTAATTAAAACTGTTTACGCTGTTTAACTTAATATGGAACTTCATAATATTTCGATACATATAGTGTTATAGTGGTTTACATATAATATTTTGTTTTACAAACTTTACTATAAGTCCATTGGAATACTCTAGACTAACATACAATGTATATAGTATTAATTAGTATATAGCCATAATGTTGATTAAAGAGAAATATAATATAAATAACAAGTCATAATTTTATTGATGGGTAGATTTAGTAGTGTGTATCAAAAAACTATTAACTATTATGGACTTTATTAAACACGATTTATCGATTTCCCTGGATACAAACAAATTTTAATTTAAGATAATTATTCTAAGTCTTTTTACTGACGTCAATCGAATTACATTATGGTAATTTTTCTTGTATTAGCGCATAATATGTTTCAATTATATACCAGGAAATACATTTGACAATGAAGTCATTTTCCGGTTATTAAATTTTCCACGATATATAACTATTTACTAAGAAAAATTGGCACAGATAATATATTACTCACGACGGCAAATATAATATTTATATATAGACATTTACGTATTCTTAAATCTCAATTATACAGCATTCTATTGGCTATTATTATACTTGTAAACTAATTAATCGGTAAATATACTATCTAAAGCCGGAAAACAAGGTCGGTATTTCGCGGTTGCGTATTCCAAAGTGGTTATAAATTCATACATTTAATATATATATATATATATACGAGTATATTATGTGTATAGCTATCGTTGTTCATATTTTTTCTGTACATACTAACATCTGTATAATATATTTCTTCGTATGTATATAAATATAATATGTGTATGAGAAAATATCGGAGAATAGCGGAAAACGCGATATTACATATCTGGTTGCCGGTCCGCACGCGCTCCTCCCATCACCACCGCGTTCGCTTTTGAATTTATCATTATTGCTTTTTCGTCGTGCGGAAACGAAATAACACACACTCACACATACACAAATACTTACACACGAGTATAATGTGATATTGCTGCAGCGTGTTATTCTCAAAAGGTTTTTTTTTCTCTTAGCACTCTTTTTCGCTTACGACTTCACATCGTTGCGTTGGTCGGTTTTTTATTATTATTATCATTATTTTATCATCGTCGTCGAGTCGGCCAAGGAATACACGCGAATTTCCGCCATACCAAATAAATATGTATATAAATATATTTTACCGATATCATGTACGACGATAATATTATTAATGTATTATTATGATCGGAATCGCCACCGGCACGTACGCGCTCGGTATAAAATACACGATACATAGCGACCGGTGGCTATGTAGACACACGCTCTTGTTTCCGTCGCCCGCGCTACTATCCCACAACAATACGTGTTCGCAATCCATGAAACAATTACTGCCGCCGCCGATTTGTTGCCAATTGAATTCAATTTGATGTGTTACACAGCGTTGAGTGTGCGCGAAATGATAACGGAATTATTGCGCTGATTCGGGATTGTTTGCGAAATACTTACCATTGACCAATAAAATACGTAAACTCGAAAGTTCTGATGCTTTACAGATGTGGATACAAGAGCACGAGACCACTTCCCAAAAGAAAAATATACAAATATTTATGTTTAAATGGGCTTATTGATTATTATTTTATTATTTCATATTTGATGTAATTACAACAACAAAACTCACGAACAGTAGGTACAACGCTTGAATGTTTATTGTACCTATTACAGAACTATAATATGAGTAGAATATGCAGTCACATTGCATGCATGACAAAAAAAGATAAAACCTGCAAGATTAACCAACAAAGTGTTTTCGGTTTGAGTTGCTGTGAGAAAAAAGTTATGATTAATTATGATTAAGTGTAATCAATACCCAATATTGTATCTAGGGATCAGGTTATCAAAAACAAAGTTATACTTCATGTCTGTAGAGATTTCACTAATTTCAGTGATAAACTTATAGTGTTAGGAGATACTATATTCTAAGCATTAAACTCAACTGTTCTTTACCTTTCTGCATCAATATCTAATTATAAATTGGTTGTTTTATCAAAAAATACATACATTTATTATTTTTTAGTGTATTTGTGTTTAATGCATTATTTTGATAAAATTTATAATTCGGTACATTTCTTATCTCGTAAATAAATTATACGGAGTTATATTCACAATAATAATTCTACGTGGAAATAATAGGAAATAATATTTTAATTTTTAAGTATCTACATTGATTGTTGTAAGAAAACAATAAATTAATAAAGAAATCGTTTAAATTATTACGTAATTTTCATTTTTTATTATAATAAATATAGATACCTGTATACTGTATACGTATATATTATAAACTCACATTCCGAACTCCAATTCAATATTCCATATTATTATTATTTACTGCTATAGTAATTTAAATAATTTATAAGTATCATTTTTTATTGATTCTAAAATTTCATATAATTTATAATTATTAAATTAAATAATAAATTATCTTGATATATGTCAGAAATTATAAAAAACGTAAAATAAAGAAAGTCTCCCCATATTATGTATTCTAAGTTTTTAAATATTATATTTTGAATTGTCTTTTTGTAGCAATTATTTTGTTTCTAAACTTCAAGTTTTTTTTTTTTTTTAATTAGACTCAAAATGTATAATTTATACTTTGTTAGGTTATAACATAAAATTAAATCCTATATTAAGTATACATTTGGTATGTAGTTTCATCAAATGATCTTACGGTTTAAACGAAAATGAAACTTTTAGTATCGATAAAATCCAGTACAATATTATTATTATGATCGATCAACAATAAAATTACTCAATTATTAAAGTAAAAATACAATAAAATGTATATCAAGAATAGAATTAAGATATTTCAAGTTAAAAAAAAAAAAGAAACGAAAAGAACTAATAAAATACATACAATTTTCAACTCTTTTTCATCTGTTGAATAATATTATGTAGCCAAAAGTTGTGAACATATAAATAAGTTTAAAACTACTTTGCATTAGACTAATTTCTATAACCCAAGAGAGAAAAACTTATAAACATGATACTTTTTGAATTATTGAAATCACTTTCACGTAGTTTTTTTTGTGTATAGCTTTGAGTAGATCTAACTAAATAAGTTTTATAAATACAAATTAATTTAGTAATTTTATTGTATCAAATTTTATGAAAGTAATTAGTTTAACATGTTACCTGAACAAGAAAAGTACGTCCAACGCCTAAAAAAAACCGTTTACGAAATTAAATTACCATATTAAAATATCGTCTTGTATTATCTTATATTTTATATCAACGTTAAAAGTACATAATTTATTGTTAAAAAGACCATTTTAATAGAATAATTTGTTTAATTAAGCTGTATTTCCTTAATAGATTTTCATCATCGGTAAAGTATACTATAATTATAGTTTGTTATTTATACGCTATGTAGTATTTTTTTTTTTTCGATTTTAACTTAAAACAATAATTGTAATACTATAATATGTGACATATGCACCTACTTAAGCTATTATTATTACATACATGATACATGTATTACTGTTAATTCGGTATAGATTTTTTAGAACACATCTTGTCTTGTCAATAATAATACAATAATATTTAACATCGGCCGTACACTTCACACCATGAGTATGATATGCTTAATTTTTGACTTGTGTTATGAGTAAAAGTTTTCTTGTAATAATTAACTGTCAACAGGGAAATAATAGCAAAATGTTTTCAAATCGAATTGAATAAACTCCTTTACAAACCTGCCATATCATGTACTATAACCTCTAGTGTTTAACATTAATTGAAACATTAATAATTGTTTCGTGCACGATGCGTGTTGAACCTGCTAAGAACACGCTGGTGGAATAGACATTCTGGTCATGACGTGACACTGTACGTCATTAAAACTTTACACTACTGCCGACTATGTTTAAGAACTCAGACATTAAGCCTGACAAACAATCGATTATCTCTTAAGTCGTTTGAATGCACGTGAAAAATGTTATTCTCTTTTCTTTTTTTTTTTTAATGTTAATATGTTAAACTAACAAATCCAAATTTATAAAATAAAGTTACGAAAACTTAAACAAACGCGAAAACGCACACATAATTAGGGCCTGAAATTGTACACGTTTGAATACTTTTATTGATTAGTTTAAAAGTAGTTATAGTTATTTTTATTTATATTATATAATTTTTAAATTTGTATTGGAGCCTATAATGTGTCTATATCGACTAACATTTTAAGATGCATATTTGGAACAATTTTTTATTTTAGCGATGTTTGTAAATAAAATACGCATATAATATTATTCAAAAATAAATAAATTAAAAATACGTATATTTATATGCATGTTTACAAAACTGAACAGATTTAATAACTGGACAAAAGTATTATGACACTTTGATTATTTTTAAATTGATTTTCACTCACGTACGATTTGGCCAATTGATTTTTGCTTACTGATAATATACCTACACATGATATTGCTATTGTTAAAACGGTACCCCATAATCGATAACTTTGTAATGTTATTTATAAACAATAAAAAAAATAATGACAATACACGCAATTGAATACATATATATAAAATTATGTATACATTTTTGGAACATTTAACGTGTCTGTCTGTACGTATAATAGTTTAATATATTAAACATTTCTATAAAATAAAAGGAATTGCATAATATTCAGGTTAATGAAACCTTTTGTATAGTACCACGACTGTAGTAAAAACATTTATGTATAATAGAAGCAGAATAAATTAACAACGTTAGATTTACTTATTTCGAAAAAAACGTTACAATAAAAGATTTTTATACTTAAAAACCACCCAACAATGATTAGTATCATTCTTCGTACACATGCTCTAGAGATTAAACCGATATGACGGATTTTCGGATGAGACGTAACTTATCCCTTCCAGCTCATAATTATCCTTTTCACATTTATTCAGCTGTTACGATATTTATATTATCATTATTTTATTAAAAACCACGTTTCCCTTTATATTCAAACTCCATCTATACATACATAATCAAAAACAAATTTTTCTCTCTTAGCAGTAAAACGTTTAAAATGTATTATTATTGTTTGTAAATTACATAATACGTTATTAGATTAGTGAATTTAACACCTGGTTATTAAGCTTTTAATTTGGTCAGGTATACGCATATATATATATATATATATATATATGTATCGGAGAAGAGATAAAAAATATACTTTGAGTTACTAGACTATAAATACTTCCATCAAATTTTCTACTAGCTTTAATTGAAAAAAAAGTTTATTGAAAGATATAATAATTTATTTTACCAGTTGTATAAACCCGTATAAAATTCGTACATTTTCATAAACGAACATTTTATCATTATTAAAATAAACAATTTATAATATTACTTCAATTAAAACTCAACAATGAGTTGTTTTTTTTATTTACATTTTTAAAACCCGCACATTTTATCCTTTAAATGGCACAAAAAGAACGCAAGGACGTTTTCATATTAATTAATTTTTCGATCGTAAGTCATTTAAATTATAATAATATAACACTACCGTGGATGTTCAACGTACATCAATAAACGTGTACGTATACAATATTATGTTTTACGAATATTATTATGTATTATATTAACAAACAGTCATCGTTCTATTGGTCACGGAAAAATATGATGTATACATGACGTGTGATGGGGTTAGGTATTAAGCTGAAATAGCCGGATAGTCATATTAAAATGTGTCGGGAATGGTGGTTGTTGTCATCTGGGTGAAGGATTTTTTTTTTTTGTTTTTGTTTAATGCGTATTTTTTTTTTTTTTCTATTTTTCTGTTTCACGTGAAATGACAGTCGTCGTTCACGAAATTCGGTCACTAGATAATCGGTTACAATCCGGACAAGTGGATCGGGTGCGGTATCACGGGGTATACGAGCGGTATACGCGATATAAGCGCGGGACTTTGAAATCACGTCATCAATCTTCTGGTCACATTCCCCTGAATACGCGTGCCGTCTACATGTACAATGATGCATAAATATATGTATAAAAATTATGTATATATATATATATATATATATATGTGTGTGTGTGTGTGTATTTGTGTACATTTGTATATATGTGAAATGGTAAAGTTAGTGGCAGCGACAACCGATGGGCGGGTGCACTGCGCGGGATAACGATAAAACGGTTGAAAATTCGTTCACCTTTGACCCGTTTTCGTTCTCTTCAAAATTTTTTCCCCGTTCTTTCCGTTCTGCGTCCGGCTACGTGCGTAAATAGCTCGAAAAACCACCAAAGTTTTTGTGCGTGTTCCGTTTACTGTATTATGGGTATAAAACAATATATATGCGACGTGTAACGTTGTATATGTATAATAATATGTATACCGCGTATTCCACGATGTACAACTTACATATATGCATACTCGTTAACCAATGAACACATGCATACACTGTCGAGCGGTTGGATAAAAGCTTACCGAAATTAAAATTAACGAAAATATCCTGCTGCGAGTCGGAGCGCAGGTTTCACTTTGAAAAATCTTCCACGCAACAATAATCCTGATAGTGAATGGAGTGCATGTGGAAACACTTTCCCAAATCGATTGTCCAATATGAATTTCGTCATTTACATACCTACACGCATACTTATGATCCAATGAATAATACGACCGTCTGAATATAATGTTACTTTATATTAAAATATCTATACAATGTGTTTGTATAATTACTTAAATTTAAATACATTACTATATATACATGTATATTTAATGAAAATTTTAGTACCTATGCAATTATTGGTATGATGAAATTTATGAAAATGTTGACGTAATGTATCTAAATATACATGTGCAATAAAATAACTCAGACTATCCATTAAAATATAGGTTTAAATATATTTACATTTTTGTAAATATAAATGATTTTAAAAAAATCATCATCTTAACGATTTTCAGTATACCAGACTGGTTTTAAGATAAAAAAATACCAAGAACATAATTTTGATTTTTAAGTTCATTAATTTTTAATCCATATTTTTTATGATTTTTCAAATCAACTAATATACATTGAATTTATTATAAATAAAATTACTTACATATTTTATTAAAAATGAACATTTTTTTATATAATATAGCTTCAATAAGATGTTAATCATCCACGTAAGTTTTTGGTTGGTGTGACGTTGAAAAAAAATGAAATTAATACGCCTAGACTTAATAATAGGCAATAATAACAATATAAATTACTTCTAACTTGACTACCAGTAAACCTTTTATATTTTGAATACCAAATGAATTGAAATTTTTCGAATTTATTTTTCCTCAACTCACAGCTGCCGTTAAATTTAATAAGAAACAGGGTCTTTTATTTTTTTAATTCGATTTTTTTTCATATGAGTAATTATAATTCCGTCGTTCAAAGTGGCATTAATTAATTCATAGGCCACGAGGAAACACATACCTATTGCCTATCGTGATTTGCAAATTGTAGGGTATAATGGCGACGTCGATAATTGAGGAAATACGAACGGCGAGGCAAGTCTCATAGTGTTCATAGTAAACCCCACTCACATTAAAAACCTTCCTATATTCACGCGCCCATAATTGAGAGACGTTGTACTACAACGTCTCTTTGGTATAATACCTTCCATAACATTTGAAATGACCTGTATGAATAGTCGTATCGCGCAGGACTAATCCATTTTAAAAATTCTATAAGACCATAACATATACAAAGAAAAACCGATTTTAACAAATAATAAAACATACATTATATCTATAATATAAATGAACAATATTTTAAATTAGATTTTATGCAAACACAAATTTAAAATGTATGATGTTTTGATTTTTTTATTTTAAATTTAAGTTGTTTAGGGAAAATAAATAAACAAATTAACAAAAGTTTGATATTATTGGGGTTTATAAACAAAAATAATGATATCTTTGCTTTTTTTTTAAATATTTTTTTTTCATTTTTACAGCATCAATTAGAGAAGTTATAAGCTTTATGCAAAAAAATAATATACACAGTAAATATTGGTGTAACAAGAGGATTGTGTTCAGTTAATATTATACAATAATGGTAGTATTTAAACTGAATTGTATACACTAATTGGTTCTACAAATTATAAAGCATTTCAGAAATTATTACCCTCCAGGGAACTAAAATGTTTTTTTTTTTTAAACAATAATATACGTGCTGACAAATTAAAAAAAAAAAAAATTAAAATAATAATTGTTAGACATAATTAAATTGATTAAATTGTATTTTATATAATTTACAATACAATATTATTATAATTAAATACATTTTATCGTTTTGTAAAATAATGAAATATAAAAAAAAAATGATGTTTTATAATATAATATATTCGATGTTATAAATTAAAATAAATGAGTTAAATAGATAAGTTTTCACATATGTTATACATATTTAACAAATGTTTGCCACTAATGAATAACTGTTTTGCCATTTAAAAACGGTTTGCAATAACAATTTTATAGATACTAGTGAATATATATTTATTATTAATTTCGAGTATTTTTGAAAGATTATCAGTACAATTAGTGCAAGTCCTACGTAAAAATGTTAATATATTTGTTCTGCGCTGTACTTTATTATTCCTAACACTCCTAAGCGTATAATTCTGAGAGAAATGAATGGAACTGTACTTAGTATTTATTTTAATATTATACTCTTGCATAAAGAAAATGATAAAAAAATACAAGCTAAATTATAGCTAATTGCAAGATTAAATAATAATTATACAAATATAGTAAATAGTGTGTCATCAATAGAAAATAATTAATATTTGTATTAATATGTTATTCATATTAACACGGCGACATATATAGGCAATTTAGCTACATCACCGTCGTTTGTTCTAACATTTTATCCGGAATCTAATTGGCAAGAAAATAAGAACACCTTATACAATAATACTCAAAAATCTTATTAATAGAAATTTCCAATTAAATATATTCATAGGATATTAGTTGACATAAAATCTCGAATAATGCATGTATGTTTTAATACTATTTAGATGAATTATTTCAATAATTATGTTTACAACATTTGAAATAATTGTATTTCTAAACGGATTTTAAATATAAATATTAAATATATTATTAACAATAATATATGGATATAAAGTATTCATAGTCGCTGTACTTGTATTGTTTCATACATAATTAAAGTTAAGATGAAAATAAAATAATATAATAAAATAAAATAATTTATTGTTGTATTTAAATAATATATTTATATATATATACATAACACTAAAAATTTAAAAAAAATTATATAATATAAAAAATATTGTTCATGTTATTTTTGTTACTATTTTTTAGTCTTTCTGGTCTGTTAAACAACTTAAAAATCAAATTATATGTAACTACATAATCAATTTTATTTTCTATTGCAAATATATTCATGAATGATTCGTTTAGTATTCAAAAAATGTTTCAAAATTTTGTACGATAAATAACTTTGTGAAAATGTTTACTTAAAGCCTTTTGACAATCAATTTAAATATGTGCATTAAATAAAACCTATATAGGTAATGAGAGGTAATCAAATATTTATACTTGTATAAAATTTGCGTTGCTCATTATTTGTTGAATCGAACTATAAATTATTATAATTTGTTAACATAAAATCATATTATCTTATTGATCATTTATAACACATAATAATATTGATAACTATATAATTTAAAAATGAAGTATTAGTTATAATTTTACATACATGGATATAGGAGTTTATCATTAATAAGTTTCTATAAAACGTGTAACCCGAGGGTTGAAATTATTAAGTTTTTAAATATCAAAAGAGAAGTTTTCCATCATTGCTTAGGATACCTCAAACAGTTATCAAGTCAAGTTAATAAAATTATTAGAAAAAAAAAACCGTATATCGTAATAATTAACTCATCACTTTGTTTTAAAACTAATATAAAGTTATACGTACAAATAATTTGTTGTTTATATTTAGTTATATTTATATTAATTTATTTAAAAACATCCAATAGCTTTAAATATCACAAACGAGATATTATATATCAATATAATATAAAGAATAATTAAGAGTATAATACAAATGTAAAAAAAATATATAATAATAGACTGGAGAAATTATAAATTAAGGTTAGTCATAACATAATGCGAAACATTCGAAGAAAAAATTAAAATAATAATAATTAATACAATTTATGGTTTTTTAATATATTTTATTTTTAATCATATATAAAATACAAATGTAATAAATGACAAAATGTATGCAATTGAAATTGACACAGTGGTATTGTATCAAATACAAAATAAATCATTGCCTATACTTAAATTTAACGAGCAATAAAAACTTTAAATATGTTGATATTATTATTTTAATGATTTTTTTTTTTACGTTTGTGGACTCTGTACATTGACTGAACGATGTTTTTAATGTATATTCTGTGTAAAATTCAAAATACATATTACACATTTCGAAACATAGATAGAATTGTTTATGATTCATATGCGATAATCACTAAAAAACACCAATTAATGCATATTAATTTCAATGTCATAATTTTAAAATATAAATAATTGGACTGTTATACGTAACTGTGTTTAATGTTAAACTAAATCATGTAATGTGCTCAATCCTAAAACAACGATGGTTTTATTAAAAGAATAAATTGTTAATATACCAAGCATGAACATTTTTATACACTTTTTTATAATACAATTTATCTATGTAATTATATATACGTATATATTTTTAAAAAAATCGTTTTGATATTTAAGCTAGACAAATATAACAGTAACCGGTATTATCTACTTCAGGTGATACGATAATAACATCAAACGATTTACTATAGAGAAAATGGCCCGTGCCGTTTTCATAGACATTTAGACATTTCATTTGCTCTCGTATTTTTGTTTTCCACTTCAACGATAATTTGTAAAAGGACACGTTCAGATAGAAATGCTATGTGTGTTTAGTTTAAGTCTGAAAATATATCAACGCATTCCAACATCCAGCAAGTGATACCGTCCAGATTACTTTTTTACCAATTCCATAAATACCATGAAAAAATTGTCTATATAAACACGGAAATTTAAAACATATTTTTTGATATTTTTTTTTTATTTTTTTATTTTTTTTTTATTAAATCACGTTAAGGTAAAACATTGATACTTAATATACATATTTACATTGTAAAGAAGGTCTGATTACAATTTAAAATAATGTAATAATATTAGATAAAAAGCTTATAAAAAATCAAATTATTGCTGCATGTATATTTTTACAAAAATCCGTTTTTTTCTTGTTAAATACACTTTCAAAATTGTATTTTATTAACATTTGAAAATTGTGTTAATCGACAACTAATTCTCAAAGCAGTAATTAAATTGTAAAGTTAAAATGTATTATAATTTAGCTTAAACTAGTAGAAACTTAAATGTTTTTTCTAAAATAATATGAAAAAAATAATCTCAGTGGCTTGGATTTCAAATATTATTATTTATTTTGTAATAGGTATTTATTTTCTAAAGCCTACTAGAAAATAAATCACTTAAGTATGAAATTTAGTTGTTTTTTTTTTTTGCTCTGTTGTGTAGAAAACAGAAATAGTAAACGTGTGTTGATGTACCCCCTGCGCTCTAGCGCCCCTGCTAAATTAAGTGTAATTTAATGCATTTTTCATATTATTTAAAAATGTAAATATATTTTTAACATCTCGTAATATTGCGCTTCTAGTGTTAGTAATATATTTGACTAGAAATATCAAGTCGTTAAATGTAATTAATTTCAGTTTCATAAAGAATAACTTGAAATTTCCAACTACCATTTTTATTAACAATGTTTTAGGTTGGTTTATTTTTTTCTCTTTCTTGTTAATTACATAATAATAATGGGTAAAGCATTATAACATCAAACCGTGAGGAACTTAAATATTTTTATACTATCCGAGTTGTAGAAGTATTGCTCTGCAATCAGAGCATGAATATATAGGACTATTTTTCTATTTTTATTGGTTATTCAATTTACGATAATTTGAATTTAAAAACATTCTAGATAATATTTATATGGGCCTTTAATTTTATTATTTAAAACGAACAATCACAATAAATCTCAAGTATGAAATATGTCGTATTTATTATAAAACAAAAATGAAGCATAACCAAGACACGTCTTTAATATACGAATTTTGTATTATGTAATATTCAGCTTTTCGCGATCACGCATTAATTAATTCTACGATGAGAAATAACTTATTTATACATTTCCTCGCATACACGATAATTGGCAAATGTCTTGTAAATATAATTAAAACTCCTAATACATAGTAGCAGTTGATAAACACATGCAATTTGCATAATCACTTTCGAAGATTTTTTTCGGCTGTTTAAATAACACAAGACGAAATTTTACGTAAATATATTAATCAAATAAAAACATATGCAACCGTACTGTGTATGTGTTTTGTAAAATAATTTTTTGTAATTTAGTATTTACACTAATAATTTCAATTTTTAAATTAATATTATTGGTCATGTATACAGTAATCTGTGCTTAAGCGTTTTAGTTAAAACCAAAAAAATCACTTAACAAAATTTAGAAACCTAATAAATTGAAACCCAAGTAATTAGTAGATTTTCTGACACGAAATAGGATTTCACCATGAAGTTATCTTGTTCAAATTATTGTAGCTGATAATCGTCTTACGTTATAACAACAATAATAAAAATTAATGCGTTATGTTGTGTATTTGTGTCGTGTTATTATGTTACTTATTTCTTGTTATCGATTCACATAAACTTACATTATGTGTTCTCTTTTTTTAAATTAAGAGTTAAGTATAGAACCACGTGGTGTTTTCTATTTCTCATAATCGTTATTAACGGTGTACGTTTTGATAAATTTATTTCATGTATAAGAAGTGCAAATTGTAATAAAGAAATCCACTTTCATTTATTCTTGGTCTCTGAAAAAGGTTCAAATCCATCTAATAAATTTCATAAAAAAATCTCGGAAACGGAAAATACATCATATTTTAAAATTAACAAGCTTTCAGTCTTAAGAATTTTATAAATAAAATAAAATATATTTTCTAATTTATTTTTTATATATTTTCAATTTATCAGTATTAAATGTTTTATAAATGTAATTTTTTACATATTTTTATTTAACCTATTAAAATAAATTATACCTGCATTATAACGTTAAAACATTGTTTTTATATATAATTCCAAACTAACACATGATACAAAATATAACAAAATAAAAACATATATAATTTATTATTTTATATCATTCACTATATAATCGAATAAGAACTTTTTAAGTAATTTTTTTTCATCAAATCATAAAACATCCATGAAAATTACAATATGAATATAAAAAAATTACCTATTTTCAAAATGTTTTTTTTATTAGTTTTCAACTCGTCTATGCATTATTATTTCTTACACTACTGCTTTATTACTAAGTAATAAATTAAATCTTGATCATGTTTCATTATTATTATTATTATTGTTATTATTATTTTTAAATTTAATTTCCAACTCAATAGAAATCAAAAATAAAATATATTTGTACAAACAACAGTATTTTATTTTGGTACAAAATTAGAGGTAAAGTTTACGAGAAACAATTATATGGTCGTAATGTTAGTATTAATTTAATCTCATAGTCCCCGGAGTAAAATATACTCTAACTTTATCATTATGCAACAACTCAAATTGGGCTTATCGTATTGTTAATATGAAAGAAGGGTCTCTTGGAGTTTCATTCATTCGAGCCATTGTGGATCTGCCGACCGGAACGCTGTTCTTCTTGTCACAAAAGTGCTAATTGTCATGTGCTTAATCTATTTCTAGCCGACGTCAATAGAATTTTAACTACCTTTATAGCTGATTATGTAGTATAATGATAATCCATTATTTCCACTTTATAAAAAATGTTGTAACATTAAACAACAAAGGTAATGAATGATTAAATTGCCACCACATTGGTAGATATAGATATTTAACAGCTGTGTGGTTTAGGACTATGTGTTTGAATAACGATTAAACGACTCTAAAAAAAAAACTTAAACGAAAATTTAGAATAAAGTATTTATTATTGTACTTCTAATGATTTTTTAAGTATTTTATATACATTTATTCATTAAAATAAAATTTTTAGTTTAATATTTAAAGTTATATTGTAAATCATGAATTATTACAATAATAATAATAATAATAATTATTATTATTATTACAATTATTATTATTATTATGTTATTTAATTACCTATATAAATATATAATATATTTAATTATTGAATATAATTTTAAAATTTTCCCAGAGATAAGTATTCATTTTTAATATCTAACATAAACAATATTTTAAAAACTTAATCAAAAATACTATTTTTCATAAGTAGTATTCAATTATTTACTTCAAGTACTTTTTAAGTGTTTTACTTAAGTCTATTTAAATTTAATAATAATTATAGATATCTACAATCACATGAATTTAATACAAATTATACACAATTACCTACTATTTATTTAAAATAAATTGTAACAAATAGGATATTATATCATATATAATACTAAAAGAGGAAATATATAAGCCAAAAAATTATATTTTTATGCACCATATTTCTGTGTTAAATTAACTTATATATTTATGACCTACAATATATTATGACAAATCTGATTTTATTATATTGTAAAATTCGTGCACGATTTCATAAACGTCAAATTGATATATTTTGTTTTCATGCTAAATAATGACTATAATATATCTATGTATAATAGTAATTTTACTCTGTTAACAATTATATCAATTATTGATGTATCGGTTATTATAGCATCACGAACATAAAGTTATATCAAATAACAATAATTATCATTTATGAATATAGTTTATATTAACGAATACCTTCATTTTAATAAATATATTATGCAATTATACGTAATTAATAATTTTATTTATGATAGTCAACACAACAATTTTAAACTAAAATCCTCTGTACTTATAAAATATAATAGCGCAAACACTTTAATTAATATTGAACAAAATGATTTAATGCATATTATTATTCAGGTAACCATCATGTCTTTAACCACAGATACAACGATTTTATGTTTGTCCTTCCATAGTCCCAAGAATACACAACCATCATTCTCTGCGATAAAGAGCTTGTACCGTTTAGGGACACTAAGGCCGTTCATCCTGATTAGGGTACTAGTACTACGTACTTAAGGACACACTTATTTTGTTGAGTATTAAATGGTCGCACTTAAGAGCGCATCGAGTGTTTCTAATAATCGTGTTCAGGTCCCATGAAGGAGTGTAATATTCGCCTAAGTGGACAACCTTTGGAATAATTCTACTGGCAAAGTGTCCTCAAACATTAACGGGCAAAAACAAAGGATTGCCATTGAATGTTCGGCCATGCGGCACATGATAATACATATTATATTTATAGACTTTAGTGGTACGGTGCGTGTATAGTACCGACATCCGGCTCGAGCTGATTAACAAACAACAGGAGCACGACATGTGGGGTAATACTGTCACGTGTGTTCTAAACATCCTTTGACCCCTGTCCATTTATACCCATCTAGGTTGGCCGGAATTCGATTAAAGTGCGTAACTTGGAGAGGAAGAATGGGTTAATATGCAATATTTGGCAGTGAATACAAAATATTAAAAAAACATGTACTAAATCGATAATATACATTAAAGGTTTATTAAAATCCAATATGTTCTCCTATTATAATTTATATTATATATCTGTATTTATAATCTACAATTTGTTTTTAACACTTTTAATATTCTTTTTTTATGAAAAACTTAATGAACATTATTCATTATATTTTTTAAAATTTAAAATAATATTAGAGCGCTATAAAAAAATAATATTATATTGTATATAATAAATAAAATAATGTTCATTATGATAATATTATATTATGTATTTACACTTTCTATTACATATAAATTAACAAAGGTGTGATAAATTATTGTATAATATTTTATTCTAATATATATATTTTTTTTTTATCTAATCGTCTTGATAAAATAATTATTTAAATTTAACGCTAGTGATTTAAGATAAGCGTAAGGTTAAAAGTGGGTGGGTGAAAAAACCTTCTAATGTAAGCATGGGCGTGGAGCTATAAAATTTTACTATCTAATATAATAATAGCTATACGTATTGACAACACGACCTGAAAAGTCATATTTATATTTTTAATAATTTGATAATAACTTAAACTAAAGGTACATTAACTTAAAACACAATAATTTATTGATGTATATTTTTAAATATTAGTCATACATATTTATCTTAGTAATAATATTTATTTGTAAAATACTTCTTAGTAACATACATAATAATACAGAGCATATAAAATATTTTGTGATTTATACAATCGACAGTTCCAATACACCACTCGTAATAAAGAAATATGTATTAACATTATTTCCATTAGGTTCTTTCATGGTGGAATTCAGTACCCAGTAAGAAAAAAAAATAACAAATCATTTTTCTGAAGAAACATCAAATTTACGATACATGATGAAACGTTCACATTTATATATAAATTATATAAACAACTATCCTGAAACAATAAATACTAAAAAATAATTCTCTACGCTACATTTACTATTAATGTATTCAATTTGTTCAATAAAAAGTGTAGGTACACTAGTGCAGTGTTTTTTTTTTCTTATGTAGTTTGTATACTAAATTCAATTGATTTTGTAGGGTGTGACACAAAAAGCTATTATACAATAATCATAGATTTTCATTAATTATTATCTTTAAATTTTTGTTTTATTTTTCTTGAAAATATTTTGATACATATAAAGATAGTTTAAATAGAACTAATGAAAACATGTTTTGAGTTTGTTTGTATTTTATTCAAACAGAATAGTTTTAAAAATGTACACAAGAATTTTTCTTTTTAGCAACTAAATTTATTAAAATATAATATTATCATTCTCTTGAGTTAATTTAAATAACATCAATACTATAAATCAAAGTTGTTTTTTAATAAACGTCAAAAACCATGGAAATATTTTAATTATCACGTAAATATATTATTAAATTCATGAAATTATTTTCAAATAATGATATGTTATTTTGGTTATATACTTCAAATGTTACTATTTAATATGTTTATCTATTCATTGTTTATTTAATAAATTATAAGTATCACTATTAATTCGTAAATATTTTTTAACAAACTCTAAAAATTTTCTTACCATCAATTGTAAATAGTTCAACAATTTTTACAAAATCAAACTGATTACATTTATCGTTTTGATCAAAATTATTCTAATACTCCACTATTTTGTCTAAATTTTTTAAAATGAAGTTGAAAAATTAGTAATCCCTGTATAAATATAGTTATATATATATGTATAGTTTATATTTTTATTTTAATTCAAAAATTTGTAGTTTGAACTAACTATGTTAAATCAATTAACAAAAACATATTATCCTTATCGTTATCGATTTTTTTTTTAGTATAAAATTACAATTTTTAAAATCTTAAAAATAAAATATTTATTTTAGTATTAAATTAGTATCCATGAGGCATTTAAATAAAAAACAAATGAGAAACAGTTTTATAAGATTACTATGCTCGGCAAAAATGTAATAACAAAAATTATATATATTATATATATTGAGATATATTACTTTGTTAAAATTAACATAAAACGGAATTTTCCTTTAGGTCAACAATACTATGAAATAAATAAATTACATTTTCTAACACTTAAATGTCCTTTAAGTAAAAAAAAAAAAGACGAATTGTTAATACAATCCAAATATTCGTTATTCTACTCTATTGTTTTTGTGTGTTTAAACTTTAAAGTATGATTCTTTTCAATTCCACGTTTTGTTCGAATCATATAATATTTGAAACCAATAAGAAACACAGGTAATAATCGATAATAAATTAATTTCCATTTTTTATTTTTACTTTGAAACGGTATTTTATAAATTAAAATTTTATTTTATAAAAATATGTTTTACAAAATAATATTAATAGATACAAATTATACGAAATTATGCAAAAACATATTACTAAATCGAATTATTATTCAATGTGTTCATTTGATAAAAAACATAAATCAGTAAACGTTAAAATTAAATTGTAAACATTGTTTATGTTGTAACTTGGTTTCATTTTACAAATGTTTTTCGAGTTTAATTTTAAGAAAAATAACGAAATAATAAATCACTTTATTATAAACAACAAAATACAATATCGAACGGCGTCCCACTTATGTAATTTTGTTACACACTCTTGCAAAGATGTTTGTGAACGAAATAAAGTCGTCATACGCGAGAAACAAAATAGTAAAAATGGAAATATCGTTGTGTACAATGTTCACAGCAATACACAATGAATATAATACCGAATTAATAAAATGTTTTACGAGCGATTAAAACTGAAATTTTCTTTCGCAATTTATTTAAGAAACACTTCATAAATATAATATTATTTTATTATTTTGAAGTTTCAATTCCTAAAATACTAAAATACTAAAACTTTTAAAACCTGATAATTACAATGCTCTTAAAAATTGATAAAAGATGAATTTACTTATTTTTATTATTATTAATTTATTTTTATTTAAACTTATTGTAAGCTTATTTAAAATTGTATTAAATATTTATATTATTCTCAAATTTTAATTTAATTTATGATAAACATGCGTAGTGTAAAAAGATAAATACAAGTTTAGAAATATAATATTGTAATAACTATAGTTAGTCATGAATCTGTGTTAGGATCACTAGATCAAAATTTATAATCAATCTCTTTATTTTTAATTTATGAAGCAATTAAAATCTTTATATTTCTATAAAAAGTCGTGTTTTTTATCATAATTTTTGTGTAAAACTTTCAAATAAGCATTAAAAAAAATAAACTTTAAAAATTGGAAATATCTTTTCTAAAGCTTAAAAATCTATAAGTATAAAAATTATGTTAAATACGGACTAAAAATTTTTATGTTTCATTCATAGTGTCATGAAATGAATTTATAATTCATCTAGCAATAAATATAAGATTCTTTTATAGTTTACATATGGTCTTACGAATTAATATTATTATTATTAGAAAATAAACTACGTCAGCTGTATACGGGTACGAGATAAGGTAAACGAGAAGTGAAACAAGTATGCAACACGAGAAGAACCCTGCTCCTATTGCAAGTCCTGGGCATATCTTATTTCCGCAAATACTGCATTCGAGTGAAGGATAGATATTGCACAAGAGAAATAGTGTACACCTACTGTTGCAACTGTAAGAAACGTCTCACTAATGCTCGTTTTACATAGTGATCCTACAAATCCGTTTATATGAAAACAAAACCAAATTAGCACCAACGTAGTACAACTCATTAGTTGCAAGATGTAATAAGTTTAAATATATATAATATATACATACATAAGATCAAAAAGATCTAAATTCACGAATCGTGCATAGTTGTAAACGCCAAAGTGCTTATAGATATAACTGTCGTTGTCGTCGTCGTCTGAACTAAGCTTAATTTCCATACTATATTATGTAAGTATATATATAGATAAATAATTCTACATCATATCTGTACTAAGTATAGAGAACCATGAACAATCATTGTAGTATAGTTCCCGAGTAGATGACAATGTACAATCATAGGAGAAGTTTATATTTAATTCTTACCCTCTACACCCCACCTGTTTTGACTTCTATTCTGAGCGCATGCATGTCTAGTCAGTAACAGTACTGAAAGCTCGCTAATTCTGACAGTGGGTTCTTGTTGAAATAGCCCCACGCTGAGTTTTTGAATTAGTTGTTCGATCGCTCCAATAGACCCTTCTTCGTTGTTTATGTATGCATTTCTGCCAGCCAATCAATTACCTTCAATCTCTTTCAAAAAAATAAATAAATAACTAAACAAAAATATTAGAGGTCACGGCGGCATTAATTTTATTATTATACAATGGGAAAACAATAACATCAAATTAAATTTAATTGTGTAGCGCATAATAAACTTAAACGTATAGTTATTGTACTAAACATATAATTTACAATTATTCGTAATAAAATAACAAGAAATCAATCCTACGTTCGTATTTGTTTAATAGTCATATATTATTATTATCGTTGATACACTAGATTGATCATAATGAACGGTCAAAATTTTTAATTATTTCTGTAATTTACTACACTTCAAGTTCTAGTTTTTAAAATACTAGAATTTTATTTTATTTTTTTTTTTTTAATTTGGACAATGATTTTTATAGAGTTAATGGAATTAATTTTTAACACTTAACACTCTAATTTCTATTGATCGGATACTGTCTATATTTGAATGCTATATTATTGTGTACAAGTACTCAGCTATTATCATAATTTGAATATCTCCAACTAACAACTAACGCAATGATTTATGTATAGTGATGCTAATGACGTTTAAACTATAATATTTGCAAGTAAACTAAATATATAAATTAAATTAAATTAAATTAAAACCTCGTTTCTGTTACATATATTATTATGAAAACTGCATTTTCGATTTGATGTATCTCATTATTGGAAAGGTGGCGGCATCATTATATCTACCACGTAAACATATAATATAACATTGATATTATTAGGTTAATTACATTTTTACACAGAAAACAAATTGTGTCATAATAATAATAATAATAATAATAATATGCATTTAATTATACGTGTTGTGGTATTATATTCGAGCGTATATTTCATTTGAAATATTGTCGTATTATAATATTATTATGGTGTGTTAACACGTTGCCATCGTCATCGTAATTCGTCAAAGATCCATTTAAACTCATATAAAAAAATTATTATATTATAATATGTAAGTAACATGCATTGTATGGCACGGCCATGCATTAATAGGTCACATAATAAGTTGAACTGCACAGCGTTAAAGTTGTATAACATTGCAATGCTAGCTTATAAATTGTGAACATTTCAAACCATTATACGGTATGATTTTATCTGTGGTACGAGAAACAACTATGATATTATTTTATGTCATCGGCACCATTTGTAGATCATAACAATGATATAATATTATTATAAACTAACATGTTTATATTTAGACGCTTACTGCATGAAATAAACTTGAATACTTCCAAACAAGATAAAACAAAATTATTTCCTTAATTTGTATGTAATAATTATTATCTCTAGAAAATTATTACTAATTACAATTTAAACGAATTTTTACGATGAATTATTATACAATTATACACCATGATTTTATTCTTCTAACTAAAACAGTAATTTATAGTAACCTAATTAGATATGTATTATGTGTATCATTATAATTATAAAACATTATTTAAAATATTGATTGTGATAAATTTTGTGATTTTCACAATGACGAACTAACTCACATTTTTTGTAATTGTTATACCATTAAATGCGTTTTTATATCATTATTATTATTGATTATTATTATTACAATTATTAGACTTTTTTTAGTCCTTTTATCTCTAAAAATCATTAAACAAATATTATTTGCACATATAAGAATGTTAAAAATATTTCATAAAAATAAAACATGTAAACAACTGAAATCATAATATACTCAAGCATCTTTCACGTTCAATACCAATAATAGATTTACAAAGTATTCAGAAACTTAGCTGTTTACTTAAAAATAATTCAAGTTCTTTAGATATGTTTTAAGTTATAAATAAAAACTTTAAAGTGTATTAAAACTGCACATTTCATTTACATACTTCCAATATATTTTTAGGAACATAATATCTATTTTAACTTTAAAGTGCAACATATTGTACATAGTAATAATAAAATGTAACACACCTTAATTATAGTTATAAATATACACATTTTTACATCAAGCTATATGGACCTTTGTTCAAAGTTATGTCTGTTATAAAACCAATTTTATTATTTTCAAGTAAATATAATATATAGGTATGCCATATACAAATGTATTGTCCGTATGGCCATTGGCTATATGTTACACCTTGGAAACAGCGTAAGTGATTTTCAACCCAAAACTTTTCAAAACTAATTCGGTATTATCACAAATATTGAATGTAATAATTATCAAATCATATTAAATATATATATTTTTTTTTTACAATCATAATATTTACACTTAAAACAAATAACGTTTAAGACATTAAGGTAAATTATGATAATATCATGATCAAATAAATAACATAATACATTTTATTGTTATATTTTCGTAGTAAAAAATAAAAATAAAAATAATAATAAATAAAGAATAACTATCAATATTATTGTACTTTACCAATCATATTATGTAATACTTAAATATAATAAAAAAATTCCTTAGCAACCTGGAAAAATACAATGAATAAAAAAACTAATATCAAACCGTTTTTATAACTTATATTAACTTACGTTTAATTTAACCTAGATTCAATATTTTTATGGTTCAAAATTAGTAGTGACATAATATTATAACGAGGCAATAATTCAAATTATTAGTTAGAATTTGAAATGTGTTAATATTTTTTTGTTAACTGTTTATTTAATACATTTATTAATAAAATATTTGTTGCCATATCTTAAAATGTATAACATTTATAAATCTACTTAATGATTGTAGTATAGTGATTACAAATACTTGATTCAAACAGTTGATTTATCAAGACCATTTAAAAAGAAAAATTTGAATAAAAACTGTTTATAGGTTATTACTATTTTAAAACATACAATCTATATAGTTTTGAAAAATATTTATGGGTTTTTTCAATCAAATGGTTTCCAAATTTAAAAATAACTATTACTTACTTAAACGATATTACCTATCTCCGTGTGCAATTCAGGCTTTAAATCACATATCGTAACATTTTACGAACTTATTATTTATGAGCTATTGATTTCGCTCAACCAATAAACTATCTATAATTGGTTTTATAATATGTAAGAAAGCTGATATTCATTATCGTGATGAAATAATAGGGTTGTTCATTCTAGTAAAAATGTTTTACAATGAAATTAAAAACAAATGCAACACCGTCTCGGTAATAACTTACTGACCTAATTTCGATATTTTTGATTAATTTGGGTTGACCAACGGATACAATGATACACGATTTTCTTGCTATACATCAACGGTGTTTCGTTGATAAATCGATTGCTCAGACTATTCAATAGGCAAATTAAACGACCAATTAAAATCAACCGTTAGTCCAACTGTACTGTTTCATTAAATTATGATACTTTTATGTTTTGTTCAAAGACAATATAAACTTAATAAAATATTAAACCAAAAATTTATCATAATGGAGAAAGAAAACCAATGGCTTTACCCTTGTTATAAATATATAATAATAATAAACGTTTTGTGAGCTACGTGACTTCGATCTAAACGATGTGATATTGAAAATATGTGCGTACTAACCGTTGTGCTCTACTAACCGGTCTCCAAAAATTTCAGATTTCACATAATTTTATTCCATGGGAAATGTTCGGACCTTATATGCTCACTATCTATAATATTGTCGATAAAATGTAAATACACCACTGTTATTTTGTTTTTGTATTTCTCATGCTAATCCGTCAATCTTATCACATTATATGAATGCAATGACGTTAGTATGTCTATCAATTTAACCACGCTTAATACGATATTTTATTGGTATAATTTGTTAAATAGGTACTATTATACCACTGCAGACTTAAAAATTAACATACTAAATCAATTAAAATGTAAAAACAACAACATCGTTAAATAAATCTATATAGTCAATTTTATCGGAGTTATTCAATATTATAAGCTCTCAATTATAAAGTTATGAATGATTATTACACTAGAAAACCAAACAAAATACTTACGAGTATAATATATTATGTATGAATAAATAAACGGATATTTTTCCGTTACTCTTTTTTATTTATTTCTCCACGTAATGGCGGATTTGTGATATAGTCACACGAATATGTCAAGTCAGTCAGTTGTAGAAATGGACTAGTGGAACAAGGGTAGATGCAATATAGGAGAGTTAATTGCATCTCAAGTTATTCATGTCAGCTAACCAAAACTCGTCTGCTGCACCCAACAGATGTATCTGACTAGGTTTTTGGAAAAATAATCTATCTGAAAACAAGAACGATCGAGTTGCTCGCCAACTAAATAATTATGTTTATATTTACACTCTTTCATACAACCCTTACAACAAATAAGTGATGTAATTCTAAAAAAAAATCAATTGATATATTATACATATATATATATAATGAGATTTTTAAGTGTTTCCTTTTATTTTAAATTATCATTTTCTTTATCATATAATATACACTATGTAGCTTGTACTTTTAGATATATTGGTTTGATCTGTCAATCCATATTATTTAAATGTATTTAAATCATTGTTTGATAAAATATATTTAAAATATTATTTTATTATGGACTTTTGATATTTACAGAGACACAATATACAGTTTAATAAATATTAAATAAGTATTTTAATATTTTAATAAATAAAACATCAAAAACGTAATAAAGTTAAAAGTGAAATTTTACTGAATCGTTTAAAGCTAAATTAATTTATATACATTTTAAATATTTTTAATAAAACATATAAAATATATTGAATAATTATAAGATATAACATAATTATACGAATATTTATTATTATTAAAAATAATTTAAGTTCAGAATAGATATACCACTCAACAAATAAGTTTTCTTAAATTCAAATTCATATAAATAAATTTAATTTAATTGTCGGGAAATATTTCAATACATCAATATCTTAGAAAAAGAAACAAAAATATTTATTGTAAGCTATATAACGATTGCATAGAATATAATTATACTACATTAGCAATGTATAATTATTTATTACGATACAACAGATTCATTCATAATATATTATTATGATAAAATTTTAAATTAAAATATTAGCAAAATATTTAACAAAAAATACTCGTAAATATATTTATTTATTTTAAGTAGGTATCAAAAAAGTTGCATTGTCTTTAAACAATAATTATTTTTATAAAAAAGAAATGTTCATTAAATAATATGTATTTTTGAATTTCAGTGACCCTTTATAATTAAATATATTTTTAATCATGACTTATCATGTTAACCCTTTATAATACACAGATATTATAATAATTTAATATTTAAATACACACACATACATATATATTATGTATACATTATATATACATGAAATTATTAAAATTGTTTATGATATTTTTTAATATTCGTAATATGTTTTTACCTGACATTTTCAGATTCCAAAGCATGATACCATATTTATTATTTATTATATGTATATTTTCTGTAAATTCCTTCACCTTTACAATAAAAAAATATCAGAAAATTATTTTAGCAAACTATGCAAATCAAAGTATCAAAGTACAAATATTCGATTATTTTTTATGTAAAATAATAATAATAACTGTATAAATCTAAAGTACTTCTGGAAAAACCAAAAATCCCATGAGATCTATTTTCTAGAAACACAAGTATGAAAAAAATAATGGTTTATTCATGAAAACGTGATAGATAGAAATCACAAAAAAAAATTCATCCAATATTTGTATCGAGGCTAACATAATATTATAATTTAAAAATAATTTGTTATTTAGTTAAATACACTTAATACCACTGTTTTAATTTAATTTATACTTTTGTAGTAAAATAACTAAAATATTAAAAGGTAAACGTATATAATTTATAAAATATGCATTTCACATTTTACATTATACATTTTTAATAGAATAAATTGTAATGTTACGTCTTAAATGTTAAATATTTTTATAGGTACATTTACCACCTGTAAAGTTATTTCAACCTTTTTTTTTTTTTTTACTTCGTTGATTTTTAAATTTATTTGAAGTTATTCAAAGTTATTTCATACCTTCGAGTAATTTAACTTCCTATTTATGCCTTGAAATATGATTTAAATAATTAACAATTACTAGAAAGAATTTAACACATAGTTTCAAAAAGTAATGATATAAATAAAATGGCTAATGATATTCCATCATAAAATGATAAAATGTAGAAATGTAGATAGTAGTTTTTTAAAAATTTAATTTTATAATTAAGAATTCAGTTTTTTAAATATATTTATTATTATTAGTATTTTTTTTATTTATTTATTTATTTTTTTTTAATATTATCATTTAATATATGTATACTCTTAAATTAAAATCCAAAATATAACTGATTTGTTTTATTACTATTACACTTAATATTTTTTCAGTAATTCCACTTTTATACATTTGCATAAACACTATAACCTATAATACTTTATTATGATTTAAGTTAAATTACCACTACCCAGTCTATATTAAATATTCATGTATTATTATCAATTCAGTTTGTATTATAATAAGTAGCATGATTGATGATGAGCTCGATGTTGAAATATCGTATTTACTTATGCGTATTAAATCCATCATATATTTTTGTTACATAATTTAAATGTATTATTATCTCGTAAATTGTAAGTATCGTGTACGTTTTCACCCTATAATAGCCATTAAATATAATTTAATTTACCGATAAAAGCAAATATGTAATGAATTATCATGAATATAATATTAAAATACTATGAAAAAAGATAAAATTATTCTTAAAATAAACAATTTTATGCTCAATGTTTTATACAAAATTTAATTATTAATAAATTACTAAAATGTACTCTGAAACCTAAAATTTACGATATAATAAGAAACATTTTTGATTTTATTTATAAAATATATTTATCTTTATCAGATAAAATTATATTTGTATTTCCTCGATCTATTTTATTAGATTACAATGAATGAAAAATTATAACAAAATTTTCTTTGGCTTACAATATTTAAAAATTATGTTTTCATTTCTTCAAAATAATATTTAAAATATGCTGCAAAATGTTATAATATTATTATACACACTAGAAACGTGTTATACATAAATTTATGCACGAATACATAGTTTTACATCACATGAGGTTTTCGCTATCTACCTATAGTTACATAATATACATAATATCATGATAATAAATGATTTAAATTAGTTTTCACCAATTTTTTTTTTTTAATTTGTTTATTAAATCAATAAAAAAGTATATGTTAATTTCATTATTACTATTACCGTATTGCATTTATTCAAAGTAAAACTACTATTCAACATAAAACTATGGAAATAAACATGATTTTTTTATTTTAAAGAATACATATTAATATTTGTGTAAGTTATTTAATTTGATTGTAAAAAATCAGTTTTTAATCTCCGTTAACCATTTGGATGATTTAAAAATTCCAAAAATAACTTTATATCATCCCATCTTTAGGACAAATTATGTTTTTAATACTTTATATCATATAATTGTGCACTTCCGTGTAAATAATTTAATATTGTCTGGAGCAAATTTATTCCGGTAGTCACTTTTTATGTAGTTTAACCGTATGTTTCATTTATTTAATCTAGTATAATATCGGTATATTAAACTAGATTAAATATCTTATTTATGAATAAATTTTCAATTATTTATCATAACGTACAATATGAATATATAGTAACTTAGGTAGATATATAATATAGTTATTATAGGTAATTATATTTTATATATGAGATTGTATGTTTAAACTCTCCTATTAATGCAATAAAATCATTATCTCTTAGTAATTGAATTGCTTTTTGTTTGTTTAGTTTCAGAATTTGCTGAATGTCAAATATAATATTCTTTTAATTGGAAGATTCTGCCAATGCATTAAAGTAATAGTATCAGGTTAGTCAATTATTATTATTATTATGTATCCAATTTTAGAACTTAGTAGTATATTATTTTATCATTAAAACGAGTAAATTAACAACCCAGTTATTCATTGTTGTATTTAAACTCTGCGTGGGAAAATAAAAATATTGTTTTTTTAAGCTAATTATTATTTAGTGATAACGTGTGATGAGTAAAAAATAAAACTATATTTTTAATAACTAGTTTCCAAAACTTTAATAGTTTTTATAACAATATTAACCCATATGTACGTGCGTAATACACGTTGTATACACGTGACTATATGGAAGGCAATTAGATAGCTTCCAAACAACATATATACAACTCATCGTTCATTTGTTGTAGAAGGTGCAGGTGGTAGAATGTCTAAATCATGGTTAGAAACTTGAAATGTCTAAAACACTTTAGGATTGAATCAATTTTAGGTGAAAGTTGTTTGTTTCAATATTAATGAATGCTGTTGAAACGTGTCAAATATACGTGTACACTGTACATGTTAGGTTAATGAAAATGAAAATTCTAAGAATCACGCATAATATTTATTTATTTTTTTTTTTATTATTATTGAAGTAATCTAAATTTTATACATGTTTTTGTACAATAAATAGGTTTGATAAATGACAGAGAAAAGTAGTTAATATGAATCATAAGATTAGGGATGATACTCAGTAGGAACACCCTATAAAGTGAAAATAATTTTTTTTTTTATTTTAATTTGAAGGTGTTACCTGTTATAGCAACATCCAGCACTTATACAATACTTGTACATTATAACTTCATAATTAGTTAACATTGAGTTATTTTAAATACAATATATAAATATTTAGGTACTTATAAATCATTCTATAAGTTTAAGATAGCAATTATCTGATAAATATCGATCAAGTAAAATTTAGTAATTGGGTCTGCTTAAATTTCACATAATAAACTATAGTATAGTATTATTTAATTTCTGAAATTATGTAAAGAAAATTTTCGACATTTTTATAACATTAAAAACATTAAATTACTCAAACACAAGTATAATATGGTAAATACAATACTGATTTTATCAATAAAATAAAGTTTAATCTATATTTTATAAATCATTATCGTTATTTTTTTATTATTATTGTTATTGTTATTAAATACAATTGTTTTACTTATTTAAAATATAGCATCGTACTGATTGTAATCTATCAGCTATTAAAAATATATTTTTTTAAATAAATACATAATAATATTTTACTCTTATTTAAGAACATTGACATTATTGTTGTTCAATTTGTATGGCAGCAAATTATTTGTTTACCACAGGACATCCTGAATTTAATGAGCTTTGTAGTTTCTTGGAAAGTTATTTAAAGTTTGATTCTTGTTTCAAAATTCATATAATATATTATTATATACAATACAATTTTGAATAATAAAAATCTAGTTTACGTGAATTGTATAAAATAATATAAATTTAACGCGTAGAATAAGTATAAGTTTTATTCTAATATTTACATTTTTATACATAATAACCATCAAATTTTAATTCATTCATTACATTAAACAAAACTATAAGTATAAACAACTTATTATAATTACGTTTGTTATGAATTGTATAAAATACAATTATTTATTTTTATTATTCAATAATTTGTTTCATTTATTTATCTCAAATTCTAAATAAGCCAGAACACTTAAGTTTTACTATACAATAAATTAAATAAGTGTTGAAACTTACAATTATGTTGAAAAATATAACCATTTTTTTTTTTTTTTAATCATCTCAATAATATGCTTTGTTTGTTATTAATTTCTTGATGTTCATAAATTAACAAATTACGTATTATACGTAATAGCATATATAGATATAACCTAAATTCGTTTAGAAACATAAAAACTGTTTTAAGATTGAAATTATTCAAACGCTTTTGTTAAAAAAAAAAACATAGGGTTTGACAAACTCTTAACAGAAAAGTGGTTTTGAGGTTTTTAAATGAAATTTTAGTCAAACGTAGTGTTGAATTTATAATAACGATCGGTATTCGAATAGACCGAACAACACCAACGAATATTTTGCTAAAACACATAATTCTTTTCTTATTTGCTTTGAAACCAATCCAACTTTGTAAATAATATAAACATAATATCGTTGCAGTATAATATGAATATTAGAACAAAAAAAAAAATAAATAAATAAATAAATGAGAAAAAACTATAGAGAGTATGACGATAAAATGAAGAAATGCAACAGCGGTGCTGTGACAGGTGGAAGCGGGAAAGGAAAAACTGGCTTTTCGTAGCGTAAAGTAATTTTGAAAATGGATACACCGGACTGGCAACACGGCGCCGCTCGTTAACCGCAAATTTTACATACGAACATCCACATAGTACTACCGAGTCATCAATTTCTTCGCGGCTATTTATTACGATACAGTTTTTAACCACCGCCCCGAAGTTACCACGCTGCAGTTTCACTGTCTCCCCCCGCAAAACTATGTTATGATAGCGGCGATTTCACAATAAGGAGGACAAGTTACACTGAGTAATATATGCCGCAAAACTTTGTTATACAAAACGACATAATGTGTATACAGCTATTGTGGATTATAATTTTCACAATTTACGTGGTTTAAAATATAAATACCTAATATCGTGCTATACTTTAGAGAAAATACATTTTATTAATGACATTTTTAATAGAGTTTACTAAAGCCTTGAATTCATATATCTATATAGTCAATATTTTAATGTTAAAAATGTAAATTTTTGATATCGTTTTCCCGGAAAAAAAAATAAGAGAAAGGGCATTGTTATTTGTGTAAAAAATTAATTTATTAGATTATATATGCACCATTAATTTATGTTTAATATATTATGCATTTTTATCATATCTTATTAATTTTTTTTATTTTAAATAAAGAATCAATTATTTATTATAACCATTAAATTCAGTTTTTAGTTTGTGTAAATTTAAATTGACACAATATACACGTAATGTATAGAAGCATCAGAGTAAAATAGTACTAACATAGAACTTAAAATAATATGAGGGTGTATACTATTATTATTAGATGAAATATAAAATTTTGTAAGTTAATAATATTACTACTATTATTTATTTTTAAATAGGCTCTGGACTTTTAATTCACTATAAATTATAATATAATACAGGAGTGTATTGTATAACATAATATTATAGTTTCTCGTTAGGCGTCACGTGGCGTAAGTCGTATCGCTGCAGGAAGAGTTGAACGTGTTTATTCGAATGTGAATAAAATGAAAACTGTTTACAACTTCGGGGAATGTTCTGAGATAAATATTGATTAAGGCGACAAATCGTGAGAGCTTAAGTATACCAAATGCTACGTTACAGATGCAATATGGGTGATAGAAAAAGATTTGATTATCATAAATATTGTTTCGTTCATTTTTATTTTATAGTTGATTTTATACAAGTATACATTCACAAATACACCGTTCTCAACCTTGTCAAACGATAGACGGTAAGAGGTAGCGGCCATTAAACACGTAGTCCTGTGCCTTATCTGTAGACCCATTTAACAGAATTACACTCCTCCGGGGAACACAAAGGAAACAAACTGTATACAAGGCTTTCTCCTGTTTTATTTTTTCTCCGCTGTGCTATAAATGTATATACGTGCCTGCAGAGGTGGGGTAGAACGCCAAGCTCATCGTAGGGGTCCTTAAAATAGATAAAGGACAATTTACTACTACTATTTGTAGCAATGCCATTAATCAGATGATCTTTTATACGACTTAAAAGGAGATGAGAAAAAGGTAAAATAAAAAGTAAAATTAAGAATATACAACAATTGGATGAATCTTAATTGGATTTCTTTGGAGAAAAACACAAAATGATGGTGCGTAGATAATAGAAATACATAGGCTGGGTAATAGTATATACTTAATAGATTTTATATTGAATCTTGTTTCATGACGTTGTTTAGTAGTAAATTGAAATTTATTGCTGTGTAACAAAATCTTGTTATTATACAAATCATAATCATAGTTGTAATAATAAGCAGTTGATTAATGAAACGTAATTTTGTGACCTATTTTAGAATTTTAGTCAAGTAAAAATTTGATATTTTATGTTATATGTATATTTTATGATTTATGGTATAATTAGATTAACCTTTATAAAATTATTACCAACAATGAAAATAAATAATAATTTTCAACATACAATGTATGATAATAATATTAAATCTACTACTCAAAGTCTCAAACATACATATAATTGACCACTCAAATTTTAATCATATTAATAATTTAAAGAAATATCCACACATAATACTCAAATTTGACAAATCAAAGATAATTTTTCATCCATAGAAAAGACATTTCAATATTTATTTTTTAATTAATATTTTGTTTTTACAAATTTCTGTAATTGTTTATATTTAATAAACATTTAAAATAACCATCATTAGTATAAACCACCTGCATTTGTTGATACATAACAATACACTAAATATTTTCTTTTTTTTTCTTTTATTAATAACACATTAACAACGGCAAGCAGTCATTAGAAATATCAGAAAAAAAATTTACAATGATAAGCTTATAAATATGAATTATTATTATGTATATTAATTTAAATAACAAATATTTTTAAATGCATTCAAGTCATTTTAATTAATGAAAACTACGGTATATGGTCTGTTTATGCTATTTATTTTGTATATTCAAGATATTTTTTATACACAAGATTTATATACAAATATTATATCTAAAATTAATTTTTTGGATTCTAAGCTATTTAAGTTTTTAATTTGATTTCTAGAATAAAATAATATTTTAATAATTACTTTCGTAGTCTGTAATTACATACGAATCAAACTATATAAATTAATTTTAATGATTAAATATTATAATTAACTTATACGAAACTCCTTGTACTTATTAACTAGTTAGATTTAAATGACGTAGTTCTAATTATAAAATGATTATAAAGTGTAGAAATTGAAAATGGAAAACTATTTTTCAGCTTGCCTTTTAACGAGGTTTATTTCCAAGAATATTTAATTTACCGATACTAAACCTTACATAATAAATACAGGTACACATAAAACTCTTACTGCCTTAAATAACTCAAAGATTTACAAATTCTACGTGCGCAAATTCTTATTTCGGATAGGGGTCATAAAATACATATAAATTGCAATTTTGGCTTAGGTTAGATTATAACTAAAATCAAAACAATCGGGGTGATTAAAATAAATATTTTATAGTTATAATATTATTATTGTCATGTATTAATTTGTAAAATGCCATTTCAATATAAAACAAATATCCAGTTTGATTAACTTGGATAATAAAATCGTTTGTCTAGCCATTACATTTTTAATCTCTGTTATGTCATGAAACCTTAGTAATATTACTAGCATTATAAATAAATATTATTCAGTTACTTCTAACGAATGATGACATACCTATAAACAACAATAGTTGCATATTAATTATTATTTGCTTTATATCTTTATTAATTTAATTAATGTAAAATATAAACTTATGTAATATACCCCATTTTTTTTCTTCAATTAATTAAATCACCTTATTAATTTTATTAACTTGTTAATATTCCGAAAAATAGTTAAGGATTCAATACATTATCAAAAAAAACTTTTGGTATAAGCTACGATTTACCTTCATAGAACTTTTTGAACTGCCTTAGTACAATATAATATTTTTCAATTTACTGTAAATTTAATAAAAATAGACTTAACAGACCTTTATTCGTCAATCTTCTAAATTGATTTATTTAATCCCCTTCTCCCAACTACAATATTTCTGATTCTGTCGACTATTTTTAACTATTAAAATTCGTCCATAATATAATAATTTAATGAAATTTGTTTCTATTCAAAATATATTCCATGTAATAATTTAAAATAAAACATAAAATTCCATATAATATTATAAAATTGTAAATATTATTTAAAATATTTTGTAGATAACTTGTTTCACTAAAATTTACATATTATAGTGTGTTAGTACACACATATTTTTTTTAGTGATGTTTTACAAGAAATATACTCCAAAAATACAATAATATAAGTGTCTAACTATACAATAGTTATAGTATACAATTCTATAACACTGTTGTTATAATGTGTCATTTAAACGAAAAATTACTAATTACAATTTTAGAAATCATACATTTAAATTGTATTTAGAATAAAATTAAAATAACTTTAAAATATAATAAATCACTTTTAACGTAAAATAATCATAACCATAAGTAAGAGTATACATTTTTTAAATATGAACTTCATAAAATCAATAAAAACTATATATGTTATATAAATTTAATTTAAATTATTTTTTTTTATTTTTACTTAAAAATTGTACCTGAATTCTCTTTGAGTTTTCTTCTTATGTAATCAGAATTCTGATACATAACTTTGATCACAGTATTATTTTTTGAGTTATGGAATTATAAAAACTTATATACATTTATATAAAATACAAAACCAAGCCATTGTAAAGATAAAATCAAAGTCAGAAAAACCAACTCTAACATTTTAATTTAAAATTATTAATTTAAATATCAGAAGTCCTATCAATAATAATTTTCCTTTAAAAATATAAATCTAACGTTAAAAATAATATCATAAATATTATTTCAAATATTTCAAATAAATTAAAAAAAAAAAATTACATTAAATTATTTTGATTTTTAATCACATAATAATAAATTTACCGACATATTCTGTTGTATTTATTTTCCTTCATATTTCAATGTAATTTAAAATTGAATATTACTTGGAAATAAAAAATTCTAAAAAAGTTATTAATATAGTTGATTTTCGCTCAGACCAATGAACTAAAATAGTGTATATATTAAAAAATACATTTTACTATTTAATTCTTTTAATTCAATAATCATGTATATATTAATATGTCATAAAATTAAATGTACAATTTAAATTATTACTAAAGAAATATACGGAATTTCGAATTTAATCTCAATAACAATTTTTTTTTTTCTTATTTTGATAGGTGACTATAGTTATAAGAAAAATAAATGACAAATATTTTACTTAAACAAAAAAAAATATATATATATAATAGTTTGAGGTAATATTTTGTAAAATACACAATTACGTACCATTATTAAAATCTTAATAATGTCATCAAAGTAACGTTTATGTTTATTTGTGCTAATTATTCAGTGTATAACATCTAATAATTTTAATGTTGTAGATAAACGTATTTAATAATTAAAAATAACATTACATTTTGCTGAAAAAGAATTCATATCTTATGACAATAAAATGGTTAATTTTAAGGTTATTTTTAATGTATATTGACGTTTAAAATACTATACTTTCTTTTCTCGAAATCCCGAATAAAACACTTAAAAATATATAATGCTTTGTACTATTAAAATATCTCAAACAATACAATATTAATTTATTAAAATTTCATGATGAAAAAAAAAAATTAGTATGAAGTTCACCTGGCGTGACTTACTTAACATATCTACCTATAGTCTAAAAAAAAAAAAAAACATTTTAGTTTACAAGGCATTTTAAGTATTATTTTACGGCTTACAGGAATAAGATATACCTAGTTAATCGTAGAAAATTTAATTTTAAAAATCAAAGAAACATAATTTTTATGAAACTAAGTAATTAAAGCTTAATTATAGTGTTAAATTATATTGTAATTAAGATAATTTTTATTGATTTCATTAAGATTCTAGTTAATAGTATATTTAAAATTCTAAGCGAAGTAATAAGTATATTAAATTTACAGTGATGTAAATATTTGCAATAATAAAAAATTCTCATCACATAAAATCTGATTAGAAATTTTTATTATTTTAAAATATTCATAATTTATGCATACACCAATAGTGTGTGTGTGTGTGTGCGCGCGCGCACGAGAAAATATATACAAAATAAATAGTCAAAAATATAAAAAATTACTCGATCTTCAAACAGTTTTTCAAAATAATATGAAAAAACAAAGAAAAATAAAAACGTATACTTTTACACGAACTCAGTTTTTGATAAAAAGCGATTTTGTTTATTTGATTACCTAAATCAAAAACGAATAACTGTTGATCCTTGAGATCTTTATCAAATTTTAATGTCAACATTATTTTCAAAATATTTTGGTTTCTTCTTTTTGAGTTATTAATAAACTTTATAAATAGTTCTGAATGTAACTGAATATTCTGAGTATTAAAATAAACAAACATAATTATTTTTATAGACATTTAAATTTCAAATTTGAAAAAAACTACGTATTTAAACAGTATGAATTATTTTATTATAATTCAAAAATATTTTTTATGAGAAAGTTCTACATATTATATTATTATAATTTATAAGCACAATTACGTTTTCGGCAATAATTGATTAAACCAGCTGTATTACTAAAGTAATATCCATTCGCCCATCTTTTTTTTTTTTGCTTTTATAGTTTACTAAATAAATATTTAAATATTTAATTATTGTGAGTGACTGATCAATTATTAATTACACATGATTTTTTTTTTTTATTATTATTTAAAAAACCAATATTAGATATGATAAATATATGTAACAATAACATATTAAAGTATGAACAAATTTAATACTTGAAAATTTTCAGTAATAGATAATTTAAAATACAAATAAAAGAATGCAAAAAGTTTTTAATATTTGAAAGTATTATAAACGTGAATTTTTATTAAAATTTACTAATATTTTTACTAGTTTTTCATTAATTTTATTATAAATAAAACTTTTATTAATCATTTCAATATCTGCTACTTAACATTTTATCAAATAATAATAGTTATATAAACATAATATATAATTTATTTATTTTTTTTATTTCTTATAATATATATATATAATTTATACTGTTTAGCAAAGGAACTATATAATATGAAGAAAGACAAAATATATGATTCGTGTGAAAAAATATATAATATAAATATATTATTATGCAGTAAATATCACTTTTACAGTAGCTGCTTACAAGTTATACTTAGAAAACATATTAAGTTTTTTATTTTTTTTTAAATATTGTTCTATTTGAATGTTAACAATCTATATTTATATATAATAATTTCACATTAACAATAATCTGAATAATCATTAGTGGTTAGTAGAGCTCTACACAGTTCGTGTTTTTATAGACCAGACCGAACTGTTACGTTTTAACAAAAACCAGGACCAGACAAACAAATAAAAACGAAGCCCGGTGTCCACCACCATCCCGCCTCCCACGGTTGCACCACCAACTATTATTCACTAACTTTCTTAATACGTAACAATTTAGAATAATTTAAATGCATTTGAAATAATTATTAAGATGTATGACATTTATTAGATGACTAAATAACTTGTACTGGATGTGTACTGTGTAGTCTGTTGTGTATATCATCATCATATTGTAGTGATAGCTGATAATAGTACTTATCAAAACATTTGCCATTGTTTTACATTCCAATGATTTTATTTAATTGATTGTGGATGTTTAATTTAAAATAATTACTTACCAAAAGGTGATTATCAATGATTTACAAGATAGTTTTTTCTGACGACTAACATTCACGACAATTTGACGTATAATGTTCAAAATATTTATAAAAGTAATATTTTTATAACTTATTATAGTTTATAAATTTAGAAATAAATAACAATAATGAAAATATAATGCGAGTAATTGCATTACTTCACGTTATTTTTATAGTTCAATAATAATGAGTGAATATTATGTCAACAACTAAACAATATAAATATGTGATGAACTATTTTGGCGTACCAAAACATTTTAATCTAAATTAAAATAACGTAACTAATATTATTATTATGTTATTTATTTTCCATGTAATATAAATAATATATATAATATATGTATAATTAATATCACTAGACCGGACCATATAGACCGAATTTAAATTGAAGACGGACTGGACCGAACCACATTAAATTTAAATCACAAATATCGAAAAAGACCGGACTGTGCAGAGCTCTAGTGGTTAAGTATAAAATGAACATACAAAATTAGTGTACCTGAATTGCCTATCCAGAACGCCATCTGATCATAATTTATACTACTGAAATTTAAAATGCTTGTAAAAATAATAATCTGAAATTTAAAATGCTTGTAAAAATAATAATATAACAATATAATAATAATGAGACTATTTTATTAAACAAAATATAAAATGAGTCTTTAAAAAATATTGTAATAATAGTGATCTTTTATTATTATTATTTATCTCATACGAGCTAACTAGTCCGTAAATACCTACTATATAAATAATAATTAGTTAAAACGATGACATATATGAAAAAAATATTAATTTAATCTTATATTATCTAGATTAAAATATATAACCGTTTGGGATTTTCATTGATATCTAAGAGAATTTACTAGCTTAGATCAAATACCTATTGTTTTTTTTTTTTTTGCTTTAGAATATAATATAAACATGATTTATATAAAATTTGGTTAAAAATTATTTAAATTATCAAAAAAATAAAACTTATTAGTTATTATAGTATCATTATATCTTTAAACTATATCTATAAAATTTAATTGACAGTAATTGGAATCAAAATCTATTTAAATTATTAGTGAAGCAAGTAATATATATTGGGTTTAAAATTAAGTAAGTTTTTTTGTCTAAAAAATTGGAAACCTCATTTAAACAATAAATACGTATTACTAGTTAACTACTTAATCAAATTTAATAAATTAATATGTTTAATATTATAACATATTAATTTTTTTTTGACTATATGTCTGAAGAAATATATTGCAAAAGTCTGTAAAAAAAAAAAAAGAAATACACAGAAATGCAATATCAGTGTTTAAATATAATTTACGATAAAAATAGTAGCAAATATAATATCTTCAGAACTCTATTATATTAAGCGTTTTAAAAATATTACATACCTATTCTATCGTTACCTGAAGAGGTAATTCGTACTTTACGTTGTAATCATATAAGAAGATTAAATAAGACTTATGAAGACTCAACCTTCTTAAATAATTCCCAAACTCAGAAAAATGTTTCATGTTATGTTTTACTAGTAATATTATCTTAAAGTATATTTGATTTATTATTATTTTACAATTACTTATAAATTGAATTCTATTTTGGTATACTTTTAGAGTTATTGGTTTTTCATGGTTTTTATGTTACAGAAATATATTATAATTATATTTAAAAATTATTAACTGTCATTCTTCTTGTTTTATGTAATATTATTCATTGCAAAATAGGTGACATTTATGATAAAAAGAACAATTATACTTCAAATACTGATCAAGAGAGAGATATATGTACTTTTGAGTATTTTTCAAAATGTCTATAGGTAGCGTAATATATACTCATAATACATTACTATCTGATATCGTATGATAACTATGAATCATGTGACGTAAAATTCTATAGGATGAGAGATAAATTGGATTGAATTTGCGTTAAATAAACCCGCATTAAATTTACATAATGAATATTGAGCTCTAGTGGAATATTGTTACGCAGAACGCTTCTGCTTTTACTTATACCATCACGACCACAAAGAAAACTCACACAAGACAATACACATTGGTTTAAGCCACAAAAGGTATTTGTATCTTATTTAGTTATTTTTTTGTTTCATAAAAATAAATATCTATCACATTAAATCAAGTTAATGTTTTTTTTTTTATTGTTATTATTATTATTTTTTAACGTTATTAATTTTTATGTACACTAGTCTACATCATTAGTTAATTTAATTAAAGTCAACGTGTTAATTTTTTTGCGTTATAAAATATATCATAAAATTTGCTAAACGCAATAATATTTTTCAAACGTGTCGATAATTTATTTAAGCTTTTAGTGTTTTTACCTATTTATACCATGAACCTATTCACACTCTTTTAGAAAAAGGTGGTATTGGCTCAAAAATTAATAACAATAATATAGTATCATATAAACTTATAAGTTATAGCCTTATAGGTACCTAATAATTTAACATTATTAATATATTAAATATTATTTTCGGCCAAACTGAAATCAACTTACCATAAAACTGTTAATAAAATATATTATTTTAATAGCAATTTAAAAAAATATATTATTTCATAAAATATACTTAGTAATATAGGCTGACAGACTAACAGAATCGTTTTTCATTTACAATTATATATCATTGAGTTTAAATTTAACACATTCATTCTGATTTCAGACACTTACTGTGCCGCAGAACGATAAACTTGTCCAACTTTTTTTTTTTTTTTATTTAACCACATCTTTATGTTCTTAATATATTATATACATATATTAATACTATGGTTTGAACTCATTTGCTACGAGCTATTAAATAAATGTTATCGTCCATTTAAACTTTTAAACCGTTCACATATTTTCATTTTTAATACTTGACAAAGTAAAAATTATTCGTAAACTCGTCCGGTATTACATAATACGATCATCTCATGCCTGATTCTGAGACCGAGCATCAGGCTTACAACTATGGAGACTTGAAGATAATACGGTCGTTAGCGTTGGAAATAATTGGTTTCTTGTCATATTATAATATTATATGTATAGGTGCAAACGTCATACCGTGAGAACGTTTATTTTCGATGGCAGTCGGTAAGGGAATACTCGATTTTTGATGCACAGAAATGAAAAAAATAATACATTCACGATGGTGACGAGTCAAACCAATACTTTGTACAAATTGGCTTTGTTTCCTATCGGACGCGAGTTTTTCTATCCCAGCGGGAAACGACGAGTAGACAAAATGGCGGCTTAGATAGTATATACATATTATTGCGGTACGACAATGACAAATATGAATTGAGCAATTAGGGCGCGTTTAAAAACTCCTGGATCAAAACGAAACTCGGCGGGATAACGCTAATCTCAAGAGTCCAACTATGCGACTGAGTACTTTACAGTGGCGCCGCATCCTAAATAATTATAGACGTCTAAATTGGTCAAAGCGTGTTAAAAACACACTGGCGTGGGATCATTAGAAAGTTTGAAAACTGAATTTATTATGCGATGTCGGTTAATTAGTCTCCGGCAACAGTTTAAAACAAAACAAACGATAAAAACGCAGAAAAGTTGTGCACTCCGCGAGTAATTTAGTAGTGACATTTTTGTGGACAAGGACGGAATATTTTCATATCGGTGTACACATTTCTGTTGTTCCTGCAGTTTGTAGCAGGAAACAGTACAATTTGAACATTGTTATAGCTTTTAAGAAACAGTAGTTCAGCATGTAAATAAATCAAAGGGAAAAAATTGTATGTGAAATACTTCACTGCATTGTTCGTAATGATATATAATTCAAACTTACTAAAAGGACCATAATTATATATGCTAACCTGATTACAAATAATACTAAAAAAAATTTTGGAACTTTACCAACGTTAAACAAAAAGTAGGTAATATCAATTTTTAACTACAACGTCATTCTACAATCTATAAAATGGAGTTTTAGTATATATATTACCAAAGTATACACGTAAAATTAAAAATATAAGACATTATAATGGTTTTAAAACAAACGTATTAAACATATTAAGTAAATCAACATTAATTTCTAATATATATAGTTTGTTCTTTAACAATATCTAAATACATATTATATAAAAAAAAAATGTTTACGGTTATTATTGACTATTATATTGAACAATATATATATTGTTAACAATACATATATTATGACATAAAATAATACAATATTATAAAAAACTTATTAATTTTACGTTGAATATAATCTTCTGATAAATTTAAATAAAAAGATTTTCTTCTAAAAAAATATAAACGTATGTGAGTAATATATTTTTTGAAATTATTCAATACATACAATAAGCAAAATTTTTCTAACTTAAGCCCAATGTATTGGTTAATTATTTGTTATTGTTGATGTGTCTACCTACTATATTATAATGACAAATCTCTTCTTAGATTGTCTTTCCACATATTTTTCGTTTTTAAAATCATAGTATTATTAAAAACGTAAGTATTTTTAAAATTACTTAAATTTGTAATTTTTATTTTAACAAATTCAACATAAAAATATAAGTATAATATAATTCATTATATATTTGAAAATAGTTTTTATTCTACGAAAATACGTATAAATTACCATTATATTATGTCGATTTTCAATCACGCTCACTATGATTTTGTATTGTGCATTTTTATACATGTAACGTACAACGTTAGTCCAGCCGTTTAGGCGCCTTGAAAAATACTAGACGCTTTTAGCCGACGTATACTGTTGTCTCTTTGGTTCGTTTTTTTATCATGTGGTTAAACGAATGGTTTTTGGCACAGACATAATAGTGCATGGTTCATAAATTGTACCTGATAGACAGACGAAGGTTTCAAAACACGAGTTTTTTGGCTTTTAACAACGGAACAATGCTGGAACAGAATTCTTTTCAAAATTTCATCTCTAATAAATAAATCATATTTAAAAAAAAATAATAAAGCACGATAAATAAAATAAAACAAATATTTTCCAAGTAAATTATTACTTACATTATGTGTGGATTACAATAGATACTACACTGCAATACGTAATGCAGGTTTAGAGGTTTACGTTTTATTTCACGCACAAGTTAAAGTTTAATTTAATTATTTAAATTATTGACTATCTGCACAATAATACACAAATAACACGCGCATAAAACAATGTAAGAAATATAATTTTTCCACTATTATTTAGGCTATTATTATGTCCAACATATATTATAACACTCTTGATTACATAGATGAAAATTGATTAATACCGATTCGGGTATATAAATGTTGAATGTTCCGAGCCCTGGTTGAATTACACGACTATAGCACCGCGTTTATAACAATAATTATTATTCAATTTTCCGGAACAAACTTTGTCCCACTATTGTTTTCTTAACACGAACAGCGGGTACCCAATAATAATAGTTATTGCCATAGTGTCATCAATATACGTTGCAACCATCGAATAGCTATTATTATGCCCATCAATGAGGCTCACCCAAGGTATTATACTCGGCCCGTACTTGTGTGTCTACGCGCCAGCAGATTTTATAACTTGCTAGTATACGATGCATCTGAATACGTTTGCGTTTTACGACTAAACAATTCAACGATACGACTACTGTACCGTGTGCCTCTGTCGGACAACAATACAATGACGTCGGCGATCGTTTTCGTCAAAATGGGCATAGTAGTGTGTACAAACGATACGAAATGTGATAAACTATGCGGCAGCAGAATAACTAATATATACACGGTGATTTGTAGTAATAATAACAAATATTAAAGCTCCAAATGTAATAATGCTCTTAAATAGAACTAAACGTGACTGATCGATTAAGATTATGCTTTTACCAACGAAAAACTATGTACTGGAAAAATAAAAATATGCACTTACAAACGCAAAAAGATGTACTAAAAGACGCAAAAAAATGCGCTTGTTTTTCTTTTAGTTTGGATTTGCATGTTTTTGCATTCGAAATTATAGTAATTTTGTTTTCAATATAAATACGTTTTAAATTATATATAGAATACTAATGGTTTTTCAATCTTTACGTCTGTTATAGAAAATACGACAGTTGATGATTACGTATTAATATAGGTATTATGGTAAAATAAATACAAGCTTAAAAGAATAGATCATGCGTTCATAACACGGCTACAAGATTAAAATCTTTATTTTTTATTAACAAAAAGTATTACTAATATGGGCAAATCGCTCTGAGTTAAAAAAAATATCTAAATTTATCGATTGGATAGATACGATATTTAAATATTTTACATTTAAATTATAAAACAAAAATTTTATTTAGTAATTAAGTAAAGTAAACTTTTTGTTTATTTATTTATTTTTAACTAGTTTTGGAAAAGTCTTGCTATTGCTTAAACATAATTTTATTATTTTTTGCATTTAACTTTATTTATCCCTATGACTTGGAAGTCAAACAAGTCAATACTTGTCTATATTCTTAGACTACAATTTCCATTAAGCATTCAGACTTTATTCATATCTATAATCATATAAAACAAGCAATATATTAAAAGGTAGACAAATGGGTATCACTGCTGTAAATTAGATGTCGAGTGAAACATGTTATTAAGTAAATCACTGTAATAGATTTAGTTGAATTTTTATTCAATTATAACCCATTATATTTAATGAAAAACAATTCTGAGCAAAGACTGTCTAAATTTTGATAACTCTGGTTACAAAACAATTATTTTTATTGATTATTAAATTTTCGTAAAAATTCCTATTTTTCCTTAATTTTTTTTATGCTTATCGTAATTTTAAAAAAAGTACTAGAAATTTTTAATAGAAAAATCTAAATCCAATTTTTTTATCCAAAACCATCCTCACGGTTAAAATTAAAGCATTTTACCAACTACTTATCGTGAAAAAAAATACAAAGCACACATCATTGTAAAATCAATACATTCATCGCTTTTCTTAGAATTTAAACTTAAAAATACATTATACTATAATGATTTTTAACCATTAAATTTTGAAAAAAAATATTAACAATTCAGATTTCAAATGAATAAGTTTCAAAGTTATTTCGCTTTTCATTATGAAATAAAAAAATGTATAAATGAACCATTAATCAAAAAAAAATAATATATTCATGTATATCATTGAAAAATGATATAAATATTATAACATATTACCAAATTAACTTAATCAAACGAAATTTTTTCTTTATTAACTTATAATAATGTAAATAGATAAAAAAAAAAAATCGTTTTAACTCCAGCGTTGATAAAAAAAAGAACGATACAACTATCATAACGTTATGGTAATATAATATATTATATACCTACATAATTTTACCTGCAAAAAAGTTGGTTAATTAAATTAATACAATTCTGGTATTGATGATTTCGTAGGTAAACGACATGAAATATTCAAAAATTATTATTCATTAATTACAATAACCAGAAATATATAAATATAAACTGAACTATAATGTAATGATATTTGAATATATGAAAATTTGAATGATGTTTTTTTTTTTTTTTATTTAAGCTATCTGTTAAAAAAAAATCTGTATTGATTAATGGAAAATATTTTAAATAACGCTTAAATATTATAAAAAAATATGTACTGTTAATACTATTAAATACCTAATTATTGCTATAATATACGTACTAGTCTATAGTTATAGATTATAAACTCTTTTTTTCATAAAGTCATAGGAAAAGTTGCTGTAACATACAATTTGAATAACCTTATATCCTTATATGTATTATTTATACATCTTTGATTAACTTCACTAATGCAGTTTGCACACCTTATTTTATCTTATACTTCCACTACCGTAATTTTAATTTAACTATTTTATTTTTTTCGCCCCAATCTATTTTACTTAGGAATTCTCCTAATCCTTTTTTTACCAAAATTAAAAAAATTAATTTACAGTGGGTATTATTGAATGACTAAAAAAAATATATATTTGTAATCATTTAATTGATTTCAAATCATCATTATTTTTCAATTGAGGATTTTTTTTAACTTTTTTAGCACCCAAAATGTTAAACTGTATTTAATTATTTATAAAATGTTAATTCACATTTAATCGACAACGATGCAATTTAAATTAAAAATATTATAATTTGCTTTTATCGATTTATTTTTAAATATTGTCTATCAACATAAAATATAATTATACTTATCATTAAATAAAACACTATAACTCAATAAAATGGTTTGGGAATAATGAACTTTCATATGAAGATCACCACATAAATTTTGTAAACATTACCAAATAAAATACACTCTACAGTTATGAGTTATCAAAAATAAACCTATTGGTATGTTACATGTTTAAAGGTCAATGCACCTTTTTATTACAAGCTTTAATGTGTAAAACATAATATTCAGTATGTAGAAAATGGCAAGTATTTTATTGGATCTAAAATAAAATCGTCGACTCTTCAGAGACGTTGCGATATTTGAGAACAGTAAAATTCAAAAAATGTATTTCAATGAACATATTTTATTGATGAGTTTTTTTTATGTTTTTACCACATTTCTTAAACTTTGGCGTTATAACTAAAATAGTCGTGAAAAAAAAAACAATATTCACCCACATCATTTTATAATAATATGTTAATTTACTGTTTCATTTGACCAGTATTTGCACGATCAAGCTCATCAGAGGAACCTTAATTTACTATTCGTTAGAATAAAATATATGTTAAATATGATTCATGTTTCTCCATGATTTACAATAATTACTCAGTGTTGTTTTCAAACGATTGTACACTCAACTTCTCAACAGTTATACACAACCAAATGGATTAAATATTTGCCTGACTAAACGATTATTGCCTTAAATTTTTGCTTAGCCATTTTACCTGTAACAAACTTTTATAATTCCTTTTTCCTTGAGTCAAAGTTTCTTATATAAATAATAAAGCTATTAAAAAAAAAAAAAAAATAAAACTTTTTGAAACAAGCTTACACCGATTACGGACTACAATGTACAAGATATAGGTATTCTATAAACAAAGTTTTTCAATCACAATAATGCTGTATACAAACATACGATTTTGAAGAATATTTTTAAAAACCCACGTACAAAAACTTACCAACCGGGTTGAAACTGACAATAGAAATATTCTATTTTATTAAAATTATAATTAATTTTGAAGAAAATATTATATAAATTTAATATAATATATTATCTGACAATATAATAATAGGTAATATAATGATTTTACAGTGGCTCTATTTAATAATAATCAACTTATTTATTTATCTTTTCATTAACCTAATATTCGATTTCCTACTTAGGAAAAGTACAGTACAGTGTGTTATTTCATTCCAATTTAGACCTATATAAATTTCTAAAGTATATAATTTATTAGACTTGAGTTTTATATTAATAACTGGAACAAATTAATTACGCAACGTAGAATTTTTATATTTCAAACATATATTTTTTGGGGAGAAGATGAGAGAATTAAACAATTTTTTTTAAATTTTCAGCATATTATTTATTGTAGGAACTGTTATAGAGTATTCCACACACGGCACACACGTATTTCAATATCAAAAAAGTACTTTTCATTCGTAATACACTTCAAATATTACGATGCAAACTTTCAATAAGCATGGATATTCAAGTATATATTTAAAAGTAATAGTATACTATTGGAAAAGTGACTTCAAAGAAACTGGGGAAAAAACTTTAATATATTTTTATTTTTATTTTTTTAAATTTTGAATACCTATAAATGTCATGGAAAATAATTAAGGAAATCCAAGTTTTAAAGAGATTTATCAAATTATAAAAATTCAAATTCAAACGGGTTATTTGATTATCTGGTACAAGATTGGTTTTCCTGTAAAAGCGTTACGCTGTGTTTCAAGCACAAAATTAGTATCCTTTTGCAAAAAATAAAACAAATTACCAAAGCAATTAAATAAATAATAAAAAAAAAATGATTTTTGTTTTCCATTCAGTACAACCCAAATTTCTACCTACCGTATTATTATATGTGTTTAATACAATTATTAGATGTACGTAAAACTGCATGCAATACGTATAATATACGCCTATCGCACAATGCCATTATATATTTTCGTGTATCAACCTACCAAGAAAGTGACAGAACGTATATTTTAACGACCATCGGCCGTCTCGCGTACCTGCATTATTACCATCAGATATGACGTTTTTCCAATAATAGTAATAATAATAATAAACGACATAATGTGACGGCTACTGAAATGTTACACGTACACGACGTCGGGTACACAATCGCATTATTGTGTACAAATCGTTTACGATATAATGGCAAATATTTTACACCTACCTGTATAATAATAATGACTTTATTATCGCGTATGTGTGTAGACGAAATGACACTAATTGCGAAGTGTTGTAGGGATATATAGGTAGACATAGGTTGTACTATATATCGTGGCCACATAATTATTACACAGGTATCAACATAATAATAATGTCGCGATATTTTGTGTTGTAAGTACCTACCGTGACACACCCGGTTAAGTTGGGTTATCGTTATTTATAAAGAAAAATAATTCGATCGGAATGAAGAAAAAACCACTTGATATTTATATAATATATAAAGTCACAGGTACCATAATAATAATAATATTGATAATAATAACAATAACATTTGTAGACGATATTATAATAATACCCATAATATATATATTTTTCGGATCAAAACGTTCCAATTCCGTAGATAATACCGTCTAATATTATTAAAATAATAATACATACCATGCATGCATGTATTGCGTATGGTCGTCGATTATAATATTCTGCTATTATGTATTAGGCGGGTCTAATACGTAGATACATAGAAAAAGGACCGTTTAACATAGTATTGCGCACGTGATTATTATTTTCTATTATGTCAGCGTTTATGAAAGATCATTGATCCGCGTTCCGTATTCGTCAGCAACTATAATATAATATTATTACACCATAGGCGGAAAACATTTCTATACGTATATAATACAATAGAACATTCGTAACCAGAGTTCGTCATTTTCGTCTAACTCGTACAACGATAAAGTTGCATTCTGTAAACATTATCAGAAATTAGGTGTACAATTTTCGTATCGTAGGTACATAATAATATTAACAACATACAAGAGTATAACATATTATGCCTGATGACACTCAACATTCAATTCAAATAATTTTGTCTGATTGTATAAAATTACCAATGCATCATAGAAATTTATCTAACCAAAGAACTGGGCATGTTTCTGATGCATATTATTACTAGGACTATAAAAGATTTATATTATTATAACTTTAGTGTGAAATATTCTTGAAAACTTTACACTAACTTAAATATAAAAAAATTTGAATGAAAAATAATATAAATAGGTATCAAAAATTATTCACATCAATCAGTATTCCTAAATGCATGGATAAAATTGGATGAATTTATGGATAATCCATACTGCTCATATAAATATTACAGAATATATCTCTATCAATATCTTTTTTATACTATACACAAGTTTTTAAATTGGATTGCACATGGATACTAGTTCAGTAACGGCTAAATTATCCTCAATGTATCATTACATTTCACTCTTTCATAGCAACGCATCATTGCTTCTCCGTCGTCATAAATATTAACTTGACCAAATTTTATTTTTTCAACTTATAATTCGTAAGGATAAAATACTATCACCCAAGCTCTTAACAACTTTCTAAACATTAAAATCAAATAGTGAAAATAAATTATTTTGAATACTTATATTTCGCTCTAATTTGCTTATAATTTCAACAACAGCCTATAATAAATCTTTTAATCCTTGTGAATATGTATCATGTTCAAGGAGCTGAACTTTTTCGTAGCAACAACAAGTGTTTTTAAATCACCAATTTTCAAAAACGAAGTATTACAAAATTAATATTTTTTTGTTATATTACTAATATATAATTTCTCAGGATCATCTGTCTGTTCTTTCTCCAAGTTTTAGTTTTATTTTATTTCTTGTAGTTATAACTATCCTATTTTCTTTTATTCTTTATTCTAATTTATTTTTATGTTTTTCTTTATTTGTTTATATACTGTACACATATATGATACAAACATATAGTAAACTAAAATAATAATAAATATAAGGTTACAATATACTATATACATAGATTTATTTATTAAAATATATAAATCTATAAAACATAATATAATTATAATAAATATTATAACAATACATTTCACAAATCTCGATTATTACCTACTTAATATACTCTTGATTACCTACGGTTTTTGACCGATGATCACATTAACAGTATGCATAACAGCTCCTTAACCCTTCCATTATAATATTATCATCATGTACCTTTATAATACTTCTACCTGGAGCGTTATTAAATTTAGTTTATTATAAATACAGTCATAATGTTATTCCCTCGTGTCCCTCGACAGTGCTTGCGCATTACTACGGTAAAACAATATCGCAACATTTGGGTGGCCTAAATAGTATCTAATGATGTTTTGTCTTATTGGCATATTATGTAATTTAATATATATTAAGTATATCCAAATAATATAATTTAGTGTAAACATTTTATGTGATAATAACCCAAATAATCTTTTACAGAAAATATTATTGTGGATTATGTACCACGAACATGATGGAAAACAAAAAAATCAAACACACATACAATATTGACTTACATAATAAACATATATATGTTATGGATATCTAACTGAAATTATTTTTGAAATTTTTTTATCCTAATAATATTTGCAATTATAATCTAAAACATGTTTAACAATTTATTCTGATATAGTACAATATTTGTTTTATTATTCAGTTATATTGTAGTATGTAATCATCAAATCTAAAACGCTAATCTCTTTTCATAATTTTAATATTTTTACATTTTCTTGTCTGTTTTGAAAGATCATATTTAATAACAAACAAATTCAACTACAAATATTTTTAATTTTATTGCATCTTTATGCTCGTTCTCTTATAATACATTTCATATTTTTGAGGTCGTTAATTGTTTTATTATGTACAATAATTATATAAGTAGATATAGTATAATAATATAATGTTAATCATAATTAGCTTACTTTCCTAAAGATTTATTTTCAGTTTAATATCTACGAAATTCACACTAAATAAATATTATAGAATTTAGTTATATATTAACCTTCTGATGATAAAAATTTTAATTTTAACTGAATTTTAAAAATAAAATGTCACTCGTAATAGGTATTTTTCCTATGGGAAATTTAACTTCATATCTATGCTTGGGCTGCTTGAATCAGTAATTATTATGAACCTCTGTATACCTAATGTTTTCAAAGAAACAACGTTTCTACTTTTTAAGTCTCGGAAACTTGAAAATTAATAATGCAAATTTATACAATATGTTTATACCTTTTTGCAACACAGTTTAGTAGAAAAACAAAATTGGATAAGAGAATCCTTTATGTTAGAGTAAAATTATCGCAAGAAAACAACCAACCGTTATTAATGACATCAAGAACGCTTGATGAAGATTATAAATTAAAATTCACTGAAAATATTTTCTTCGCTGAGTATAATAATTAAAAAATTCAATGAAAACATCGATTCTAATATTTATATACAATGATTTATCAAACATGGTCATTCTCGTCTTTTTTTTATTCAATGATGAATGTATTCAAAATTTGATTTTTAAAATTGTTTAATATACTTATCTACTTTACTATCTATTCAAATTTTCGAGTTTTTATAGTACTTAAGAAGTTCTTTGTTACAAACTTCTATTTTTCAAATGAGATCCCCTTACTCTTTTTTACCGTAAATTATTAAGTCGACTTTTTTTTAAATGTAGATATACATCAATTAAAACTAAAATGAGAGGTTTTTCAACTATTAAAATGTTTATATCAATGATAATATTCCTTGAAAATGATGTTAAAAAATTGAAAATTTATATGATATCAGATCTATATTTAATAAACTTGGGTCATTTTTATAATAAAATTAATTTTAAAAGATTAGTATAAATTGCTAAAACTTTCAAATTACCATAATCTTCTTTTCTTCAAACCCATTATCATGGATCTAATATCTTTAGTACGAAAAGTTAAATGGCTTAAAAACTACTCATTTGTGTTTTGAATTAGTTATATCAACATTAAAAAATGTTCACTTAATAGTTTATGAAAAATAAATAAATAAAAGAGGTTGTAATTTGAAAAGCAGAAATGTTTATCTCCACAAGACTCTCCTTCAACAGTACAAAACAAACCTCATGTGTATGAGTATTAATATAAACGGTATATTTTACTTTTAATTAAAAAATATTCTGTGAACATAAAAACGTAATGTTTGGCAACATTAAAAACAATAATAATCATATCAAGATTTATTAATGTTAGTACATTCGTTTACAGATGTCACTAAGATCTACAAATAATTAATAATATACTAGCGTGTACATATTTTGTACGAAATACTATAATTTATCTACCAGCCTAAGCAAATCGAATTTATATTATGTTTATTAAGATTAAAATATACTATATTTGGGTTACTTATATTATCCTGGATAAGTGCATGATATAATAGGTACATCATGGGCCACCAGTTTTAAAATATTGTAGTGGTGAAATGAAAAAAAAAAAAACTGTGTCGGGTCATTCCGCCGGACGACCCTATTGTTGTATACTTGACTATATCACGTGTTATTATTATTATATCGTCGGCCGTCCTGTGCAATTTATATACATGCATATATGATTATAGCGAACCGTCACTCTTTACTCGATGTGTGCGCATTTTATTCCAGAGGATTTGTATTTTTTTCTCCGTCAAACATAATGCCACTTATATATTTTCGCGCACAGTACTTTATGTCTCTATATTATACAATAGCTCCACAACGACCGTTGTACCAAACTGTTCCTTACCGCACGACTGCGACGTGTCCACCCATCCATTCATCCATCCATCCATCCATCTCACTTGTACGTGTATGGTTTTTTGATACGGCTCAGGTATAATGTGTTCACGTCATGATCTATTATGATATGCAAAAGAGTCGAGCGCGGACTGATCATACCGATTAAAACAATATTTTTCCGTATTAAACGAATATCAGCGGTTTAAAACTATCGACTGACACTTGGAGCTGTAGGCGACAGTCTCTGGTCTCTTAAATTTTTCATATTGTGACTGTGTGACGTAAACTACTGTGTATACTGTATATAGATACATACAGATATGTTAAGGAATAACAATATTCCTACCAGAAAGGCCAGAAAATCACTCTTCGATATTTGATATTTGATATGATTACTTAACATGCTTCAGCTATGAAGTGCACGCATTATTCACATACGCTCACTAGTTTGAACCTCTTCGACCCATATTTGGATCTATCAATCAACTGGTTATAAAGTTCTAAACCAGTATTCTTTGAGGTCTTTAGATACCTAAGTACACTCTGTGATGTGAAACTAATTTTTTTTTTTTTTTTTAACTATTTAATAGCTCGTGTTATATCGTTAATTCATTTTTGTAATTAATTGCGAAGAGTTTTTGATTTCAAAGCATTCATTTAAACCAAAAAACAAAAGATATTACATTTAAATTATCTATTGTCAATCCCCTTTTTTACCATTAATATTATTAAGTTAAACTTGGTTAACTCGAAGCTTATTGATTCAAAGTCCTCAATGCCTCAAACTTTTTCCCTGGTTCTTAGAATTTTCTAGAATATAATTTTTAAACAGAGTAACAACTGATTATTATTTTTGTATAAATAATTTAATCTACAATAAAATCATCATTATTATATGCTAATGGTTTTGAATGGTAGCTGTGGTAAATTAATGCGACGTTTGGCGAGCGGACTACTTACTAATTACTTGCCTGTTTAGCGAGTGAGTGGATCAATATGTTAAAGAGTATTCTATTCAAGTGACACAAACCATTTACAGCCTCGATACTCTCCGTATTCTTTCCAGTTTTCTTTTGTGTTCCTATTCTATGTAGGTACATCAACATTGTCAGTTGTAGACAAATTATCTTTGAAAAACACAACTCATTGTACTTTGTAGGACTTAACACAAAATTATGATATTTTATCATGTTTGACAAGACGTATTATGGTGCGTATCTACTACCTACTATCCAGTATTAACCACGAGGTAACATGAACAAACGCATTTAATAATAATTTTATGTTAATTTGAAAAATACAAATATGTGATCAAAAAAAACGAATATAAAAATTAAAAAAAAAAAAAAAGTAGAAAAAGAAAAAGTTTGAACTAAAGTTTATTATTTCATTATTTTTTGTATGCTTCTATAAAAATCTGCAAAATTATTTAAAAAAACAATATTTGTGCGAAATGGAAAAAAGGGTCTTCTTTCGACATAAAACTTGCATTGATTAAAATATATTTATGCACTGAATTATATTTACTCAAGCATGTGCGCGCGCACATTACACACATATTTATGTAGGTCATATTGAGTTATATATGTATGTGTATAAGCATATTATTTTATTACATGTCTGTTGTTTTTGTAATTGGACATCAATTTATTTTGTTTCCAATTAGAATAGATGCATACTAATTGTTATATTTTCTATTTTTACTACGAAAATAATTAGAATGAATAATAACCAACTGAATATTTTAATTAAGAGCAGAATCGACACACTTAATCTCATATTTACAAATTTACAATCAAATAAATTTTGTTATTGATGATAATTAAAAACCATATACATCAAACATTACATAATGAAATAAAAATAATATTTAAAAAATTTTTCCTAAACTAGTAGATACGAAGAATTAGTTCAAGTTAACTGCACAATCGTTAAATATTCGTTAAAACAGTAAAAATAACGTTCTGTTTACCATTTATTTAAGTCATGTTTTTATAAACACAATATATTATACATAATATTTTAATTGAAAATCTCCTATAACTAATAAAGTTTCACATGCTTGTTGCTGTAACTGGTAAAAATCATATTTTAATAAAGCATTACGTTTTTTGACGTTTTAACAGTAAAATAAAATTATACTCACATCTTGTTATTTGGCACGATTATGCATATTGTATCATAATATAATATATTATACAAACACCTTCATTGTGTTGTAGTACAGTATAGCCGTATAGGTATATAAACAGAGTACATTATGTACTATGCGTATATTATACGTTGACTAAATTATAGTGGATTTCTAAGCTTTGATTCTCCATTTTCATACAGCATACTAATATGTTGAGCGTGGAAACTAATTTAATATTGACGGAAGATAGTACACGAAGTATATACAGCTTAAGCTTAGTGGATGATTTGTGGGATTGTTATAAACATTATATTATTGTTACGTGCAGTGTATGTGTATAATTCACTTTACTTTGTACTAAGTGACCAACGCAAATCAAACATCGCGACAGTCATAAAAAGGCCCATATATTGTGTATCAAGTTGTTTAATTGTAATACATATAGTGGTCAGCAAGTCCCAGAAGTCCTGTATCATCCTTAGTATCTCCGTGGAAAATCGATGTATTTAAATGCAGTTTTTTTATAGCAATTAGTAAGGAAATTCCAATTGAACAGCATAAATTTCATAAAGTTTTTTTAATTATCATAAAATTATAAAAAAATTAAACAATTTAGTTTCAAAATATTTATGATGATGTAGTCATTAATTTAATTATATGTTTTAAGACAACAAATGTTAAAATTGAGTGTATATCGACCAACTTAAAGTAAATTAAGTTTTAAATTTCGTAAGAATAATAGCTGTTAGTGAAACATGATTTGCATGCTTTAATCAATCTTGATTAGAACGCGGATCCTTTTTTGATCCTAGCCAATTCTAAGTACCTTGTGCTCAATCCTTACTTCATCATCTGCATGAAACTGTTGAACAAATTTTATTTTCTATTGCTTAATTATATTTTTTTGTAACCTTTTATAAACAAATAATTTTCTTAGTCCAGCATCCATGCATCAATATGGCAATAGCATACAAATAATTTTGAGTACATAATACACAACTATACTTCTAAAGTAGTGCAGTGATAGTGTAATAGTGTGGTCAAAATTTGCTGCGCTCAGTGATCTATCTGACCTATTTCTGCCATCGACATTACATAATAATAGTTAAATAAATTTTTTATAAAATACCTAACTCAATATATTACTAAATCATAATACACTATACTTAATAGATATAAAATTTGATATATTTTCATTCAATTTCCATAAATTTTTTTTTTAAGTATCATTAAAAAATTGTTCACCTAAAAATGTTAAAAATGAAATTGTATATTTTTTTTTTTTAAATAAAAATTTGAAACGTATTCCATTAAATTGTAATGTACTTATTAATTGCTGTAAAAATTCGTTATTTGTCATGGGGACTCTAAGATTAATACAGAACTTTTTGACATACATGCGATTTTTCAAATCCCATTGCTTTGACCGGAATACGAAAGATAGAATAAATAATACTTTTTGTCTAATATTATAGTAGACTATGTAGTTAATATTATAAAATGGTAATGATTTTGATTCGTTATTAATATTAAATATATTAATCTTGTAGGTTTAACACACATTGCCACATCTACATATTTTATTATTAATATCATACAACATCATTTTGCAACAAAAATGATTGTTATAATTTCCATCATAACTGTTTTGCAGTTCGATGGTTTTACTCAATATCAGTATTAATAACAGTGTTCCAATAATCGGTGATATAACTTATCGATATAATGACGATAAAACGCGTTTGATTTCGTATAATGGTCGTGTTATAGAATTATTTGTTCAAACATGCGGCGGTGACACAGCTATGTGCGTATAATATTATAAATCATAAACACGCACTAAAATCATTTGCCATCCGCGTGTCGTGCATCTCGTATAACAATAATATTACGACATTTGCCCTAAAATGGATTGCCGCGCGGCGCATTAAGACTATACGCGACGTTGCCACTATCGATTTTAAATCATTATCGGAATCCGACTACGACGATATTATACATGGTGATCAAATTAATGAGCTTGGCTAACCTTCCGAGTCGAATTTTGTATACAACCTTAACCAATGACCATTTCAATGAAAAAAAAAAAAAAAAATTAATAAAAACAACGAATCTCGGTATATTTTGACATTGTAGTCTAAAAAAAAAAAAAAAACAGTCGTAAATAATTCAAAAAATAATTGACTCGGAGAATAAGTGTAGCTATCAAACGGATCACACTGCGTGCGTAATATCAATATTGTTATACGCGTGTTCTCGCGATGGATACGCGAGAGAAGCGATGACAATTGCTCATCTGAAAACAAGTCGAATATAATAATAAAAACGCACATCATACAAAACCATTGCTGGTTCGTATATACATTACCGTGCAATCGATACAATAGTATAATATATACCAATCGAGACGCGACACCGTCATGCATTCTTTAAAAAAATAAAAACCGAAACGACGGTTTTGCCGAATAAAAGAGTGAATAATTGTATACAGCCGACGACCACACTATGCGCCACAGTTAAAAATCATCAACGGAGATATTCCGACAATAAAACACACACACAAACACACAATACGATTTAGAAGCTTTTCGTGTACTCTGTATATTGTCGTTTATGGTTTTATACTAATATTTTATATATACTTGTATATATATATATAAATAATTCACAATATCTAATAATATTGTATTTATATACAATTCACAACACCTAATAATATTAAATTTATATACGCCGCACGCTTCGGATAGGGACCGATCGCTATTAATTCCCTGCGTTAAAACTGACAACTGTAATCAAAAACCGACGACGGCGGGGTCAAACTCGTCGCGTTCGAGCCGGTCAACGAGTGAGCAATATAATATCGGCCCATCGCCCAAAACGATGATGTGACCGCCACTGCCACCGACGACAATGATTAATCGTATTCGACGTGTGTCCGCGCGAATATCCCTGATGTGCGAAAGGCGTCGTGTCTATGTCATGTTTTCGATTTTGTTCTCCGTCATTATTAATAATATCGTTATTGGCATTTTTCAACGAGCTCGTACGAGCCTTCACTGACGTTTAGAAAACTTAAAACCGCACGACGGCGAATAGCAATATAAATAATTAAGCTGGACGAAGGTATGTACTGGCGCGTTGAAGAGCGGTAGGCGTGAAAAGGGGAAACTCGCTCGTATAATGGTACGTTTTTGAAGTGGTTTTATATACCATACTAAATTATTATTAAAAAGAGTTATTTTTTAAATTTAATAGGTATATAGTTTTTAATTATTTGATAGAAATGTAAAACGTTAATAAAATCGAATGGGCACCTACAGTTATAAATTAGTAAAATTCGTTCGCCTTCAATCAAATATGTTCATTTTCAGGAAAATATATAATTTTAACAACTTCCCAACTAGGAATGACGTGAGATGTGAAGAAATTTTACAAATATCATACTTTCGTAATAATAAGATTTACTCACAGCCTTACGAAGTTTCCTCAACAAAGTACGAGTACTAATCGAATTAATGTTTGGTCATAATATCAGTACCAAAAAACATCACATACAAAGGAAAATAAACTATACCTGTTTGGAATAACATCTACTTTATTATAGTTCTTCGTTTTTATCAAATTGATAATCTGTTCGTGATCACTTACAGGTCAAGTTATTTGTTGTATATAGCTATTTATTTCATAAAAGCTTAGTTGTTATTAATAGATTTTCACTAAAAAAAAAATAATTGATAGCTATTCGTTAAACTAGGTATAACCGTAGAGATATTATTTGTTATTACAATAAACGAAATAAATAGTGGCACTGTAAAACTTGTCCCCAGACGAAAAATTGTTCAACATTCGGCACTGCAAGTAGGTTTTAATTTATACAAATATTTAGTAAACTATATTAATTGTTATTACTGTTTTGTAAAAATAAAACACGGAAATAGTGTGACGGCGAGATTGTAAAAAATATGGAAACGAAAAGAGAGTGCAGTACCTAGTTCGTAATCTCCGCAATTCCACGGGCTTACGAAATTCTTGCGTCCTCCTACAGTTTTCGTTATTTTTTTTTTTCAATTATTTCCCTCGAGTCTTATACACGCGTATATAGCGTGTACCGCCTAGCTACTCCGCCTGCGCTACCACCCAGAAAGGCGGATATTCTTTTCATTCGCGGGGTCGTTTACGTCCACTTGAACAATTCTTCCACCACCGCCGAGGCCTAATCAACCGAGTGAAATGGGTTTATTATTCTTTACTATTTTATACAGTTTACATCCAAATAAAAAACAACATCTATAATAATAATAAAAAACCACAGTCCCCTTTCCGGCCAAGTGTTTATTATATATTTTTTTTCCATACCACAGCGACATCACCCCGGCAGCACCGGTTTAAAGAAAAACGCGTAAAACGCATAAATCAATGTTGTGGTACTTTTTTGTTTTTTCTCTCCATTCTTCTGTGAAACCGTCTTTGATGACGTTAACGACCCGCATTCCATGTAGTTATCTCGTCCGTCATATTTATCATACAGCCCAAAGTCCTGACTTTTCCCCGGACCGGCGCCACCAAGGATACACTTCAGTACTTCACCAAGATCACCGTGCATACCGCACTTAAACAATGTAGTAATTATATGAATCATTTCTATAAATGTTCGACGAGAACTAGTCCGATTGTTATAGTAATAACTCGCGTTTCGATTCAGTTGTTAGAACGTGGAAGGGGGGCATTCAACGGCGTGTCGATATAAATAATAAACATAAAAATATACGTACATAAATAAAGCATAATAGATATACACCTTTAACCTATTTACCTATTTAGGATATAAGTAGATGTACTACAAGCAACCATTTACAATCCCGCAGATATGTATACAGTTTTGAATGTATGAATAAACTATTGTTCAAATGACTCCTAAACTAGTTGTCTATTTTGATTTTTATGATTTTTAAAAAATGTTTTGAAAAATTCTAGTTCATAAACTGCAAGCCACATTTTTATGGAAATAACTTATATTGCATTGTGCTGTTGTTTTAGGTTTTTTAATGATAACTGTATTATATTTTCAATATTTCATAATAAAAAGAAGAATACTTTTATAAAAATGTCAATATACAAATATCGAATATATTTTTGATAAAAAAAAAAATTAGGTTTTTTGATGAACTGAGTAAAATTTAAAAAAATAGATACTTCGCAAAAGTTATGATCTACTACTCACTGTTGCTCATCTAATTTTGAAATACTCAAATACTAAATAAATTACTAAATAAATATCTATTTATTCACTATTCAAAATCAAAAATTTAAATACAACACTTTTAAATTTGCAAGTATATTATTATTTCTTATGATTATGAAAATGAAAATATAAATATATATATATACAAAACCATTATGATAGAAATAGTATATCAATAATAGTACAGAAAAACTTATACTTGCAAAAATGTAAAGTATAAGTCTCTTTAAAACTTAAACTATATCATTGGTTATATAAATTAGGTTAACTAATTAAATAGACCACATTCTATAATCCTTGGGGTTAACTTTATTTTATTAAATATAGGTACAAAAAAAAAATCTAAATGTAAAACGGGATTATATCATACTATTAATAATAGTATTACCTCTGATCTTATTTAAAGTGGCAAATATTTTGTACAGTAAATCTATAAAAAAAATAAACGGTTTCATTTATAAATTTATTGACACAATATGTGCACATAAATTATTATGTTAAGGTATTGGTGCTTTTAATAATAGTCTTATTTTTAACTTAAAATAAACATGTATTCATAACATTTATACGTATTTATTTGAAAATGTGTTGATCAAGATTAATGCGATAGCTCAATGTTCATTTATTGCTAACTTTGACGGCAGCAAATATAACGTATCAATTAAACTTAATCACTTAATATACTTTGATAATTGTATTTAATTATAAGCTATTTAATTTTCAAATAAATAATACAATTTTACGATAAAATACTTTCTAAAATGCTGAAATTAACAACTTACGTTCATACCATTCAAATTAATTAATCTCAAAAAATATTTTTCAGCCTATAATTAAAACTAACTCTAAAAATATATGTTCAAGGACAAAAATGTAATTTTTCTCATTACTTACTAGTTGAATATAGCATATTACTAATAATTTAAACACGAATTAGTTTTTCATTCATAAAAAATATTGGCTTAAAAATTATACAATATTCGTAATATTATATTATTATAAGGAGCCATTGAAAACATCTTTAAGATTAATACTTATTAAGAATACTAATATTATAAATAATAGCACTGCATTATCTAGATTACTTATAAACTCTGTTTAAAAGTAATATCACAAAATAGGTTATTTTAATTCGTATTTTAGAATAGCCATCTTTTGACATAATTTTATTCCATACATTTAATACAAATTAAATTTGTATTATTGATAAAATATTCATATCATACAAGTATTTAATGAAATTAGAGATAATAAGAAAAAAATTATAATAACTAATTCTAATACTCTTGACACTTAGTGATTAAATGATAAAATGTATCTATTTTTAACTTTAATATTAGGTGAAATTTGTATTGATTACAATATCATAAAATATATTACCAGTATAATAAATTAGTATATGAGATATAGATAAAATACATGGAACGTAGATTCTATTAAAATACGTAATTATAAATAAATAACTATGTTCAATATTATACCAAGAGAAGACAAATATAAAAAAAAATTAACAGAAATATTACAGATTAAATTTATTACCTAGATTAATACGATACAATATATAAGGAAAATTATAAAGTATTTATATTTTAGTTTTACACATAACCAACAAATAACGTTTTAGAATTACTTTTTATATACAATAAAATATGGTATATTTGATCAAAAATTAAAAAAATAATCACTTGATGATAAAATGATAACAAACAACAAATTCATCACTGTCTGGCATTATATCTCTCTAAATATTACAAATTGTCATATAGTTAAAATAAATTACTTACTTAAATTGAAATTTTATAAGATAAAAAAAATTATGTCTCTTAATATTGATTAATAAAATATATATAAATATTATATGTAAAAAAAAATTTTTTGTACAACATAATTAATGCTCGTCATTTAATAAATTAATCAATTTCATTCATTGTTAATTATTACAACTAACTTAATCACAAAAATAATTGAAAATGATTGTTGTTTAAATTGAAAATATTATTTAAAAAATTTAAGTTAGATAATTTCTCTATAGTTAAAAAATATTAAATTTTCATAAAATAAATCTAAATATTGTATCAATATAATCAACGTTATAATTAGATATTTATGCAATCCAGTCATATTAATATTTTTAAATCATCAAAATTAATAGTTTGATAATTATCAACAAAAAAAATAAAATTGAACTAATAATATAGGAACCGTAAAATAAGTCAATATATTAAAATCATAAAAATATACTTTATTTAAAATCAAACCGATCGGTAAAATATGACTTAAAAACCTTAACTAGTAATACACAGCACCCTCAGCCAACACCGGTAATTTCGGCACTGAATATAACTCAATACTATAAATATGATATTTCCCTAAAGTCCATAAGCCTTGTAAATATTTTGTAGATTTATGAATATATTATAGGCTATACATTTCAGCATCGATACTAGTTACATCATCAACTTTTTTAGAAGACATACAGCATATTCATTTTATAGTTAAATTGTTTTTAAATAATAATATAATATTTAAATTATATTTATTTATATTTTTAATTTTAATAAATACAGTATTTAATTTTTAAGTATAATATTATATTGATGTACATTTGGATGAGGCTCATACATTTTGAAGTTACTAAATCAATTGAAATCAAATTTCACACACATATTCCTTAAGATTCAGTAAATGTCTATAATTTCGTTTTTTAACTCGTAAAGATTTTTATAGAATGATATACACATAAATTTCGTTCACAAAAATAGAAAAATGTATTATTAATATATAGTGTTTCTTTTGGTTATAGAAATAATTATAGGTTAAAGATTTAAGAAATACTTTATTGAATTTTACAAAACTTTTAGAATATAGTTCGATCTAAGTTCAAAAATAAACCAAGTGCTGTTTCCAATCCATCATAAGTGAATTGCCCACAGGTTGAATTAATTCACAAAACGAAATATACCAACGCCGATTAGCCCGTTAACTTAACTACACTAAAACCATAATACATCTATATTCTATATAGCACCATATTTTATATTTTTTTTATATTTTTCACACGCAGACAGGTTATTAACTATAAAAATAATGAATTTAAAAAAAATATGTTGTTTTTTTGAAATTCTTACCTATAAGCTAAAAACTTTTCAAATTTTAAGTTTAAACTCACAAAATGATGAATTACGTGCAAGCGGCATTATAATTATTTTATGTCAAGGTATATATAAAGCATATATTTGCATTCCAAATAACATGGGTGCATGTATATTATCCGAGTGAAATAGTTGAAAATATTAAATTGTTAAAATAATATACCAACATAACTTCACCGTTACCGCACCCCTATATTAAATACTAAAGCGTCAACGCAGGAATATAATATAACACTCCGTGTTGGTTTAAATTGTACATGTAATAGTTTTCATTTTCAAAATTATGTTTGTAAAACACTTTTGTGTATAATCTTCTATAATATAATACTAGGGGATAAAACTACCATCTCTTTATCAAAACTCTAAGATATTATTTAAATGTAATTTTATATGATATAATTAGATAAAATGTTTCATAAAAAATTACTCTTACTGTTTCAAAAACAAATAAAAACACCTTTTACGTAGTGTAAGAATTATAACAAATACTTGCATATATAATAAACCTTATTTATTTAAAAAAAATCAAATGCAAAAATGTTTGTCAAAATTTATTTTAAAAGGAAATACACAAGATTTTCACTGATAAAACTATTCTGTGTAAGAAATAATCCAAAAGGTTTTAGAAACACTTAAATTAAAATATAATCGACATGAAAACATATTTTACTATGTACATAAATGTTTTTGTATAGTAAAATGCTATATAATATAAAATATGACTTCACTAAAGACATAAAATGTATTAAATGTATATAATTATAATAATTTATTTGTATAGAACTACGGTTAAATACAATTATTAAAGAATTTATTGTCTAATTAATAGTTCCATATTTTTAAACAGATAGGAATCAAATTCCAGTTTTTTAATATTTAGAGGCATTGTAAAAGAGAGATAATACTAAGAATTCTATAATTTATCAAATTCAAGTTGATGAATAATTTTGAGATGATTGTTAAATACTGAACCAAACCATACATGAGTTATACTTTTATTTTAAAATTTTAAAGATCTCTACGTACACCATATTCCTATTAAGTCGTCTACTTCAGTAGTTGTCAAAAAGCATTTTAAATGGAAAATGAGCGGTGATGCTGTTCGTCATGGAATATTTTTAAGTAGTTTTTATAATAATTTTAACTCACATGTGTCATCATGAATCAGCTTGTATGTGAAATGCACAAATTTTTTGACAATGATCCTTATACATATAGATAGGAAGATTTGAACCGTTCTTACGTTTAACACCATAAATTCAAATAAAACTTAGAATACATTCATACGAAACTATATTAAGGGTTATCTGTATAATAATATAATATGTGCAATTTGAATCGAAGGAGTGGTTTTATTTGATAAAGCCGCTGCTATTGAGTTTTACATTAATGTAAATGAAGATAGATACTAGGTATACCTTTTTGTTTAATGTTAAGCCGTAATATTTAACTTTAAAAAATGGCCTAAATGTATTACATTTTTAACTTTTAAATCATTTTGTATTATTTATATTTTATACATTAAAGTACGTAAAACCCGTTTGGTATTGTTAACAATACAATAAAAATAAATAATAAAAAATGAATTTATAGTTAAGTGTATACAATTAAATGAAAAAATTTTCGGAACCAAGTTTTAAAATATCAATTAAATAACACCATTACGTAACAGATAATTTAAAACGTTTAAATTTCTATGAAAATGAATAAAAATGAGTAATCATTTTTTATTCAGTTAAAATACTTAGTGAATCAATTCAAATTCACATTAAATATTTTCAAATAAAAATACAATTTTAAAAGAACCATTTTATATATTTAGTAATAAACTATTCTTAAAATAACGTTTTCAAAAATTGTACGAATAAATGAAGTCATGATGATGGTAATTTATTTTTAAAATATTGATAATAATATTAAGACATTTATTTGAAAAATAAATATTATTTCGGGTGTGCTTGATTCTAAATGTAGGTTTTCAAAGAGTTAATTAATAATATGTGATCACTTGACTTTTTGAAGATTAGAAAGAGATTGGCAACCTTTGCAATTAGCTGGATGTGAGCCACTACATAAAACTCGGTTTTTTTGGCACTGAATGGAATTATGTTCTCCATCACATACCTGTAATTTAGATTTCAATTAGTAGCATACATGAATAATAGAGATAGAACTGTTGTAAGTCCTTGGTTTAAGATAAACTTTTTGTTTTTTTTCTATAAACCTACTTAATTTTTATTGTTTTACAAACACAAGAGCTTAAATTTGTTAGTTATTCAGGAGGCTTGAATAAAACAAATATAGCCAAATATAATAAAGGTTCTTAAATTTTATTATTACAGCTTGTAGTTCATCATATCTCAATTATAATTAATTAAGAAACATAACTATAATACCGCGTTTTAAAGATATACATACAAACAGATTTTTTAAGTTTTTTTTCTGTTTTTGCTTAAGGTTAGTTGTTAACAGTGTTAAATACTAAGTCACTTTTTCTAAATTAGACAGAATTTATATAAAGCTATCCGTTATATTTCATAAAATTTAAAGAAAGTGAAAATTTTTGAATAACAAAAATATTGTTATAATTTAATTTAAATCTAAAGTAATAATGCTTAATTTACAATGATTTATGAAATATTAATATTACGTCTAACATAATTTATAACTACATAATCACAAAAAAAGTCTAATTAAAGTTAACTAATCGATGTAATATTATACATTTTGACGGTAAATAAAAAAACGGAGTGAAACAAACGCGTAAACAGAAGTAGACAAATGAATAAACTTTTTAGTTTTTTAATGAAGAGTATTTTATTTTAGAAAAAATTATATTTTTGTTTTTAGTGAAAAGTTTTTTTTCTTGGGTATAAGTTTGATCAAAATAGAATATACTTAAGTTTAAAAACTTTCTGTAATTTTATACACAAAATGAAATTTCACAAGATTAAATATTTTTAAAAAATCACTTTAACATAATTAATGTAATATATTTAAATTTATATTTTAAAATAGGCCACGGCCTATATTCATATAACTTTCAGATTAAATAAAATTAAAAATATATTATGTTTTGTTTAGAATAGCAAAATACATTTTAATATAATTTATATTAACACTTAATAATAATATTAAAGTTATTATACTTAAGTAGTTTTTTATTAATTAAACAATGCAAAGCTCCGTTATAATAAAAGTAACTAGTAAGTTATTCATTTATCTAAATCATAAATAATCACAATAAATTCACATAAAAACTGAAATCTTTAAATACCAATGGAACCAATTTTTACACAAGTTGGTAGTCCTATAAATTCGTACAACCTTCTAGAAAATTTTCTAGGTAGGTCTAAAAATTTTAAAAGATAAATCTTAAAGCAAGATCGCATTGCTTAATAAATAATTACTCATTTATACTTGATACTTATCTAAAAATTTCGAGTAAAAATAATCAAATGTTTAACTATTTCAAATTAAATTTAAGTAATAAGTAATATTACTTTAATGCATACTCGTATACATAAATATTAAATATCCATAATTAGAATGAATTTTCTGCTTTGATTTTTAAATTACATATAATTTATTACCACTAAGAATTAATATTAAAAATTAAAACGTGGTATACATTTAACGATAACAGTAATAATACTTTTACTTACCTGTATAAGACTGAAAATGCTTTATTAGTTATTACCCAGTGTATTGTATAAAACTGAAATATGACTATTTTAAAATATCGATTTACGCCCATAGAAATTAATTACCGTTCATCAGATCCTTTTGTTATTTTTCACTCATAGTTTACGATGTCAAAAAATAATTAACGTTTAATGTAACATACTTTATATTATACTCAATAGCAATATTAGTACTATATTTTAGTTGGTACCATAAAAAATATAATCTCTTTTAAAAGCAGAAATAACAAATTTATTTATCTATTATTGAATATTAAGAATTACCTTTTAATAAGATTTTTATAATAAAAGGCCAATATCAATCTTAATAGACAATTTTAATCATTAGATAATTTAAAAAAAAAAAAAATAATAACAATAATTTTACAATATTTTTAATGACATTATATAACATTGATTTGTAAAAAAGTAAAATAAATAAAAAAAACACTAAAACTAATCCAAGAAATATTTCGAAATACGTTAAAAAAGACATTCAGAACTAGTTAACTGAGCAGTTTTTTGATGAACGACCTCATTTTGTAATTTTTTTTTTTTAAATCCAATCCATAACGAATTTTTAATGATCTATAATCAATCACATTGCGCATAAAAAATATTCAATCAGTTTGACCTCATTATACATAATTACAAATGTCGCTGTGTATTTATTCATGACAGAATTTAAACGAAATAACTATATATTATTAATTATTTAGAATTATGTATATTCTTTATTTTATTCTTGAGTACGTTCTGAGATTGTCCACGACTTCGTATTTTTTTAATTTATGTATATTTTTTTATTACAATAAGCTTATAACTAAACATTTAATTTGCATAGCTAAATAAATAGATGCTTTTTCAAAATATTTGACTAGAATAGAATAACGAATTGCAATGGAAATACAATTTTTGTTTTTAAATTTTACTATTGATAGCTTTATTTTGAACACAGTGATATATAATACTATTCGCATAAGCACAATTTTAAACTAGATTAACAACACAAAAGAATTTTTTTTATTTTCCATCTCAAAAGATTAAATACTATGTGTAGTAAGACATGATTGAATTCATAAAGTTGTATTTTGAACTAAATTGTAATTTTTTTATTAGAATTCGTTATGAATTTAAAATAAAATGTTTAAGCTTCCAATATTAGTATTAAATATATTGGTCCTAATAAATAAAAAATTAACATTTAGTCTAATGTCTGAATTGTTAAACAAAAACTGATTTGTTTGTAAAATTAAAAATAAAATAAAATCCTTTGTACCCACTGGCTATTATACAAAATTACATTATACAATTTAATATTAATCCGTTAAATGATATTTACTTAATATTTGTGTGTAGGAAGTTAAGGAACAAGACAGTACACCTACATAATTACTACTCTTTATAGTTCATTTATTTGTATTAAAAATTTTAAATCAAATTTAAATATAATTCAAGTATTCGACCGCTATCAAAAACGAATTAATTTATCGAGAAAAATATAGTTTTGATTTTCTTCTTGATTTAGTAAAGCACCGTCAGGTCCAGACCTGACATTTTTTTCTATAACTAGTTTAGATAATATTAGTACAATTACTATATAATGTTTATACAAACATATTAATTCTTATAACCAGTATTAAGCACAATTACCAACATTTTAAAATTTTAGAAATAAAATTATATCTCTAGAGATATCATTCTTAATAGTTTATGCATTTAAACGTTTGTTTATTTAACGAAGTATTAATTTCATACTAAAAAAAACAGCTAAAATTTTAGGAAAATAGTCAATTAACATTTTACTGCGAATTAATATATTAAAATTATCATCTACCTATATTGTAAATAAAATATTATTTTAAAGTGTAATTTTATGTTAATCGTAAAAAAACTATATAAATGTGTAATATAAAGATATTACGTAATTTATATAATACATAACGCAAAAACCATTCAAAACTTACTTGCAACTTGCAAGTCACATAATATTTTAATCATATGTATAATAAAAACTTTACAGGTAGTAAATGTTATTCCTCGATATTTTTTTAACATTATGTCGCAATAATAAACTAAATCTTAATCACACAAGAGCATCGCGTTTTGTAATGATATAAAAAATAATATCAATAATTAATAATAATTATTGTAATCTACATACAGGAATATAATTGTACGGTGTTAACTGTTCATTTTTATTTTTAACTAATAAACGTAAAATCTCAATAATATCATGTACCTATAGTTACACTTATATTGTAAAATATTTGTAAAATGAATGTGGAATCAACAAAAAATGGCTTAAAAGACAACTTATTGAAACTTGTATAAGTATTATCTATATAGATAGTAATGTACACTACATAATTATATAATTGCTTTTGTTACTTCCTATAGACTGCGATAATCTATAACCATTTCTGGGTCAATTACATTTATAAGCTGTCGTTTTCCACCATGATATAACATTTCATAAAAATACCTATATGTGAATCTGGGTCGTCCTTTAACCTAAAAAGTTAATTTAAAAAAAAAAGCTTTAAATTTACGCATTCGCAATAATATTATTGCTAAACTAGCTGACATTGGATGGAAGATAAACTAATCTTTTGTGAACAACAACTCTCGCATTAGTGTATTCTACTGTTGAATTCTACTCTTTTTTATGGTAACAGATGTCACGTAACAAAAATAGATGTTTATCTTAATCGAATTGATAGCATTGGAAATTATTTCTGGAACACTAAAGCCATCTCCTCTACCTTGATTATGATCTATTTGCAAATATTCCTCCTTTGCATATAAAGCGGGAAGATATCTTTAGGAAAGAAGGGAGAAATACTTTAAAATACCTAATATACCGATTAACAATAATATCCATAATTTACCCCCTAGGGACTGAAATCACAGAAACCCTGCTACCCGGATAATATAAGCATTTTTCAAACATACCATAAGGACCGCTATAAAGAAGAATGGAATAAAAAAAAAAACCGAAAAAATGCAAACAATTTATAAGACCAAATCACATGCTCTTAGTGTTTCATATTCCTAGAAGAGAATGGTCGTGCTTAGCAGATTCAAAAATTTAAGAGATCAATGGAAAAAAAATCAAGCAATGAAACACCTTGTCGAGAAATGCATGATACACTGCTTCTTGAGAGGCATGAAAAATATACACTTCTATAGAAATGTTGTCCGATAGCTGTCTGAATTTTAGAACAGAAAGGTGATTCTTATTTATATTCATATAAATAATTAGCTATTTTATTTGTTATCGTTGTTATTGTTTAAATTTCACATGAAATATTTATATACCTATCATATCAATTATTGTCATTACTTGGATTAAAATTATATGAATAAATAAAAAATAAATAATTATTTCAAAATATATTTTTATACATAAAGTTGAATACAAAAAACTTATACTTACTATAGTAAGATACCTATAACTATAGACTTAAACGATTATGATAACGTATATTATATATCTTCTTTTATATATTTTACAATCGACATATTAGTATTATTATTATTTAATCATTATAGCTTAATTTAAGGTATACGTGGTTACACGAATAAACTAAAATAATATTATTAAGTATACATCAATGGCCGTTTTTGCCTTTGGGTGCGGCGGTAAACAGCTGGACGTGGGTCTCGCTTAGGTTCGTGCTGTCAACGGACGCATCGTTGTACTCTGTACTATAGCCGCCCCGAAGCATCAGTTCGTCGACGTTTTCGTCGGACGACTCGGGATCTAAGTCTGCCGCTGTGGAAGTGAACGTCCCGGCGGTGGCGGCCGCGGAAGTCGTCTCAGCCTCGATCATTTCCCGTTGTTCCGGTGTCATACCGTCACCGTCATCAAAGTGTTCGGTAGAGGTGACTTCGGCGGTAGTGGTGACGTCTGTGTCAGCAATGGAGGCCGTAGCGGTCGATGGCGGCGTTGACGTCTGTAGGTCTCCTCGTCCGTACCTCCGGTGCACGTAACCGGAAATGTCACCTCCACCACCACCACCACCACCGCCAAACTCTTCGCCCGGTGATGGCAGAACACCACCCACGCCGCCACCCCCATGGTCGGTTCCGTATTCCCCACCTCCACCACTGTGTGATTCTTCGCGGTTCTTGTACTTAATGAAGTATACTTCAGGCTTAAGCGGCTGCGTGACTGGTGGTGGCGGTATGTGTATAGGCGGTGCCTCTTCCTGCTTGGGGTGCAACACGTAAATGAGCGTCTTGTCAGCCGGCTGTGGTGGCGGAGGTGGTATGATGGGTGCAGCGATTGATGGCGGAGTGGGTGACTTGATGAACACGATCTGATAATTCTTCTTAGGTGGCACATTGGGCAGAATGACGCGCTGTTTACGCGGCGGATCGTCGTCAGGTGGTGCAACGTGTACGTATATCGACTTGTGTATGACGGGTGCTTGATGATGCGATGCATAATCATAACCACCTGAACCATAAGCCGAAGATCCACTACCACCACCTCCGCCGCCGCCATAACCAGCCAGAGGGCTGTCGTGCCCAAAATCGGTTGAATCAAATGACGGCGTTATGTGTTGCAGCTGACCACCACTTGATCCGCCGTCAAACGTTGACGACTGATGGAATGGCGCCGCCGGCTCGTTAAAAGGCGATGACGATTGCAGATGTTGCGGAGAAGCCGAGAACGGTGACGAAGATGATGGCATGGTCGGCGAACTGGTTGACCGGAACTCAGATGACGGCACGAAATCTGTGAAACCTGTCGTATCGAAGTTAATATTCTCGCCGCCACCTCCGCTGCTTCCTCCGCCGCCCAACGACTGGTAAAAGCTGTCGGACTGATCTGTGTTATAACCACCACCACCTCCACCACCACCAGTGCCGGTGCCACTCGAAGACGAAGGCCCGAACCCGAAATGATCGACAGCAGCCGCTCCCCTACCTTGGTGGTAGTATTGATGTGAATGATGCTGTTGCTGTGACTGCGGCAATTGGTGCTGCTGTTGCGGCTGTTGTTGTTGCTGATGATTATGTGGCTGCTGTTGATGCTGTGGGTGTTGGTTATAATGGTTATGTTGCTGCTGTTGCTGCTGGTTTCGGGGGTATTTGTGGTGTTGCACATGTTGGTGCATGAAGTACGGTCTGGTGCTGGAAGTTTCAAGCCCTAAGTCCGAAGTGCTGATTGGCACAATGAACCGCTTCAGTGACCGACCGCTAGATCCACTGCCCACATGCGTTGCCTCCAGTGCACTGTCATCATCGTACAGCGACCTTTTCGTATCCTCGTAAGACGCGGCCGCCGTTTCCTCTTCGGCCGATGACGATAAATCGCAACTGACGCATACCACCGTGAAACAAGCGACCGCGGACAGCTGTTAAACACATGTGATATTACGATGATATGTTATTAAAATAATACATTGTTTTATACGTCACGTGTGTACTAAAAAATTATACGTCGTTGACATCGCCTAAAATGCAACATAATATTATATATATAACACTATTTGTACCAACACTACAAGTCGTAGCTAACTGGTAACTCACCCCAGTATACTTAAATTGGTTAAAACACTGATATGCCATTAAATATCACAACGATATGATACCTATACAGCTTAATATAATAAATAACGAAAGCTTTAACACCAAATGTAAAGCTATTAATTGGTAAAATAATTGTTTCACGTCGATAGTAATTGGTCGCCAACATTACGATTTACCTACACACGTGTGAATTTAAATCACGTTTAAAACTAGCGCGTCGAAGAAAATAATTTGTAACATATTTGACTATCGTCGATTTAGGCTTCATAATATATTATTGTATGCGATTGTAACAGTCAAATTATTTCAGCCAAACGTTCTTCATCTCGTTGTATAGAAATTTTCAATTACTTTATAGCACACAAATTTTTATCGACAATATGATAAATTAAAAATTATGATATATCATGAGACGTTCTTAATAAAAATTTCAGTATCTTTCGTTTATTTCTGCACATTATTGCAGTGAAATACAAAAATATACCGAGCCGACTACAATATAATATTTTTATTTATATATTAACTTTTTTATTTTAATATTTAATTACATTAAAAAAAAAAAATCCAACATGACAAAATTCAGTTTTTTTTCAGGCATATTTCCCCATGGTGCTATAGTTCATATCTATCTAAGTTTGTCTTATCTCCAAGATTTAACAAAATGTTCGATATATGAGATTAAAAAACAAAAAAAATTAAAATATAATTTTTTAGTGATTTTTATTATTTTACTTTTACCGTGTTAAGGAGATTGTAAGTTGATACTCGTACAAATCTATGAAAATACATATACGTAATATTAATAATGATATAATAACACAATTCTAGAAATGTCATGTAAATTATTCCAAACAATTTATCCAACGCTATTTTCAAAAATACGTCAAATAATATAACGTCAAAATGTTTAGTTATCCACGAATAGTAAAGAATGCGACGAATGTGACAAATGTCTGTGCACATTTTTCGGATGAGATGTAAAAACAAAATACACAAACGAGTTACAGTTTGGACCACATTCACATTGTTAAAAACATTGGGATAGTTTCAATAGCACAGGATTTTTTTTCCTTTTTTCCAATCGAAGAAAACGAGAGTATTTTTCTATTTCCATTCTGTTTGGTTGACGCTTTGTACTAGGAATTTTATATACCTATATATATATATATATATATAATATATAACCAGCGGGAAAAACCAAAGTTGTATGCGCAAAAATGTATTTTGACGATATTTTACGAAAGCGCTAAAACGTAACACGCATGATTTTTCAGATATAACTTTGGGTTCGTTCTTTCGAATGATTTCGGATTTCAAAACACTCATGAAATAATAAAAAATAAATGAAAAGGTAAAGAAAAATCTATTCTTACCGAGTAAAAATACTTGACGCCCATTTGTGCCGGGTTTCACGACAAACAGTAGATATTATGGTTGGCGTCTTCCACCGTTTGAAACATGTCCGAACTTGTAACCGCAGTTAACGTGACCAAACTAAACGTGAAAATGTATGACTGTGGACACAGTCAGGTTTCCTATTCAGTGGAAAACTCGCGTTGGAGGGGAAACGGTCGACCGACAGCTATATATTATTGCGAGAAAGGACTGCAAGAGAAGGAGAAGCAGACTTTCTTAAACGGTGTTAAGGGCCGTCAAGCAATAAAATATATGTGGCCTCTACTTTTCTGGACTATATATATCATATTAAATATTTGTATATTCGTAAAAAAAAAACGATAAAAAAAAAATTACACGCTGATAATTACTTTTCTTTAAACTCGTTTTTATCGATTTATGTTTTAGAGATGTCTTTAAAAAATATTCAATTCTAAATCAAATAAAATACGTTAAACTGTAATTGAAATAAAAAAACAATATCTATTTCTATATAAGTTTTAGTAACTCTTAAATTTAGTAATTTTATAACTGTTTATATTTTATTTTCTGTTTGCAGGTAAGATATAATGTAATTTCAACCAACATAATAATATTATGTTCGCTTCTCACAAATCAGGTAATTCGAGTATCATTATTATATAATTTAAATTTAAATTGTTAAAAAGCTAGACCTTCTATCATTTTAAAACGTACAGCCGATAAACCTTTTTTGTGAATAAAATCGACTTGGCAGTATTATCATACCTATTTTAACATTTCTGAGCGAGTTTACCGCAAATATAGCTGATATTTATCCGTATATGTCATATTTTTATATCTAAAAAGCTTCATCGCATAAATCAACATGATACGTGTAGATAGTTTAATATGTACTTCAGAATCGACAATATAATATCATAAACATAATAATATGCTATTATTTTCTCGTAAACGAATAGACACACAAAAGTTCTACAGATTAGTTCAATAGGATAAAAATCGTAAATCGAAAGACCGTCTTTTAAATGATTCGTGTTAATTCGTTAAAACGCCATTAAGGCTGAGGCGTTTGTGTGTAATGGCACGAATCCAGGAACGCGTCAACACACACCCTTTCACCACGACTAGTTTCAAAGTTTTCCAGATTTGTTCTTCTCCAATGACTTTCCATAATAATTTTAATCACGACGATTCTCAAACAACAATTGTAGTCTCGTTATACTGCAGCAGTTAAACATTATACTATAATCGAGCAGGAAAAATAATTTCATCGTAATAATTGTAATTCGTTGTAATTTACAAAATCTCAAAATTAAAAAAAAAAAAATCATTATGTTAGTATAGTACTTACTTCACTTAGTTTAATTTTTCAAATATTACTCAACGAATTAATAAATAAATTAAAGACAACAAATAAATAATAATAAACATATTTGTAAAACAAAGAATTAAAACCTTTTCATTTTAAACCTTGAATATTAAAGTTAAAATAGTTTACATTGTATATTTGAGGTAAAGAAATATTCGGTATTAATTTATTTAATTCTATAGTTTACAATAAATAAAGTCATGATATTAATTTAATTTTAACTTTTAATACTTACTACTTACTTTAAACTAGCTGTCCTGACACGGCGTTGGCTGTGTATTAATTTCTTATTTCTTTTTTGACAATTTCGTAGACCGTAGTTAGTGTTTAATTTAATTGTATTGATATCACGTATAATTCACAATTTAATTGTGTGTGTGTGTGTTGTTATAGCACTATTAGAATAAGACCGACGATCGACAGTAAATGAATGCACACGTTTTCACCATATTTTCACATTATCTTTGGTCTTTGACCGTCTACCGCCGGTACCTATTGTGTGCTGCAATCGCAGATTGCCGATTACCTACGACTAGTTTTATTAATACTAGTTATATACTGCGATTAACGTTCAGAAAAAAAATACATATATAGCTATATAAAATCTATATAAACTTTTAAAAAACTTCTTTTACTCTCTTAGAGATCCAATTTTGAAAAATTCTTTCTTAGTGCGCCCCTACATTGCTTAAGGAACCTATGTAAAAAATTTCAAGTCTCTAAACCCAGCAGTTTGGTCTAGACGTTGATAAGTGAATAGGGGGTATCTCCTATATGTATATAGATTTTTTTTAAAAAACCCAGTTACTTATAAGTTATAGCCAATAGAACAAAATATATTATATTTCATCTAATCTATAAATTTCCAACTTTTACACCCCTCTACAATTAAAATTCCTTGCTCAACGCTTGCAATTAATAAAACAATACGCAGATATCTGGTTAAAAATAAGCTTACTAACGTGAAAAAAAAAGTAAAGCTATTGTAATTGTAACATATTAATATATTTTACTATAAAACCAAATAAATAAACTGACTATAATTAAAAGATTTAAAAATTCAACTAATATAAAAATAAGCATTCATTTTAGAACATTTCAAAATTTTAAAAAATACATATGAAGTACCTTATCAACTATGACGCTTATAGCTTGTAAAAGCTTTAAAGAATGCAATAAATTCATCTCTGTGTGTTAAATGAACATGCACACTAAAAAAATCATGTAAAAAATACCTTTTTATGTGTATAAATAAATCAGTGAGGTATTACAGTTATTATAATGTAATAATTTTATTATAATACCTCATTTGTAATACGACCGTAGTAATTTTTTTTTTTAATAAATATGATTAACATTCACACTATTTTATGCTTATAATGTAGTTTATTTAATTAAGTTAAAATAAAACCAAACTTAATTGATTAACTACGTTAAATTTAAATAATGCATTATCATGTTCAAAGACAGGATATTTTAAAATTTTTAATTGTCCAGTAAAAAGTTATTGGCATATTTTCTAAAATCCAATCTCGTTTCTAATTTGATCATTTTTTCCTCTTATACAAAGTGATTGTGTTCGAACGTAATAATATACAACAAATAAAAAGTTTTCTGTAGTATCTACAATAAGTATATGCTATTAATCTTCCGACTTTTTAATTTTTATAATGATAATCAATAAATTATCAAAAATTAGTAAGTACTATAAATATTACTTAACATTTAATTAAAATTTTATTTTAGAAAAAATAATACAATTTAATAAAACTCAAATAAACTAAAAACATTTTTTATTTTTTGTTTTCATTTAAATAAATTATCATCAACCAATATTTAATTAAATTAAATTAAACCAAATAACTATACTATAACTAATATGATTATTTAATAAATTAAAATAAAATGTAAATGATACATTTTATACAGGTTCCAAAAGTGTAGAACTACCTATGCAATATTTAAAAACTCACCATTGATTATACCTAATTTACAAGACAATGTATTATAGTTAAATCATATTTTTTAGGAAAGGTTATTTTTACCAAAATTCTACGCAATTCTTTTTATTTATTGTTATATAATGATATAACAATAAATAAAAGGAATTGCGTATTATGTTATGTTAGTTAATATCTAAATAAATTTTAGAATAAACTTATGAATTAATATATACAAAATCAATTTTGTTTATCAATTTGTTATTTATAAGTATTAATAACAATATCTACCCATACACTCTGCATAAGCCAAGTAATAATCAAATTTAATATTTTTTCATCTATATAGACTATAATATAAATTTTTATCAGACAAAATGAATTTTGTTCAAGAACATTAACACAAAATGTATATTACATTAAAAAAGACCTATAAATTGATTTGCTTACATAATTTATATTACGAATACAATATTCGCTACATAGAAAACCTAATAACAATCGGATAATCACACTATACCTGCTGTGACGAAAATGATATCAATAATGCAATATCTTTATCATCGTAGGTGAAACTAGAGCCTTATGTCACAATGTAATCCATATATATTTTTATTGAAATAATCATCAACTCCATTAATTTCTTTAAATAAATAACTTTGACTTACTAATTGAGTATCGGAAAAAAAGTTTTGAAATCTTTAAATGTTGGTTTTATTTTCGTATAATATTATAATCACGGCTGACGAATATCTGTAAAAAAATATTTTTAATAAACTACCTTTGTATAATATCCTATTTTTTTTTTTTTTTTTTATATGTATTTTATATTTTTATTTTTTCGTATTCATTATAGAACATTTTTTCAGATTTTACCAATAAAAAAGTCTAATTCATTTACGTGAAAATATGGATTACCTACGTATGCAAATTCCTTTGATAGCATACAAAAAAAAATATTATTCCATAGATATGTATGAATAATGTATAAGAAAAAAACATATTAAATCCAAATGTGTTTTTATTGTTCTTTAATGAATTTTAACATTCATAAAAATACTTTTTATAATTTAAATACAGAATTTATTTACATTAAAATAAATGTTAATGTAAATTTGTAATATTTTTGAAGTTTGTTCAAATTTACAATTGCAGTAATAGTTAACTGTTACGGTTTCGTATATACTTATTATACTGTTATACGGGTGAAATGTTCATACGTTCATAACGTATGACGACTTAAACTCGATTACGCGAATTGAATGCAAGTATTATAAAGAATAAAATGAGGTCCTATTATCGTTAATGTTTCACATATTATCATGTATACTTTTGAATTTTGTTCAAAGTATAAAAGTACGTCGAATATATTATATAAAATACAGAGTTTTTTTTTTTTTTTTGTAATGCGAGTTAAGTTAAGTTAGTAATAATAATATAATATGATCGAATTTTTCACACACCAGTTGTATATCGTACTGCACTATGTCTTGCATTATAGTCTATAGGTAATAATAATATTTCATATTTGTATATATTATGTTATATACGCAAACAATGCAATCGTAATAATAATATATACCTAGATGATACAAATTAATGTTGACACGTCCATGTACCTACGCAATGAAGTCAATTACATTTAAACCATTCACATGAATATTAATGGAACACTACTCGAGAAGATTAAATTATTAATACAACACGTTATATCTATTATTATATAATAATAAATAGTTCGAATTTCGTAGAACAAACTATCGTACAATATTATTTAGTTGTAATACCTACGGTTGTGCACATGAAAACGTACATCATAATTTATAGAAAAGGTACCAGCTATAATTATCACACTGTCGCCGTTTTCCGCGTCAACTGTGTGGTTAAGGCGCAGCATAATATTATGTATACTAGATAATTTAAAATATTCAACTACTTTGTTATTTCGTCAGGTGCAGTTGGTTATAAATGACTTGTGAAATCGTTTTACTTAAATAATATTATTTTTTTTTTATTTGGCGAACAACAAGAAAATTATAAACACGGTCCACGGTGATGGTGGAATAGTGTACAAGCAGGTATCGATCTGTATAATAGGTTACAGCGTTATACCCGCTGCGGCACGCGCATATTATTACGGTCCAATGACGTTTTAACATTTTGGTGTTGTGTTTTATATATTATACGAGTGTACACTATGACTTATGGGCATGGATAACCCGTCGAAATGGAATCTGTTAACGTCGGTGACGGCGGCGGCGGCTTAATACCGCTAAGTACCGGCAGACAATATACACGCTGCAACACACAGTTTAATTGATTAAATACAAACGATCACGTTCGCCGCCTGCAATTCGACGATTCTACAACTGAAGATTTGTCACGTTTAAGTTCGGTCGTTCATAAAATGTTTATTAATGTATTATATGTTTACGTATATGCTTTTATATGTATTTATGTATATTTATACACATATAAGTGTAATATGTCAAAAAACATGATTAATTACCAACCGATCTAATACGCTTTTAATTTTGTTCATTTACACCGTAAGCGTTACCGAAAGCTGCAGCTTATACTGTATAATATATCGTCCTGCCTACACACAATACGATCATATTATACTGAAATGTATATTTAAAATATTGGTACACGATAAATATTAAAATATAAAGAATAGGCAGTACATTCAACATAAAAACCTTCGCAAAATGTTTTCTTACTGCTAAAAATTTGACATTATTTAAAAGAAAATTATGTCTGTATGTATATCTAAAGGATTTTTAAAACTATAACAGATTAATATAAACAGATGATCACTATTTTAAATTATATTATGATTTAATATTCACAGTTATAAATTTTATCACTGTAGAGATTATCGGTAATAAGTATTCATAATTTAATCTTTATACAAATATTTTAATTTAGTTTGGTATGAATATATTTTTATATTTCTTCTCAAAACGTTTATATAAATTACATCAGCAAAAAATATGATAACAAATTATTATTAACTTATAACTATTGAAAATAAATAGATAAAATATAAGTTAGATTCAAATGATGTATGAACCATAATATATAATATCTATTCTATATCGCATGTAAAATCAATAAGTTTTAATGAAATTTAGTAAATAATATAACTTAACTGTTCCACATGAGAGATTCAACTTAAATCATTGGAGTCCAGAAAATCCCATTGTTATCTGAAAAGTAAAATCTATAGTTCCTTTAATATATGGTTAGCTTTTGTTATTTATCATAATTCGAATAAATATCCAGTAAGATAATTAACTTTAAGAGCAATAAGTTTTTATAGGTATTTTAAGATGTTAAGATATTTAATACATCTATAATACTCTTTTTCGATAGTTTTTTCCATAAACTTTATTTTATATTTCATGATTTATTTCCATATGAAATTTAAAAACAAGAATATTGAAAGGATCAAAAAATATATTATTTTTATCGAGACAAAAGTTAATAACAACGTGGCTCATGTAAACTAAAACGTGTCATTAGGCCTTCAAAATTTATGATATTTATGTAAATAATGCATAATACTCAACAAAGTTACTGAACTTTTTAAGTGTATCGTAAAGTACTCAACAAATATAATACCATTACGTAATTATTATTGCTCATAAAATTAATGGATTTTCTTTAGTCAAACTAATGAAATACCTAAGCAAAGTAACTACAACAAATAGTTCAAATTTTTTTTTGTACCGAATCTTTCAACCATTAAAATAAAATTGAAAATGATCTATTATACTCATATAAAAATAAATGTATAGAAATTATATAAACAAACAAAATTAATCCGTATTACAAAACATTTAAAATTAAATTAATAATAATTATCTAAAATGTATCTTATGGGTTTTACCTTTTAGAATATATGTTTATATAATTTTTAATTTTATATTTCAGACCTTTAGACATCTATAGAAATGTATAATATTCTTAACATAAAGAAACCAAATTTTATTAATGGGAGTTTTTTATTTTTCTTCCTTAGTAGTTAGTATAAATTTACACAGAAATACATAAGTAAGTACCACTTTATTAATATACCTTCATATTTTATCTACATATATGTGCATTTATTTTGTAAGAAAACTTCAGTTTTTTACAACAGGATAGATGGTATTTAACGAGACAAAAATCCTAAAATGTATTTGATTTCTAAGTATAGAATGCCAAATACTTGAACTTTTAAGGTTGTAAATCGTTGACAGTATCTCGAAATTTCAAACATCCATGAAATTAATGTTGTATTTTAAAACCTAAAATTAATTTGGTATTATTTTATTATATATAAAAAAAAAAAACATAGTTTATTATTATTACATTTTAATCTATTTATAACACTAATTATTAAGTATTGATACAAAGATAATACACTGAATAATTTCAATATATTAAATTGTATTTTAGATATTTAATTTTTATAATATGCGTTAAAGCTAAATATTAATTGTTATTTTTTTGTGAAGATATTAAATCTAATAAATCGCATATACTTCGATCTAATGGAGTATTTATTATAAATTACAAAAAATAAAAATAAAAAATAATTAAATCAAATTAAATAAATAATTATTTTTATCACAGAATCACGGTGTAACCCAAATTTAAATATTCGGACAATCGTAAACAAGATTTAAAAATGTAGGTATAATTAAATGTTTAATATTAAAATAATTATTAATTTTTAATTTCTATCCACGATAAAAAAAAAAAAAAATCCGCAAGTATTTGATGAATCTAATAATATAGTAGAAATAATTCATTTATCTTAAATCACTTTGTAGTTATATTAATAAATTTAAAAAATAATCATAGAATGAATAATAATTTTTTCTTATGCTTTAGTTACAATAATTTTATAATTTATTACTATAACTAAGGTACTTAAAACAAATAAAAACATTTAAAAAAATCCGAATAACATTTTGTGTCTAGTATTGTCCATAGTTAAGCTTCGTATTCTATATAATAGCCAATTCATCTGGTATGAATACAGTCTGACCATTGTTTCAAAATGATAACTCAACAAAATTGATTTATGATTATTATGAAATAATATTTTATTTCATAATAAATATCATACAACGATCAAATTATTCCTTTATATTAATTGCAATGAGAATAATATAAGAAATTACACAAAATACAATCCTGGTCATTTTTAATACACAATACACAACTCATGCCAGTACCTGAATAGAAATATATTTTTGTTTTTATTTTTATTATGAATGAATATAATTATCATATTTAAAAAATCAATACTTAACACAAACAAATTATGTATTGCTAGTTTTAATGTTATCCTGAATAAACTATTATCAAAGTTAGTTAAAAATGAGAACATAAACTGTGCTTAAGCGATTAAGCTTATAACAAGATATGAGAATTTGAGTATGTAATATTTGGAATGCTCATATCATGCTTAAAAATTAAAATATCAAAAATTCCAAGGCTTAAGGACAGATAATGTTTTTAACCTTAGCTTAAATAATTGGTTAATTCACCCTAATATCAAGTTTACAACACTCAATTAGTTCTACTGAACGCAAATTTTATATTTGCTATATTTATTAATTATATGTTTGTAAGATAGAGACATACATACGGGGTAACATCCTCTTAATAAAACCAAAATATGTTCCAAACTTGTTTTTTAAATTAGCGCTTTTATTTTACTTGTATATCGCTATAGATATTTATTATAATTTTTTTCAACCAACTGAAAATTTTAAAAATTTTCTTTTACAAACACAATTTGTGTTTAAATATCAATTTGTAACTCAAAAAATGCAAACAAACATTTCAATTCAAAAATATTCTATACGCGTTACGCTTTAAATAAGCAACATGAATGGTATTTTTTTTCAAATAAAATGGTAAGTTACTATATTATTTAGTTTTAAAATAACTTCTTATTAGATTGTAAATATCATTGATTCCGATTCTTTTAAAATTGTTCATAATCATAAAATGCTGTAACATGATTCACGAACAATCCTTAATCGAATGATATGTCTATTTAGCTTTTGCATTTATAATATATATCATACATCTTACCTATAAATGAATTATACAATTTAAAAATAAAAATGATAATAATAAAAACAACGCTACAAATAAATAGAAATAATACTATAATGATTTTGTATTTTATATTATTAAATAAATCATTCAGTAATAGTATAGCCAAAAGAAACCATCACAGTTATACATACTATTGATAAATATTAACATTATTTATATTAATAGTTTTTTTTATTGATCTTATTTAAGAAGCTCAGCAACTAAGGCCATTACCATTTATACTCTTATAAATAGTTAATGCATTTAATAATTTAAACTAAAAGCTAATAGACTCGTATACTTAAATTGTAAACTTTTTAATTATTATTATTTACCTATATTGTGATGCACGTCATATTTTATTATCTAATCGTAGAATATTGTAATTTACTAACTTTACAGAGGTGTAAAGGTGAATCATAAATCACACTGACATTTAAGTAGAAACGTAGTGAATAATATTATTCGCTTTGATCATCCTAACTTTATTGTAACTTGTAGTATCCTATTAATTTGTAAATAGGAATAGGTATTTGTTACAAAATATTATAATTATATACAAGTATTATACTATTTATTTTGTTAATGTATATGTTATTTACACGACTCGTTACATTTAAATATATTCGTATAATTATAATAGTTGTATCCTTTTAATTCAAAAAAAAAAAAAAACATTTTTATTTTGCATACATATTTTTAAACTATGATGAACTTTTGTAATTTTATTTTCATTAAAATCATTAAATAATACAATATTAACTTCATTATTTTTACTATTCAATCATGACAAAGATACTAAAGCCAATTGCTTCAAAAAATTAATAAATACTTATCACATTTTTAATTATTATTTTTATAAAATTAATATCTAACTAATTTATTTGTCTAGTTTCCCTATTATTTTAATTATTTCTTCATAGAATTGTAGTATGCAGATTAACCACAATAATGCGTATATTAAAAAAACATTAATCACAATTCACAAATTCCATGAAATGTAACTTACAATTTCTATTCATTAACTAACTTATCCACCAAATGTATTGAATATTATAAAGTAAATAAAAAAAATATATATAATATTCTTCAACAACATTATATGTTATTTATTGTGTTCCATTTCACACAAAAATTGATCGGTGTTAAAATATGTTCAACGAGCATCCATAGCCAAAAACGTTGAGCATTTATAATAAAAGCTTTGATGTTGTCCAACAAGAGTGTCCATAAATCATTCCGATTTTAAGCTATACCCGATATAATATTTGCACACTTCACAAGTACTTACACACGCAGAGAAAAATTGTAAAGCCAAACGAGAGCCCTTTAAACATCGACAAGAGGCACATTCAACGCTTCAAACATTTTATACAAATACTTATTTGTGATCGCATATTTGACAAAATAATAAAATAATATTTTTTTGTTACTTCTCTAAGAAAAACATATACTTTTACATATAATATTATGTTCAACCATGTTGTACGCACAAATTATGCCAAATTTATAATTAGAAAATAATTCATTGATAATTCTTTAATATCATTTAAAATGTATAAAGGAATTTTTTATTCATAAAATCGTTTGTTGGATAAAAAAATACATACACATTTACTTGAAAAATATATTTTTTATCATTTGCATATCTCTGATATTTTTATTAGATGAATCAAATTTATATAAAACATGACGAGAAAAAAATTATTGTATCACAATATATATTTGTTTATAATTTTAAAAGAGCACTGACTACGACAATTACAATGCAACTATGAAATAACTGCTTGGATGACTTATTGCTATCAGATTGGATTACCTATCGAACAATCAATCTGTACATATAATATATATAATATATATGTATGTATCACGGGTGATTTAGAACTTTTTCAGTAGATTAAACTTAAAAAAATTCGAAATTTTTTTTACCAACTTGAATTTGATACATAAAAAATATAACAACAATTCTATATTACAAATCTGTATTAAAATGCACATTTAAACGAGATATTTCTACCTTTGTTTAAACCAACATAACAGAAAATATCAATACTTTTAAAACATTTTATTAAAATCTTCAATTACAATCGGATAATAATACACGTGTAAATGAAATGAATATACCTGCAGGGGTTGTTGATATTATGAAAATATCAGATGACCTGTACACTATAGCAATGATTATTATAGTTATTATTTGAATAATTTATATATAATATACTTATACACATAAGTGACGTATGCATATAATCCGTGGATACTAATACTTACTCATAATAATTCAATAGAAAATTTTGTAACCTACTAGAAAATGTATAAAATATACAATCATCGATGCTTTTTACTTAAAGAAATTCCAACGTACAGTTGAACAATCAAATTTACAAAATACAGTTGCTAAACCTATAGATACCTGTCATTAGAAGTTAGAACCTGCAGTTTTTTTCATAGATCCTTCACCGTAATACATAAGTTATATATCTAATACCTGATGAAGCTCTGTTTAACTCTATTTGCACGGTGATTTTTAAGTTATTCGTTATCAATGATTTTAGTGACTAGTACTTAAATAAGATAACAAAAATAATCATAATAATAATAATAGTCGTTGGATGTGAAGAAATAGCATGTGTACACTACGTACTATTCGTAGGTACTACTAGTGTGTACTTACTCGAATCGTGATAATTATAACGAGAGACAGAATAGTTAGCGTAACGAAACGGTCTGACAATTGTTCGATTGTCACAAAGATCCAACGGAAGTGCGTGATAGGTTTATATAATAATATATCATTCATGTCAATAACTTACCGAACGACGGATAATTCCGCTAATAGCATTATAATATTTGTGTTACTAGTGTTGGATATAATAAAAATCTTCGATTGTATCAAATAAATTATAATACAATTATTGTCATGTTAGGTTATTCTTAATAATTAGTCATTAAAGTAATAAATAATAATCCTTTGTAGTTCACATTTTATGAACATTATTATGATATCTTCGTTACAACAATCATCAGTAATATTTCAACTAAATATATGATGATAAACATATAGCAATCTACATAGATCATATCGAAGTTTAAGTTAGATACTAACAATATGCAATACTTACCTAATATTAAAAATCTTAAAAAAACTATAAATACCATAACGTATAATAATTGAGTAAGATACCTATATTTTATCGTTCAAGCGTCCTTCTCAGAAAATTAATACAATAAAACAAATCACATTTAAAATTATAGTATATAGTATATAATATACGAAATAGCATGACGAAAAGTTTTTATTATTTAATATTAATACTAATTATATCATTCTAGTCTATATTAAACTAGGATACATTTTTTACTTTTTACATACCTAAGTGAATAGATTTACCCTGAATAGAGTTTTTTAAATTGATTGTCAGTTTATATTTAACTAACATCAAGTTAAACATTTTTAATTATTCTCAAAGAAAAAATTCATACACTTTTTGTACCACCTTGGGAATAAATATCCTAAGTATTATATATAATATATAAAATATGTATAATGCTTAACAATTTAGAGTTATTAAAAAATTAAATATGTAACAATAATTTAATGAAAAAAAAAACAAGTAACACAATTAACAATAAATAAGGCTATCAGAGGTCTACTAATATAATGTATTATAATATACAATAATAAACTATTTAAAAATGTTAATTTTCTAGGATATATTTCGTTAAACATTTACGTTCTGTTGTATAATTTGCACGCACACATTTTTATATTAACACAAACAATTTGGTTAATGCATCTAAAAATGTAAACAACTTTAAAAGTCAAATGGTGTAATAAAATTCAAATCTACTTTAGCTTAACCTAATAAAATATTAAGCTACTCAAATGTTGGTTAAAGCAATTATTCGCCATTTTTTTTTACAAAAAAAAAAAAAATTGTGCTTATTTATAAATGAAATGATGATCAACAATACTACAAATAAGAATATTTTTCTCATTATAAAACAAGTAAGCTGGAGAATCTCAAACGACACATTTTGCTTCAATACACATAAATGTGAAGAGCTTAGATGAAATACAACCGAGTAATGGTGTCGTTTTATCATTGAACCCGACACCTGGTCTTTAGTGGAATACCGCTGCTAGCGACAACGACCAAAAAAAAAAAAAAAACAATCTTCTTTGAACACATGACTCTCTAAACAGGAAATTATAGATCAGAACATTTCTTATAGAAAAAAAAAATGGATGGTTACAATGACTACACTAAACACAAATAATTACATGGATACATCAATATACCACATTACCACATCCCTAAATTCCAAAATCATAGCTTCAATATTTATTAAAAGTTATAAATAGTTTACAAAGTAAATTTATAAAGGAATATATTCATACTTGTATATACTTTACAAAGTTAACTTACGTTTTACAGATTAGTGAATAAAGTCGTGTCACCATATACGAATACAAATGTAAAGAACTAAATTTTATAATATAACCGTCAGCCACATTTATGTAATGATTAAGATATTTATATTTATGTATATAACTAATTAAGATCTTTCTTATAATAGTTAAACACCAAAACTAAAATTTTGGAAATCAAAATTTATTGTTAAAATACAAAAAGAAATATTATTAATTATAAATAAAAAAATGTTTTTAATAATATATATATAATACAAGCTTATAATACTTTTGATCCCCAATTTACAAGCTAAATGCAATTTATTGCCAAAATTTAGATTACTCTTAGTAATTAAGATTAAAACATTTTTAATGGTCCAAAAAGTGATGAGCAATCCAAAAAAAAAGAAGTTAAATAAACCCCATATCATTGCTTGACCAACACTTGCATTCATCGCATTTACTATCTAAAAATTTTGTTTCGTAATGACTTCAGATTACAAAAAAAAAAAAAATGTTTTCAAAAAGTTTACACTTTGAAAATAAATGAATGTTCAATTTAAAAGAATCGCGTTGTACTTTTATGATACAAAGATCTAAAATTAATATGAATTAAATATTTTTTAACTCATTAAAATTATATTGGTACAATATAATTGTAATTACTAATTACTAATTATTATACTAATCTTATTATTTTACTAAAACAAAAACATTTAAAATATAAAATACATTATATTAAAATGTATATTTAATGATAAATTAAATAATTTTAATTGCCTCAAAAAAATTAAAACGTCCATGAAATTTAATTACATAAATTAACAATATTTTATATAAATCATTATAAAAATAATACAATTGAATTATTATTATGTACAAATATAATGGATCTTCTTTGTATAGTTACATTTTATTTAATATTACTAATTTATTTCCTAATTATTTGTAAAACATATTTTATTAAATATTTGGATTGACAATACAACTATAATAAAAATTTGAAAATATAGAATATTTATTATATTAGGAGTTTATTTAAAGTATTTATATAACATTAAATTTAATAATAATAAACAATATACAGTATTAAGAATAAATAATTTAATGAGAATATAAAGTATAAATAATTCTATTTTTAGTAAAATAACTATTCTAACAATATTTTTAACGGGTTTTAGAATTTTGAAGTGATACCTACTACAAATAATATTTACTGCGTTAAATATAAATAAATATAATTTAAATTTATCTAGCTTTAAGAAATATATATTTTTTTTAAAGTTAGGTATGTAATATTATCATCAAAAAAATATAATTTAACTAAAATCTGAACAAAATGTGTTTGTATAAAATTAATTACTATAAACTAATACAGAGCCAACAGACAGTTCATAAAAAACAACGTTTACGATCTTAAGTTATGTAGGTATCTACATTTATAGTTAATTTGCATTAATCAAACTATAACGTACATACGCCCAGGTTCAAAATTCGCAGACATTACTACCTACTTATAATCAATTTATATTTCTTATATTAATCTGCAGATCGTCATACAACGAGTTGTAACCGGAATTGTACGGTGCACGCGAAATTTTCCATTTCACGTCGTCGGTTCCGCAGACAATAACCCATACTTAATTAATATGAAATACAATTCATTTTTTTTTTTCAACCAGGGAAAAACAAAACAGGTTTTCAGTTCCACACGTACGGATTTCGAAACTAAATAAAATTAAAAACAAAAATAAAAAAGAACTCAGAAATACACACGTATACAAAAATACTGCAGGTGTATATAGTTTTTCCCAGACCGATTCAGTCACGTAGAAAGTGGAACGAATAATATTCATTCACGATAGGGTCGCAGACTTTTTCGCTACCTATATGAGTTTTTTTACATTTTTTAGCTTCTCTTATATATGTGTATGAGTATGCAAGTGTATATTTATAATACATGAACATGTTTTTTTGCACGGCGCGGGTGGTTAGTGTCACGTACGAAACGGGAAGTGCGTAAAAATGTTAGCTGGATGTTTGGGTCGCATATGCGCAAGTTAATATACTGGCGCCCCGCGAAACGTCATCAACTCTTTCCCCCACCGCCCATATTGTGGCCACGGGCCTAAACTCGGAAGGTTTCATTTTCATTAGCACACTAAGTAAGTACTCACATCTTTAATATAGAAATGAATTATCGAACAGAAAAAAATACTACCTACATGGAATATATTATTATACATAAGTACATAATGCATATATTATATATTATTAAATCTATGATGTACAAGATGGAAGAGATTAAGGTCAATCGATTTTTGAGAGTTTTTTGAATTATTATAATAAATAATAAGCAATATATCGTGACATACCATACGTCGTATAAGCTGTTCGAAATGTTAACACAAAAAGTTAGATCATTTTTCGTAATTTTTTTCTTAACGAAATCAACGTGTTAAAACACTTAATGGTTATTTAATAAATAAAAAAAAAATGGCATATTTTTAGCAATCATTTTCTCATATTTTATGTTTAACGATTCGCGATATTAATTTATTTAGAAACACACACACATATATATATATATATATATATACTTAATATCTTTAAGCAAAAAAATAACAATTGACATTTTTTTCTTTTAAAGCAACAATATAAAATCATTTAAGGCAACATCTATTGCTATCAGTATTGCTTCAATTCATTTTGATAAGTCATGACTCACGAAAAATGACTATGTTTTATTTTTTAGTGATTAAATAATTTGTTAATATATTTCAAATTAATTAGCTAACAAAAATAAAATTGATTGATATAATTATAATAACATAATCAAAAAAACATTTTAATGGGTGTCTAGTTTTATGTAAATCAAAATGCATTAATAATACGAGTCAACTCAAGACTCTAATAATTTATCATAATACCTACTCTTATATCGTATATTTACTATAAATGCTTATTATTAAATGTAATGTTTAATGAAATGTTGTGAGTATATTAAATATTAATACATATTCACACCAAATAAACAATCGTTCGTTATTTAATTTTATGTATTTTAATTATAAGCTCCAAATTGAAATATTTTTAAGCATATAGCGAATTACTACACTTCACATATCAAAATAATATATCTAGTTAATTATATTTTGCAAGATTTAAAAATATTACGTCTTCGATCTCGATCCTAATTGATAAGTGAGTACCCGTAAATGTTTTCTGATTTCAAGTTTTATTGTTTTAATATAAAAACAACTTTTCGTAATTTACAAATAACAGAAAATAATATAATAATTATATTGTTGCATTTATCATTTCATTCATTTGAATTCATTAAGTTTTACCACATCTCTCCTCAACATTTTATTTAATTATAATATAAAAATAACCTTAGTCCCATAAATTATTAATTGCTTAAGATGTGTGTGTATCGATTTTTCAACTCATTGATTTTTCACAAAGTAATTTTATTTCATTTCGTGTTTACTACCAAACTTTTCTGGCGAAAGAAAAGTTATATATGGTTGTTTCCTCTATAAATTCAACAAAACTTCCTACCAAGATGAGATCAAAAAAACTTTTTACGTCCGTTTTCATTGACGACACCGTTCAGTTTCATCAACCCTCGTTCGTTATACACTTCATAAATAATGAATTATTTTCGTTTGGTTTCAACTATAAATGTGTTTTATTGTTTAAATAATATTATGTAAGTATAGATAATAATTATATTTTCCAAATGTCTACACATAGTAATTTATCGACTGAAATATGTAATTGCATGCGTGTATATTTTATTTTCTAACTCGAATTCTTATAATTGGCAAATATTTATAAAAAATATTATTTTTTTAATACATTAAATATAATACTTAGAATAATAGCTGAAATAAATGTTTTTAAATTGAAAAAACAATAATGAATTAAGTATTACTTTTTATTTATTTATTGATCAAGGATAAATTCAGCTTAGATACTGAGCCATTAACACTGCTAAGTACAATATTTTTTTTTTATTTTTAGAGATAAGGACTATATCATTTGGATAAAATCTTCCAATACAATAAAAAAAAAATTAATAACATTTTGGCTATTTAAAAATTATAACTTAACATACAAAACTGTAAATTGAAAATTGTATTGACAATTTTTATATTTATACAACAAAATAAATAATAGATTTTAAAACGTATCTATTTAAAATGTATTTTTATAAAATTAACTGTACTTTTGAATATTATTATACTTACTATAAGTGATACTCCATAAATTATAATGCTTATATCGATCACTGATGTTAAAAGCTTGTTGAATTATGTATTAAGTTTATTCATCAAAAGGTATAAATGGCTGAAACAAGTAAAATGCACAATGTAAGATAATTTATTAACAACCTACTGAAAATGTTTACATTTATACATATAAATACCATATTTGATTTAAGGCAACAACGTTTACCGAGTTTTCCATAAATTATGATTTAACGTTCTCTCTAGTGCGCAGCTATATTCAATGTGAATACTACAATCAATTAACTACTAAAATACTAAATATTTTCAAGTTTTTTTAATAAAACTGTATTTTATACATAATTTACTACACAAATACGTTGTAAAAATACAAAACATATCCAAATAATATCTGACGATGATAATAATGATAATTATTATTATTATAGTTATTATGTTGTTTCACTAATTAAGTGTACAATAATTCACATTTGGAACTTTACTTTAGTTTTATGCTAAAACAAAATACAATAAAAACGTCAACTAATAAATCAAACAGGTGTTTGTGTGTTAAGGGATAGACGGGTGGACATTAAAAGCCAATAGATTGCTAATTTTGTATAAACGAAAAGTGCTAAGGGAAAAAAAGTTAATTTGGGTTGAAAAGTAAAGATGTAAGGTACGTAGGTTATCTCGGATTGTCATGGCTCTGCAAATCCCATCGAAACGTTTTACGTACCTTCTCAATCGTGTGCGTGTACAAACAAAAAGGCTTTGCACAAATGCCGCCATATATCGTTTTCCGGTTTCTCATGTAAGTCTTCGTTTGTCAAAAAAAAAAAAAACAAAAAAAAAAAATAAACTGTTGGAAAAAAATCTCAAAATGAATTTTAGAAGTAAACCACGTAATATAACAATATTTATTTTTTTTTTAAGTAAAAAGTGTAGTATAATTTACAGCTGAATTTATTAAAGTAATCTGGTATTCAAATCGAATTTAAAAATAATAACAAAGTGTTAACTTTAAAATAATTAACAATCATTCGAATGGAAAACTTGACCAATGTGTGTATGTCTTGGAAAAAGCTATTTTAATTAGAATAAGTTATACTTCACGATTAAATATAATCTAATTAAAAGTTTTTAATATAATCTAGTAGGTATGATTTTAAGATGAATATAATGTTTAAAGAAAAACTGTTATAAATTAACAATTTACTTTAAAAAATATATGTTTAACACGTCCAGTTAGTATTTTATAAAATGATTAAAACATACTATAAAAATAATTCCAATATTTTTTGAAAATATTTTTTTTTAGATATTAAGCATGATAGTTTTAAAATATTAAAAGCTAAATATTGTTAGAATAAAAACATTTGAATAATATTATCAATAACGTTTCAATACATTTTTAAAATTAATATAATAATCAATAGCCAAGGTTGGGTTATTGATGTATCTACATTTCAATGAAAATCATTATAAATTAATGTTTTGAGGATAATACGTAATTATTTATTTTATAATTGTCAAAAAACATTTTTTTTTACTTCACTACAAAAATTAATCAATATATACATTTTATTAAAAGTGAATTAAAATTCGTATTAATACTAATAATATTGACTCAGACATTTAGATTCTAACAATATTAATATAAATTTAAAAGCTTATAAAGTACTTTAATTTACCTGAAAATTGACTAGATTCATTTCAACTAAAGTAACCTACGAACATATATAGTATACAATTCACACATAAAATAGACTAATTTTAATTTTTAATTTTAGTAATCTTAGTCGAAGTTAAAAATATGTTAACGCATTATTTATGTAAAATTTAAAACTTTTAAAAATGTTAAGCTTATTTTACAATAAAATTTGATTATTTTTATATCATTAACATTTTTAATCAAACATAATTTATGTTATCAAAAAATATTTGTTAATACAAATATTTAATTTACATAATTCTGTTATTATTTATTATATAATACATACAATATGCTCAAATTCAAAAATTATGTTACTTAGTGAACCACTAGTAAATATGTGTATGTGACAAATCGTGTTCATCAGTCATCATGACAAAAAAACGAACAAACGATGGGCACGAGATGGGCCCAAAAGTGGATGGCAATGTGTTGTCCTGCAACGGGACGGTCGGAAACGCATTAATCTTGTCAACACCTTCAGCTCTAGCCAAACCTGCACATATGAGTAGAACGACTACAACCATAAAATAAATATTAAACTTTTGACAGATATAACATACATACAACACTCAATGCATTCCTAACCGATATCAAACGACAATATCAACGCGTGCCATACGTTCGTGTATTTGATTTCAACCTCCATCGTCATCAGACTATATTTTTTTAAATTTAGTTTACAATAATAGTAATACTAAATATGCCGATCGTCAAATATTCTAACATAACCTCCGCAATAACATTGCAATACCCTTATAATATAAATAGTCCTTTTACATTGAAATTCTCTGCTGTTGAAATACTTAGATTATATTTCAATTTTTATATCCCCCCCCCTGTCAACTGAAAACGTTGTTGCTGGAATATTTGGAAAGGTTCGTTTTATCATAACATTTCAATGTTGCAAAATATATGTATACAATAGTATATAAATTTTATATTTAAATATTATTACCTTTTTCAAGCAATCAATTTCATTCAACTAAACATAAATAATAAATAAAATGTTGTTGTCACAAAGTCGATCTTGATCCGTACATGACATTTTTTAATCCAACCTTAATACTATATTACATTTATTAATCTGTTTTAATTCCTTCACATTTTACCATAAATAATTTATCTTAAATTAAGTGACTTATAGTAAGTATGTTAGTATACTATACTTGGAAATTATATATACAAATGTTTTATACATAATACAAAAACAATTACAGTAACATTTAATTTAATTTAAAATTTAAAATTATTTTAAATTACAATGATAGTATTATTATTGCATACCACATTTACTAAAAGTTTAAATTAGATAAAAATGCTATAATAGACCTTTAATAGTTGATATCAATAAAATTTTAAAGTTTAACTAATAAGAAAATTGGTTGTTGTATGAGATATACTATAATACACGTGTATATAAACAGCAAATAAACTTATTGTTAGAAAAAAAATATCTAGATAACGTACAACACATAATATTTTATTTGTTAAATTATAAGTATATACACTGCATATATAACAAAATCAGATAATATTTATTATTTTCATAATGTACCTATCACATATATTCCATGGCTATGTCAAGTATAACAAAAAAACTACATGGCTGATGGTATAATGTAGATTATTGAAATTTTACACGTACAGTTTGCAAGTATTATTACAACATACCCAAGTAGGTTATCTAGCTTTTAGATCTGAGTAAAAATTAACAATTGCGTGTTTTGTTTTAATTAATTTAGCAAGGTATCATTTTTACTGAAACTAACAACATTTTAATAATATCTTCGAAAAATCAATTTCCCTAAGAACATATTAAACACCTACTACTTTTAAATATTTTATTAGAATAAATAATTCTGTTTATTTTTAAAATTATAATAGCTTATATAAATTATATTACATGAAATTTAAAAAAAATAAAATACCCTAACAAATTCAAATAAATAATGTTTATTGGAATTTTGACTTATATTGAATTTATTTCTAATCATTTAAACTTGGCTTTCCCGATTGGTTAAAAATGTTGTCAAATTAAAATAATTCATTTTCAATATATTTAATCAGAAAACGGAATATGTATCTTAATAATATTAAAATTAGTACTGAAGAATTAAACTGAAATAATTTTCTATCACACAATACTATTTAACAACATAATGAAAATATTTAATGAAGAAATTATCTGACTTAGCCTCTAGACGTTAAGTTATTAATTAACAGTTAATAAAAAAAGCCATAATGTCAATTTTTAGTCTAAAATAGGTACTCCTATCTTAATAATCATAACATTTTTAAAATTTCTTCGAGGAAAATTACTATACAAGTTATTTATTCTATTTCTATTCATTTGATTTCATTTTTCATAATAGCAACCAGAATAAACGTTACTGAATTTTCAAAAGGTACTGCAGTTAAATCTTTTTAACTTTCTATGTATTAATTAAAAACTTACATCAGTTAATGTAAATTACATTTACCGATATTATAATAAACCCACGATGAATAACAAATTCGAGAATATTCAACAAAATAAACATAATTTCACAATTATGATTAAATAACAATGTTAAGTGTTTAGTAAACAGGAATTTAATTTTTAATCAATTTATTATCTATATATACTTAAAATATAACCATATCTTAAATTTTTGGTGTTAAAAAAAAAAATTTATTTAAAAACCATAAATAGCTTGTGATTTTATTCAAATTAATTTAATGATTTGTAGTTAAAATACAAATGTATTATTAATATAACTAAATAGTGTATAATATTTAATATATATTTTAAATAATATGACTTTTATTTTATTCTTGTATTTTTTTTAAATTATTATTGTATTAAATTGTTAATTAGATAATTTTTTTCATAAATAATTAAACAATTTGACCCTACAATAATTTTAACTTCTTATAGATGACTCTTAAATATAAATTTAAAACAATATTTTGTTAGTCTATCTAATCTTGGACACAATTTTTTTATAATGATTAAAATATTATTTAATAAAGGTACATTTTATTATTATAATAGATTTCATAACAAATGGGATTATAATCAATTTTTATCATATTACTCTAATGCATTTTAATATATTCATTTTTAATTCTGCAAAAATTAATTTCAAAATTATTTTCTGAACTGCTAAAATTCGATTTGTATTGTAAAATAATTATACAATAAGAGTATAAGGTGGTTAAAGCAATAGAATTAAATTTAAAAACATGATTTTTATGTGATCACTAGAATTAATTAATTTAATTAAGCGTGTAAGCATGCATGTGCATATAGTGATATTTAAAATAAATTCAATGTCATTATGATAACTTTTTCAATTCATCAGTTTTAATCTTTTTCAACTTTTAATATTGATTAACATAAAGTTTAAAACAAATTTACAGTATAAATACTACTAAAAAAAAAAAAAAAAAAACATAGTGAGATATCCATTATATTATTATATTATTACCTATAAAAAACATAAATGGAAAATTAAACGATGTTGGGTTTAAACACCTATAAGTCCTATAACAGATGTTGTAAAAATAATAAAATAAAGGACTAATTTTTTGAAAATGAAATAAAACAGTTTAATAATATTGAATGTTAATAACTGAAAAGACCAAGAAATGTTACCGTTATCTGGACACTTTTAACTATTTGACTAAACTTGGTAGCCAACTTTAATTATTGTGGAGAACAGTAGCAATCATAAATGTTTTTTTTTTTGCTCACTAGTCACTATTCTTTTCCTGCTAAAGATGTCTAGTACAATTTTATGGTAATTCGACGATTACTATTGCGGCGTACCCCAAAAAATCCTTCTCTTATTTAGCATATTTGGTCGTAATGCGAATCCGATTTCCGAGCTTTCAGATCCCTTCGTTCCTCCACGCCGTTTTCTTCTATTGTGTTGTTAGCGCCATTCAATTTAGTATACGAACACTCGGTGCCGGTCGAGGACAAATGAAGACCATCAAATGCATGTACGCTATTTGGCAAGACTCTCCAACTTCAGTAATCCACCGCAGTCATCACGAAATTCGTAAAGACCTATACAGAGAGTATATTATTGTATGATTCAAACACCGGCGATTATATTATTATCCACCAACGGCTGTGACAGTAATACTAATTTAATATCGTGATCGATTTTTAAGGTATCATAATTTCAAGTTTTACACTAGTCGCAGTTTTAAAATCTATAATAGGTAGCAAAAGGTTATCTTAAATTTAACTTTAATTAGACATTATATCCTACAAGATTGAAGTATGAAATCGTTCTGTCTTTACGCACATTTGATGATTAAATAACAACTTATCGTATGTTAACGACTAACGAGTAGAGAGAAAAAATATATTAAATGAAAGTTATTTACTCACTGACATATTATTTGTGATGTTTTCATTTTTCAAAAATATTATTTTATCAAAGAAATGTTTTCAAAAATTATCTTTTACAGTGAATTCCTATTGTAAAAATAACATTTATTATTCACGTAAAATAATATAAGTTAACGTAACATAAATATAAGTACAGTATAATAATCAGCTGATTTTTATTTAAAAATTTCACCTACGAGAAAAAAAAACTACTACAGGCCATACAAAACAAATTAATTAATAATACTAAATTGAGTAGAAATATTATGGTTTAATATAACATAGTTACATAATATTGTTAAGAAATAAACCTAAATGGTATTATGTACAATATTTATTTTATATTAAAAATTATAATTAATTGTAACATAAAAATTGAATAAATAATACAAGACACAGGTAGGTATTTAAATAAGATACAGTTTAAATTTAATAATTTTTCTAGTTCACAAAAACATCAAACATACATTTTAATTCAACACTAATTAATAAACTATTAAAAACAAATTAAACATGAATCTAAATTCTAAATAGTTACGTAGTAATTAATCTCAAGAATACATTTCAAAATTAATTTCAAACCAATACATAATATATTATAATGAAATTCAATCCATCCAACAATGAGTAAAACTTTTAAAGCCTTTATACAAAGTACAGTTAGAATGTACTATAAATGAAACCACAGGAATACTCAAGACAATTGAGTATATTACATATAAACGAACAAATAAAAGAAACTTCAAGTTGCAATTAACTTTACAACATAAATAGTTTTTAATCAATTTTTAAAAATTCACAAATACACTAACTTATATATATCGCCAAATAAATATTGAATAGTTTTTAAAATCAAAAACTGAAATGTTTTATTAGTATTACAATGAATATTACCTATTTTTTTTATAACGAAAAAAAAATAATAATAATCGATAATAAAACTCTTGAAATGATCACTAATAATCATGAAATAACTATATAATATGATGTACACTAACATAAACGTAAAAGTAAACATTGGTTAATAAAAACAAAAAATGAAATAGCGTAAAAACGGTTTCAAAATTATTCGATTGGTTTAAAATTATTTGATGAATATTAAAGGATTTGTGGTAAAAACGTTTTACTAAAACAAAACATTATTATATTATTTTAAATAAGTAATTAATTGAAGTGCTTTAATTGATACTATTAAATTGTTAGTGAATAATAATAACTGTTCATGCTTAATAATTGAGTGCCACTAACATTCATCGTACTTTTAAATACGATTTTACCTTTAATTAAATTAAAAATATTTTTGAAATTGTATTTGTTACTATAAAACCAATAAATAAAATGCTCAAAGAATATAAGTTTTAAACTAGATATTGTAAATTGTTACAAAAACTTTTACTATAAGAATTATAAAACATTAAAACTAAATTATATTACTGTATTTATGTATAGTTTTAAAATTATATAAATTAATTTTAAATTCAAACAATAAGTTTAAGATACATTTTTTAATAGATTCTTTATTCCTAGAAACCTATGTTAATATTACATTTTTATTCTTAGTTTTAGCTTACTCAAATTTAAATAATATTAATAATATTATAAAATAATTAGAATTCAGATAAATCATAATAAACTGTAAAAAAATCTCTTAAATAAACTTTATTATACTTATTTTGAAAACAAATTTAATTAAATGTAAATTAGATGAATTTATGCAAAATAATTTTGGCTTTACTAAAAAAAATGTAATTTATTTCATTATTTTCATTTAAATCTAATTTAATCTATTAATTTAAAAAAAAAATAATAATCATAGTACAAAAAAGAAATTTTAAAAACAGTTCTAATTTTTCTATAAATACATATTTTAAATTATATTTTACCATTAACTAAACACACTCTATATACTTACATAATATACTGATATACTGGCACATTTTATTTCAAATTGTATTTATTGCTGTAATTTTATAATTCAGAATATTTGGTTAAAAATATTAGGTATGCATATGACCTCATTTTTAAAAAATGTCTATTCATTATTTCGATTTTATAGTGCTGTTTATTTTTTTCTAAATTTTAGAAGTCCTAACAATATTCTGCAATTATTCATAGCTAATAATTTAAACCATATTTTCTAGTCTATATATATGTATGTACCTGAATATAAATCATGAGTGAATAGATTTTACATAAAAACGACAAAAATTATTTTCCAGTAGTTGTTCATCAATTTAAGAATATTAGATATTTAGGAAATAGGTATTATATATTTTTTAAATTAATTCGATATTTTTTTTTTTTGAAATATTTATGATAACTGAAATGTTTAAAAATATAAAGAAACCATAACATAAAAGTGTATTCAAAGAATTTAAAGCAAAACATAAACAGTCTTTTTATTGTTTAACTTGTAAAGTAAGAATTGTATTTAATTTTAAAAGTTTTATCATATTAAAACTATAAAAATAATGTAATCATATCTAGAAAAATTCCATGTATTACTAAATGTTATGTTTAAAAAAATAAATATTTTTGGTAAACAAAATTAGTAGATATCTTAAAAACTCAAAAAAAAACTGCCTATTTGACACGGAAAAGTTAAAAATAAACAACTATGCTCAATCCCAGCAGTATTTTCTGGATTATTGCAATAAATTAAAGTAGCGCATTGTTTACAGGAATTTTATTTTGGTATATGTATCTACTGCTATTGATGCACTATACACTGTATGCATAATTAAAAGATTTCACTTGTATAAAAAAATAAATATATATATTCATTTGATTCTAACTTGTATTTCATAATAATATTATGTATTATACAACAAAATGAGTTTTCGATTAGTTTCGTAAAATTGACATAATAATATTATCTACGTATAATATTCCGATAATCTAGAAATATTACGTGTTTTACATATTATATTCACCCATCGATTGTTATGCATTTACACGCATGTTCGACATTTAACGTGTAAAATTGTATTTTGGAACAAAAAAGAAATTTCCGATATATTATACGCCTTGTATAGTCTATGTGGTGATATTATAATATCATACAAATCGATTAGAGAATACAACCCGTGACCCGAATCGGACCACATTATAATAGGCAGTGATAATAAGATTCGTGCCAACCGATTAACGGATGTACGTTTTCTCGTCGACACATACACACACACAAACATACATAGGTATTTATTGTAATATACTTGAATATAATATGTAAATTTGTCTAATCCTGTAATTGCGAATATATACTGTGCGTATAGCGTCCCAATACTACATACAAGAAATAGGAAGTTCTAAATGCGACAGTTCCACAAGTCCGGAGACTGATATGAAAATACTTCAAACGCACCCGAACAGACGGCCAAATTGAAAACGTTCAATACGATTTTACAATAGGCGTACAGGTCAAAACGGTTATTGGTGATGAAGTTACTGCAGCTGACAACGGGCTGCAATGGTAATAATGGTCTTTTTACGGTCTATCTAGACCGGAATCCCTACCGTATCTTGGCAATTTAATTTCGAATTAAACCGCAAATACGATGTTTACAATATAGAACATCGAGTGGAAAATATAACGAGTTGTACGCACATTTGGCAATCACTTCGTGTTTTTACATCGTGTTAAGCAACATCGGTAGGTCGGACTGCAATACGCAGAAAATTATCACTGATACAAGTAGCTTCAAAAATAGCTGTTTAACAATAGATTTAGACACATACGCATACACACATACTGAACACGTGCACATTATTTATAATAATATATATATATATCTGAATGACAGCTACAGCTTAATAAGATCGGTATAGTCTCACTAATATATGTATAGGTACTGATTTATTTTTTGTGCCGCGCACACTCCGTATAATACTGACGATCGTAATAAAAATGAAAAATATGTATTTTATTTCAAGATAATAACTTTGGTCGTATTAATCTGCCGTGCACGTGGTGGACTCTTTATTCCAGTCCATTCTCACTAACGCATGTTCATTTTTCTTATGCTTCTCTCCGGAAATAACGCACTACTGCATAAAAAACAAAACAAATATTTATAAGTAAAATAAAAAATAATTCAAAATATTATTTACCTACATAAAGGAATTGTTTTTGATAAGTGTTAAATGTTCATGCGCTAAGACATTCCATTTTTTTTTAGATTCTGAGCGGAGCAATAAATACATTGATTTTACAATTATTTGTTGTTTTTATTTTTATTTCGAGACACTTTTGAAGCTTCTATAATTCTATGTTCAATATTGAGAGTGGTTTCAAACAGAAAATTTGATCTATTATTGTAACTTTAGAGGTCAAAATCAAATGTCTAGAATTATACCAAATTATCGAGAGAAAAAACAAAATATGAAGAAAACAAAATTCTGCAGTTTTTATAAAATTGATTTTAATAGAAAATAAATAAAAAATATTCGTTAAAATTTAAAATACTTAAAATTAAAAAATTAAATTTTTATGTATTGAAATTTTTCAGAAAAATATATTCTACTTAAGTGTATAAAAATATTTATTAATAAACAACTTGGTACTTTTTGTTATAGAGTGTTAAATTTTAAAATAATTATACAATACAATACACATGAATATATCATAAAGTATAAAAATATTTTTAAAAAAAACAATGTCATATTCTTATAAATTTAAATTAAATTAATTTTTAATGGTTAGTACTTAAAATCAATATTATGTTCGTGCATATGTAAAAAAATATAAATTGAATTTCTGCGTGTCACATGGGTTATACTAGGTTATGTTCTTGTTTATGTCATTATTGTACAAAATTTAGTATAGAATTTAACTGTGTTTTTTCGTCAAGCATTTTCTCGTTCAACATTAGAGAGTAAGGGCTAATTAACGAACGGCAATTTTTTTTTTTTTTTTGCTTATTTTAGCCTAAACTCATTTTGTATTGTGTATTATTTTATATAGTTACATACTATGCATGTTTAAGGTCCACCCATGTACAAAAGCACTCTAATAGGCAACGCCCAACCAATGTAAATTACACTACCTCTTCGCTCGGTTATGATTAATGGCATTAAATGCGAATAAGTTATACTCCACCTATTTCATTTTAAATATTTTTACGTGTACAGATCTCCCTATTTGTCAAAGATTATCCTGCTTTTATTCGAGAATTTTCTACGTATTCTTTATTCTACGCTTGTATACCTAAACCTAATACAAATTATCTCTTTTATACAAACATATACAGAGAATATATAAATCAGCTATTCAAAAATCTTATTAACGAGACAAAACACGTTCAAACAATAAATAATCATTCTTATATAATACATGTAATATATATAAATACATTCCAAATGTTTATACGAAAAATACCATTTTAATTTGCATACGCATTATATTTCAATAAGTCGTTTACTATTTCAAATAATTTCGTCAATATAACGATTTAAAGACTTAAAACATAAAGTATATTATACACTTTAAACGCTTCAAAAATACATTAATATTAATTTTTAGCAACCATCAATCAATTATTCGTAGTAAAACGCATATTAGGCGTTTGACATAAATTGACAAGTGACGCAATAATAATTTGGAAAGAAATTTCATTGTTTTTACATTTATTATGTCTACAATACACATGAAGTTCTACTGAGATATTAGCTATATAACAAAACTCATTATATACAAATACAATCTTGCTATGAGAGGATTTTATGTAATTCTTACAGAATTTTCATCACTACCATCCTTAATAAAAGTTATAATAGTTATCATTTATCAGTAATAAACTTTAATCAATACAAATTATCTTGGCAACACTAAAATATCATTATTTAAACTCAATTAAAATAAAGTAGATAAGTGGGTACCGTTCTACATTGAGTGTCGAGTGGATCACTATTGTAGGTGTGTTAAATTTGAATTCAATTAAATATAATTGTATACAGAAAACGATTATAAGGGGAAACGGTCTATCAACCTATATCACCAAATGATTTTTTTTTTATATAACTATTAAAGTCATTTATTTTATTTTTAGTATTTTAGGGAGTTGATATAATAGTTTTCGAAAATTTATTAGTATTTAATTATTATAATAAATAATAATATATATATATATTTATACCATATTATATTAACTTACATAACTGTAAATGTAATAACATTTTTCTACGAATACCATAAAATAGTAAAAATAAATTTTTAGTACCTACAAATATATAATATTTTAAAACAAATCAAAAATTTTATTGCATACTATAGTTAAATTCATAATAATATTAAATACATAAAAGTTGAAGTTCCTACAGATAATATTTTTAAATTATCATGAAATTATTAGCATATATCGTTATTTGTCTTTAAATGTCCAAATTTTAACTTAAAATGTCAATAAAAAAATAATTATAATACAGAATGAAAATAACTTTGTGAGTCTTGTATTAAAATTTTAAAAATGTTGACCCTGAAAATAATTTATATCGATATCAAACAAAAAAAAAAAAAAAATACTAAAAATTGAAAACTTTTTATGCCTATAAATAATTCAAAAAGAATTAAAAAATTTAGGAAAATTTATCGTATAATCAAAACAATAATACAAATATTTGGTGAAAACATCTACGGTTATTCGTTTTCGAGTTAAATCAAAGCGTTTTTCGACTACTTATGTGTTTTAACACACATCATTGTCAATCAACACATTCATTACCCTGTCCAAAATCTAATAGACGTTAATTGATACATTAAGGAATAAATAAATAACTACAATAAATTGTTATAAAATACTATTTTAAAATTGATTTTTTTTTTATTAAATTTACTAAATATATGTCATGCCAGAATAAATTAAAACACTCAATTATTTATAACTATAATGACTGTTAAATCAATTTAGTCATAGGAATAAAACTACTGAAGTGTTCAATGTGCATACGAAATCAATTACGAAAATCACTATAAAAAATATTAAAATCTTATAATAATTACGAGGTATGTATTACAAATCATATAATCCTTAAACCTAATTTTTATAAAGTAAATAGTTACTCAGATTAATCGTTTTGATTAATTTTTTTTTTCAAATTGACATAATAGATTATATTATATACCTAGTTTACTGTGCACAAAATATTAAGAATATTGTTTCCAAATGCACTAATATTTTGAAACAATATCATATTTTATCTTCAGTAATTCATTATGAAATCTAATAATCAATTTTAATAATAAACTGCTGTTTAATATCATTAAAAGAACTATTTTGTTTAATAATATTCTTTCATTTATTTTAACTGTGGAGCACAAACAAAAATTATGTATTATTTAAAGCAATATGAACAACTCAAAAACTATTTTAGTTTATCTCATCAAAAATAAAACTAAGTTAATAATTTTATTTCTATTCAAAAGATTTTGTTTGCACAAGAAACAAAAGCAAAAAAATCTTCCTAAATAAAAAACAATTCCTTAATTAAGACTTACTTGGAGAGATTATTTAATTTCACGTAATTCTTTAGTAAATAATTTAAGAATTATTTATAAATAAAAATAAACACAAATATTTTGAATTAATGTAATTTATATGATTTTCAATATTAAAAATTCTTCCTTAAATTTTGAATAAATATATATCTTTATTATGTCATGTTCTATTTAATTTTATTTATTATTATATATAGTAAAGAATTTAAATTGTACATAATAATATTTTTATTTAAATGTTTTATATTTTTATATTATTTTATAAAAAATATATAGGTACTTAGTCAGGTATGCTCAAACATTTTTTAAAATATTAAATACCTTAACTAAGTAATAAACTAATAACTGTTAACAAATATTTTATCTTGAAGGATCTGTCATTAGAACAACCTCCTCCTCATACTACGAGTCATATAATTTTTTCTCCAAATTGAACTTATTTACTTATTGTACATATTCTGCTAAAGATTGTAAATTTCCTATTTTAATAAAAAAAATAAAAATATATTTATACCTAAATAAATATATATATACCTAATTATAGTTACCAAGCTCATATACATTTACAAAGTATTTAGTAGATTATTATCTTAAATATTTAATGTAAAATAACTCAAATTATTAACTATTAACAACCAATAATTATAAGAACATATAAAAGTATATTTATTTATTTTGTTTTTAAATTGCAGCATATTTTATTATATTTTATCGTAACAATTTACAGTATACATACACAATAATAATATTGTTATTTTAATCTAAAAAATATTACATAAGAGAGATCTTCAATGTGTTTATATTATTATACGAATTAAAATTAAAATAATATAAGAACTAAAATAAAATTGCTTAAATTATACATATAGCGGCGTCTATATTGTATAAAGCTATTTAATTAATATTATTCTGATTTGGCTTATGCTTCTAACTTATAGATACACATGTCAATGTTTCAAAACTCTTTCCCGATTATAGCAAAAGTTACTGAATATTTTAGCGATTGTTTATGTTATTCCCAAAAGCTAATTCATAAAATAAATTATGAGAAAACTTACTAAACAAAAATTATTTAACTGACAGACGGAGGTCTTATATAACACATATTTCTGTGAGGTGCAAAAATCAAAGTCGTAGAAACAAAATACATTTTGAACGATATTTCTTAAAATTCAATTTCTTGGTTGAAATAAACACACTCGAATATTATTTCTTCAAATTTTTAAAGAATCGCTTACGATTTGTCTTCATCTTGCGTATGAATTACATCAATTTAAATTTTTTATTTCGTTTACCGTACGTGCATAGTGAAATATTTATAAGCATACATCAAAACTCAAAAGCCAATAAAACTATTTTTCTAAAATGTAATAGATGGAAAAGAAATATTTGAATTTTAAATTCATCTTACATAAAGATATTTATCAAAAAAATAAAATGTTGTTAATATTAATACTGCATATATAACCGTGTAAGAAAATTGGATGTGTCAATATTAATAATACCGTAACAAGAAAAATAATATTATAATTCAACAACATATTATAATAATAATAATAACATTTTGAATATTATTTAATGTTAATTGTTTGAAAAAATAGTTATAGCTGTCCTACGTCGAAATTATGTGCATAACATACAAACAGTCGTATATTCTTTCTTTGGGACTAATTTTAATCACTAAAAATAAAGTTAATCTAATAATAGTCATACTATAGTAAACGATAAACAATTAATTTGTTATTCTTACAAGAGACGCATTTGAATGTTACAACGTAATATATTTTGTGAATCACTGGAGTCTTAAAAATCTAATCGGTATTCGATATATTATACAATATACGCTTATACGCTTACCATTATTCTATCACAAAAGACTAAATTTTAACCCTATGCTATAAAACAGTCAAACAATCTCTTAATTAGCCTATACCCGACCACCTAATTGTAATTTTTTCACTGCTTAATGTTCACTCGAGACTGTAAATTGCGGATTTAACCAGGCACGCGGTGTGGGTAAGGAAACATGACCCGACATCGAAAGTCCAATTGCCTCTATTTATCCTCGTCCCACGCAGTTGACCCAACCTTACGATTCCCTTCTCTCTCTCTCATCACCAATACTAGCTATGTTTTTGAAACACTGTTTACACATATATTTATACGTAATCGTATACATAATGTCTCCGGTCGGTAAGTTTTATTGTGCTGCTAAAGCAGGAACGCACGGTAGAAAAGGGAAGAAGAAATAATCTCTTTTAACCGTGACCGAGCCCCAACGGCGGACGTCGTGACGTCAACCCAGGTCTTTCCGGTAAGAGAACTACAGCCGCGGCAACGGTCGCCGACAGGACGGAAAGTGGTGGTAGATGCGATGTCGGGGATAGGAAAATCCCGTTTTATTACCGACCGTGTGTACATATACATAATATATATATTTCACTATAGAGTGTTTTAAAGACCCGTTATGTATATAAGAATAGGCAAAGGAAGACTGATCTGTGGGATGAAAAGAAAATGGAGTGAGACAATAAGTAATCTTTTGTTGTCGTAACTAAAGATATGTTATAAACTGATGGCTGTATGCGATGCCAACGATACATATACAATTGATACTAAAATTTTGGCTTAAAATATGTTGATCGAGTATCGAAGATATGATAATAATATAGCAGTGTTTTATGGTAGTTTTTAGCATTTTGGCTATAAGGATCTATAACGCAGTTACCTATGTCCTATATGACCTTATCAGGTATATTTCTCTTGTACCAGAAAGTCAGCTCTAGCCGATTCTTCTAAAATTACTTTTTTCATGTACATTTTTTCCATTTTTACTAGATAAACGGGGATGCAGCTTTTGGTGATCTGTAATATTATCGTTGTGTTCCGTCGTATCAATTGTATATGTATTGTTGCCATCGCATACAGCCATCAGTTTATAACATATCTTTAGCCACGACGATAATATTACAGATCACCAAAAGCTGCATCCCCGTTTATCTAGTAAAAATGGAAAAAATTTATACGAAAAAAGTAATTTTAGAAGAATCGGTTAGAGCTGACTTTCTGGTACAAGAGAAATATACCTGATAAGGTCATATAGGACATAGGTAACTGCGCTATAGATCCTTATAGCCAAAATGCTAAAAACTACCATAAAACACTGCTATATTATTATCATATCTTCAATACTCGATCAACATATTTTAAGCCAAAATTTTACTTTCTCCCTAGTACTCCACTTTTACTCCCAAACTAATCAATATGACCACGCTATTATAGCGCATTGTAATGGTTAAGAATCTTTTAATTAATCAATTGTGACTTTTAAATATTAAACGTATTTTTGTTAAAGTTAAGTTCTATAAGTATTATGTCGATTTATGGTCTCCCGCTGACTCGTTTATAATTTAAATTTTTACTAAAAAAAAATTATAGTTTTAATTACATATTTAATATAAATAAATAATAAATATCTATATGCTAAAATAGAACACTGAAACAAATATATAATTTAATAATAATAAAATAACAGAAAAAGTTAAAGACATCTAATAAAAATTCAAAATGATAAAATTGTAAGGTTTATTTTACATTTTCAATAATTTTATAATAATAAAATATTACTCGAGTCGATATAAAACTACAAATACTTAGTCGTATTATCTTAAAAACCTGCAAATTACGAATATACTAATAATGACTAGTAATATGTTTCATATGTATTTTATAGGTAACATAGGTGGCCAACTTGAGGCTCGTGAGCCACATGTGGCTCTCTTAATTGTCTGATACAGTTTACGTCTTATTTATAAAATCAAAATTTACTTAATATTATTATGAATTTTGATTTTTTAAGTATTAACTCATAAAATATTATCAAATTATGTAAAATGTGTTAATAAACATTTTGACTCTTGATGTTATTATATTTATCTAAACGGCTCACAAACCTATTCATGTTGGCCACCCCTACTATGTAACATCATTAATCACTATAAAGGTTAGGTGTTTCCAAATTAAATATTTTGAATTAATTTCCTAATGATGTTTTAAAAATTAAATTAATTATTATAGAGACTAAAATTAGTTTCTATAATATAAAATATAAAATAAATTTATATATATATATAAACGAAGTGAAATGGTTATGGATACCTTGGTTTTATCCTCAGTTTTAACAATAACTTTTAAGATGGTCGGAAAAGTTTTTGATGTAGCTGCTGGCGTTTCGTGGTAGTTGGACCGGAACATTACTTTGGTACCAAAATCTTTGTAAAACAGGAAAGTTTTTGGACTTGTTCGGTGTATTTAGAATTAAAAGCTACTGAGAATTTTAAGAAATTAAAAAATTATGACAAGTACAAACCACTCAAAACTAATAAATTATTTTATATATTGTAGAATAGTATAGCATAACTATTTAAAATCTATAATAAATTTAAAATTTCAATAAAATAATACAATTTAGTTTCATGAGTTTTTTAACTAGAGCTTAATAAAAGTTATATTTTAAAATAACCTCCGTTTTGACTCCTCCATTAATCAGATAAGTAAATTATAACTTGTACTTTAAATATTTTATAATATCACTAATGTCTGGTATAAATATGTATCACTACAATATGATAACAACCAAAATTTTTTTTGGATATTTAAATAATGATGTTTTACATTCAAAAATGATCATTTTAGAAATATAGTGTTTAGCCATATTAAACACATAACTTTCCCAAAAACACTTTATTTTTTCTACTCTATAGCCTTATAATTATGTTATATTTTTCTTTGAATCATTTATTTATTATTTACATTTAAACCGATTAATTCTTATTAAAAATTATGTATTGCGCATTTTAAACTATATACAATTAATAACTGCTACAACAATGTCGTTGTAAATGTATAAAATAAATTATCTATATAAAATCTTAAACTATCAGTAGTTTATTTCATATCAAAATCTAACTGCTCGGTACATTTTTATTATCTCCTATGAAAACAAAATATTTTGTTATTATATGATGGACACAAAACATGATTTTACCATCATTGTCATACATTATTTTACATTCCAAGAAGAAATGATGTGTATTAAATAAAAAGTTATTTTTCACCATATAAATATTATCACTTTTCAACAACATTCTAGCTATACAATTTATTTCATAGACGTTATTTTACACACACACACACACACATAGTATTTAAATTGCTTTAACTTTCAAGTTGTATCCAATTACGAATTGAATGATATATGTATCTTAGGAATTTTTCCGAAGTTTATGCTTCAGATAACTAATATACACAGTCTCAACAGGAAAATCGAATGTTTTTTAACCATGTATTATTATATATTTTAATAATATACAGGACATATAGGTACTCATAAATTATAATTATATCATATATTACTGTTATAAATTTACAATTTAATATCGATATACTATCGAAAAACTATGTAAATAATTTCGTAGTATGAATGTCGTCAAAATTATTCTTTAGAATTTTAAAAATTTCAGTGTAAAAAAAAAATTGTAAGTACCTAACAGTGAAATTTTTCAGGTTCTTACAATTAATTTTTTTTTAAATTACAACAAAAATAACCAAAATAACTGCATATAAATATACAATTACACAAAACTTTAATTTTTAAAAATACGTAAAAGTTTCAGTAAAAGCTACTTGTGAGGAATCTTTGCATTAAATTATCAAGCTTTTAAACTTTGAAAATTATATCATGAACAAAATATATTTATACTATTCTTAAAAGTTACAAGTAACTAAATGAAAAACACATCATTGTAATTAAATTTTTCTCTTAATCTAAAATGATAAAAACATAATGAGTTCTTTTTAAATATTAATTATTTATCAATTTTGTTTATGATAATGGTTCCTAATAACTATTGTTTTAATAGTCAAGTTTATGTATTATTAGCACCATTTTATAATTGTTTAATTCAATTATCTTAAACAAGCCATTATTTTTTAAACTAAAGCAGACAATTTTACAAAATAATTCATTGAAATTACATATTTATAAGAATAAAGATAGTAAAATAAAGTCTCAAAACGGAACTTTCAAGTTTGATAAATTCAGGTATTTATTAGTTTTACACAAAAATACAAAATGATATATGTCAACGTTTTTAAAAACTTTACTGAATACAAATTAGAAATTATCGACATTTTGTCGTAGTATTACTAGTATTAAAAAATTTTATTTTCTTTAAAATTTGAAAATAATTGTGTAATAAACAAACAACTATTATTCAGAGTAGGTATATTATGTATATATAATAAATTATGTAAAAAGTAATAAACTTTAAGTAAATATAATTCTTAAAATAATATTGTTTAGACTATTTATTCTATACTTAAATATTTATCTATAACAATATTAAGCTATAGTGGAAACATGAACTCTTTTTTTTTTTTTAATAAATTCAAATTTCAAAAGCTTAATAAACAAAATAACTTTCTAATAACATAGCTAATAATAATATTGCGTAGGTGATTTTTTAATATTCACTAACAATAGAACCACAAATAAAAGAATAGACTTCAAATATATTATTACTATTTTTTTATCCGATGAATTAAGAATTTAAAAGTATAGCTTATACTCGTATCTACTAACGTTTAAAATAAATATACTTGCCATGTATATTATATAAGTTTAATAATAACTTGTGTAATATAGCATATTTATTTTTCTGAATATATATGAATTTCAACCGTGTATAAAATTACTAGTCTTTAGTATATTATCTTAAAAAAAAAAATATGTATCAAATATAATAATGTAATAATTTAAATTACTGTCAAACCAATTGCATTAGTTGTCGAGGTAATATTCCTTAAATGAAAAAAAAAAGAATTTAAATGTTTTATCGCTTTGAAACGTACACAAAACCAATTCGTTAAAAAAATATTATTTTTCTATTAAATCTTCCGAATTATGCTTCTTGGTATTATGCACATACTGTGCGAACTCTATGTTGTTTTGAGGACTGATGAATGATTTTTTGACGATCCCGTATCAATATCATAGTAACCACAATGTAATGTTATGCACAAAGTACATTATACAGGGTGACCCGTAGTAAAAGATGGTTCGACTTATTCAAAATGGAACGATGACTGAGTATGCATTACATTTATATACTTAGAATATAGTTTTTAAAAAAACATCGTGAATTATCCTATACAATGGTATTCATATCAGTTTGGGGTGTGTATTATTGTGTATGTCTGTGTGTCTGCACACTACTGCTACACTACATTCTGCAACCGTATATATGTATTTTTTTTCAATCTGTCAAGTTTTACAACCCAAAAAAAGGTAGTCGGAAATGTTTTTTGCGATATTTTTTCCTCTCGCCTCAATTGACCATTTTGGCACGATTTATTTCGTTTTAAGTCCACGCGGCGGGGGCAAGCATATCGTAGCCAGTTGCCAAACGTTCGGGAATGATTCCAAACGGTAAGGAAAAAATAGTCGGCACAATATCGTACATACATACGCGTACCGCACACCTGTTTACTATTTCATGCGTATGAACAGGCAATGCTGGTGGTCCGCGGACACACTAGATCCTACCGTAAGTAATAATAATATAAAATATAAGATAAATGCCACGATTTTCCCGTTACTTCAATAAAATTAATACATACAATTTATAACGTTTGACGTGTATACTAATATACTAAATCAGTGGCTAATAGTGGCTATCAATATTTTTTCAACATAACACATTAACTTAATCCCAAATAAATGGTAACACACATAATTCATTAACACCAAAAATCGTTAAAAATAATATAAAAATCTAATCAAAAAAAATTTCAATATCATAGTACTTCGTGAGACAACGGCTGAGAACTACGGTACTAAATTATTGAATAAATTGGTTGCACAAAACTAAAATCGCATAGGTACAGAAAATGATATATACCTGCAGCGATATAATAATAATAGTGTTACTGAGGCTTTCAACACATATCGTTTTAACTTGGTCACCTGTGACACACTCTTTTTGATGAAAAATAAATAAATTTAACGTATAACGATATAACACATACATCACTTTTATTTATTTAATGAGGTAGTGAGATGACATGATAAGATATTTGTGATAAGAAATAAATACGTTTGTACATTTTTCATGTATAAATAAATAGAACAAAAATGTCTGGTGATTTTGAAATTAGAAAACACCCCCTTGTGAAAAATACGACTGGGACACAGTCAAAAGAAATAATTTACAAAATACCGTAAATAATATTAATTTTTCTTTTATTTCTGCCTTAATTAATGCTCTTGATACGGCTCGATTAGTCCCATTAAAAAGTTTATTGCCTTTAGCTATGCGATTATCCGTATTTTTTTAATTTAATTTTACGCTAATTTTAAATTCCTCAATGAGATAAGTTATTAAAACTTCACTGCATTTCATATCCCGTAATATTTTAATTTTAATCAAATTTTGTATCAAAGATATTAATATATTTTATGAATGGATACTTATAAATTAAAATATTTTTATCACGTTAAAAAATAGTAATCAATTCAATTTTAATGACGTTTGAGTAATTTAAATTAAGAAAATTATAATTTCTGAAGCATGTTTTAAACTGTATACACTATATATATGATAATTTTTATATTTATATTATCATCTATTCATAGTTTATTAAAGCACCTTAATTATTTTCTATAAAATTTATATTCTAATACTCTAACCTAACCTTAGTGCCTGCAATATATAAGTATGCCTAATGACAAATACATATTTATTGTGAAGCAATTCAAAGATGGACATATAACGAATTTATAAATTAAATATAGATTATAGTTTATATTGTCGCTGATTGTATATATTATAGTAACTATTTAGATACTAATTATTTCATAATTCAATGCTTAAAAAAAATTTCTGTTTTGCACGTATATATAATCTATCAAACACTTTTGAAATTGTTAGTTTATATTTTTAGTAACGTATGAAATTAATATTTATTTTTATTTTTTTTTTTTGATACAGCTACTGAGCTATAAATGTCTATAAATTAAGTTATTAAAATTTTTACTCACTTGCTTATGCATTTTATTTTTTTACCGAGATATCTAATTAGAACCTATATTTTTTGCAGTTGGCCAAGTTCCTATTTCGGTGTTTTATATACTCCTTAAGTAAAATTCATCCTCTTTATCACATCTATAGACAGCTTTATTCTTCGTAATTGGTAAAAGGACGAACTCGTACATAAAAAAGAATAATATAAATTAATCAATTTAACTGCCACTCTAAATGTCACTACTGAGCTCTTCAATTATTCTTTCAGTTTTCTTAATATCTTGTATAATTAAAAATAAGAAATGTCAAATAAACAATAATAAATTTTGACGTTGATAAGTACTTATTTCGAACAAAACAAAAGGAAACCGTTTTGAATAAGTTTTATTAATTTAAATGTATTTAAGTGTATACAACAAATAAAATTTGCTTTGATTGAATAGGTAAGTCCAATATTACTAACCAATACTGATGGAATAACATGAAAAAAATAATTATCGTACGAAAGCATTAAAAAGTATACACACATGCATATTATATTTGTTATAATTTATTTATCGGATAAACTCAAAAAATCTTCACATTATAATTGATATAAAATATTAATCACCAAGTTTATAGGTAGGTTTGCAAATCACAACGATTCTAAACTCTAACCACTAACTTCTATCATAAAATTTAACATTTAACATATAAATTTAAAACAGAGAATAATGTGTGCTAAATAAATAATATAAAAACTACCTAAAATTTTATTTTTAGAAAATCTAAACATAATTAAGTATAGTATACATATTGAAAAATTTTCCCAGTTCCCAAACTTATCATTATTTTAATTTCTAATACACTTATTAATTTTTCTACAATATAAGAAACCAACTAAATTTAAAATCGTTTTATAAAATACCATATTTTATACCAAGTCATTAATGTAAAAATATGATGACCTTAAAAATCATTCAAATTTTTGGGTGAATGGTAATATTCATCTATACATAATTATTTATTTGTCATACTTTAATTTCTACTGTACAATAACTAACAAAATTTTCAGTATATTATTACTCCAATTCACTGACAGTTCACTATCATTACTTTAAATTTAATTGAAATGATAGCATTACATATTATTTAATAAAATTGATGAAAACTGATATATTAGGAAACGCATATAAAAGACATTAATAGTTATTATTATTAAATATTAAATTCAATCAAAAAAATTATCAAACCGATTATAATATTATTATCAATGTGAATGTGTTTTCCAAATGCGAACATACTACACAGACATTTATTTATATAATATATATATATATATAAACTACCAAATATCGAGGTTTAATTAAGCGTTTCGTTTACGCGAAAGAAACGGTCTAATAAAAACGAGAAAACAATTTATGGCCATTTATTCGGATACAGCGTATTTTTTGTGAACATTATACCGTTAGATAATACTATTATCGGCAACAAAACTTGATGTATTTTATTTCCGTAAACATTTCAAACTAACAATATCAACCATTCAAACATCACAATAAATTATCCAGAACTTCAAATAAAAAGCAATAACAGTATTCTGTCTCCAGTTTTTTTATATTATTATAATATAGTATAATACATTTTCAATGCACTTCTCTCCTCCCTCGTAATGCACTCATACTCTAACCACATTTGACCAGCACATTTTATATAATCCACATATATATATGTTTTATTTATGAAATAAAAATCGTATATATTCATTTCTTCTGCGATTTACAGGCTCGGTTTGTGAAAATGTTGCTTGCAGAATTTTTATAGGTTGGATATAGGTTATATCTCTTTCTAAAAATGTCGATATAAATTCGACAATTTCATAGATACTATACTTTTAAATACTTGAAAATCAAAAATGTTAATAGATTATATCAAATTTCATCCACGACCTTGATCTAAAACACAAACATAGTTAATGAAACTAAATTAAGTTTATTGTATTTTGATTAGTCCGCAATCAACCCGGAGTGTATTCATGTCCCGAGGGCATCGATTGAGTAAAATTTTTAAACTCTACAAAACAATATGAACTTTATACTTAAACCGTTGGCATGTAGGCACTATTATTTAATTAATTTACTATTTACATAACAAAAAAAAAATCCAATTAATTTAAAGTTTAATACGAGTATAAAGTGAGGGAATATAAAATATGTATTAGGTATCTACCTATACTAAATTTAAGTATTAAATTTCACAAGCAACCTTTAATTCCAATTGTATTGTTTTTATTTTTACGAATTAAACCTTTTATTGATAAATACTTACTGACTACTGGTATATATGACTTAAAGTTTAAAATATTCATTAAAATATGTATAACAAACGTGTACAAATATAAAATTATGTCCTACTTCTCTTTTTCATTATGATTTTAATGCATTACTATAGATTTTAAATCCTTCTAAAATATACTATCATAATAATAATTATTTTTGGCGTAAGTTTCTTTTGAACTATTATTTTCTGATACATTTAAATATTTTTATTTATCAAACAACTCGCAGTGACATGCATTTTAAGTTATTTAACAATATGAGTTAATCAGTAAAAAAAACCTGTATTCAAATTTAAAATTAATTCTCCTAACCTAACCTTGGCCATAAAAACATAAAATATATGCGTTAATTAATCAAAATGCTTAGAACGCAAAGGTCCAATCAAAAACTATATTAAACCGTATAAAGAATCTCATTAAGTTGTATTGTTCAATAAAATAACAATAAAAATGACAATATTTAATATAATCAAAGTCACATTTTCGATTCAAGAAAGTTCATATAAAATGTAAACCTATATAATGAGAAAAGCTCACACAGATTGTATTTTGCTCTCAAATTCGATTTTATTGTCAACATTTTAATACCACAAATTAGATGTTTGCATCTACATAGTTATATACTAAATAGGATAGAAAAACAATGTAAAACATAAAATTAAGATATTCTGATGTTTTGTTAGACGTGATTTCGTTAACCTTAAAATATTATGTTAAAATATTAAAACAATGCCTTTAATTACGATTTTTAATTTGTATACATTATACAATGTAACTTTGTTTCCATTAAAAGTGAGCACCACATATCGTAATCAAAAATTTTAAATAAAGTAAAACTTTTATGTAAGCATGCTTGTTTGACAGATATTTTATGGTAAAACAGAATATCTATAAAGTTGTCAAGATCCTAAAAAGGTGTTTGTGTAAAATTTTTCTTATTTAGTATTATTCTTCTGCCATAAACAAAGGTCTTCTTGCAGAACTATTTTTATGTATTATCTTTAAACGTTTATAATTGATGTTAGCATTAATTTTAATTCATGTTTTCTTTTATACATAATATTAGGCCCAAAACATTAAAACGAACATTTGGCTTACCGTATAATTCATAGTTCATATATTATATGTATTTCCATCACATTTTTATGTCTTTTTTAAACTAATGAAAATTTGTAAATTTTTTTTTACCATTTATACGATTTGATTTGAATAAAACAACTGCTGGTTATTTTGATCGTCAAATCATCATATTCTAGAATATAAAATCTAGATAATATAAAAAAATCCAATCAATTTTTGTCACATAATATAATACGGAACTACTTCAAAATTGGAAAGTAATACATTTTGCGGGCTATGTGAAGTGTATGTATTATGATTGCAATTACCCAACACTTTAGTGACGCAATTAGACATCGTGATTTAAAAAGGAGATGTGGAGTAGCCATTTAGAAAATAAATCATACCAAAATGTCATAAACTAGAAAATTTATTATCAGTATAATCGAATTTTATTTACATAAAATTCTTAATAAGTTTGAGCACGGCTTAAGATTGTTATGGATCCATGTATTATTACATAACTGCTACATTATAATATTTTCTCTGTGATCAACGTGTATCTTATAAGCTTATTCTTAATGCAGTATTTTTTATTTAATATTTCAATAACATAGCATAAAATTAATTACCATTGTGCACTTCAATTTTTAATGTATAAACTCATACCACATACGGAGTTATAATTAAAACGTTATTACTTATTGTAATATATGTGGGTCGAATTTCCAACATAAAGTTAAATTGTAACTATATTTATTTGGCACGTATACCGTAGCAGACGTATACAAGTAATCGAAGTTTAATTTATAATTTATACTAAATAAATCAACTTACAATTACTTTCGTAGTGAAAACGGTCTTAAAATTAATAATACTATTCGATAGAGAATTTATACAGATATATCATAAATGTTTGTATGATGGACGCACGATTAAAACCACAGCTGCAAAATACTCGTAAAAATATTATTTTTGTAAAATATATCCACGATGGAATATATATAGTATTCTACATAGTGGATCTAACAATCTTAATGGTTAGTATAGCTATTTGATGTGTAAACTTTCGAAAGGAACAATATTATTGCATTGTTTTTTTTTTTTTCAAATATATAAGATACATAATAAGAGTACTAAATAATGAGAATAATAACTATCATTAATATTATATCATTTGAATACTAAATTGTTGCAATTGGTTTATATTGTATGCATTGTAATTATACAATAATACGGCGATTTGCGAAATAGCATTCGAGAAATAAAATGTCATCGCTAAACATACATGTGTTAACTTTTAAATCCACGGGTAATATTTAAGTTAAAATTAATTTCCCGTTAACAGATTGTGGAGAGTTTTAGCTCTAACACTACCAAGCGCAATAGTCGTTAGTTTTAAATGGTAACAAAACTTAAAAAAAGTTTCTGTTCCATAAGCATGACCATGACATGGCGAGGCGATCTTAAACTGTCCTATATTATCGATAAGAGTGAACACTTTTAAAAGGTATATATACATAATGCTTTTGTATAAAAAAAAATTTATTATTGTTTATTGTTTACAAAAAAAAAAGTAAAAACCCAATAAAATTCCTGTATAATATGACCGACCGATTCATTGACCAGTCATTGCTGATGACGCGGTGATTAGGTACGATGGTTATAAATTATACGTAATCGAATATAAGTAATATAATAACAAATTCCTATTTAAAACGATCACACGCCACTAATCTAAGCTTACTAAACCTAAAACTCAAGCGTAATAAATACACAGTACGCGTTTAAAATAGTGATCTCAAATAATTAAGTAAGAAATAAAAACTGTTATTCACAATACACTAGAACTAATGATATTTTTGAATTATTACAAAAATCATGATACGCGGTTTATAGTATGTTATTTACGGTGTTCATCATATAATTATATCATTTATATCACAAATTCAGCGATTAAACATTCATAATTATTATCATTCTCTTGATCACTTTAAAAATTCGTATGTTATAATATTTATACACATAAATAATTACACACACATAAATTGGTTTATGCGCAAGATATTTAACGTTAATACACTAATACTAAACATAAGTATTATAATAATTATCAAAACGGAAAAATTATATACAATAACTCGGTTTATTTGATAATTATTACAAATACACCATCATTACTATTACTAATCGTTATTACCGAGCTCAATCAAATATCTTAAAACCATTATGTTTAATACCACAGAAGTAAATAGAGTCAGTCTGCAGATCACTATATCAACTACCCAATAGTATCATAATCAATCGCTTTGCTAATGTTTATTTTGACCATCTCTGTTATAATGTAATAAGATGTAATGACCGATTTATTCACGATTTCACGAGTATTATTAGGCGAATGAGGAATTGAAGATGTAAATATTATATATTTACATATAAAATAATCAAAGAAAAATAGTAAACAATCTTTAAAAAGTTGAAAGGGTTTAATTTTTTGCATGATAAATTACACGCTTTTTATAGCACTATTCGTTTTTTTTCATTTAGTGATTCATTTTCTCGATACCTTACATATTAAAAAAATTATTAAGAATTATTTTCAAAATGTTTTAATTGAAAAATCTCGACGTCGAGGCAATACACGCTGTAAATAGGCAATCCCTAAATGACTTTCTGAAACGTTTAAAATAGTTTTTTTATAATGACGACTACGACGAACATGCCGTTCAAAACCAATATTTGCATAATACATAATAAACATTTCTGGGTATCACAATCAGCGTAACTGGAGAGGCAATGCAGCTGGAGTGGAGAGACCGATTCCATTCAATAGACGTTTTAATCACCCCCCCCCCCCTCTCAAAACATTGGCATTTAAGCCAAGTCCTTGCAAAATCATACGTTCAATGTGTATAATAATTAATAATTAAAAAATTCACATAATTATGTAAATCATTGTGTAAAATATAATATATAATTATTTTAATAGGTATGTTTCGGATGTATATGTGATTATTGGTTTTCACAGTTTTCGTTAAAACGATCGTAACGACGACGCAACGCACGACAATATAAAATATGATTGGTTATTTATTTTTATGAGAAAAATTAAAACGTTGGTACAACGATATTATTACCTATCGTTTAAACCAGTGTTTCTCGACCTTTTTACCGTGGCCATCTTCCAAATGAATGTTCAATTTTTTAGCGACCCCTAAACACATATTTTATAGACGCGTACATACACATTACATAAACGTCGCCGACCTCTAAGGGAGTCGGACCCCCCAGGTTGAAAAGACGATTTAAACAACGCGCACGGTGTTCGAATTTCGTCGCGATCGCGGTTTCGCCTTCCAAAATTCCAACCCGCCTCATTCTCAACCCATTCATCCACCGCCCATAAACGCGCGCAAAACGGGTCGCTCGAGATAGAGTTTTGGTGACTCCGTTCAGTCAATAACGATTTTCATTTTGTTTTGCTCTGTTTCACGCAGGAAAACGACAACGGCGACGACAATGTAACGGCGACCGTGTACGACTACTGCTGAGCTGACAACGAAGTTGGCGGCGGCTGCGGACACACTAACGCGCCGGACACGACGCTCGCGCTGACTCAACTGCGGTTAACCGACTGAAAACGTGCTGCGGCCCCGATGGCAGGGTACTCAAACGTCATGCCGCTGACGACCAGCTGGCCGCTGACGGAACCGCAGTCGGCGTACAACGGCACCGACGCGGGCCCGTACGGCAACGGCACCGGCGGCGACAGGGACGCGCTGTACTGCGACGACATGTCCGGGCACGAGTCGTCGCTGTACCTGATATCCAAAATCCTGTACGTGATCGTGTGCGTGATCGGTCTGGTGGGCAACACGCTGGTCATATACGTGGTGATCCGGTTCTCCAAGATGCAGACGGTGACCAACATGTACATCGTCAACCTGGCCATCGCCGACGAGTGTTTCCTGATCGGCATACCGTTCCTGATCGTCACCATGTCCATGGAGTTCTGGCCGTTCGGCAACGTCATGTGCAAGGTGTACATGACCACCACCAGCGTCAACCAGTTCACCAGCAGCATATTCCTGATGATCATGAGCGCCGACCGGTACATAGCCATATGCCACCCGATATCGTCGTCCAAGGTGCGCACCGCGTACGTGTCCAAGATCGTGTCGGTGACCGCGTGGACGTTCAGCATCATACTCATGATACCGGTCATCATGTACGCCAACACGATGGACAAGGGCAACGTCAAGAGCTGCAACATCATATGGCCGGAGAACGACCTTTTCAGCGGGCAGACCGCGTTCACGCTCTACTCGTTCGTGCTCGGGTTCGCCATTCCGCTCATGCTCATATTCGTCTTCTACATACTGGTCATAAGGAAGCTGCAAACGGTCCGTATACATTGCATAAACGGTTTATTTTGTATTTGCATTTAACAAGTGTGCCTATCTTTAAACGGTAATACATACTTCGTTGCGTGCCTACGGACGTATCGACCGAACTGCGAAAAGCGCAGCGTTTACAGGTGTACCCGCCCCCCCTCCCAAACGGTGTGTGCTACGCGTGTCGTAGACCGCGAGTTATGAGATCAAAATAAAAAATGTTCCAATAAAAAACTCTGGCGAGAGAGGTCTTGTCGAATATCCGGGCGTTAAATTATGAGATATGGTATTATACGTATGGATCGGCTGGGTGATTCTTTTGTCGACTTGTACTTCATATTTTTTCGAAAACTATTAACGTTTTATGGAAAGAATTTTATTTTGCACGATTTTAAGCCGTTAAAAACGACAATTTCGAAAACAAATTATGTTTTTACCATTTTTTATCGTTATAATTTACCAAGATTTTATTTCGTTCTTAATGAATTTCAGTGTTTAAATTTAATTTCAGTTATGAAATAATTCACGTTAGATACATATAGTGCAGTGTATGTGCACGCAAATGTTATAATGTGGTCGTTTATAATAACTGCAGGACTTTTTTCAATTTTTTTTATCGGTCTATAGTTTATAAATGTAATTTTAAAAGTCGCCTGAGCATACAGTACCAATCACACACACTCGTGTGGCTAACCACGATTTAACCATATACTCATATTGATATTACATGATTTTACAACACGCATTTATGATGTATTAATGATTGTGTCATAAAATATAAGACTCGTTTTTATCCAAATATAGAGTACCGTACAGAGTATTGTCGGATGTATAACTGCAGGCCAGTAGGCTCGCGATTATAACGTGATGTCGCAGTAGTGACGTACGTTTCTCGCAAGATAAATTTTCACGCCCCGCCGCCGCGAATAGAGTATATTATTTTGCATACAACTTTCCGCAGTCGTTAAACGTGCATAGTAATTTCGTCGGCGGATACACACGTACAACGATATAATAATTGTGTCAAAACCACTACGTGCGTTTACGTTGAAAACATTCTAATTTAATATTTACGAAATTTCGCAAACGTAGGTACAATAACAATAAGATCACGAGAAATGTCGTGCGCGCGTATTTGCGGATTAACTATAAGCACTTAATTCTTTACCATTGCCAAAAATATAAGATTTTCGTATAAGTTATTGCAATTTTGTTATGATTTCTCGTAATTGTAATAATAATAATAATATGACAGTATGACATAACCACTGCACGTTCACACGAATTATTACACCTGCATTCTGCAGCCGCCTTAAGTAAGAATTGACGTGCGCATTATACCCAATATTTCAGACGAGAAAAATAAATTATAATTTCGATAAAATAAACGAAATTGCGATCCGTCAGTTTTTGATGTAGGTATTTCAGTGTTATTGTATTTAACTTAATAATAACATACGAGTATTATAGCGATAACGATAGTATAATGTACATATAATAATATGGTATATACCTAATATAAACCATAAATATTTTTTCCAAAGTAGTGATATGATGTAATGACTAATGAAAAGTTGTTCATAACAAGGGAATAGAGTATGTTATTATTAGTAAGTAATTTCATAACTTTTGCATATGTTTCATCAAAGATTAACGCTTTTTCGGAAAGTCAAAAGTTTCATTAGATGCCGCTCTACATACAATAAATTGTACTTCAGATGATATCAAATTCACCAATTGTTTCACAAAAAAAAAAAAAAAACGCTAAAGGAACAATGGCACTGGTTTTAGTTCGCTCCCCTCATCACTGCAGTATAAGTATGCAACTATATGGTGTAGATGATAAATTAATGCGTTTAAAAAAACTTCGCTTTTAGATTTTTCTTTAAAACTGTGATTTCTGCTTGCATTATTTCTTGACACGTCAACAGTTGACGAAAACTTTTTAACACGAGAAAAAAAAACCCAATACTACTGAATACTGTTACTGTAGAGTTGCAATAGGTATACGCGTTTCTCACTCCGCTCAAAATCCATAAAATATGCAAATAAAAACATCGGTTTTTATTGAACGCGTTAGTGTGTTGCACCCGCCATTGCGACAGAGCTTGTTAGTTTGTACCTGTTATGCAGTATAATATAATATTTCACCATATGTTTATTATATTGGCTGTACGTGTGACGTGTGTATGCTGTAATTCAACACTCAAACATTACACGGTGAAACGGTTTAAAAAAAATTACAAGTTATACGTGCCGAACACAGCACACATTACGCTTGTCGCGTTCTACTCAAATGCATAAATTATAACCTATTTATATTGTGATTCACCGATAGATATTAAAACGTACACTTACGCAAATAAAGTAGTGTGCAAAATATAAATCAAATCACCGCCACGTCCGATAAAAGTTATAACCCAACAGAATTGCCGTGCGCGTTGCGACAGGACATTCAGATGTCACCTATCGTAATAAAAACGAACTATTACACGAAGCACCAGAAGCATAAAATATATCGTTAGCAGTTTCATAAACTGCATTAGCTCATACTCGGTAGCTGTTTTTCATTCTTCGCGTGTCGAAAACATAAAATTTCTGATGGCCATTATAATATTATACTGCCGATAGAGGTAGTCACTTCATATGTGCCCGCGCGGCCGCCCGTGTGAAATCTATACAATTTCAAACCAAGTAAAAATTATTTCCCTATTTCGTGTTATATATTATTACTATGGGTTATTTGAAATAATTCATTGTTACGTATCAAATAACAGTACAAAACAAATAAAAACCTCAAGTAATATTATGCAATAACTATATATATTATATAATATATAATATATAATATATATATGTCGTACGTCTTACTGAAAATATAATATTACACACTAGGTAGGTATCTACTATAGGTGAATTATATACAAACATGCTGTATACCTACTACTTACTGCATGCCAACACGTTACAAATACTAAATTATTAGAAACTAGATCGTTTTGAAATATTTTCAACTATTCAATAATCGAATAAATTGTTTAATATGATTAAAATTTATAAATATACAAGGGTACAAAAATTTACATTAATATCGTTCATGATTCAGTCGACTTTTAAATGTTTTCATCAACTTGTGTATAGTCTTTTGTTTCTTTTAGTGCATTTAATAAATGTTTAATTAAAAGATATGGAAATTCGCCATTTGCTAAACTCACATTATAAATTAAAATATAAATGGCAAAAAAACCAAACAGTTATTACTTGTCTTCAGAAGACCAACTCTTACGAGTATTTGCACGTTTCTATGTCCGACCGATGTTGCCGAGTATCCAATCAAGTATATTGAATTTTTAAGTTACTCAAATAATTTCAAAAATATGTTTCAAAAGTAATTTTGAGTATTTATACAATTTTAACAAAAATATTTATTTTTATTTTTAAATAAAACTTATAACCTACGCTCTTGTATTCTAAAATTAAATTCATGAAAAATGTATTAAAATTAGACGGTGGTTTGGTGGTTATAAATCCAACCACTATATAATATTATGATATGATATTATGACCGATAATCAACTAAATGTATTTTCAGCCATTTATCCTTATAATCAATATAAATATTTTATCAAATACAATATCATTAGAATTAGTAGTTTTATAAACCGATTTTACAAAGCACTCTGATTGACTAATGCTTTATAAAATAACATTTAATTTCATAGAATTTACATGCAGGTAATTATATATATGAATTTTTATTTAAAATTGTTTTTCAATCAATTATAGTAATATAATTAAATTAGATACTTATTAATATCAGTCTTCTTCAAACATCATAATTCAAATTTAACTTAAAAATAAAAATATCTTACTTTATTTATAAACTGATAAAAAATGGTTAGGTAGTTGGTTGTTGAGTTTGGAAATTGATCCTTATTTATCATTGAATAAAATATTTAGAATTAAAAATAAATACTATAAATATAAATGAATAAACTTCTTGGATATTTTAGTTTAAAATAAATAAAGAAGATAATATTTAAAATTAAAATATACCATTGACAATATATAAACAATACACGTAATGCAAAACCCATGATGCGTAATAGTATCTACATACATACAAATTATTTTCTTTCATAAAATATTTCAAATTAACAAAAAATAATTTAAAGCGAAAACTGAATCCAACCCCAATCTTAGAATTAATTTTAAGCGAAATGTTACAGTAGGATTAAACATATTACATACCTAGCATTAAACGTCTTTAAAGCGCTAGAAAATAAACATATGGTCAGAGTTGATTATAAAAGGGTTTTTTTCACAAACAGTATATATGTTTAGAATTATTTTAGTGAGTATAAAATCTAGTCAGGCTGTCTACTCTTTCGACTATAAAAGCGTCAACCAGATAATTATGTTAAAGTTTTGCTTGTCGGCGCAAATGAAACAAAATAATATGTAATGCGAGAAATATTTACGGTTTTAGTATATAAGTAGTAAGTACCTGCTATCTATTATGTACCTCGTATGTTGCTATGTAACTGATGTATACGCATGTGCTAGGATACATACTAATATGATCGACACACAAATCCGAAATTACTTTATAATTAAGTACAAAAATACTCCACCTAATCTCATACATTTTCTCAATATCACTTGCAGTACCTATCTGAGTTCTTCATACAGTATGTACTCGATATAGGTACTCGATACTCGATCAATACCCAAATTTAAATTTTATTATATAAATATGTATAATTTTTCTAATTCTCAATTTTATGGAATAATAATCCCTAATAGTGAATAATCGTAATTTATAAAAATAGCGAAGAGAAAAACATATTTTTTACCTAATGTTTTATAATATTATAATAATATTTAATATATATATATATATATTATGTATTTATATACACGCCATCTCTTAATAAAAAATAAATCTTCTAACAAAAAAAGTTTTGACGTTTTCAGTTTAATATTCAAATTTTTTAAACTAAACGGTAACAAAAAATAATCATTATAATCCGTTTATGATTTATAAACAAAAAATTAAATTTTTTAATAATAATAATTATACATAATTTACGATCTACATTAATTTATGTTCATATTCCATAACCAATATTGCTTACAGCCATATTGTTATTTCATAATGAGATGTAAAATATATCTCACTCACATAATAGTATTTAACTATTGATATTTTTTAAATACCAATAATAGTTATAATAACTATATTAATACAAAATATATTTGCACGGTAGTATATGAAACCTGTTGTGCGTAGTTACAAACACCTCATGTTCCAGAAATTATGCTGTATAATTATTTGACATTTGTAGGTATATTGATTAATATTTAATTTATGTAGTATAGTTAATTTTAGTAAATATTTTGTATAAACATATTATTCTTAACATCTTAACCTAATTAATGAATATTATTTTGAAAAAACTGACGAAAAGGGGTTCCAAAAATATCCAAAGTAACGATTAAGACTGCACTTTTACCATCACCAATGTAACGTAATGAGTGAATATAAATGAGATAATTCGGATTAAAGTTCGTTTCACTAATTTTGAACAATATTTTTCTGCCTTTTATCATTAGGTTGATACTTTAGTAATATCATACGTGTATATTTTAATAAAACTATTTATTTATTTATTAATATTCATTCAACGTATTACAATTGTTAACTGTATAAACCTGAACAGTTCCATTTAAATATAATAAGCAAATATGTGAGAGTAGACATTAACATCATAACTCATAATTCATAAATAAACAATTATTTAGTGATGAAAAGATTCAATCACTTAACCACATTTTATCATCTAAAAATTGATGTAACCAAAGTTTCGATTAATTTGACAACCATATCTTATAACCTATAAATTATAAATTAAAATATTTATCTTATACCAGGCCAAACTACGGATCGTGTCTTATCGTAAAACGAAATTGTTTTTCATTAATAAAGGTAAAAAAAATTAAATATGAATATAAAAATTGTATTTATTTATTACGTTTAAAAACATATTAAATTTAATGTATAACTGTTAACACATTAACTCTCCAAAATGCATACTATATACTATATAATATTACTCAAAAGGAACTCTGCGACCTCTCAACCTCTGAGAAAGTTAAATCTGTCTGTTATGTATCCAATAAAATACTATAATAAAATTATTAATCACTGTTAAGACACAACACACGGCTAATCTACAAAACTAGATCAACCCCTAAGATTTCCCTTTAATATAATATAAGGATTAGAAAATAAAGTGTTTAAAAATTTGAATATTTTGACTAATTACTGATTAAAGTCAACTGAATGAATAAAAATTTGAAATTTGGAGAGAGTGATAAATTAATAATATTTTATACTTCATTAAAGAAGATTTTTTTAGAAAAAAATTTGTTTGGAAAAGGATGGAAAAATTTGAATGGTAAATAATATTCGTATGATAATTTTTTCATGAAACTTGATATTCATGCTCTTCAACACAATAATTAATGAACACTTATTTCTGCATCATTTAAAATTCAAATTATAAGATGATAACAAAGTTTTAGTTTTTAGTGTAAATTTTAAATATGAATATTTTTCACTGTTTGTTATAAATAAGCGTTAATAAGTAAAGTAAGCAAAGTTGTTTTTTTTAATTTTAGAAATATTCTGGTAAATTGAGTAGTTGTTTTAGCGGTTCCACAGTAACGAGTTAAAAAGTTAAAATAAAATGACTAACTTAAAAAAATAATAATGTACAATAACAATTGCTTGTTCACAAAATATATTTATAAACATTAAATAGAAAAGTCAAAAGGTTAATGATTATTAAGAATAGAAAAATATTACTCGTATCGTAGAAATAATAAACTCATTATTATTTAAGTTGTTAATTCATAACCTAATCCTATTTATTTGCATCGTTAATGAAACTATCAAAGTAAAATCCTATCAGCTTATACGTTTATCGACGTAAAATCATGTCAACATTAATACCATCAGCATAAAATCATGGCGTATTTATAACAGTGTACATGACATCGGCGCAAAGATACGATCCATGGTACTCCCATATGCCTATTTAGCCCATTTAGTGACCACAGGTGTATATACTCTCAAGTCTCTATAAATTTGCGAAAAAAAATAGTTACTGTTTATGTAATGAACGATTCATGTCTTTATTAAAAACCGAATAAAATATATTTTTGTGGTATGAAAATTATTTCCCTCTGGCAAAAATTGTACACTATAATGACGTTCATTGTTCGTCGTTGAGTAGAATTGTAGATAACATATTATAAAATAACTGACAATACCAAATAATAATAACTATAAAAATACATATCTAATAATTATGATGACAACGTAGTTATACTGAATAAAGAAAATTTATTTTTATCACAAAATTATTATCATTTTGAAAATTACGTCATATAGTACAAAGTAAACCTTTTTCTGAACATTCAATATTTTTTAACTTAAATTGTTAAAATTGTGCTTAGTATACACTCAACAAATTTATTGGAAATATCACTGGACCTAATACCTTTTTAGCGTGTAGTTATTTCTATGCTTCTTTAACAGTACCTATAACAACCTTTCACCTTTTAATTTTTTTTTTTTTTTTTTGAATTTGGGTAGATGTATTATTAATATGCTTCGCAAACGCAAGTCTAATTTAGCATATAACTTTAACAGAAGTATAGCTGCAAAAAATACATCAACTTAAGAAATCCCGGAGCAATCTCAGAACAATCAGACCTTAAATTCAAAATATTATAAGACCTTTAGTAATAGAGAGACGTAGGAACATTCAACAGTCATGCTGAGACGCTAAAAAGTCACATCAAAAGCGTTATTTAAATTCTGGTGAGATTCAAACAGAAATACATCGTGCTTTTACGTGTAGGACATAAGTCTGTGGGCTTTTAATAATGCTACATTTGATTATGACCTATTTATTTGACTCGTTAATCATCTTAAAGATAACAGATCAAAACTGTAAGTATAATAATGCGTTGAAATGGAAGGAAGTAACAGTTATAAATTATAATATATACGTATGTTGCTCTGGAAATAAAATCTCACTTTCATTATTAGTTACGTCAGAAAACCCCTGCAAACTCTAATTCTAAATGAATATAATGAACTAAGGTGTTTTTCAAGTAGACTTGGAAAATATAATTCTTGCTTTCAGATTACATAATTTAGTGTAAATTCATAGACCATAATGCCAGGTTTTTGCCTACTTTTATGATAAAATTTATCATAGAATAAAATTAGTTTTTTGTTTTCATCGGATAATCAACATAAACTTCTACAGATTTACTATACAGAGAATAGACACACCATATTAATTATATGTGTACACATATTATGTAGGTACATACACTGCTTACATTTATACATACACTTACATTATTTATATTTACACTATCATAAACCCAAAATACTTAATAAAATTACTAATTTACTTACATCACTCGCCGAAATAAAATTACTGATTAATGATTTACAAGTGAAACCACAAGTTACAGCTAGTTAATATATAATTTTTTATAAGTAAATTTAATATTTAATCTATAATTATAACAACCTTGGCGTTACATATTTTTTGTTTTATTTTACGGTTTTCTAGTCTTTATACTCGTTGTTGTTACATACAATACAAATTACAACTTAGGTACAACTATTATATATTTCCACGCAAGGAGTGTAATTTGATTTTTGTAAAAATTATTTCAACTGATAGTCTAATTTTATACTATAATATAATATACGAAAATAAATACATTCAACACATTTTCAAAACCTTTAATCAATTAAATCAATGACGATCATTCAACAGTCTATTATAGAAAACCTGGATTCGCCAGAACTGGAAATGTTAAGTTATTTATTAAATGTTGTAGGGAACTTATATTATTTACTATTTCATCCACGTTCCACTACCCAATAACACTCATCTTAACTTCCTACTAAATTATAATACTATTGTATAAGATATCGTTGTATCTTAAAAAATATATAAATATTACAGCTAAGGCTATAGGTATTCGATAACAAATTGATAAAAGTCTTCAGTTATTCTTCATCAGTCATCAAGCATTACATTAGATTTGATTTTTTAAATATTTTTCTATTATTCTTGTCATGATTTTTTTTGAAGTAATGTCACTTTTTTATTCTGAAATCTTTATTCACGCCATTCACTTTATTGTTTGTTCAAATCAGCAAGTTTACTTAATGTTTATAATTTTATAGATTACAAATTGCATGTATATTTATTAAAAATATATTTTATACTTTATAAGGAATATACAGATACACATTAGTTCACGTAGAGATTAAACTATAACTATACAATATTAATAGAACATTAATAGATTATGAAACTAAATGACAATTTACAAATCGACATGACGTTAAACGTTCTAAAAGAAAAATCTCGTTAAACATACGTCTTTAATTTATATAAACTAAATGATACAGTACAAATAGTATATTGTTAAATTCTAACTACTGTGATAACTGATGAATATGATATTATAAACTTACGCAAAGCGTATTATGGGTAAAAGGATATATCAAAGCAATACGTGTATTATTTATAGCATATAGGATTATTGACTATATAATTATACTATGTATGCATATCATATAATACGTTTTGCCACCAACATAATAACGGCGGAAGTCAGAATGAAAATTACAGCGACCCTTATACCAGCAGTTTTCGTACCGCTGTGTACAATTTAGTATAATTACTTAAGTAACAGGCCAAGTGAACGATAAAATATCCCTTGAGCATTATATAAAAAAAATATAAATATAACATAATGTCATGTATAAAATATTAATCTTATATAAATGGGATATCACTGAACGTGACACCGAGGATACGTTTCTAAATCGAGTACACATCAACACAATTATAAAATAATACTTAGAGCCTCCTAAACTCGTTTTGAATTAATCTAACCATCGGTTATCATTATTCTATGTAAATATCAAATTTGCTTATTGAAATTATTGTATAAGTATAGATTGTAAATTTTCTTTCTCAATACAAAAAAAAAAAACCTTCGGTTATCAAATTATTAACATTATTATTCGTTTTGTATTTTTTGGATATTATAAATTAGGTTATGCTAAATACTCGTTCTATTCTCTGTCACATCAATCTGCAGAGTAAAAACGACATATCATCTTCATTATATATAACAAAAGTATGTATATAGACGCATCCTGTTTGTATTTAGACGAGAATGATGCGTATAATGAGTATATATAGTTTAAAAGCTCGTTTTTAGGGTAACTCACTCTTTACACAGTAATATTATTTACAAAAGTGCAAATTCAATATGTACTCACACACACACGCACGTACACACACTGTAACATAATAATGTACACACAAGTATACTGAACCGAACGGTATAAAAGCAAACTTTACGTCCTTGTCCTTTAGAAATCGCTTTTCGCTTTGCCACCGCACCATGGATGCGTAGGAAAATCGTAGCTATACAACGCGTTACATACAAGTATTATGCTCGAATACCGGAGCAAAGTAAGCTGCTGTCGAGAGCGGTTTTAAGGGTGCGGTATACCGCAGCCGTCACCGTCACCCGACGCCACGTGTCCACGTTTTATTAAAAACTTATGCCAAAAACCACAAGCACAGGGACCAGATCGTTTCTAAAATAAATTATATATTACATATTTACAAATCTAAAACGCGAAAAATTCACCATCACGCGTGTTAAGATTCGCTTACTCTGTAAGTAATATATTTGCATGAAGACTTCCGCGTCAAAATTCCTATATGTATTATGTAATAAGTAGGTACGTAATGATAAAACACATTAAAAATGTTATAAAGAAAATTAACTCAGATTGATTAAAAAGAGTATTTTTTTTAAGATATACGTACAAATTATGCACAGTCCCATCACCTATCTATAGGTTTATAATATAATATAATCAATCTATTACAATCAACGAATAATTATCGCCTAACCTTGGTAAAACAATATTTCCAAACTAGACTCCGCAAATTTGTCTAAGATTTAAAGAAAAAAATACGTCATGCCCTCATATTATTTTATCTCTGTCTTACACACTAATACCATTGATTATAGAATAGATTCTATAATCAATGCTAATACTACAAGTTTATTTTATGGTTAATAGTAGAAAAAATTTATATAGTATCGAATTTATTGAAGAGAATATAAACTGTGCTTGAACAGAGCGTGTTTTTTCAAATTTTTATTTTAAAACTAGTTATATGAATTTTAAATTTGAAAATTATTCAAGTAAGTTTAATCAATTATAAGTATTACTCATTATTATGAAATAAAAAAAAGAAAATCAAACTTTTCTCTCGATCACTATTCTCTTTTACGAATTCAATAATATGTAAATTTTCTCTAATACGTAAATATAAACTATAAATTTAATAAATTGTAATAAAAAGTCGATAAGTAGATTTGTTATGTTATACGTTTTTTAAAAGAAAGACAGAAACATTACATGTGAGTACAACAACCTTTTATAACGCCAATAAAAGAAAATCAATTAATCGAAAATGTTTTCTGTAATATTTATTATATTATGTATAATATATATGTTCAAATATGGAACTACATAAGACCGTTGAGTATTTCAATCGAGAACTCAAAAATGTAATGCTACTGCAGCAGGCGCTAACTACACATTAGCATTATAGCGACGAGGGGTTATGTGTTCGAAAATGTTATGTTCGAATTAAATGTGTTCGAATGAAAAGTGTTCGATAAAATATATGTTCGAATTAATTTTTGTTCGAATAAGTTTTGTTCGAAAATAGTATAATTCATTGTTAAAAAATTTATATAAATATTAAAAGTAAAAATAGGTATTATAAAATTATTTAAAAGTAAAAATATTTGTATAAATGTGTAATATATCGTCAAGTTAAAAGTTTAAATTATATGCAGCCTCTTAAAACTCAATGCTATTTTATCACATCTTTAAATCTAAAACAAGATTTTAATTCTTTTCATGTTGTTTCGGGATACTTCAGGATCTTTTGCAATTCTGCCTTGAATAAATTGTTCAATTAAGTTGTTCTCGTTCTGAATTTTGTGAAGTATTATAAATTTATATGCACCTGGATGTTTCGATATCAACCTGAGCAATATTTCATTATAAATTATAAAATATCCAATTTTATGCTACATCAATATATTACCTATTTAAACGACTACATGATTCAGTGATATTAGTAGTGCGCGGCAAATTACATTCAACTCGTTGAGCTACTGACATAATTCTGGTGGATATAACGGAGGTTTTACTGTGATTGTCGCACGAGTCTCACTGATCTACCAGTAAAATACGTTGTTTCAAAATAGTAATAATTTTGTTCCTTTCATCATTTGAAATTCATGTTTAGCTGTTTCAACTTCGTTGACCTGAATCAATAATAACTAAACATATTTATTTTTATTAAGCTAGTATGCAAAATGTATTATTTGGTTATTCATTTTTTGTTTCAGCATACGTACTTTAGAAACTGGAAGGAAAGCCAATGCTGGTAAATGTCGACAAAGTAAGTTGAAGTTTGATCGTCAATATACTTGTCGTTAATCCTTCCTTTGTATGTGACGATAAATATTTTAAGAAAATGAAAACACGCAGAATGCATTGAAAATGAAAACATCATTGATGGTATTGATAGCAGCAATTTCAAAATCAGTTATAATTTCAAGATCTGTATTATCCTTAAATTAATATTGTTCAATAGCAAAATTATTTTAGTGCTGTAAACATTACTTTATATGAATTTTCCGTTTGATTTGTCATAAGGGCAAACACTAAAGGTAACATATCTGATCTTTTTCTATTAATAGATCCATGAATTGTATACACCATTAAATAAATTAGACAAGACTTATATGTTCCGTCTGCAAGTCAAAATTCTGATCTCTTAAATATGAACAATTTGAACTGTTGTAAATAATGATTCTATTTTCTCTATAATTCCTTGATTAAAAATCTTGACCAGAAATTGTTTTCTTAATTCAGGAGGAGGGTTATAATTTTAACTTACAAGAAGGTTCGGTTAATTTACCTTTTCTGTCTTTAATAAGTTGTTTTGATGCTTTACTAATTTGTAAAGATACAACAGTAAGAACTCAATTATTTGTTCTTGAAATTTGTGGATTATCTTGAGATTGCAATGCAGCAGTTTTATTTTATTTTAGTATTTACATTCATTTGAATTGATTGGTGCGTGTGAATGATTCATTAATATTAAGATTCGTCTTTAATATGTTCATTGTTTTAATAATTGTTCGAAATGTAGCACCACATTTTGACACAGATCAATAGTACACATTTTCACATCACGTTTACGAAAATTATTCTTATTAAACATGAATTCATATTCATTCACTAATAACATATTTTCTTATGTATAGTAGATATTAATTTATAATACACATCGACATATTCGTTCACTATTTCGTTATAACGGTCTGAAAATCGGAAATATACTGCAGTAGTGGTGAATTACAGTTCGTATGTTACACAAAAATATTACGATAACAAGTAGATTTAAGTTATTGCTCTATATTAGATATCATATTAATGTTATAATATACGTCTATCGTCTAACGTCTATCATTAGTTACCGGTCTAATAGTCGGAATATACGGCTATTAATATACTATATATATCTCTATATCTATATCAATATAATCATTATAAAGTTTTCGAACACAAATTTATTCGAACAAAATTAATTCGAACATATGCTTTTTCGAACATTTTTATTCGACACATTTCATTCGAACATATCATTTTCGAACACATAACCCGACACCCATTATAGCATACCTAATATATTTAGGTCATTATCAAAATTACATTACTTACCTAACTAAATATTGGTGTAAGTGAGTTGATTCTCGGATTATTAAGAGGTATGTACAAGTTGATTTCCTATTGTTGTACATCAGTATATCAATATAAAATTCAGATGGGACTAGGAAATCTAGGAAAAACTTAAAAAAACATTTTTTATAAGAGAAGTGATGTCGTGGTATACTAATAATCTCATTACTAGATACCAATTTTTAAAAACAATGTGTCATACATTTTTACCAAATTACTAAATTGTTTTAATAAATAATAAATATAATACAATACAATAAATAATTAATCAATAAAAATATAAAAAAAATAAAATTTTTGAAAAACTTGTTAGCCAACCTCCTCGTGATATTTCTTGGGTTACACTAATAGGCTGAATATTTCAATAAATATTGAAAAAATATATAATGACCCAGGAATCAACTCAACGGTATCAGTGCAACTAAACAGGTACCTGGAAATCAACTCATACGCAACTCTAAATATTCATTTATATCCGAACTGGAGTCAGTGTCACTTTATAATATACACATCATAGTCGCAAACTGTAGAGGAGGGCTTTTAGAATACCTCAGACGACTTGGTAAAGTTAGTCGGTCAAAGTCGCATCTACAGTGTTACATGCACGTTAGGCAATGTAAAGCCTCCCCCCCCCCATCTTCACGGATCATCTTAATATAATAAGATTCTGTGGGATACCATTCTCCCCCGCAGTATCTCTAACCCGTACTATTATGAGTAATACATTTTTTTACGATTATTATACATTATTATGTATAACTGCCGTGTAATGAGACGTATCCTGCAACAACTATATAATAAATCGTCTAATATCACGTCACGTGCCTATTACATAGTATTATACATATATACCTGTCTTGTCTAATAATCACGTGTGACGGTCGCAGGTGGGACCGGTGAACAAGTCGAAGGAGAAGAAGAAGTCGCACCGGAAGGTGACCAAGCTGGTGTTGACGGTGATCACGGTGTACGTGCTGTGCTGGCTGCCGTACTGGATCACGCAGGTGGCGCTGATATTCACGCCGCCCAAACAGTGCCAGTCCAAGATCGTCATCACGATATTCCTGTTGGCCGGGTGCCTGAGCTACAGCAACAGCGCCATGAACCCGATCCTGTACGCGTTCCTCAGCGACAACTTCAAGAAGAGCTTCCTCAAGGCGTGCACGTGCGCCGCGGGCAAGGACGTGAACGCGGGCCTGCACCAGGAGAACAGCACGTTCCCGCGCCGGAACCGCGGCGGTTCGGAGCGCGGCGGCGGCCGGACCGGAAGGGCCACCACCATACTGTGCCAGGCGGTCAGCGGCGGTGGCGGCGGTGGCGGCGGCGGCGGCGGCGTGGGCGGTTGCTGCAAGGACGACGACGGCGGGTGCTGCGGCGAGACGGGGCCGCTGGTCAGCCGCGCCGAACTGGTCAGCAAAGAGAACACGTCCACCGCGCTCACCATGACGATGACGTCCCGCTCCACGTGCAACGACAATAACGTGCAACCCGCCCAGCTGTAAAGGGCCGCCAGCCTGTAACATTTATTATTTTTTACTCGTAATTTCTACGCACTACATTATTATTATTATTATTACTATAATATTAAACATTATAATATTATATAAAATACCTACCTATATATACCTTTTATGTTAAAACGTGACGACCTATTCCTTTTCGTACGATACATACGCGATAATATTATGATCATTAAAAATTTAAATAGTAATAGACACGCGCTAGATGACACAATTATAATATAGAAGTACCTGTAACGGCTGTAACATAATAATATTATGATAATATACATTATATCTGCCTGCCCCTTAGAAATCGACGTAAAAAATCATGTTTATTCTTTACGCGTAATAATAATTATTATTATTATTATTATTATAACAATATATTTAACTAATAATAGTCATAACTCACGTGTTACGTACCCTTATGATACTGTTATTTCATTACTTTATATTAATGTACCTACTGTAATAGTTGTATAATACTTGTAGATAATTGCTGCGGTGTTAAAAAATGTTAGTGGAAACGGTGCTTTCTTTTTTATTGTTCCTCGTCATCGTAATATTTGTGTATTACCTTTTGCCCGTTTCTCGATGATTGCGATTTCGAAATTCTTTATAATATCATTCTGATGCCAAATTTACTACGATACAGCACACGCGATGACCACAAAAGCACTTATAGGTACCCTACACGGCTGTGGGCATCTTAGGTGTCTTGTATACAAACCATATTACAAGTGCCTACTATATTTCTCTCGAACGTTATCGAGCACGTATATACCCATCATACTTGACGTAACCAATGCCCAATAGACAGTGATTTCACGATACATGTATCAGTTCGACGCCCTAATAGTATAATCCATCTCTAAATACATATTATTATATAAATAGGTAGAAATGTGCATGTGTATCGAAAACGAAAAACTATTGAAAAAATTGTTTGCTAAAATCGAATAAAATAACGGAAATAAAAACAAAAAAATAACCAATTACTTTCAATATCGAGTATTCTATCGTTATTTCGCTTACCTACCTACCTATCTATGGCTGCCTTTATTATTACACAATCTTTTATGGTGCCTATGTTTATACAGACACGCTATAATAAATGGTCTGGCTTATGAATTGGCCCCCAACACAATAACTTATAACGGACGTTGTACATTAATTTTTTTTTCTATGCTTAACAGATTAGTGAATATATCTACTGAGTTATTGAATTATGATATGAATTTAAAAATTTAATTGACTTAATTTTCCGCGTACAAATATCAAACAATTTTTACCTACCTACGTCTAACTATTTTTCGAAATCCAATCTCTAAAACATAACTATAGAGTTGATACTTATAATTTATTGAAATAAATAAAAATTATACTTAGGTACTACAATTAGAATAATAATAATAAATTCACTATTAAATAAAGACATTGCGATATTCTGCATTTTTACTAAAAAATAGCGTTAGACGTCCATATAAAAAAAAACCTTCAGACCCGGTAGGACAGATAAATACTAACTGCCTATAGGAAGATATTACAGTAAACCCTACCTCGATAATCAATATATAAAATTAATTATCTGCGATAATGCAAATCGGGAATTACTTGCTTTTTATTTCCAAGGAAAATGTAGACATTTTTATTAACATTACGGTAGGTAACAATGTTGTAGATATCAATAAATGCTCGGAGTATCTAGAAAATAGCAATTTACTGAAGTATAAATGTATTAGAGGTAGCTACCTATTTCACTCGTTAAAAATTTGTTAAATAAAATTGACAGACAATTTAAAACGATAGTTCATAAATCATAACATTAGCATGATCTATCCAAATAACGATTAACCTATTTAATGTAAATATACGTTGTAGTTATTGTCATTATTATTCCCGAAGGCTTTTCATTGGGCGAATTTTCGATAAATGTTAGTTCATGTCGACGTAGGTACAAACCAATGTTTACTCACTATTTTAAAATCAAGGCGATGTGATTTGAATACATTGAGCCATTGAGGAATCTAAAACTACCAGCATTTCTAGTTATAAATTCTCTAAAAAAACGTGATCTATCAAAATAGTACCTATCTCAATAATTATTATATTTAGTTTATTTTATATGGAACTGCACTCACGAGTAAAGTATTTACTAACACCCACACAATCTTAATATTGTTTTACTAAAAATCGTATCACGCATTTAGTTTAAAAATATCAAGATGTAACAAATTAAAACAACCTTGGACTATTTTTAAATCCGTATGAAATAATTTAATTCTTAAATTTTAAATGCTAACTCATCTGAATCTACGTTTTTAATTAACTGTTACCTATGACGTCTAAAAGCCAAAAATGTATTAATGGATCGCCACGTGTAATAATAACTGTACAAAGAAACCGAAAGAACTTACAGTCATTTTCTTGTTATATATTTTATAAGTTAATTTAAAAAATAATATGTGTATAGAACTATCTAGTCATTTGTTTTTTTTTTTTTTTTGTACTTTAATTATCTAGTAAGTAAACGACAAAATATGAAAAACAAACTACTTTTAAATAGATACATTAAAATGTACAGGTATAAAAAAAAGCAAAATTAAAAATAAATAAATAAATAAGAATGTTAAGAAAGTCATACTTACGTTATTTTGATTTAAAATACAAAAATAAAACTTACTTTTCAAAATGAATACATAATTATTAAGTATGTACTCATGTTCTAAAAATATTAACAATTTTTTTAAATTGTGAAATGATTTTGAATCAAAATAAGTTGCATTATATATAATATATTAGTATATACCATATTACATTTGTTGAGTTGTTCATAATTGGTAAAGCCATAAGCAGGATATGGTATTATTAATTTATGACTTGTATAACTCATTAAAAATAATTAAAAAGAAAACATGAAAGGTATTGTTGTTTGGTTTATAAAAATAAACTAAATAAATATTAAAATATAATAACGATTATTACTACGAAATTAAAATATACACATGATGTCAATTTACTATAGCTACATAACTTAATCCATTTAATTTTAAGAAATTATCTTTAAAAGTTATGTGAAATAAAAATAAAAAACATGTATAAATAAAGTTACATAATATGCACTTAATATAATTTAATAATATTACATAATACTAAGAATTAAATGTGTCAATTTACATGTTTATAATATATATTATAATAATTTTGTATTTACAATTATAATTCCTATGTACACACTTGTTCTTTTAACAATTAACAATTTTCAACATATCAGAAGAATTTAATGTGTACATAATAAAGTTTAAAATAAATGTATTTATTACAAAATATAATACAGCTTTAGATGATTAAGTGGAAAAAAACTATAGGCTTTATTTCTTTGTAATACTTTACTGTACTCGATTAGCATCACTTTTTAGCATAAACAATTATTATTAGCATAACCTAAGTTATATTATATCTGTGTTTTATACATTTAGAATAATGATTGTATGTAACAATATTACAAATATTGTTAAATAAATGTAAAGTCAAATAGATTTGAATATATTTGACAAATTAAAATTCAATATTCAGCCTCTTTAAATTGGTGAATTTATTTAAACCATTTAGTATATTTAATTACGAAAATAATGCATCGATATACAAATAATAATAAATTAAATATTATTGTTTTATAAGTTTTATAAAAACAAATAGTTCAATAAATACAAATTTTAATTTATCACAAATATAACAACAAATTGTTCAAAATCATTTTTTTTTTTTTTTTTTGATTGTACATAATTTCAATATTATGAAATTATTTAATTTATTAAGAATATTTCAAGGAATTAACGCACAACGTTTACAAATAATATTAATATGGTAACATCATCTTGGCCACATTATCTATCTAATTAGATGCAAAATGGCAGCATTGTATAATATTTATAGCAATTTAAAACTAAATACAAGCTTACATAAAAAAAAAATAAAATATTGACACACAGGTTAATTTACACAAACAGAAAAAAATTTACAACTAAGAAGTAGTATACAAAAAAAAAAGTTCATCATTTATCCAATATGCATGGTTTGAATGTGTCTCATGAGTTCTTTTCTATCCTCAAATACTTCATCGCAAATATCACAAGAAATAATTTCTGCAAACACAGGAGCCATTTCTTCAGTACTCAATTCAATGTTAGCACCAACCTCCTCAACATAATCTGTATCAAACACTAGTTCTGTTTCAATCATGCAATCATCATTTGAAGATTCCAGAATTAAATCACAATGATTGCCATATCGACCATCATTATTCTCTACAAAATATTGTACTCCACCTTCATCAGGAAAATCAATGTTGCATATGTTGTCTAAATCTTGTACATTAAATATTGACTGAGCACTAACTGCCTCCATCTTCATGTTAGTAAAATCGGTATCTTCTACAGAAATTTGGTCTTCAGGTTCTTCTGGATTATCATTTTCTTTGGATTCTTCTCCTAATGATGATTCCATAACTGTAGGATCAGATCTTGAAGAATAATAAAGTACAGTTGAACATGTTCTAGTGCACTCTCCATCTTTAAGCACAAAGCTATGTTTTTTTGGTACTAATTCTGACTTGGTAACAGTTTGTTTTGATTCACATGGACCTTGTTTAGAAGACTTTTGTTCACTCTTCACTAACCTTCCATTAACAATTTTGTATGTCTTAACTGGAGACTTACTAGGAGGACTAGGTATAGTTGGAGGATTGTAAGATATATCTTCCTTTTCTATAATTGATTGAACAGCTTGCTCTTCTACTGTAGGTATGGGTTCATCTTCACAGCTTTCCGTATCTGACTGCCCTGACATAACTGTGAATACTTTTTCTACTAAACACCATGTGTCTTTTCGATTACCCAACTTGCTGCGACGCTTATACTTGCGAGGTCCAACCTAAGATAAATAATTATATGCTTATTCAATCAAATTATAGGTTTTACTAATAATATAAATTAAAAAAAAAATTTACAGGTACTATTCTAGATCTTTTAGTATTTTCATCGCTATGCTGAACTAAATGTGAACAAAGCTCCATTGAAGATCGGAACAAATATCCACACACTTTACATTCATAAAAATTCACTTGACTACCCTTCGCCTCAGTTCCAGCGTGATGTGCTCTTATATGTTCACGTAATACAACCTAAAATTACATTATGTTAAAAATAGTATCGATAATTAGTTAAAAATATTATAATAATTGAATAATTTTACTCTCTGATTGAATGCCTTTGGACAGACAGGACAAGCATATGGCTTTTCACCAGTATGTATACGCTCATGTTTTCGAAGAGTACCACCATCAGCAAAAGCTTTGCTACAATATTTACAACCATAAGGTCGTTCTCCGGTATGTATTCGTATGTGTATTTGTTGAGATGATCGAGATCCAAATACCTAAATAAAAATAATAAAATCTAGTTATTATACTAACTAACGCCAAAATCATATACCCTTTTTTTATTATATATAATTTACATAGAAAATGAGTAAAATATCAAAATATTCTCAATATACCTTTGTATAAATATTATCTAATAAATTAACTTGGAATAATGTTGACTTATTACAATAACCTACTGTAAAAATTTAAATAGAGCAAGAGGAATTCCAAAACTAAAAAAAATTATTATTTTAAAATATACATATAAGTTTAGGTCCACACTATGACTTTCATAATAACTATTATCAAATTAGCATGCATATATGATCACTAACAATAGTTTAATAGTTACTATTCACTCGTTTATTAGATTAAACTCTAATAAAAACAGTTAAAATGATAGCAAATATCATGAAAACTTGGCTTAAAATTAAGAATTTCATTAGATTTTTTTTTTTAATATTAATATACTAATGCGTATAAAATAACAGAAATTCATTAAAATATACTCAAACTACCATAAGCAATATTTAGTTAAGTATTAACACAGGTATTACACTTTCTAATTTTCCAATACATAGATAATATTACATCTGTACTATATACTAAGCAACTTATGATCCAACTAAAGAATAATAAATAAAAATTAATAAGTCAAGAAAATTAAGTACTCACTTTGCCACAACTAGAACAAGGAAATATTTTTTCAGTCAGTGAATTTCGTGAAATACTAACAGTATTTGCATGACTGGCTTTATGATTAATAAGTGCTCGTTTATCAGCTACTTCTTCACCACAAATATCACAAATAACTCCTTTCTCTCGATGAGTTATCATATGACTAAAAAATTTAATTAAATTAAATTAATTTTACTACTAATAAAATTTAATATTCTTACATATAATATACATAAAGCATTGTTAAAAATGTATACTAATTACCGTTTCAGACGTGCTCTGGAATGAAATCTTTTACCACACATTATACAATTATTATCGGATGTGTCATGAATCATTAAATGTTTTTGGAGAGCTTTATCGTCTTTGCATAATTTTCCACAAAGTTTACATGAATATTCAGGTAATGAATCAGTATGAATTTGAGATACATGATCAGACAACTCATCTGTACTATCAAATGTTTCACCACAAGCCAAACATTTTGATTTCTAAATAGTAAATAGATTAAGCTACTTAAATATTTATGTAATAGGTATTTAAATTTATTTTTCATACATAACATTTAAATATTAAAACAATAAAAATAAAATACATACTTCAGAAATATTTGTAGGGATCAAATGTTGCTCAGTATGCATTTCTAATTCTGGCATAGACTTGAAGAACAATCCACAATGTATACACATATGTGCTTCTTCATATATTTCTTCTTCAACATTTCCAAGTTCTTTTTTCATATGCTGCCTACATATAAACAAAATTGAATCCAATAATTAAAATTGTATATATATTAACTATTTAACTCCCATGTTTAATAAAAATTAATTATCAAAAATCATAATATGTTAAATTCATAAGCTAAGTATAAAAGCATTTTTTTTTTTTTAAGTTATTAAGATTTATTCTAAAATTTTTTGTTAAATTCGATCACATTATCTAATATTAACGCGTTAACCGCCATATCTCCGCTGGCGGTCATACTGCAACGTTCAAATTCTATACTTTTATGCCCGCCGGCACCCATAGTTGATCATTACTACCACGCCACATGACCCACCGGCGACCAAAAATGAATATAGTTTTGTATGATTTACTATTCTATGGTGCTACAATAATGTACTACAAAGAGTGCTGTGGCGTAGAGGAATTAATTTGATATAAAATACATATAATTATTTAATTTTTTACTATTTTTAAAAAATAGTAAAAATTTATTATATGATACAAATAAGGAATCACATCGAAATATGTATTTGGCGTAACAATAATACCATTAAATATGACCGCCGGCAGGCATATGGCAGTTAACGTGTTAAATCAAATATTATTAGCAACAAAAATTTACAAAAAGTTTATTTTATGTTTTAGCTTTTTTTTAGTTCAATTTAGAATTGAAGTCATTAAAAACTAAATAATTTACCTTTGATGACGTTTTAAAAAATCAAATCTGTCAAATACTGCTCCACATGAATCACAAGAGTAAGAAGTTACATCGCTGGATTTAGAATTAGCCAATATTGTAAGCTCATAACTATCTGAATTTGATTTTTGAGTGGTTACAATATTTACATCATCATCACTATGATGAAGACGAGCATGATTAAGAAGAGCTTTTTCACGTGTAAATGAAATTCCACATGGGTTACATGTATGTGGTTTTGAGTAAATTTCTGAATTCCAACCAAGAGTAATTAAACGATCTTTCATGGGACGGCCTTTTCCTCTACCCCGACCTTTACCACGACCACGATTTTTTGTATTTGGTTCTTGATTTATGTCTCCTTTATCTTCAGAATCTTCACCAGGTGTAACACTCCTTCTATGTATTGGATCCACAAACATTAATTTGTTCATTACTTTTGTAACAGATACATTTTGGTTATCTACAAAAAATATAATATTCAAGTTATTATTCATAATTTAATATAAATATTCTTAGAAATGAATTATATACCTAAACCACTATCTGATTGATTATTAGGACCAATATGAATTTTCATGTGATTGGCTAAATCACATTTACGTCGATAACGGACACCACATAATGCACAACAAAAGGGACGCTCAGATTGATGGGTAACCATATGGTTCATAAGATGTGATTTTCGATTAAATCTCCGACTACAAAAATCACATGGATATGGATTAACGGAAGATGAAGCTTCTTCGCCTTCAGGTATTGGTATGTCAACATCAACATTTGATGACATACATTCAACTTCTGTTTCTAATATGCTAAAAAAAATAAACATCTAAATAAAATAAGCTACTTTATTATTGGTATTTATTGGTTATCGCAACTAACAGATAATTTGGACACTATCACATGTATCATGTTGGTTATCGCAAAAATGTTGTATAACTCAGAGGTTCCCAAACTTTTTATGTCACTACTCATTTTGAAAAATATTTAAATTTTGGTGAGATGTTTATGAATATTTCCATATTTCCAGAGACATGGAATGAATAATTATTTGTACATTAATTTACAGTTTTTATGATAATATCTATAAGTGTACATGTAGAGTATATTATATTCAATATGAATCAAAAACATTTTTAAATTTCTTTACAAGTGGCTTAAAAAAATTCATTATTAAGGTAAAACTCTACCAGTATTGTTTTTCTAGTGTAATTCTTAAATTTTAAAAGTTTTTATTGATTTCTATTACTGTAATTGGGTTTACAATTTTAATGTTTTGGAACTTTAAGCTTTGAAGAGGTTTGATTACATAATGTTCACATTAAATTATTAAAATCTTCTGTTGTATCACTACACATTTAATTATAATTTATAACATTTTATAGAATTCAATTCTTCTGCCTAACAAAATATAAAAATTAATGCATGAAAAATGAAATACAAGCGCCATCAAACTAACTCTATAAACTTATTTTTGCAAAATTTTACTGTTAACTTCCAAAATATTTACTTTTGTTATTAATGTTGAGTATTTGATCAAAAACATTAAGAATTATATTTTGTACTTATTTAAACATACAACAAAATTAATCAAAAAAATATGCATATGCAATGTATGATAAACCTTTCCTTTATTACAATTGATAATGTAAGTCAAATAATAACAACAGAAATCTTTTTTAATAACATGTTTTTGAAACATAAATTATTCAGAATTATTTAATGAAATAAAATCAGATACAGTTCACACTGGTAGCTACAGTTATTATATGATAATGACTTAATTTATGTAATTGTTTATTCATTAAGTAATGTCAGTACAGTACTTTTAGAATACAGTAATAAAAATAATATATTTATAAATAATAGAAAGATACAATATGAAATGAAAAAATTACACCTAATTAAATTAGAATTAAAAAAAAAAGAATTATAATTAGAAATATTTTAAAATATTTAATCTTAAGACATCAGATTATTTGGTTTAAAAAATTTAATTTATTACACTCAGAAATAATTATATTTAAGAGAATGTCACACTCGCATGTAATTTCTTCATCTTACATACATGCAACATAACAAATTTATATTTAACAAAATCCAATTTATATTGTTAGTTTTAATATTATAGTAAACTAATCTATTGTCAAATTATATGGTAAGATACTATCAAGGTCTTTTGGTAAGCTTTTATTGATATCATTTAAAAGTGAATTATAGTTATGCAAAATATTACAACTTTAAAATGCGCATAACTCTTTTTAAAATTATAATATCAACAAAAGCTTACAAAAAGGTCTTGATAGTATCTTACTACTCTTACCTGATAATTTGACAATAGGAAAATTTACTCTAATATTAAAACTAACAAAATAAAATGGATTCTGCTGAATGGGAATTTGCTATATTCTATGTGTGCAAGACAAATACAATACATGTAAGTATGGTGTCCTCATAATGGAGTATTAAAAGAGAGTTATAAAAAAAAGAAAAATGTTGAAGATGAGTTTTAAAAATATTAATGATATGAATTAAGATGACAAGATATAATACCATTCAACGATTTATCCATAACAGATACAAAAAGGATAACTTTTCAGTAAATTATCTAGACTCAAGTTTAAATGATTTATAATGGGTTGCAATTAAATAGTATTTTGTGATATTTTAATTTTAAATAATCTGAGAACCTTTAAACTTGCTCTAAAGATTTAATTAAAGCAATCTTCGAGAGATTCCAAAAGAATCTATTCTAAAATATATTCAACCAAAGTTCAATATAATGTTATTAGTTCAAAGATCAATAGTTAAATAAAAGAAATAATATATAAAATGTATTATTAAGTGCTTCTAGAAGCTTATGAATCTTATTGAAATAAAAGTTAAATAATAAAATATTTAATAATATTATAATGTACCTACCTATGTTCAAACATTTCTTTATTATATAACACTAAATTATTAATACAATAAGCAAAAAAATGTTATCATTAACACAATTTTTATTGCTGTAATGTAATTTTCATTATAGACTATAACTATTTAATGGTTTTTTTTTTTAATTTTAGATTTTTAATAATAATTAATATATAATGTACTTTGCCTAAATTTCATATTAAATCATAACCAGTAACTTAATGCATTTAATAAAATAAAATTTATGTATAAAAATAAGAGTGGAAGATCAGGTTGAAGAAATTTCTGTAACCACCATAATCATTACCCAAAGATGTCAGAGGTCAGAACTCATTAACCACTCAAATTCATAAGTACAATTATTCATCATAGATGAACATGTTATTTCACCTATATTTTCCAGACAAAAACTAGTCATCAAATTTCCAACAGTCAATCAATATTTAAAAATTAATAATTATATTCAGGATGAAACTTAAATCAAAACTCACGTGTCAATATTAGTAGAGCGGTTCATTTCCCAACTTTGAGTCATTATCTCTTGCTCGGGGCATTCTTGAACAACAACTTCTTCTTGAACATCAAAAAAATCTTGGTATTCCTCTTGGGTCATTTGTTGGACAACTTCTTCATCACTAGACTCAAATAAATCACCAGGATCAACAGGCTCTTGTTTGATTTGCTGCCCAGGATCCATTTCCTATACAATTAAATAAAATCTTAGATAAAAATATAAAATATGATTAGGTAGTGTTAGATTGTAAAAACCAATCTACTACCTTAAAATTATCACTGAATGAAGATATGGCAGCTAAGTATTGTAACCCATCGGCATATGGCACAGATTCCATGACCGCTCTAGTCATATTATTGAGCTCATTTTCGCGTGTACTACTGTTGGTGAAATATGAGGACTCAATGGTTTGTATTAAACAATTATCTGACGACATAGCATCATCAATATCATCCGGACTGAAAAACTCGGTCTTGACAATAGAGTTAACACTGTCTGGACATAAAACAGAGTCCTTTCTATCAAAATCTAGCGTTTGGCTACCAGGATTGATGGACACGATTTCTTCCACAAAGTTAGTGTCCATGGTTAAACAGGGTGGTGGTTAAGGGAATATCTAAAAAGAAACATATCTGCAGTTTGAATATGAACGATCGGCAACGATCGTCCGTGTACTCAACAGTAACTGAGAACCATTACCAACTAATCCGCACATAACACCGAAATCTGTCGAAAACCAGACTTGGGTACTCAAGCTATGAAACACAACTATATAGACATTTAACCCGAGATCACCCATTCTCATAAGATCCCATGACCCAGGATATACATATAAATGTAAGGGGTATAAGAATTATGTACTTTAAATCATCCATCAATAATATATGTGAAAATGGTGTTCAGTATTAAATAGTCATAATCACAAATGGGGCTAGACTGATCCTGACGAATAGGTTCGATCGAGTAAACATTTTCCCACCGAAGCACCAAGTAAATATTATTATTTACCCGACTATAAATGTATAACCTAAAAAATTCTATTCGCCATCTTTTCCTCCATTAATATTTATTTTTCATGGTTAGTTTTTAATTATCGTTTTTCGATATATATGTGTTCGTACAATAAGTCTGTCCCGTGAATGTGATTCAAATAGTATAATTTTTATAAATTAATAATTATTACTTTCAACGCTTAACCGTAGAACGGGAAAAACCCAAATACACTCGATGCGGTGAAAACGTTCCAACCCAGGCAGTGTCACATCCGCCAAGGGCGGACATGTAATCCGTTGAAGATTTTGTCCCTAACCTAATAAAATTTCGACAATGTCAAATGTACTCACCCCGCCACGCATCTGTTCGTCGGATGTACTCCGAAGTGCGTTATTCCAGGTCGTTTTTCGCCGTGGAACGCGTATTTTAACGGGTAAACACCGATCGACAAGAATATGACTCCATTATACGTATACGATGTACGTTCATCGCAAGTCCACCACTGACCCCACTCCCCACTGCATCATCATGACCGTCAAACATGTAGTGTGGCGGGCCGCGGTCGACCTCTGGTCATGGAGTAAAAACAAAAACGCGTGATATCGATTGTCAAAACTCTAAATCATTCCTGAGCACCCACCTTTTTAGGAATTGGATGCAGTTATCCGAAAAATGATAAGCACAAAATGTATTGCCAACATAAAATTTTCAAATACATTTTGATAAGGAATTAGGGGCCAGCGTTGCTACTCGCTCGGACATTTAAAACGAATAAACGAAAATATCTCTCGATTTGCTATGCCATATCACCTAAAGTAGTTCACATGGTTAAAAAATAATGCCCATAATTTTGATAACAATTGAAAACAAATATCTGTTAACTTATTTACCGCCTTTTTTTATCACAAGAGTATGCTCTATAGATTATTCATATTTAATTGATATTTATAACAATTCTATTCATTATAAATAATATAAATCAAATAATCCATCATAATACTAATTTCATAAAACAACTAGCCAAACTACTAGTAAATAGTAATAGGCAGTATTAAATATTGATTATTAAATAATTTGGACCATTCATAATTAGATTATTCATAAAGATTATCAAATAATATTATGCCTGATTGAATAATCAAAACTATTAAATAATAAAAACTATAATACTACTAATTAGTAATTACTTTTGAATATTGAATAATTACTCAAATATTATGTATCGCTAGGCTAAAATAATCAACATCATATTATGTTGTTAAATTATTTGATGTTTATTGAGTTATTAAGTACGCCAATTATTATTTCTAATTTTTTTTTTTCTGCAGATATCATTTGAGCTTTGCGTGTTGTTTCGTAGATTTTTCATAAATAGCTACTTACAAAAATGGCATAATTGAATTTGGTGGCTCTATAGTGACTACTGACTACACGTAATACAGCAATAGATTAACAAATTTCTACACCTTTACAGAGCTAAAAAACAAAACAGTACAACTTTTGTTGATATTCAAGATTATATGGCTAATGCATCTGAACACATGATTGGTAACTATTATTATATTTGTTAACAATTTATTATAGTATATAAATATTGCTTTATAGGTATTATTTATTTATGCAAGACTTTTTTTGCATACTTTATTTGTCAAACATAATTTTTGATAATTATTGGGTATTTATGTAATATAGGGTAGGTATTGAAAATATGTATGCTTAACTCAAATGTGTCATTGAGACTTTTCAGGAGTATATTTATTTTGCTAGGTTGATGATAAGGTTTATTCAATTCAAAAAAAAAGAGGGAAAGTCATTCTATGTTCTATTGCATTACAGCTTAAAATTTAATAGGCTATTAATAATAATTAAACTGAGTATTATGAAAACATGAATTAACTAATAAGCTGTCTTAATCTTAATGCCTAGTAGCACGGGCGTCCCCAAGGGAGTGGCAAGACGCGGCACTTGCCCCCCCCCCAGAATTTTAAATTTGTTATACTTAATTGTATTAATGACGAAAAATAATAATGTATTATAAACAAAATGTGTAAAAAAAACCTTCATTTATTTTTTAAATTAATTTTGCCTCTCCCCCCTCCCCTTAGAAAAATGTCTGGGGACGTTCATGCCTAGTAGCTAGCTTAAAATATTATGAAATATATTTTTGTTTTATATAAAAATTTTCTATAAACTATATTATGTATTGGTTAGGTAATAATAGGTGTATTAATATATTTTTATCTTTGTTAAACACAACTAAAATTTAAAACAAATTCAAATTTTTAAAATAAAAATGTGTGTTGAATTATTAGTTATTATCTTAGATCTAAGGTTATTATGATATTATAAACAATAAAATTTTACTTAGACAATATTTATTACATTTTATTTTTTTTTAATAATTAATAAAATCCTTTAATGACAAACTATTAAAATTTTAGATCATATTAAATTATTTAAATATTAAAAAAAATAAATCAAGGCATTCATGTACTAAGGATTATGTTTCAGACATATAGACAGATTGTCTAAGACAGTAGAACACTTTCGTCTTTCATTATAGATATGTTCTTGCAATTCTACAGTTATGTATTTATTCATGTTATAGTTTAAATTTTATATTTATTAGATGTGAATAAAAAATGTCCCCTGGTGTGATCAATGGAAATGAATTAAAGTTTATATCGGGTTATAGATCTAAAGTCAAAGAAATTTGTGAAGTATTGAGATATGTTCATATGGAAGTTGCTTTTTTGATAGGTTGGTGTACTTTTGGCTTCAAACCTCTAAATGCTAGATATTCTTGACGTCTGAAATTGTGTTTGATCTTCAGAGCGTTCAATTTGTATAAAATTTGTAATTTGTTCTCAAAACATATTCATTATTTAGATGTGTCTATTATTTAGAGATGTTTATTGAGGAGGTTTTACTGTGTTTTGTAGGTATATATTATAAGTACTTTTTACTATTAATAGATGAGCAAATAAAATACAAATTAAAAGCATATATTTTTATTGTTCTTTATGTTTTTTTATGAATATAAATTTGAAAATTACTGTATTATGGAAGTTGTAAATATTTTTTTTACACATTCGCTGTTGTTGACACCAACAATTGGTGTTGTCATGTTTTAGCTTATATTCTTATTATAAAAAAAAAAACTTTACAGATTGTATATTAATAACGTAAAAAAAGGTTATTTATTCAAACATTTAACTTAGGTATCTAATTATATAAAATAAATAAATAAAAATTAAAGTAAGAGTACTAAGTATAAAAACTTTTAAAATAAAATCAATATCAAAACAATAAAATATCAACTTTTTAAAAACAAACAATACAGGTAACAATATTAATTAATAGTTATTAGGTTATATCTAAATAATTATTTTAATATTTTATCTTTTCAGTTCTTATAAGTTTTGATTTAAAAATAAAACCTGTGATGATTTAGATGCCAGCATTCGGGATCTTTTTTCTATTATGACCATCCCAGCATTGTTGGAGAACCTCTCATAATTAACAGAGGTGGCTAGAACGCATAATCTTTTTTTAGTTAGGAGGCATGTCTTTTTGTCCTTTTCTTTTTAATTTAATTAATATTTATTATTAAGTTCAGTGCCGAACACAATATGAAGATTGCTTTATTTAATTTGACTAATTATACTTATAAATGATTAACCTTTTTTATGAAAAATGTAAAATTCAGAAAAAATCTATTTAATAAAATTGAATTTTATACAATTTATCATTGCTTTGATTTGTATTATATTCTTATTAGGTATTTATTTATTTTATGAAACATAAGTACGAATAATATACCAGAACAACTGGTGAGTTGGAATGTAAAAATACATTTGTAATTAAAAATTAGAATTAAAAATAATAATATCTGACATAATAAAAAAACAGACGAATTTGATTTTTTTCTTACTTTGTAAACCAAACTGAAACAATTTTGTCTTGATTGTAAATCCATAATCCCGGGTTTTGAACGATTTTGTTAAATTTATATTTTTTTAAATTAATTTTTGTAGCCTATATTTTTTATGTTTTTAATTTTTATACTATTAATCCAAATAATAGTTGTTCAGTGCTTCAGTGTTCCAATAAACATTTGTTCCAAACTTGGAAAATATACGTGTCCAATAAAAATCAATTGGCACACATGTAATTAGAAATAAATTGTCATTGAAATAAATATATTTCGGAATAAAAAAAAAAATGGTTTTTACCTAGGTCGTGGGAACAATATAATGAAAAGTATATTAATTATTATAGGTATACTTATTTTCATTTAATTATTCTTTTGAATTAAAATTATTGGCGCCATTATATATCAGTGTGCCCAATGTAATTGCTTTGGATTCGTTTTGTGCACCATAGTTGGCTCTCCCACCAGTCTCACCAAATAAACCTACATAAGTATTCAACCACAGTGTAAACACTAAATAAACAAGATAGTACACAAGCTAGTCGCCATAGTGAGTATTGGCAACCATGGAACTGTCCGACTAACAACGTAACATTAAACATTGTGATATTTCGTGTGATCAGCGGTTGTTTGCGTTGCGGCCATTTTTGTTAAAGTTTTTGTTGTTTATAGCGTGGTTCCCGTTTACTAAGTTTTCTTCACACAAATCTAAACTTCCTGCATTTTGTTTGTGAATCAATAATACACCGACATCTACTCAAGATGGATTTAAGCTTGGACGAACTAATCAAAAGCAAACGGTCAACGTCTCGCGGTGGACGTCGTGGCGGCGGAAGACAAGGCGGCTCTAGAGGTGGTGGTATCAGACGCGGTGGTGGAGGATCGAATTTCCGATCAAATGGTGCTACCGGCGGTGGCGGAGGCCCAATGCGTAGAGGCAGACCAATGGCCAGGCGTTCAAATGGATTCAGTCCTTATTCTAAGGTGAAAACACGTGAAAATTAGCGAGCTTTAGAACGACAGCTATTCTTTTTTTAGCTACCTCAGGTCAATTAAAGCTATGAGAGTCACCATAATGTAACCAATCTCGTTGGATGTTGATAAGGGAGAGTAACAGTTACTACGTTTTTCCTGTATAACGAGCATTTAACATCGTCCTTAGTTATACCTAAGTCATGAATTGTACGCTGTAACTATAACATTATTACAGCCATATATGTCGTGTTTTTTTGTAGTTACAAATTTTGATTGAATGATGACTATATTTGCTAAAAAAAAAAACGATTACCATTTATCATTTTGCAACTGCTGTTTAAATATTTTGAAGCAAATTAAATTGATATCTAAATAGTAAATAATTAATACTTAATACTTAGTATTCACATTCTAAATCTTTTTCCAGTTCAATCGGACACATTTAAAAATATGGAACAAATCTAGTTAGCGCCCACATGAATTTTTTTTTCTAAAGCTATGTACTTCAACTTGTTTAGAACTATGATGCAAATCATTAACTTTGGGTTAAAGCTTTGTGAACATCGCGATTTTTTGGTGTTTTGTGTATATGCACAATACTCTATTTCATCATGCTATTGAAACTTTCCTGTTTTACTTAAAAAACCCCCCCCTTTTTTTTTTTTAAATATTTATTTGTAACATACCTATTTTAAGTGCTGAAACAACCAGGAAGTCAGAATTTGGCTAAACCATTAGTTAATTGAAATTAATTATTTTCATATATACCTGGCTTGATTATTCGCTCACTCAAACAATTAAAATTGAAACCATTTCTTGATTTGTTATGTTAAACTACTTTAAGTTAAAGGTATTGCATTATGAAACAGTGCAAATTTATAAGTAATTAACATTGATTTACCTAAGTTTCAAATAAAAAAATGATTAAAAAATCTTGATTTTTCGCTAGGCTTTAACTCAAAAATTAAAGATTTGTAGCATTGTTCTAAACTCTTTGATATACATAGGTTTTAAAAAAAAAATTGAAAAGTTCGTGTAGACGCTAAACTAGATATATGCCAAAAACATTACTATGTTTTTTATCTACAATATATATTATTCAGATTAGTGTGGTGAAGGATTTTTTAATCTCTTGTAATGATTTATTTTTTTGGGTTAGGGAGGGTTGGTGGGTAAATGAATGTAAGAAATAATTTAGTAATTATCAATAATCAGTTTGTAGTTATCTTTATCTTGCATTTTTGTAAAAAAAATATCAAGAGTGATATCCTTGTGAAAGAGGGGGATTGTTGTTGAGTGCTAAAATTTGTGTTGGTGCATCTTAGGTTATACTATATTAATACATTTTCCCCTAAAAATGTCTATGAATTTTAAATGCCCTTAGTCACTATGTGAATAAATTACTCGCAGACACAATTTTAAATAGCCGCAAATGTTCGCCAAAAATTAAGTATGTATGATTGATCACAGATAATAGAAGAGTTTATTTGCTTCCTTTACATAGTGTGTATGGTTTACTTTAATACAAAGCGATTTAAAATCGTGTTCGCGCGCAAACTATTCGTTTAGTGTCTAAGGGCCTTAAAAGTAATGGTTTATTAAAATTAAAATAAAAGCATAATTAATAGAGGTATTATAACAGAGTTCCGTAATTTAAAATTTTATTATTTATACAATTTATATTCTTTCAATGTTTATATATTTAAAACAATTTTTTCAGGGTGATGTTAATGGTTCTTGGACTCACGATATGTATGAAGGACCTAAAAGACAACAAATGAGGGGTGGTTTATCTACTACCAATATTCATAAGATAGTCATATCAAATTTGGATTTTGGAGTCACATCAACAGATATACAGGTTTGATTAAGATTATATTCTAAATTAATTTGTCAATGTTTTTTTATTAATAACACTTATAAATGCCTGTTTTATTATTGTTCCTATTTTAAATTGTCAATTTAACTATCTTTCAAATATTTATTTTGTTTTACCTATTTCAATATTAATGTTTTGGCACAGTTAATTAAATTTTTATATTTGTTTCACAAATATATATAAACCACTTTGAATGGTATAACTATTATCATAAACATTTTAGAAGAAATATAATGTTAATTTTAGTTTTTTAAACACTTACTATTAATCGAAAAATATTAAGTTTTAAACTTAATATAAACTGTAATTTGATTTACATATAAACAACTAGCCTTAAGTAAATGAAGATGAGTGTGTAAATTTATTGATTTTTATAAATTTCTTATTGATTGAAATGTGGATAAAGTTTTCATGACCTGGGAATATAAAACAATAGTTATCTGCAAAAATTTTTAATTATACTTACCATTTTAGGCTTCATTTTATTATTTAATGTGAATAAATTGGAAAACATTATTTTTCCAGGCATCTTCAGCCGATTGCAGCTTGAAGATACCTAGATAGAATGTTCACCACATGTTAGATCCACTATTGGTTCAAAGCTGGGGTTTCATTTGTGTTGTAAACAGCCTTCCGAGAACGACCCATGGACAGTGTTTTCTCTTTATAATTTCTATACCTGGCTACTCAAGATAAAATTATTACAAAACAATTCGGTTTTCACAACATCTAATGAAAAAAATTTTTTTTGCCTAAATTTAATTGTGGGAAAATGACCCAATATAACTAAGCCACTGACTACTAAACCTGCTATTTTGTAACTCATTTCTGAGTTTACCGAATCGATATTTTTAAAAATTGCTATATTTATCATAGTACCTTAAGATATTATGGAAGTCGTGAGTGCTTCACTGATTTATTAACAAGTATGAACAGTGACAATTTTAATTTAAGTAATGCACATGGCAATTTGAAAAGTATTTTTCACAGGTACACCAATTGTAACAATTTTTGTTTTAAAAACATTACATTTATAATATTTGAAATTTATCTTCACGCTATCTACATCATCAAGTACGTTAAACCTATGCCATAGTATAAGAAAACATAACAACATCTACATCTTTAAACAGAAGTCAATGACGATTTATTCAAAATTACACATTTGGTATACTTGTTAAAATTGCAATTTTATTGTGCTATTACTATATACAGTATAAAAATTAAAAAATTATATTAGGCTATTTAAAAAAAATTAAAATCTTCCTTTTTATTGGACTACCATTCAATAACAAAGTTACTGTGTTGAATGACATGTTTATGAATAGAATACAAATTTCTGAGTTTTTGTATAGTATTGTTCTACAATAAATAACATATTTATGAGGTACTGATTTGGAAATAAAATAGTTGGGAACTATAGTTATTGAAATTATAACTAATTTTGGTGATTTTTCTTGGATAAAAATATCTTGATGAGTTTTTGGTTTTTGTTGTTTTGTTGTTGGATTCAATTGATCTTCTGTGATACATCTTAAATTGATTATTCAATTTAATATGTTGTCTTCAATAATGCTGCTGATACATTGGAGTATTGAAGAGTTGGAAACAATTTAAAATCGAAAGAAAAAATGTATTGTTCAGTAAATAAAACAAAAAATAAGAATTTTTAATTTTTAATGAATCATAATTAAAAAGTAGTATAAAGCAACCATTACATTTTCAAGAGTTCAGTAGAATGAAATTAATAATAATCAACTGACAAAACCAAAGTAATTGATATTGTGTGTTTCAAGAAAAAATACATTTTCTAGAAAAAATTTACTGAAAAATTAGAAGACAAAATGATTCGTGTCAAGATTAATATACTGAAAAACTATTGAAAAAACATTGCAATAATTATTAAATAATTTGAGAAGTTATCAACTTTTCTAGCCAGATATAAGAAAAGTATATATAAATTAAGAGAAAACCTAATATGCAAGGAAGCTTGAATTACAACCTCACCTTCACTTACATCATCTTCATCATCGTCTTATAAACAACATCAGTCTTCTGAAGATACACAACTGATTGATTATAATAAAGTAATGATATTACTTGATGGTTTAAAACAATTTGCTGCTATCATTTTCTCTCAGTAACTAAAGACTTTTTAAAAAGTAATCTTAACTTTAGTATATTCCTTGATAATTTTATGATTTTCTGGACTTATAAATATCATAACTTGTCTTATGTATGATTGTTTTGTTTTGGCATGGATGGCATATATTAAGTGAAATGAATTAAAAATATCTATTTTAATGGTATTTTTTACAGGAACTTTTTGATGAATTTGGGCCTTTAAAAACTGCTACAGTTCACTATGATAGATCGGGTAGATCATTAGGAACAGCAGATGTTGTTTTTGATAGTAAGAATGCTGCATTAAAAGCAGTTCGTCAATATAACAATGTTCCTTTGGATGGTATTTATTTTAATTATTTATTTGTTTTTTGTGGTACTTAATTATTAATTTCTCATTTAAGGACGTCCTATGAAGATCGAACTCGCCACTGACTTATCTACAGTTGCCAATCTTGCTACACGTCTGAGTAGACCCGCCCAATTGCCAGTCCGAGGTACTCGTGGTGGTAAGGATTAATTTTACGATGTTTCATTTTGAAATAATATCAATTTTAACCTAAAAATGTTTATTTTTTAAAGGAGTTAGAGGTAACCGAGGTAACTCCAGAGGTGGTCGTGGTAATAGTCGTGGCAACACCAGAGGACGAGGTGGAGGTAGTGGCAGAGGTGGTCGAAATAATGAAAAAAAGATGCCAAATAAAGATGAACTAGATGCACAACTCGATAATTTTATCAAGAGCAAGAATAATTAAATGATTTATATTGTACTTATTTCTTTATTTTCTAATATCTATTTTTAAGTATAAAATAGTGTTTGACAATTAAAACAGTGTTATTAGTTATTAACTTAAATAACTCATAATAATTTCTATTAGGTTAAAGTAAATTGAACCTACAATTATACACTTTTATAATTTAACTACTTTCCAATTATTTGTACATTATTCCCCTCAAGTTTTCATGCAAAATATAAATTTTTTTATTGTAATTTATTTTTTATGCTATTGCATACAATCATTAAAATGATTTGAATTCCTCATTAAATATGTTCCATGTAAATTATTTAATAATATTACAATTGGGGTATTTTTGTTTATAAAAAGCTTATCAAAAGGTCACTATCCTGATTACATTCTATTTATAAAAAAATGTATTTACTGTATTGCAAAAGATGCGATATATTAAGGTCTTGTATTTTTCCATTATCTGAAATACTTTTGTGTAGAATACCGATACTGAACAAGAACAATGGATACAAGTGTTGGAGAGTGCACTGCCAATTCTTTTAAGTTTTAAGAAGTAAACTTGATGATCCTATCATAGTCCCATTTAACAGTTGTTAAATTATATAGTAATATTAGAAAGTTCAATGCTATAGACCTTTTAGTATTTAAAATCAAATAATTGTCAATGAATTATAATTTAATTTATAAGAAAGTTTTTGCTGTGATCTCTCAAATTTGAGGGCATTTATTTCAGTATGCCACTGTCTCGTCATTAATATACTTAGATGCAAATAATTTTTTCTATAACCCAATGAAAATATAATGACAACTAGATCAATTTGGGCCTTTTACTAGGGAGATAACTCATTAAATGTTATTAAAAAAAAGAACATATTCATTTAGTATATTTCTTTATTAACTACATATTGAGACCAAGTAAAAAATTTCTTTAAGTTTGAATTTATTAATAGTTATCACTTACCTGTAATGACAAAGGTTCAATCTAATCTTAGTAATAAATTTCAACATGTACTTATATAAATTTATTTATTTATTGTAACATTCTTGTAGGTAAGGAACAAAATATATAAATTTTCAGAACATTTTATATCATAATAAATTATCTATTAAATATTTTATATACATACAGGTTACCAATTTTTGAAATAGCGTAACACTTGTTTGAATTCACATAATAGAATCTTAATTTTAATACACAGCAACCGAACAAAAGACACACAAAATTTAATTGGAAAATCTAGTCGTTTAGTAGGTATTCAATCAAGGAGCTATAAAATAAATATAAAATACAGTGACGACATTTGATGAAGTTTCACCCAATATATAATACAAGTTAAATATTTATAATCTAAAGTCTTTTTAATGTTTTCCTTTTATCTTTAGTAATTTTTTTCTTTTCTACTGTTTTACTACCGGCATGTTTTTTTGCTAATGGACCATCGCTTGAATCATCTTCTCGTCCTATCTTCATACTTTTAGGTATCTGTAATAATTGATGTTATAACAAAATAATGAAGACTATAAATTGATATTACCCTTAACCTAATTTTGTAAATTTTTAAATCCATAAAAATTATTACATCTATATTAAACAAAAAAATATAAAACATATACTTTGTTCCAAAAGATAATATCCATATTTAAACACGTAACTGATAAATGAGATCTTATGTTCCTTTTACCTTTCTAAAACTAGTGACAATGTTTTGTGAAAATAACAGGATAGTGTTATTGTGGAGTAAGTTATTGGTGGAAGTCACCCAGGGTCAAACCGGTTAGAAGTTAAGGTATTATTATTTTTGGAACATAGTATAGGTAAGTACCATTTCTATTTCATTAATCAAGACCATACTATGGTAGATAATTATTTGAATTAAACAACTATACCACTACAGTATTAATGATTAATAAAATAAAAACAATATATCTTAAAACTCTAAATTTAAAACTGAAATGTATACCGGTGCATGAATTTCTGTTATCATTTGTGCTCTTTGGAAATAATGATCATATTCTTCTAATAGAAGTTTGCCAGCTTCTTCATTTAAAGCGGATTCTGCATTTGGTACTATTAATAAACACTTAATCGTCTACAAATAAAATAATATATATTGATTAAACAACATTATTAATGAAGTACATTAAATTACTTACAAGAAGAATATGTTTTATTCCTAAATCTTGTTTCCAATCCCTTTTCAAAGTGTTGACACATATTTCACCACTGCTTGCAACATTTGGATGAAAAATTTTGGTAAGAAAATAAGCTTTTGGTGGTGTGTGAGGAAAATCTTTGCCCAACACCAATTTCACATTGAACCGACCGCCTGCATATGGTGTACCAGCTGTGTAGTCAAAACAAAACATATTTACTCAGAACTGTTAGTTTCTACATATGTAGTTTTTAACATACCAGGACCATCAATGAATGCTTGGATATCGGTAACATCAGAATCGTTGACGACAATCCGTATACCTTCCGGAGGGTCTTTTATCAGTTCTTCTTGTTCCCGGACAAGTCTGCGGATGGTTTGTGGTGATAGGTTTTCGACGTTGGAAATCTTGAATTAACAGAAAAGAACGTGAAACAAATAATAAAACTAGGAAAACGATTAACACAAGATGTCAATTACTTACGGAACTCATATTCGTCAGCGAACTAATGAAATCCAATGGTACACTCTACACAATTAGTATTTATGAATATTTTATAATATTATTTTGGATGCCGACCGCCTATATCGAATCACTAAAGATTGCCTCCGTTATTCCGCGATAGGAGAGAATTCAAAATAAAATTCTCACAACAATAAAAACGATATCAGCACTCGGTATAATTCAGTTTCTGTCGTGGGCCGTGGCGTACAATAATAATTGTAAGACGGTCGACACGGACAAAGGTAGCCATTTTAACGTTTCATTCTCTTCACACCCCCACCATCGTATGTCGAGCCAATGGGATTTTGGATTTCTGAATTTTGAAACGTAACGGTTTATGATGGCCGTCCGTAACCGAAGAGGGTCGACGAATAACGAGTCGCGTTATAAAATTCAGTCGTTCAATCGCGGAATCCGGATGAGTGCGGTATTATGTAATATAATAATATAATAAATAATAATAAAATTAATACGGTTATAGGCTTTTATAGATATTAAATACTACTATATTATATAGATCCATAATAATGTAACCGTGTATACTGATAATGAAAAATGTTATCGCTTTATCGGAACATCGACCCATAATCATATGATACGTCGCATTAATGTTATTAATAATAACAATAAGTGATAAACTATTTTGTATACCAAGTTAAAATATAATAAATAATAAATGATTCTTGTGTATTATATTATTATTAAATATAGGTGAAATTGGATTAAACTGATTAAAGCGATGCTTTACGTAGTGTTATACTGACATCCCGAAACAGTGAAACGACTAACAAATATCATAGTTATGACAAAAAAGTAAGAAGTCCTACAATTTAGCATTTACGAATATGCATAAAGACTGGAGTAGGCACCAAACGTGAAACGACCAAAGACCAAACGAATGTGCGGTTGGTGACGGCCGCCTAATTAAAATCTGATATTTTAGGTAACGTTCACACACAAAATACGCGCGAAATTCAAATGTGTGTACTATTGAATTAAACAATTATTCTTGTTTACGCATGAGTGAAACCGATTACATAATCGAGTAGGATCTTTTAACATAATACACGCGTATTGAAAAAATTAATTATGAAGGTTCGGCGAGGTCAGCGAGACGTCTTTTTCATAATTTAAACTCTCGATTACGGAAATGCAATTATAGTCGGAAGTTTTCAATGGAAAGAAGCGATTTGGTCGTGATAAGATAACAGTTTCTTTAAAAAATTAATGATATAAAAAATAAAACTTCTGATAAATCAATTTTTTTTTTTTTTTGATGAAACTTAGATAAATCAAAAGCATATACGGACACGTGGTCACATATTATATAGCATAACAGTAATAGTGATAAAGATTTAAAAGTAACTACAAGGAAAGGCTCTAAATTGATTCAACTTCACGTGGGCTCGGCTCAGAGGCGTATTTAGAGGGTTGAAAAGGGGAAAGGGGGCAAATTGCAAGTTTCTTAAAGGAAGCGCTGCGCTAGAAAAGTATTATTAATAAAAATAAGATATTATTGGGCTAAGGTTTTTTTATCTGATGATCTTTTTAAGTAAACCACCGATGTATAAAAATTGATCAGGTCCCCCCTCTCGACAATTTTTTTTTTTTTAGGGGATAAAAGGGCACCAATATATTTTTACACCTAGGGCGTCAAAATCGTAAATACGCTTCTGGTTCAGCTAAAATCGGTTTTATACCTTAATGTAAGCTCTTATATAAAATACTAAAAGAACTTCTTCTGATTATCATTCAAAAATTAATAGTGAAATTAAAGTGGTTTTTAAAATTTAAAATTTGTTAATTACGCAAATAACTATTAAATGGAATTAAATAAAGCACCAACAATCAATTCAAAATAATAAATTGTTCAAGACTGGTTAAATGATAAAAATATTTCATACTCACCTTTAGAAACCAAAGTGAAGCTACTTGAAAAAAGTAGAATAAATAAAAAGAAGAACGAGTATACGAACCAAACGAAAAGAGACATACAAAGCGGATCATGAAATGGTTTGTCTTCCACTGTATCATTGGTCAATATAACCATACAGGTTATAGGTTTAGATTATTTTAATTATTTTAATACTAAAAGTTTTTGTTTTATATTTAGAAAAATGCTAAACAATTTGCAATAGAAGTCAAGAACAAAAATATTTAAAAATGTATTATGTGTATAGTGTATTTAAATATAATATACTTGATTTCATATAATACTTATTTGATAGAAACCTGTTGTACTAATGTAAGTGTATAACTTCTATTAATATGTTGTTTCAATAGTTTTTTGCTATTATTTTAAAATTTGTTAGGTACGCAAATGCATGATGACAAAACAATATGTTTAACTGTTTAATAATGTCTATTATTCTGAAAAAATACTCAAAGTAAAACCAATCTATAGGCTATAATAAATGGCTATATGTATGGTTAAATTACATAAATTGCTACAATATACACGATAAAAAAACAGTTATTGTTTATTTTATTATAGTGAAACTGAGTGAATTTCCACGCCACCTTGGATATTATATCGAATAATAACGCAACTGTAAATTACTAGATATGTACTCATTATTTACAAGACTATTATGTTTTACACATTTTTTTTCACTTTGGGATCCCAAAAATGGCTTAATATAAATAAATTTTAAATATTAAGTAAACAAAATTACAAACACAAATATTATTAAACTAAATTACAAATGTAAAAAAAAAATAATAATAAATTAACTTGATAATAATATGATAACCAAGTTCAATTTTTTTGCTTCTATTCAAAGAAATGGATTATCTCTATGTGTTAAATGCTAAATTATATTTATAAAATAATAATAATAATAATTTATTATAACTCAATTCATGAAAATAGGTATAAATTAAATTTTTAGAATAATATTGAATATCTACCAGGACTTTTTTGAGGAAAGCAATATTTAGAGCCTCACTTTGAAACAACTAGAGTACAAAATATGTTAAAACATAACTAGCTAATAATTATTCATACAAGGTAGAATTGAATTAACCTTCTAGCTAGTCATAAGTATTGTATAATTTAGTTTGTTTGCATTATATCGGTTGTATTAGAAAATATGATTTATATAAATAATTATCAAACTAATGCTGAAAATGTATTTGTTTATTCCTTATAAAATTATTCACTATACAACAACAAATGCACACTATAATTTTAACAATTAGAATAAACTAAACCAATAATATATATAAATGTGTAACATTATGATACGTGAGCTAATTAAGCTGATAAATTATTTAGTTAAATTATATAATGAATTATAAAGTATATGACACAATGTCAAAATCCCAAATAGAATAAAAGAAATAAACTGATCACAGAAAATGTCCCTTAGACATTAATTTACAAAAGAAAAATTTAATTCCAGAATTTAATATTGTTTTATAAAATTAACAGATAAAATACAATTCTAATGATGAAACTTTCTATTTTTTGTATTTAATTAAGTTCAGTATTAACTATATCAAAAATTAAATAAAACATTTTTATTTTTATTTCATATTTCATTTAATGTTTGAGTATAAATAACAATAAAATGTTTATAAATAATAGTGGAATGGAAAAATAATTATTATTAAACTACAATGCAGAAAAATAACTTATATAATAAATTTAAATAATATATTACGATTGAATTAGGAACTGAATTAAATGAAAAATATCAGTTATCAATTGCAAAATGATTGCAATTTTTGTCTCAAAGACTTACAGAATTATATATAACTGACGTTAATAAACATTATCTCAGTTCCAAATGCAACCTTGACTTTTAATTTATTAAAAAAAAATTACAATTAAAATAACTATAGGCTGTTTATCCCTGTTTGCCGAAAAAATATCAAGTATTATTTTAAATACATCCACAGCCTTCTATAATTATTTATTACACACAATGTTGACATTATTTTCAATGTTTAAAACTGAAAAAAAATTAATTTATCAATTAGTTTATTAATTTGAGACTAGAACTAGATGCAAAATTAAGTGATTTACTTCATTATTAACAGAAGTAAAACATACAATAAAACGTATAAATTAAATAATAGATTTTTCGTTTTAAATCTCAAGGATTATATATTATTTTCTTAATAACTAATTGTGATAATCAGACAATGTATGTATTAAATAATTTAAAACTAACAATAACTGATCAAAAAACTTAAGCAACAAAAATAAAGACAATTTTGTAAAAAATCTATTATCTGTAATGTTGCAATTAAAATAAACATTTAAAAAAAAAACACTGACCAGTATTAACATTTATGTATTCTAAATAAAGAGCATTTAACACCATGAAAAGAAAGGACTTTTGTTTTGAAATCTTTGAGTAAATGTATCGCTGAATGAACGAAACTTGGAAGTAGTTCCCACATGACCTTTAGACCTGAAAAATAAAAATAATATTATATAAAGCTTGACAAGACTTATTTTACAGAAAAAAAAAAATTAATTTGCTATTGATTGTAAATATTGTCTTAAATAAGAGTAACTCTAGTCTGCAATCTTCTGCATTATGGGTATAACTAACATACATCATATGATATGGTCTCGAGTCACTTAATTATACTAATACCGCTTAGCTTACATTTTTCTAAAATTAATACGGTTAGGCAATTTTTAGTTGTGACCAATTGTTAGAAATGAAGGCTGTAGATAAAAACCAATTTAACTGATGATTGTAGTATTTAGGTCTGACTCAAACGAACAAAAATTGATCACTGTGTCTGAGGTTACTCTTGCACAAGATAGAGTATAGGTAAGGATATAACATTTGGACAACTCCAAAATTATTATGCCTATAGTCAATCTAGATTAGTAAAAAGGAAAAGGAAAAAATACAGAACACCCTTTTACTAAATATTTACTACAATAAATAACTACATCATAATATTATATTGGGTTCAATTGGTATTAATCAAAATAATGTAGGTGCTCCTGGATATGGGGTCTACAAATGCATATGGTCTATAATCATATGTGCAGACCACATATCCAAGCAGCAATTAAAATAAAATAAAAATAAAATTTGGAGTATACAAGTTTTGAATTTTTTGCCCATATTTATCGTTGGGTACTAAAAAATAAAATTATTGATGTACGACAGTGTAATATAGTTCATTAAATAAGTTTGTAAGTAATCTAATGGTTGTCAATCATTCATCATGTTCTTATTATTTTTGTATAGTTATTAGTTTGACATATAATTAAAGATTTTTATTTTTTATCGTCAATAGTGAAGAAAATACCACTGTTTTTAAGAGAACATGGTTTATTGGACACTGTTGAAGAAATATTATTATGCCATAAAATATATGATAGTGAAATGATAGATGCTAGAAAACTTAATTGCGAGTGATTTTTATTTGTTCTCTAAAGTAAAAAAAAGAGTATCCAACACTTTGAGTAGTATATGACAGAGGAATAACTTTTTTTACTATGAGGACTTGAACAAGTCTGATAGTAAACTAAAACTGATGGAAATTTTAGAATTGATAATATTTTTTTATCGGACATACCTTTGAAGACAATAGTTACCTTAACAGATAGATACCAGGAGACGGTTACAGACTGATTTGATATGCATCATGAAGTATGATCAAATATTTTTCAAAAATGACCAAAGATAAACATTGTCATAAATTCAATACAGATTGACAAGGCTAGATTCACTGGAAAAAGGAAATATAACCGTGGAAGGTTACTTCAACAAAACAGTGTGATGCTGAACTGCTTAACAATAGAAACCATGGAAAAAAATGGATGGACCTTGGGTTTTTAGGCTTAAAAATGGTTTTGACTACCAATAATTTTATATTCTTTGAAGAGATAAAAGTACATTACTATTATTTATTCAGCAAGATTATGAAACTTGCTTAACCTAACTTGTTTGTTGCATTTTTGAGAGATATTAAAGCAGTTTATCATTAAGGTATACCTGAGCACCATAATTTTGATATAAATAGTCAAGCATATAACTTTAAACTCTATTTAAAATAAAAATATACCAATAGACAAGAACATCAAATTTAATATAAAATATTATGATATTAAGCACCAAAATGGGTTGATTTTTTTTATATTTTAATTTTAAAGCAAGTTGTGAACATTTAAAAATTAAGTGTTTATTAAGTTCAAAACACTCATAACTGGCTTCAAAATCAAAATATAGTAAAAAACCCCATAAGGCTCTAGATAATATTCTTACTTTTGAATTTAAATATAGGACATTTTACTCTAGTACTAAAAATAACAAAGTAAAATAAATTATTCTGAACATAATTTACAATGCTTGGTATTCGTAGTAAAATGGAGACAAAACAAACAACAATAATGTCCTCTTAACTCTCTTAATAATAAGATTTATAAATATCTTTAAAAAAAAATACTTAATTAATTACTTAGATAAATACTTTTAACAATATGATATTAAAATTAACATGTCATTTTTAATACTGTATATTTTTTAAATTTTAATATGGATACTATATATAAAAATAATTATTAATTGCAAACACCAAACTATAGATAATTAATTAATATTTTTTGTCATTACCTTTCAACAATGACAGCTGGCATTTGAACAAGTTGTACAGGACTTTTGCCATCTTTTAGAGCTTGAGTTAAATTTAATATCTGTCCACGCATAACACTCATTTGCTTTTCAAACATATGTCTATCAAATCCTTTGTCCATCTGCAAGTTGAAATATATTAACAATGATTAACTTAGCTATTTTTTATAAGCACCAACAATTATGGCTAGTTCACAGATAATTTTTTATAATTCAGCCTTTGTGCAATACAATGAATTAGTTAGTCACTAAAATACATTTTTAAATAAAATATATTTAAAATTTAATCTTAAGCATTGATAATTCAATCATTTTTACTAAAAAAAAAAACATTATAATAAGACAAAAATTATAAATTAACAGCATCAACATTTATGAGACACAACTTTGATTTAACAAAATGTATATATTTATACACAATTAAGTATTACAGTAAATACTGAATTGACATTAACTATCTCATTATTAATTAAATTGAATAAGTAACTATGAAATATTTAAAGAAATTACCAAAATCTTTAAGAGTCTTAAGCTAAAATTACAAATTGAATCACTAACTTAAATTATTACACATACAAATATAATACATATACTCATATAAAAAACCTTCTATAAGGATATGATATATCAATGATTTAACAAAGTGATAATATCAATTCAATTTTATTTTAATTGTATTTTTTTTTTTTTTTAAGAAGTTTAAATATGATATAATTTAAAAAAACCTCAACTAGTTTTTGGGATATACTATTTGTAAGTACTATTACCTTAAACAAATTGTAAAGATCATCACACAAATCTTGAACAAAATTCATATCTGATAGATAAGGTAATACTAGTTCTCTCGTATCCTTACTGAATGGAATTTTTGCTTGTGGAAGCCATGCCCAATGATAGGGATATGCACGCCATGAGTCAGGATGTTTAAATGGAAATGCTAAACCATTATCAATAGCTGCTATCTTTATGTCTGGTTCTTGAACACTATTCCATTCCTATAGAAATATAAACACCAATAATTATTTATTTAAATATTTTAAAATAAACATAAACATAAATGATAATTTGACTTACATTTGAGCTTTCACTAACAGTAGAATTTGTAAGACTAGCATTTGGGCTTGAGCTTAAGCTCGGTTGATCATACCTAATCAACCAATTATCATTACCTCGATCAGTATTTCGAATAATGTAATCTAACACAACTAGCCTTTCAAATTGAATTTGAAAACGGGATTGAAGATTTAATGGTAATGGAGCTAATTCAAGTCGTCTAAGCCAATATTCAGCATCTTTATAACCTTCCATGAATAATTGGAAGGATCCTATCTGAAAGCAAAAATATACATATTATCAAATTAGTCAAAAAAATTTAATTTACTTTAAATACTTTGGGCCTAAGACCAAGTCTGTTAAATCGCCGTCCCAATTTAGGAAAATGATCGTTGATAGCATGTTTCATTCTAGTCTTCTCTCTGTCTATACGTCCATAGTTGAATGTCTCACTAACCAATTTTGCAACCTTAGTTTTAGGTACAATATTTAATCCAAGTTTTGTCGATACAAGACTTGCACCAGCTTCTGATAGGTATCCTTGATTAGGTATTAAACAAGAACGACCAAAGCAACAAGGACAACAGTTTTTATGTAACCATTTAATCCATTTTGGATTCAACAAACCATAAGGTTCTTCATCTTTTGGTTTGAAAACACCAATAATTTTCTAAAATATAAAATAATTTGTTTTAATAATTTTATTAGCAAATGACAACAATAAAAATCACAATAAATAGATTCTATTTAGTCATGCATTTTAAATTTAGAACGGTTAGAATTAGAGCTATTTACTTTAAAATATATATATTTGCAAACAAAACTTACACTATTTGTATCTTTGACAAAATAGCTGCCACTGGACCCTTGATAAATGCGCTCAGGAAAGACACTATTATCTATAGCTAACTCTGATTGTTTAATAACATAACTGAATGCTGGATCATCTACAAAAAAAATAAAATAACAAATTATATTTTATGTTATTTTTTATACATACAACAAATAGATATATAATTTACTATAGTTTTCAAAACAATCATAATCAACTTTAATTATATCTTCAAACATTATGAGTTTAAAATACTATAAATTATAAAACAATATTGAATTTCCTAAATTAATCATGTGCCTTACTAAATTTAAAGATAATAAAATAACTTTTTATTCAAATACATATAATAATGTAAATAATGATTTAAACATTATCAGTATTTAAGATAATAATATTATGTAGTTTACAGTATTATCCATTCTTTCTACATAACACATTTAGTCAAGTACTTAAAAAGGTGTGGTATATAATTAGATGAATTTCTCATAACAATATAACCTATTACTTAGAATTGATATAACACATAAACATTATACAGCTTCAATCAAACTCTAGTGGTAAACAGATAACACAAAAATAACAATTGACCTTTAGTTATTAACTTTCAGTAATCAATAACCGATTACACAGCATAATATTATATTAAATATATTAATACATACATAATACTATAATATAATAAGTACTTTGCTAAATATTTTATCATATCTAATAAGATATATTATAGAACATTGTAAGATATACATGCATATTTTTTTTTAGATCAGTAAAATAATTTTAAAATTAAATAAAACAGTTCATGGTTCATGAAATAAAATACTATTTTTAAGAAAAACCGATACTTGAAATATTTTTATATAGACAGAATAAAGTTATTAGTGACATTACTTTTTCATCCACTCTAAATTATATTTCTTTTCTTTTTTTTTAATTATATAGCATAGCATAGGCCCCAAGGATAAACCATTTAAATTAATTATTTAATATCTATTAAAAATAAAAAAAATTATCAAACTATTTATGCTAAATTGATAAAATTAAAAATTCCCAGTAATTATTTTGATTTAAAAAATATTATAGTTCTTAGTTGACATACCTATCAATACCAATTCAGATAAAATTATATCATTGAATCTATTGTACTTAAAAATAGTTATTTATTATTATTATTACTATATTCAAATTGTAAGTGCATTTTTTACAACAACCATGAAGGAAAAAAAACTTATAGATATATTACATTCATGAAAAATGTATATCATCATAAATGTGATATGCAATATTATAATTTACTTGCCATATGATAATTATCCTCATTCATAGGTATTGTGGTGACTCATTGTAGAATAATATACCCATAAAATATATTTTTTGTTTTTATTTTATTATATAGATATAGGTACTTCAACTAATATCTAACATGCCATTTAATTGAATTATTTAGATTAATTAATATTTTAATTATATTCATCCTATATTAAATTTCTTAAATTATGTATTTTTAATGAGTAAACATAATAGGTACTCAACATAACTCACCTATCACAAGTGAGCTCAAAACAAAAAGAAAGTTAAATTACAATTTAAGCTAAAGATGATATAATACATTTAAGTTTATTGATTATTTGATTATGTATTAAGCTCAATATTATGATTTGAAAAATTATGCAATGCAAATATTGATATTATTAAATAATAGTCTTAAGAATGATTAAACAAATATTACAAGTTTAGTAAAGCCATAGAATATAATGAGATCTATGGTAAAACATAAACCAAATGGATGTTTAACATTATATCTTATTTTAATAATTACTCATAATTAAAATAAATTAAATGATAATAATTACTTAGTTTAATTATGTATAAATAAATATACTTTAGCAGATTAATGGTAATTGTTAATTATTGATAATCTCTTGATGTATTGAGTTATTAATCAATACACAAACTATTAGAGGTTATTTAATATTCTTTATATTAGTTAAATTAGTCTTATTAGTTATTACTTATATCTTATAATGTATAGGTACATAATAAATAATATTATAATAATTAATAATAGTATAATAAATACTGATAAACAATAAGTTATACAACTAAATAGTAAATACCTACTTAGAAGTATTTTACTATTAACAGATGATTATATGTATATGAAAATGAATTAATTTAGTTACCTGGAAAATGATTATAACCCGGAGTATGATCCATGCGTCCCAGTAGAGGTTGATTCTCTCTATCTTTGGGGTCCAGATTGTCGCTTAAAGGCTGTTCGAATTCAATGTCAGGTACGATTGGCTGGTAAATAGATGTAGTAGGTGACGGTTGCTGTAGAATACAGTTGGGTTGCAAACTATCTTCGCTCATTTAGACAGTCGAAAACAAAGATTTGCCAAAACAAGGACACCTGAGAAACTGGTACTAGGCCCACAACGAACAAGGTTAGTCATAAATTCGATAATTATATGATAAACTAGACAGCCATGTGAAATCAATGGACAGCATAGAAAATAGAAATGCAAGAATAAACTGATTAAAATAATTATTCACGATTTGAAATCAAAATGTAATACTTAAATAATCGTAATTCGTAGTAAAAATAACTAGTAATAATAATAATTCTATTAAATATTAAATCGAACACAGACACAGATGTTTTTTGAAAACGAACATTTGCTACATCAGTTCAGTAGTTCAGTTTGCTTTATTAAGTAGTTTTCGTATTGCTGCTATCTCCGTCCTTCGACGTTGTCCGACTGATAAATGATAATGTAGAGAACAACAATACAATAATTGATTGCGTATATTGTTCCATGAAATGACAACGTTGTAATACTTTAATAATAAAAAAAAATTAACAATAATTTATTTACGTCCACGGTTATAGCATATTTTAATTTTCTATGGTTATACATATCGTAGTTACGTCATAATCATAGACATACAGATGTCTAACAGTCTTACACATATTGTTAAATATTGTTTTGATGTTTAATGTTTAATTAATTTATTATGTCTATGCTCAATGGTTATGATTAATAGACTCCAATAAGTAAGCTTGCCATTCATTTCGGTTTTAACAGCATATTCCAATTATGGGAGCCGAGAGAAAATAACTTTAATATTGTATTATTTAATATTTGATAATAAAATATTGAATAATATTGTACATATAGAATCATTATATCATTATCGTATTATGCTATCTAAATTTTATCAACATTTTTTCAGGTTTATTTGTCTTTTTTTAAAAAAAAAAAACGCTTCAGAAATTTTAAACTTGAAACTAAAAAAAAAAAAAAATGGGTTATTCAATATGATGTCCTGATTGTGTTTTTATTTTAGTCATTAATCATTGTATTGAATAAAAAAAAATGCCATAATAATAACAACTCTACAATATTAAAATAACCACATATACACTCATACGAGTCATTTCCATTGGTGGAAAGTGGATGGGAGATGCCTAACCTCTCCAAATGTCTGAAAATAAAAATAAAATTACAATATTATTATTCTTTTAGAAATAATAATAAGAAAAGTACAAAATATATAAAATATTTTCCACAAAAATATAATAAATTTTAACTAAAAATAACTAATTACTTTTCTTGAAGTATAGGCACTTCGTAAACGCCAAACGGTAATTAACTATCTTTGTATTAAAAATAATCTAAAAAACTTTACTTCCGATGCATAGTTGATTGAAATTTAATAAATTAAATAAATCATTTTAGGTTTACGAAAAAAATAGATTTTAAACAAAAAAGACGAGCTATTTGAACTAATAATGTAATAATAGGGTATTAAATAAAATTGTCGCATGTCTACAATATTTTTAAATTTTTCTCAAAAACAACTTCAGAAGACATTTTAATACATACAAATAGGTACTGTATTTTAGTTTTCGACAAAAATTGATATTTATATTTTATTTCAACTCAAAAAAGAATAATCGTAGAATCTTGAAGTATTAACGAAGTGTTAAAATAAATACTTAATTATTATCTACAAACGGTATAATTGTCAAATATTTTAGCTCTTTTTAAGCTATTTATAAATAATTAAAATTTTCTATTTTTTTTATGTCAATAAAAAATGTTTACTTTAGAAAAAGAATTAAATATTAAATACAAGGTTACTCATAAGTTTTGCAATATGTATTAAATCTTCCGAAAAATTAATTTAATACGAGTGATTGTATTTTAACAACATTGTTTATGCATCTGTATAATACTGTAATAGGTAATCATTTTCATTTTCTCTTCAAACGATTTTTGATATTGTGTTTTAATTTCTAATTGAAAAATGAATATTAGCAGTTACTTGAAATTTTCACTACCTAAATATTTATGTTAGTATTTAGTATACACAGACATTTTATCCATTTAAATTTGAAATTATTATTTTTTTATTTTTCTCTATAAATATAAATTAAAAGGTATTCACTGAAACGAAATTCTTGAAAATTTAATACAAGATCCCACATAAGTTGTTTATATATCTGTAAAAAAAATATTAAAATATATATGATCAATGTTTAAATGCATTTGAAGTTAAAATGTTAACAAAATTTGTTACAATCGTAAACTTTACAAAGTATTATAATAAATATTAATTTAAAATGTAAATATTATTATACAATATAAATATAACAAATGCAATTAATTCTATTTAGTCTATATTCCATAATAATTAATTTGAGCCGGCGCAATGATTAGGCAATTTTGATGATTCCATGTTTTGAATATCAAATTTTGTATTTAAACTCATCATAATGTATAAATAATATTATTAGGTATTTATGCTATTTTATTCTTTATTTTACCTTAATAATTATATTATATTAGGTAGTTGTAAAATAATTTTGATTAAAAAAAAAAAAAAAAACTTAAAAACTTTTAAGTTATAATACTGCTCTTTCTACTAATGGATTAAAAAACTATTTTAGTTTTTTTTTTTTTTTGTAATGGGTATATTTACAAATCTGGGTATATGAATAATATGTTAATAGATTGTAGTATGTGTCATATTTGAAACTAAGTTCATCTAATAAATATCATATCTAACAATATAAAGGTAAAATAAATGCTTTAAAAAATATATATTTTTAAATAATTTTACTGGCCATGTAGAAGACTGCTGTTATACATAAATTATTAATATATGTATAAAATAATATCATATATTAATGCAATGACTGTACTAATGTGCAAACAATTATTTTTACAGTAAATAGTACAGTTTTAAATTGTTAACTATTTTATTATAAAATAATAAGTTTTAACAATATAATTAATATAAATAATAAACAAAATTATAAAGGATTTATTATAATTTTTTTTAAAAAAATAATAATATTAAAATATTATATAAAAACATGGTGTGGTTTTAAATTAAAAAAAAAAAGATATCAATTTATACAGATTAAAAATTAAACTAACTACCTAACAATTATAATTATGAGTACCTAAGTTTTTAATGAAAATAGTTCATTACAACTAAACAAGTAACTCCTAAATTTATTAATTTTAATTTTATGATTAATATTGTTTTACAAGCTTGTTTATAAATAAATTATTGAGTATCATTTTAAAATTCATTAACAATCTAAAATACTTATATAATAGATCAATTATATTAATATAATAATTACTATTAAGATAATATTACTATCTTATTATGAAAATAATTCATTAAAATATTCTAAAAAATATTTTTATTTCCTAAATAACATTCATAAGTTATGAATACATTTTAAATTTTACAAATGACTAATACCAACTTAAGTAATTTATTTTTCAAATAAAAAATAGGAACTAATTTAAAGTTATGTACAGGAATTGAAACTCCATGTTATATTATTTGATAAGCGGTATATTCAAAAAATCTGGTTTAACATAAATCCACTAAAGAAATTCAAAATGGGTATGTCCGTCTCAAATCCTACTTATATAATTAATTTACTATTTTATTCTGGTGGCTGGTTATATTAAATAATTTGAAGATAACAGCTGTTTTTAAAACTTTTTGAATTTTTCTAGTTTAATATTTTCTAGTTAAATTAGTTATGTTGTATGTATAATTGTTGAGCTGTTTTTTTTTTTTTTGTTTTTTTTTTTTATATAGTAATGAAAAATCTAATAAAAAACTAAAAAAGTATTAATTTACAATTATTGAAAGTTTTCAAATGAAAATTTAATAATCTAATTTCTACATTATAACCACTTTATTGTTTTATAATAATTATTTTGATATAATTGTATATCTGTATCTACTTTTTACAGATAATGATATATTAGTTAAGGTCCAAAAATATTTAAAAAATATCTATATAAGAAAAATGTATTATTTTACATATCTTAAAGAAGCTTCAAATAATTACACATATTGAAAATTTTTTACTCATAAATGCTTATTCACTAATTATTTAGGTTTTTTTTTTTAGAGCAAACTTAATTTTAATCGCATACACAGTTTCAAGCCCTGAACATTTATATTATAAACATACATAAATACATTATTTTTTTTATTTATACAAGCAATCTAAATTACTGAGATCTTGGTAAACTAATTTTTAAACTTCTAATCTAACTTAATCATAAAAATATAATTTATAAAATTTAATTGTGTTTAACATTTGTTCATAGGAAGTTATTTTAAATTGTTTAATTTATGACACAAATAAATATAAAGTTGTATAATGGCACAAAATATATAGCCTAAAGTAAATTAATTACTATAATTATAAAATATTAGTATGATAAAATAGTTTAAAAATAATTTTCAGACAGGAATTTAAATTTTAAAAATCAATCAAAAAGTAATTTATACTACTAAATTTAAAACAATGTTTTTAAGGTATTAATAAATACTTATTCTCAAAATGTAATGTAAATTAAAGTAAATGTTTTAAGATATTTCCATTAGAATCTTCAGCAACAATAGTTATACCTTTATTTGCTAACTGTACTGGAAGAATAAATGTACGTTTGTTATTATTTTTAACAAATTCCCACGAATGCATGACAAGCCCATCCTCTCTTCTTAATTGAACCACTCTTAAGCCATTTCTTGAAGTCAATAAATTTCTATAAATATAACGTATTAGTATAATTTATTTTATTTTTAAATATCTGTAAAATTAAATTAAATAACCTTTTAGTTACATAATCAATAGTGTTTTCATTGTTATTTTCTTCTTTAAAATCATTAAACCATCTAAAATAGTAATTAAGACCCAATTAAAATTATAATAGTACCTGGGTTTATAGCAAAAAAATATACTTATGAAAGGAAAGTATTGATGCACATCCCATAGACCAACAAATTATGTGTTTTGAATCATACTCATCTATTGCTTCATTTCCATTTGTATTGTTATTATTAGACATATCATCCTTCATATTAATAGTGTTTGAGTAATTTTCAATACATATTATATATCCTTTATTAGCTGGCTTTATTTCTTGAGCAATATTTTTATTGTCCAGTGTAAAAATCAAATGAACATTATCAAATCCTCTTCCCATTATGCCATATTTTGAATGGCCTAAATCAAATGTATGTCCCAATTCATGCCATACAGAACCTAAGGTTGTGCTAAAGCATCCACCAAAATTTCCTCTATAAAATAATTAATTTAAATTTTCCTTTACAATAAAAAAAATAAATAACATAAACACTACAATTCAAACTACCTGAAGCAGCTGTCATCCAATAATGTGCCAGTATCGACTTTTGCCATGTTCATGAAACATGGTAAAACTTCCTCTAACTTACTAGGCCAAGTGTAGAGACAACCTGTTCCAAATAATGCCAGTCCACCACCACCCAGAGCAACATGCCCATGTAAATTCTGTCCATCCCAATAGGTACATGATAGGAAGGCTAAATATTTTCTAGTTTTAGAATTTTGGCCATTAGTCAACTCTCTAGCTATATACTCCCATAATTTTTCAGGATGCATGTTAAATACTGTACGTCTTGTCAAGGAGCTTTTAATTATTCGACATTCTTTTTCAACTTGAAATGTTTTCTTTCCAAAACCTTTTTCATACATTTTTTCAGCTGTCAACATTTGAATTAATTTGGAGCATAATGTTATTTTATTGCAAGCGTTTTGAACAGAATTATCATGATTTACAGGGGCCTAAAATTAAAAAAAAAAATAAATACTTCTATAGATAACTAAGACATTTATAATTAATTTTAAATATATATGAGTAATTTTAGATAAATAGGTATTTAGTTAAATTATTAATTTGGATCGTATTCATTAAAGCCAGGAATTTACCTGAAATCTACCATCATGATCAGCACAAATTATATAAACTGGACACACAGTATAGTTAGTAACTCTTTGTTTGTATACTAATTTTGTGTTTAAGACTTCATTGCCGATTTTAAAAACCAACATATTATCGCCAATTTTTAATTCTATTATTATTTTAAATTTATTTTTAATAACCGCCCAGTGAGATTCTGCCAGTTGTTTACCATTGTTTGAGTAATGTTTAAGTATTATACTTGATTCGTTGTGTATGTTGACAGATCCTTTAATCAAAATAGTTGAATAAGTAAATATTTCATTATTTGTAATGTTGGTCAAATTAATTTTATTCATTTTAAATTTGTAGACAAAATAACATTTAAAAGTTAATAGTGCATTTGTAAAATAAAAATTTCAAAAATTATTAAAACAGCTATTAATATAATATGTAAGAAGGTACTGCAGTATTCAAGAAACCAGAATATAAATTTAATTTTTAAATCCGCGCTCGCGCAGTATCAGTACTAAATCAAAAATTCTAAATAGGATCAATGTTGTTATCACAATATCACTATAGAATTTATCAGTTAAAAACACATTTTCAAGGTGTATTTATCAGGAGACAGGAAGACAAGAGATGTCATAGATAATATATTATCTATGGATGATGTATACACTATACACTCGGACACTCCTGTCTCCTATGTCTATTGGCGATTGTCCACTCACAGTCTTATAGATGATGTTTCCTTTACTATTTCGGTTTTTGTATATTTAAATTTCTGAAAAAATTCTATTTAAAAACGTAAAATGAAAAATATATGCGCCAGTATGTAATCATGTAAAAAAAATTATAACGATAAAAATGTTTTATTTCGACTGACTGAAAATTATGTAAAGTATTTACAAAAACATTAATACATTTTGAAAAAACGAATATTCGATTAAAGAATTATTGTAGTTGTCTATGATATTGATGTACTTACCATAGTCCCAAGTCCGTGTTTTATAACTTATATTTTACATAAACTTATTATTTAAAATTTAAATTTTACCCTTAAAACACACGCCAGATTCACTCTTGACAATAATTTGTCACACACATTAGTAAAGATGACAGAATATAACTAGGATCATTATTTGAATAATAGCTATTATAGCCATGATGGACATAATACAATTATACAAAGCTATATTTACATAGTATATGTCTATAGATTATGCATTTAAATTTATAATGATTACATTTTTAAAATCTAATTAATGAGAAAATACCAACAGTTATAGACTAACACAAGTAAACAACTCTGGTAGATTTTACTACCAGAGACAAATTTACTGTGTACATTTTATGTACCTGTATCAAAATAGATCATAATAATTTAATTGATAAAATGTATAATCATTTACACATGGCATATGTAAAACCTGATTAATGAATTTGTATAACTAAAATTACTATAATATAAATTACCATCTCTGACACTAATATATCAATGGATCATCACAATCATCAGTTTCACAATAATTATATTTCCTCCAGTTAATTCAATCATGTTAATGAGTAGTTAATATTTATAGTATATATCATATATCAATAATTGAAAACCTTATTCAAAAAATAAAACAACTTTTTTAAAATAAGAAGGTTTTAATTTTATTAATGATAAATAGACTTAACACAAAAATTATATTATTTAGATAGTTTATATCGACCTCCTGTAAAAATCAAAAGATGTTGTTTAACTTTTTCATCGAGGAAAAGACGAAGTTGTGTAAGGCTACAATCTACACCAGTTCCTTGAGTAGCAAACATTTTCAACATTTGATGAATTCTATCTAATGGCAAAGAATCCAGATTTGTCAACATACCCACAATATATGACCAAAACACCTATATTCATAAAATAATCAATATATATTATATAGAAAAAATATAATAATTTTTATTAATCCAACTACAAAAATCTCTATACATTTAACATTAACCAATATATTTATGTTTTTAAATAAAAGTACCTGTAATTCTTCTTCTCTTTGATCTTGAGCAGATGCCACAGCACTTTCCATTTCATCATCATCATCACCATAAACAAATTCAGAATTACGACCAACAAAACTAGTGCGATTACCTTTTCCTGATATGCTTGTAGTTGGAATACCATCTTCTACGAAAGTAAAGGTGTCAAAAGATTTCTCTCTTAACAAACCCTACACAAATTATTTAAATTAAAAACTCATTAATGATTATTATGGTGAAAATATTACTTGGTTTTGCCAGAATCCTATCCGACGTCTTAAGGTCGTTGCTGGTACACGCATTTTTATACTTAAGTCATTAATGGTCCATTCCTCTAAAAAAAATTATTTAGGTTAATTTTTGTTTTAATTATCTTATTATTATATTAATTTTAAAAAAAAAGTAGGTAACCCATTGATAGTTTTAAATGTATACTTTATTGTTTGTGTAGTGAGAATTTATCTTGATTATTTATATGTTTTTTATTATCAATACATATTCATTATAAATTTTAGTTGGTTATAATCATGTTTAAAATTCAAGTACTTGAATATTCCTTATGTTGTATATATATATATATTAAAATTTAATTATTGAGCAGTAATATTATTATTTTTAAAATATAGAGAATTGTTGTCATTATAAAAGTATAGATCATGTATTCATGTCAAATGAATATTGGCAATATAGTCGGTTAAAATATCTATTGATGAACAATTATACCACTAGTGTGATACTACAAGACGTAGAGTTGCTAAATCTCTACCCATATTATTATTATTTATTATAATAGGGTTCATCTCACCACTTGAAAAACAAATAAATTACTCTATATTATTTTTGTTAATGGATGATCAATCTATTTATTATTAAATTAATTTAAATAAATGTTACTTAACATACCTTGCTCTTGAAAATGCCATATAATTGTAGCATGAATTGGCGAAACAGTAAAATTTAATGTTTTATCTTTTAACTCTAAATCTATATTAATAATTCCAAGATTGGGTTTCCAATTTAAAGTTCTATTACCCTATGAAAAATATTTTAAATTTACTTTGATTAGTTTTAGATTTTTGTAATAATATATCATGATTATCTCCTGACTAGTATAGCTAATCATGTGAAACGTTATCAATTGTACTAACCTTAAATGATTCAAATGCTTTTGTATAGTTATCCAAGTGTTCTTGAATAACTGAAGGTAACTCTACATTAAAATTATCTTTGAAATTAGGCCAAAATTGATTAGATACAATAATAGCTCTAACTGGAAATTCAAGTTTATTATTTAAATTATTAGATGATAAATTTGAAGTTGGATCAGAATATAAATGGTGATTAATACGTTTTGAGTCATATACATCTTTTAACATTACAGAACATGAATGCAACAATGAATCTCCAAATCTATAAAGTATAAATATATACATTTATTAATTTTTATAAGATTTATATTTTTAAATATAATTAAAACTTGCCTCAATTTTAATAACTCTAAATATCTTATCTCATCGCCTATATTGTCCATAAACTGTGTAAGTAGGCGATCAGCCAATAAAGCTCTGTATTCATTAACAAATAATTCTCTTGTACCATAAATATCGACAAGCATCGATACAGTATCCGAATTGCGAAAACGTTTAGATGATTTAGCTAAAAATAATGAATTAATAAAGTGTATTTATTAAAACAAATAAAAAACTTACATGGATTAGCGTCTACCGGATCTGGCATCCATTTAGCCCATTCTGCCATACTTTCTTCTTCACAAACATCATCTTCATCTAAAACATTTTCATTTCTCACTAGTTCATCAGTGAGATAGTGACCTTCTTCTGTAAGAGTAGTCATTACACATCGAACTGTATCCTTTCGACTTCGTAAATAAGCTCTATAATATAATTTGTGTAAAAATTATAATGAATAAAAATATAAAATTAACCTTTCAGCTAGCAACATGCTGTTGTAAACAATACACCATTTTTGTACTTTCATTTTTTCTTATATTTAATTTCTATCTTATTGGTGCTTATGGGTGTTCATCAAAAATGTTATTACCTATATTTTAGACTGTTTTTGAAGTTTATTTTTTTTTATGCAAGAGAGAAAAAAAATATGGATACGTCCATGAGGTACTCCAAGTGTTTAAGGTTTGTATGTTAGGTACAACATATTGTTTATTTTATTACTGCCAGTATTAATATGTATTAATAAATTCAGATTAATGAAACAATAATTAATGTATTAATATTTGACAAGTATATGATTATCAAAACATGTTAGGATTGTTGTAAAATTAACGCTACTCTTTTTTTAGTTAATAGTGCACTCACTAGAAAAATAATGATTAGTTTTTTTTACCGTATCGGCTGAGTAACTTCTTGTAAAAGTGCTCCACAAGGATCAATTTTTCTTAGTACTTTAATTGCAGCAGTATAAGCAGTTATAATATCAATGGTATTCACAGCTGGATGTAACAATCTATTATGTAAAGCATTTTGTAATTTTTTACACAGTTCAGCTTTAAAATCAGTCTTTTGTAATGTCGATGATAAGTCAATTACGGCTGGTTCGGAATCTGGGTACTCTACAAATATTAAAATATGTTTGAAATTATTCATTTTAATATTAAATATAAAGTAGTTTACCAATTATGATATTAAATAATTGATCAATCCTTGTTCTAGTATATGATTCATAAAGTAAGTGTTTAAGTTTCCTCATAAATACTGCTAAATTAGTATCTTCTATAATTGTAGCCATGCTACATTTTGGTTTGTATATATATTTCATCCAGTTATAAACATTTGTATCTATCCACTAAAATAAATAAGCACATTCAGATAACACAATACAATATATAAAAATAATCATTACTGTTTCTAAAGCTGATATGTGGTGTTCTCCAAAATTTTCTTTAGTTATTTCTTGAACTTCTGTTTCAATTTTTTGATGTATTAAATCCATTATCACATCACCAGCTAATGGTTCTAAAATACCAATTGTGATTAATTGCCTGTCAAAAAATGAAATTCATTATAAAATAATTAATCTCGAAAAACATTCAAATGAAATATCCATAATTACATTATTAGTAATATATAACATGTTACTTTATTTATACCCATCTTTTTTTTTTAACATAATAAATAAACAATACAAAAATATTTATTTAAACATGATTAATTTTTTCTACATACACCAATTATTAAAAATTAATAGTAATTTAAAGTTTTAAGAAATTTATTAGATTTTTTAATATATATTTTAAATGTTTAACTTACAAAATCATAACTGATAATATCATAATTTATTATACTTATATTAAAACGATACACACATTTAGTAGTATTTATTAATCTGTATAAATATACTACTATATAAGCTATTTAATGGTACAAAATTATACTATAGTTTCATACCGCATACAAATTTCTACAATAAACACATGTCATAATAATGAAGTTTAAAGTCTATAACATAATTTAATATGATAACAATTAACATTTATTTAATTTTAAGAAAAAAATTATTATAATTTAATAAACGGTTAAGTTTGTAATTAAATATGTTACGTATCATAATATTTGTTATATACTTGTTTTTAGTAAATTGTTTAAAAAAAAAATACTCTTTTTGAATTTGTAAAAAAATAATAGTGATTCCAATAAAAAAAGTAAGCAGTATGTGCACACACATACTGAAAGGGTCATACATTTGAAATTAGTTTGAAAACATATATTTTGGCACTCCCTGCAAACCTTATTTCAATATAAGGTCATTTAACTAAAATGATTATTGGTAACTCTTAGCATGAACATATTGTATGTAATACCATATTTACCAGTTAGTTAAATGGAATGATTCCAGTATATCATCACATCTACAAGCAGTTAAATCATGACCGCAACCATTACAATGAAATGCACCTTCTTTAGATGTATTTTTTTTATCTAAAAATATTTCAAAAAATAGTAAATATTTCATAACTCCAAATAATAAATTAAAAATATATCCATTTAAATAATTAAATCAATTTATAGTAATTTATACACAAAACTATAAAATAATAGATTTAATATCTTAAAATATTTTAGAACACATATTAAGAGTAACATACCTCCAATAATATCATCTTTGGTAAAAACTTTTAGTGCAACTGTATAAAATTGATAAATTATTGTATTATAATCGCTAGGGAGTTGAGAATGTAATAGAGCACAAATTTGAGCATTCAAATTTTTTAACAAATTTATTCTATTACTTTCAAATAACATCTGTAGACGATTTATTGTTTCAATATATGATTGGGCTAAATTAAATAATTCATCGATTGCATATTTAAATTTTACAAAACCAATATATTCTTCAGATACATCATCATGTGGTGAATGATTACATAATTCGATAACATCATTAGGAATAAAATAAAGCCAAAAATCATTAATTTTGGACATCAAATCTTGTTTGATTGCATGCATTACCATTCCATGAACAAAACTTATGAGTTTATTTTCTACAATAATTTTTTTTATCTCAAGAAATTGTTCATCATCGCATTGTTCAGTACACTGTAAAATAAATAAGCCCAGTATTATAACATAAAGTTCATAATTGTTTATTAAGATTTATCATAGTACATTAATACTATTAAAAGATTCTAGACATTAACTAAATAGGTAAGCATAATAAAATGTAGTTGAACTTCTCAATTTAAATCAAACAAAACTTTAAATTGTAATAATTGCATTTCATTACATTCACACTAACCTCCTCATCATTTTCTGATAATATCGGAAAAGCTAAGACAATTTCATTCCAGTACGATTTAGTAGTGTTTGTATCCATTTTGTAAAGTTATCCAAACATTTAAATTTGCTTTCTATTTAATGTTAGGAAATAAATATTAAAATAGAATACTAAGATATCATTTAATATAGTAGACAATAGTATGTGTCAGATAAGTATTTCAACATTTAAATATTACTGTTTCAAAAATTGAATAAATACTTTTATTTTTTTACTTATAAATTTGAAACACGGCTATAGACTATAGAGTATAAGTAATAGGTATTAGGTTATTAACTAAAATGTTCAAACAAAACAGTTTGATAACAGCCAACCTGATAATAAACATTATTTATTTACAGCATAGTAGTTTATCACCACAACGATAACATCAATTTTTTCTAATTTTATATTATTTATATAAATTTCTTTACATTTTCATTTTCATTTCTAACTATTAAATTTACGAATTATTCATATAAAAAAATATACAGTATTTAATTTTTAAACCCAAAGTTTGTAAATGTAATAACAGATTTCTCATAAGTAGTTTTTTTTAAAACCTTAAAAAATAAAAATACACACTAACTTAATGTTTGTATAGATTCTATAAGCCCCAAATGTTGGTGAAATTAAATATTTAATTGAAGCTTGGAAACAAGTGTTTACTACTCACCCTATAATAAAATACCACTGAAACATCCTTAAATTATTCTTAAGCAGTTGATAAAAAATATACTTGATACTTAAATATAACTTTTAAGGTTCAACTGTTAAAGTCTATGATAAAGCTTAACTTTTTCATGTTTAAATTATATTCTGCTGGGACTATAATTATTGCTCGTTACTCAAACAAAGCTGGAAAGTTTTATTGATTCAAATAACATTTAAGCATTTATTTTATATTATTAATATTACATTTTTGTAAGGTATTTAAGTGGGAAATCTACTTGTACATCCCTATGCCGGTTTTGTATTTTGAATTTTGTGTTTATAAACAAAGCAATAGTAAGTTAGCAATATCCATACAAATTCCCTCTATGATCAGTAAATCGAAAAAAAAGCAACAATCTATACTTGAACAATAATTGCCAGGTATTGACATATTATAGTTTACCCAGCAACACTCATAAACATGACTATAAAACACACCAATTTCATATCATTCTTAAACCAGAATGGTCATAGTAAGAATACCTACAATTTTTACAGCAAAATAATGTAAAAAATATTACAATTACATAAAAACATTTCACAAAGACAATTATATTCTATATTCAAGTGCCTTAAATGACATAATTAATAGAATACTATTTTATTTCCAACAAAATTGGTTTCTAAATAAAAACCTCATGACTACTAAATTATAAGATAACAATAAAATATTTGTATACAAATTTTACATTATTGAACAAAATGATTTATTATTTGTTTCATCAAATGAATCCTTTAATGTTGAATTTTGTTGTCGTTGGGTTATGTAATCTGGTAATGGATCATTCCAATTTTCTGGTGGACTAGTTCTATTTTTCCATACATCATTAGCATAAAATGTTTTCCATCGATTTCTTCTTCTCATCTTTTCACTATTAACCAAGGTTTCCTTAAAAAGTAACAAATTGTTAGTACTATTATAAATGCTAATTTGTAAAGGATAATATCCTTAAAGCTAGTTACAGCTGCTTGAATATTTTTGTAATTTTTCCATTTTAAACAATTAGTATAGTCTTCGTGCCAATAATTGCAATCTATTGTACTTCCATGAACAAACATCTGATGTAATCTTGATGATATTGAAGTACACTCACTATACTCATTATTATATATTTCACATGGACGTATCTGGAATAAATATTCTTGTTAAAATGTTATGTTATCAAAATATATTTATTAGTAATTTAACGTTAATATATAATCTAGCATAATATTAAAATATACTACTACTTGAAATATAACAATGGGAGTATAATACTTTTATTACTTCTAATATTATTTATATTTTTATTTTAAAGTAGTATTTAGTTATTTAAAATTAAGTTTGTTTTAGATAGACTTAAGTATTAAGGTCAAATTACAAATATTATTAATCACATTTTATAGATACAAATAATACATAATATTTACTTATTTAAATTCTTATTTTCTATAAAAAAATTTTATAGTTACCATCCATAAATCCAAATCTTTGGATTTTGCATCTGTATTTTCATCATTCATATCTACAATTGAAGTAATCAATCTACGTATATATTAAGCAAAGAACAATAAACATAAAAATAATTTATACTTTTATAACACTACCTATAAAAATATCCAATATACTTTAAATTAAATATTATATTTAATAATAAAAATATTGAAAGTAAAATTTATAATTAATAATTGATATTTCATTTTTTAAACATAAAATTTCGTATACATTTGTGTCATTTGTGATATTAATTTTTAATTTCCATTGCCGGCATGAATTGTTAAGAAAATATTTGAAATAAAGTCAAAGACATTCCTTATTTTGAATTTTGAACGCTTTTGTAAGTGATAACATTCAGCATATCTTATTTATCTCACTATCTCAGATAGATAACATGAATTGTATGTTTTAACATGTTATAATTTATAAATGTACTTCTTAGTGCTTACCTATATATATTATATTTAAATCAATAAATAATATTAAAATTCTGGTTCCTTACTTACCTAGTCTTCAATAAATATGATTTTTAATTCATTGAGAATTTGTATTGTTTTGCTATCCATCATATTGGTAAGTTTGCCTAATATCAATGGACAATCAGAATCGAACCGAGAACTTTATGACATCGAAGGTACAGTTATGCTGCCTAATTTAACAACTTCCTGGTTGGCCGAAACTGTTATACAACTTAAAGGAGGTGAAGCAATTGGTTTTCTTAGGTAAAAAACTTAACACAGTAATAAAGTTTATTTTTGAAATAAATTTGTTATCTTTCATTAAAATGTTTTCAATTTGTTCAAATTTATCATTTATTACCTTTTTATACCTATACTCGTATTTTATTTTGAACTGTATTTTAAATGTCTCGAGTATATTATAATTTATACACTGCCAATTTTAAATATATTATACTAACCATTAGTTACATAATTAGTGATTTTTTTAATTTCATTCAAAAAAAAATATTGCATAAAATTAAATAATATGTACATTTTGCAGGAAAAATGGTTCTTTTCTAATTTCTAAAGTACCATCAGGATCATACATTGTTGAAGTAGTCAATCCAAATTATGTCTATGAACCAATCAGAGTGGAAATTAATTCGAAGGGCAAATACCGCGCCCGAAAAGTAAATTACATTCAATCATCTCATGTACATCAGATGCCCTATCCATTGGAGTTTGTTAACTATATGCCTGCCAAATACTTTTATACTAGAGAACAATGGAAAGTCACAGATTTTCTTTTCAATTCAATGGTAAATCTTAGCGTTTCTATTTTAGCAGACGTCAGTTACCTATATTGAGTTAATTTAAATAAATACTCTTTGTAATGTTTAGGTGTTAACAATGGTGTTGCCTCTTCTTGCAATATTAGTTTTGCCAAAATTAATGAATGATCCAGAAACTAAAAAGGTTTAATTTTTGTTAACTTACATCAGTTGATAAACATATTAATTTTTATGTTAAAATATTTTATAGGAAATGGAACAATTAACCAACTTAAAACATGATATGCCTGAAATGTCTGAAATGATAACCTCATTTTTCACTGGAAATTCACCAACTGCTGAGAAACAAAAAGAAAAAGCTAAGGCTATAAAAAGTTCAAAAAAATCCAACAAGAATAATTAATGTAACAATTGTAAATTTACCAAAATAATGTTAAGGTTAGGTATTTTGTACATATATATAAAATCATAAAACATTAATAATAGTATGTATTTATACAAAAATGTTATATAAGTAGGTTGACATAATATGTATTATATATTATATACACATAAAATATTCTATAAACATATAATTGGGAAAAATACATTTTTTTATAGAATTAAAAATAATACATATTATTATATTTGAGTGTTATAGAATTCTATATTTATATATGGACATGACATTGTCGCTTATATTCCAATTTATTGCAAAAGATAAAATATATAAAAAAAACAGTAAAATAAACGGAGTTAATAATACTTCTGTTTTATGTAAAATGGGTAAACCTGAAAAAAAAATTGTTTTTACATAAATCAAACATAATTATTTATGTATATTAAGGGTATGTCTAACACTACAATAACTGTTAAAATATAATATCTAGTTTGTGTTAAAAGATGTTCTAAAATAATACAAATTATACTTGTGATAAATATTTTAATTTTTACTTTTCAATAACTTTTTTTTTATTATCTATAATTTTATGGCACAAGAATATACTAGTTATAAATATTAGATGATAAAATATTTTAAAAGTAAATATATTTTGAGGATTAATAAGATGAAAAGATAAAAAATTAGTGTACTATATTCTATAAATATTACATAAGTACATTTTTAACTTAAAAGATACCTACTAAATATTTAATACTTACAGCTGTATCCTAAAAATGTTATGTACAGATAATAACCAATAGCTATAAGCCATAGTGTGTTGCCAATAAATAAAGGTAAAAACCAATCGTGTCTGAGAAATACTAAAGAAAAAAAAAAAGTTATTAATTAATATTTTCATAGAACAATTTTAAATATTATTTAATAGAACATAATGGCAAATGTTTGTTATAACTCGTTGCTAGAAATGGACTGAAATACACTGATTTGAAATATTAACTTTTATATCAATTCAAGTTAAGATTGGAAAAATATTAAGTCAACATTAAAAAATAATATAGAAAATTTTAACTTGAAGTTTCTAACAATATTACAATCAAGGAAATAAAAATTAATTATTTTTATAGAAAATAAAATTTCCAACACAATAATTAAACCTGTGATCACAGTCACTATCAATAATGTATTCTGAGAATTTTGTCTATCAACTATTTGTATTTGTATATATTTAATAATTATGATATTAAAAACTGACAATATAAAAAAAAATTTTACCATTGTATAGGTATACTTCCAGTTTGTAAAATTTCCCATTTTAAACTTATAACAAGTAAGAACCCTAATGTAATGATAATAGATACTATTTGACCAATAAAAATAAAAATATATAAATTAAACTTTAGTGTCCCTTATCAAGAGTTTAAGACATAAAACGGTATAATTTACTGTTGAGTAATAATAATATTATTGTTGTGTTATTATATATATTTATATGAAAATACTTATGTATAGGATGATTAAATACAATTTATTAGACTAGTGGATTTCAACCTTATTTTTACAATTTCCCATCATAAATATAAATTTAATTTAAAAAAAAATTATACATACTGTGATAAAAAAACAATTGAAATATATGAGATATCACTAATGTTGGTACAAAAGCATTCAAATGTATATCAAATGCATAAGCCCATTCAACATCTTGCCCTTTGTAGTTGGACTTAATTAAATATTTGTTGGCTACTAACCTATAAATTATAATAAAAAGTATACTATACACTATTAATCTGTATGCAATATGCTGTCAATAAAGAAAAAGTATTAAAGAATCTAAAGCTGTACTTCTATGAATTTGTATACTTGGTTAATATTTGATTATTGGTATCCCTTTTCAATAATTTAAGTTAAGTGTAACACAAATCAAAAGAATGACCAATAAAAATTATTATATTTAATAAATATACTATATAGTGATTAAAACACTATACACAAATTATTTGGCCATTTAATTATTAGTAGACTTGATAAGTAAACCAGACATTGGAAACCAATTAATGAAAAGTTTTAAAATATGGAGAAAATTAAAAAAGAAATTTTATTTAAGTATAACTTTAATATTAGTTGATTTGTATAAACACAGAAAAGTAACTGATTTAATTTCTGATTTCTAAATGGATAGCATTTATTCTGCATATTATAGAATTTATTAAAAATACATACCATAACACTGTACTTATTATGACACCGGATAACAAACAGTCAACTGTTACAATATACAATAGAAATTTTAAAAATTCAATGAAACCAAGTCTTAAAACGTAAGTAAATGCTATTGACGAAACTGAAATAAATTAAGTTAAATTAAACACATACATAGAAAGGTTACATTAAAATGTTTACCACATAGTAATCCACTTAAAAGCACCAAGAATGCAGGGTCATCACGAGCAAATTGCAGTTTAGTTTCTAAAAAAAAGTTAAAATTAAATGATACAATATTAACAGAACATAGAATTCTTACCTTTTCTGTGTTGAAAGTTTCGATACACTTTCTGTGGATTGATAAATAAAAACGTCATTTGCCACAATGCAAACTCAAAATCCATTTGCTTAAAATTTGTTAACTTCCGCAAGTAGCGGTAGCGTTTTACAGCAGCAGACATACATGTTCTGTAATATTTTTAAATATAAATATTTAATCTATGCTAGTTAGGCAACAATTGAACGATTACAAACCGCTGTGTTACTGGTGAAGGCAAATATGTTAAAGATGATGTCGATCGGAAAGAATTCACGCTGCTTGGCATTATATTATATGAAACACATTCAAAAATAATATTTTAACTATTTAAGGATTAATTTGTTAAAATTTTAAATAAAATTATTTAACTAAATATTCAATACAAAATTTATTCAATGAAATGTTAATGTTTGGTTTTTATTTAAATATGAATAATTCGAGACATTTATGTTCTAAGATATAAACATTATGAACTATAATATTTATTTGTTATTTCATTTTTGATATAACTATTTATCTCTGAGATAAATTTAATATTTTATCTATGGCAGGTTCAGCGCTTTACAAATATGATATGTTATCAGTTGATCTTGATAAAATTAAAAACATCATCTTTATAATATTAAACTTAAAAAGTTTAGTACAAAATAATAATTTCATGTAATCATGAAAACGATCGAACTTGGCACTTAGCAGTCTTTTATCAATATTTCCAAATTTCAATTTTCATTTTTTTTAATGAAACGTTTGATTTCAATTTTATTTCGTAATTTGTGGTTTCCACTTTCATTAAGCTTCAATTTATATTTTATAGTTTATTTTCTAATGTATTCAGTTAATATGGATTTGAATGATTATGCTATTGAACAACTTTTATCTGTTAACTATGATCTAAGTGAAGATGAATTAGATAATAGTGATTTGGAAAATGGTTTAGAAAGTTATATATGATAAAATTGTATATTATGATAAAAATTTTGATGAACACTTAGAAGGTACTAATATATTTACTAATTTATTATTAATGTATTATTTTGCATACTCATTAACATTTTATGTTAGTCACGAATAATGAACAGTTACCAGTTAAAAATATTATACCAGATTTAGATATTGAACAGTTACCTATAGAAATAGTAAAAGAAGATAATACTAATATATTCATCCTAGATTGCAAATTGCAATGTAGATGTAAATATCCCCAATATTTCAAAAAGATCATCAGTGAGAAATAAAAATAACACATTGCCTCAAAATGTTACCAAATAGACATATAAACCTCCAAAAAAATCTTCAGAATTTTTGCATTTGAAAATGGAAAGATGGTAGTTTTATAACATCTGATCAAAATTTAGTTTTCAAAGAAATGCCTTTATCTGACAATATATTAGAATTAGATACACCTTTACAATTTTTCACTTATTTTTTCAATGAAGAACTTATGCAAAATATTGTAAACTGAGTTATATTCCATTCAAAAAATGTTAGTAAACCTATAAATTTATCAATGATTGAGTTCAGAAAGTACCTTGGAATTTTTATATATGCTTCTGTTTTCCGTGTACCTAATGTGTGAGACTACTGAAGTGTTGAACTTCATTTTTCTCAGATTGTTGATGTTATGTCTCTAAGGCGCTATGAAACTATTCGTCGCCTCGTCGGCTTCTACATTTTAATAATAATGACACTATGCTCTCTAAAGACAATCCTAATTTTGATAGATTACATAAAGTAAGAACTCTTATAGACCATTTAAATACAAAATATTCAAGTGTTCAATGTAATCAATATTTATCTGTAGACGAACAGCTTTGTGCAACAAAAGCTAGAAGTTATTTAAAACAATATATTCCTGACAAACCACACAAGTGTGGCTATAAATTATTTGTATTGAGAGATGATGATGGTTTTTCTTATAAATTAAGGTATTTATTGGTCAAGAAATTTAGGAACAATTTCGGTTGCCAAATGAACCAGACTTGGAGGCAAGTTCAAATGTAATAGGTAGTCAGACTTACCAGAAATGTACCACAAAATAAAAACCATAAACTTTATTGTGATAATTATTACACTAGTATACTTTTGTTTGAGTTTTTGTATCAAAAAGGTACATTATCAAGCTTTAGGAACTGTACGGTGTAATAGAATTGTTAACTTCCAAATGACAAATATGCAAAATAGGTACCTAAAAAGAACATCAGTTGATAAAGTATCATCTTTGGAACAGCACCGTTGTCTTTAGTTTTACCACAGAACAATAGTTTTACGGAACGACAATAAAGTGGTCACATTTTTATCCACATATTGTGGAAAAGATCCAATTTCTATTGTAAAACGTTATGATAAAAAGATGAAAACTCAAATAGGAGTACATTGCCCATTTTTAATTTAAGAGTATAACCATCATATGGGTGGCGTGGATTTACTTGATAGTCACATAGGCAGGTACAAAATTAAAATTAAGTCTCGAAAATGGTATATGAGAATATTTTACAATTTGTAAACAATGATAGTGGTGAATTCATGGATCCTATATAAAAGAATTTGTAAAGCTAGTCTTAAGATATTGCTCCCAAGTTTACTTTAGCTGGTTGGAGAAAAGAGCTTACTACACATTATGTAAAATTAGTGAAGTAAGACCGTAAAAAGGAAGACCCTCTACACCTCTGCAAAATAAAATAACTAGCACTAGGCATCAATCGTTTAGACCTTCAATGGATGTGATGATGTGAGAATAGATCAAACAAATCATTGGCCAATTCGAATGAATAAGAGAGGGCGATGTAAATATCCAAATTGCAAAGGTTTTATAAACAACCAATGCTTAAAATGTGCAATAACAAATCACATACATGTTTTCAATCATATCATAACAAATAAATTTAAAAAATAAAATTCCATTTCTTTATTTTAACATTTTATAAAGTTTAGTAAAGTTAAAGTTATATTTAGATAATTATTATGTTAATTTTGATTTGTTTTCTATATTTCATCTTGGTAAATAAAGTTTGATGAAATTTTATATTTTCAAGTCATTTGCACACTATAGTAATTTTGCAACATGTTTAAAATCTGTTTTTCATAGTAAATATGGCTTGTACAATTTTTTAAATATCATTTTAAGATTCTACGCTTAAAAATTAGATAAAAGAATTTGGTTATAAAAAAAGTCGTGCATTTAAGGGGTTAATATTTAGTTCATTAAGTTATAAATAATAGGTACTCACTAAAATTTAGACAATTTATAAAAATAATATTTCATATTTTTATTTTTGGTTATGTAACTTATAATAGTTCATAATTCAAATATTACACATATTTAACAAAAATATATCTATATAAATGGCATGATGCAAACATTAGACATATAACAGCATTGAATGTTTATTACTTGAGTAAAATGTTCATACATTTGAAAGTTTTTACTGAATAAACAAAAATAAATTATAAATCATTTACGAATTTTAATTATATTATTACTAATCCTACTACAAAATTTAATAGTACATAATTGCATATTTAGTGGTTTTTATATTCATTCATTTATTGTTAAAAAAAAATTTGTTGTTGACAGCAAATTAAGATTCGATTATTATTGTCAAAATAAATTAGACCTAAACAGCCTATTAATAAAATTTTAAATTTATTTAATGGCATGGCACTAATTAGTATTATGAATTGTAATATTAAAAAAAAATACATTCATTTAATAATCTAAATTATTTTATTTTTAAATGTATTTTAAAATAATATTTTCAATTACCAATTAACAAAAGTGAAAACTTTTTTTAGTAATACCTAGTTTTTTTTTTTACTTACAATCACAAATTAAAAAACAATAAACTAAGGACATATTCAGCACATACAGTGAATGTTCAATCAACCATTTCTATTATCCATCATGGTAAAAAATAAAAAAAGAAGACGAATGAGGACAAATGTAACACAGGTGTTACTTCTTTATAAAGTATAAAACATTCCTACCCAAAGTTATAACATCAAAATAATACATGACAAATTAATAAGAATACATTTTTAATAACTAAGTTAATTGAAAATTTTTTATGAACTATAAGTTTAAGTTTGATAATTATTAAAAGTTTAAATAGCATATTACAGAAGTTTCAAGTGTAACTTTTGAGTACTACTTAATCTATAATAAAAAAATTCGCTTCACATTTAATAATTAGTGTAGATCAATCATGATTAATTCAATTCTTTTGGTAAATACCAGATTATCAAGTTTGAAAAATAAAAAGTGTAAAGGAATAGAATTTAAAAGGGAAATACATTTCAGTAAAACTTGATCAAATATAGATTTTCTTTTCAATTAGCAGATGAAGTGATAATGTTGACAATATAATTCAAAATTTGATCACTGCATTTTTTTTTGTAAATAAAATACCAATAATTATTTATTTTAAGGATTTGAAATTCAAATTTTTAAAAATATAAATATTAAAAAATAAGCTATCGCCATTTAAGCACAGAATTGATGTATTATTGGATTCAAATTCAACAGTCCGTCAAAAGTAAAAACTCGAGCCACACCAGAAATCTACTATATTAGAATATTTTAATCTATCACTTAAAAATGTGTAACTATGAAAATTATAATTCAATAAATTAAATGAATAGTCACAGGATATTAATAACCATTGTTATTCTTTAAATGAAATATTACAGTAAAACAAAATATCACTTTTAGAAATTGTTTTTATTTATTCATAATAATAAAAATCCACAAAATTAAGTTTTTAAGACCTTGGTCTCTCCTTCTTTTCTTTGTATAAAGCAAGTAATGAAACATTTGCTACTTTGACTACCTTGAAACGAACCCCTGTAAACCAAATAATATATTAAAGTAAAAAGTTTAATTATGTAATTCATAAAATAATAGGAATTTAATATAAATTACCGGGAATATCTCCTACAGCATGACCTTTCCTACCGAATCCAGCTACCAATACTTCGTCATTTTCTTCAATATAATTTAAACAACCATCTCTGGGTACGAAAGCTGTGATTTTCTTACCATTCTTGATAAGTTGTACTCGGACACACTTACGAATAGCAGAGTTAGGCTGCTTAGCTTCAACTCCACTGTAATTTAAAAAATTGTTTTAATACACTGTTTTATTATAAATTTATTAATCTCACAGAAAATTACTTACACTTTTTCTAAAACAATTCCTTTAGCGTGAGAAGCTCCTCCGAAAGGATTGGCCTTCCATCTTGTTCCCAAATGTGCTTTTTTGTAGTCTTTGTCGGCCCACTTTTGAACACGACGATGATTCACATGTTTACGTGCCGTACGAATACCACGAGGTTTACCTATGATATTGATATAATTACAAGTTTAATAAACATTTACATTATGAATAAATGAATTTGAATACTTTTAGACAATCAAACGTAATTTATCTCTTAAATCAATTGTTTAAATGTATCGCGTCATTTAGGCAATACAATCTAGATATTGTTTAATAAAAAATAATCTATCAATTATTAGACTAACAGCAATTTACGTAAGACAAGTTATTGATTGTAACAACCACATGGTCAAAATTTTTTTTTTTTAATTTTCGAAATATTTACAAAAGTTATATTGCTTACCCATAATGTATTACGATTCCTAAATTTGCGATGAACTAAAAAATGGTTTTGGTCGATAAATAAGGTTCGATCGCACACGAAACGTGAAAACCACGAAAACGTACACAAAATGTAGAAGACCGAAATGACAGAGAGAGAGCAAAAACTTGGGAGTTGGAAGGGAGATACGATGCTAAGCAGTTGTTGTAAACCGGACGATTGTCACGTTATACAGTGTCGCCAATGTATTCAACTAAATATGGTAAGCTATCGTTTCTTCCAGGAGATTAAATCTATCCACATAAATTGTTGACAAGAGGTTTATTTGTTAATCGCTATCAAATAAATTATTATGAACAATTTTTATTTTGTTTTCAAAATTCTTAAATTTGAATTTGACCTTACATCTCAATAGTCAATTATTCGTCATATTATCTTTAAACGTGATGTACAGCTTAGACCATATTAGGTTTAAAGTATTGCAAAATTAATTTGCTTGATCATAGGCTACAGAGCTTAGTTTACTATGCACAATACAAATAGATTGGACGGCGTTAAACAAAAGTGATGAATAGTTGGATGATTATGTACACTTGGGAAGTTTACGGTAATTTGAATTAAAAATTTTTACGACTGTGAAACAATTATGAACGTTATAAAGTCAGATGATAAACTTGTGTTGAAATCTTCTATACAAGATCCATTGAAGCATTCATGCATAGAATATTGTGTGGAAAAACGCAAAAAATGTTCCAACACGGAATACTTTATCATCGTCATGTCAATACTAATAGCAATATATTCATATTTAAGCAATTCTATAGTTATATGTCCAAAAAATATTTTTATTATTGCAATTTTCTTGATTATATTTGCATTATGGTTTAGTTTTAAAGTTTCAAATGAATCATTGCTGATAACAGCTCCCATTGGATTACAATTAACCACAACTTATATAACTGGACATCAAAGGGTATTTTCATTACCTTGGGAAAGTATTATTGATGTACTTATTGTTGACATTATTCATACTCAAAAAGTATTATACTTCTTGGCAATTAAAACACCCCAAAATGGGATAGTAACATTATTTCAGAAAAGTGCACCAAGGATACATTTTTTAGAAATAATATACAAGGATGTTTACAGACTATTGGAAAACAACAAATGAAATGACTAGCAGATATCAGACTTGATATATTTTTATTTTGTTACATTATAAAATTGATTATACGTCCATTTTGGGAAAACGCGTTTATATAAATTTAAACATACAGTGTCTTGAGATTTTACCTGACCATCAAATCCACATTTCATGTGTCCATGAGTACCTAAAATTATAAATAATTATATTTAATATAAATAGAAGACATTTTTAAACATTTGTATCAAATTGTTATTTTAAATTTAAATAAAATAAGTTATAAGTTGTAAAACATACCTAAAGGTTCTTTAATGTGTCCTCTCCTTCCATATTTTGTGCGTAGCTCAACTGGTTTGAACCAATCAATATCTTCTCGATTGAAAAACATAAATCTAACTACAGCTGAATGTTTGTGTACTTTAAATGGATGACCACTCAGAACTGTTCTTTTTACAATTACACGATCTGGGTTTATTGATAAGACATTTCCATTTCCAATTATTTGCTAAAAAAAAAAAAAAAAAAATAAGTAAATCAAACAAAAAAATTATTATTAAATACTTACAAATGAACCATCTTTACAATGCTTCATAGCTATAACTGAGCAAGGAGGATAGATAATAGGTGCAAACATTGTAGCAACGACTATTGAATCTTGATGAAAAAATCTTTCATACTAAATGAATAAAATAAAATAATAAAAATAATTCAATATAATTTTCAATCTTATTTACTTTAAATTTATTTCCATTTGTGTGCTGACTAAATATAGGTTCTGCAGTAAATCTACGAAAACCACATTGGAATATAAGCTCTGATTTGGATTTAATTGGTTCATCAAATTGTATAGTAGATGGTCGTTTTAAAACTACATTTAGCACAGACATTTTTTGCTCATGAGGCATAAGACCAAATAGTACAACAGGATTACGAGCATCTCTTGAATGAAACATTTTTGACGGTATATTTTTCACATGAACTGTAATGTACCAATCAGGCTAAAAATGGTTTTAAAATAAATTATTCTAGTTAAAAAAAAAAGAGGAACCCATTTTAAAATAATTACAATGGCACCAGTTATGTTTTCCAAATTTTTAAACATCCTTTTCCTTGTTCTATCAAAATTTTCAAACTGAAATATTCTAGCATATTCAAGGGGTAAATTTTCTTTAACATCCCATGGTGATGTGCGAAATGATTGTAAACCTCTATATTTCTGAAAACGAATTCTTGCTGGCATATCATAAGGTGTATCTATTTCATCGGGAAACATTTGATCAGCTTTTGCTTCTAAAAGAAAATATACTCATTAATATGAATTGTATATATTATAAGTTTATGATATAAAGTTATAAAAACCCATTATTTAACAGAATATATTTAAACAAGTCAAATAGTGATTCAAATAATTTAATTTAACATTTATTAATAATTTATACTCTATTACAGCGTTTCTTAAACCTATTTATCTGTGGAACCCTTTTTGATGTCCACTTTTTTTTTTTTAGAATTATTTGTGATTAAAATTTTAATTATTTCAAATAATAACTAAATTATACCACTATTATTATTTAATATACAAACATTTTCCCCCTACTAACCACTACTAATCTTGAGTTAGAATTTTTTAAGTAATTTTCTTGAAAACTTTGAAAAAAATGACAAGTTTTGCGAAATTCTGAAGTAATCTCTATGGAACAAAGTTTAAGCAATGCTGCTCTATTCAAATTAAAAGAACAACCCTGTGGTAACCAATCATTATTAGTTAATGAACAGATAACACCTATTTGTTATACCCATCAAGTTAACTATCTGTATATCTGCTTTGTAGTTAAGCTACAACCCTGTGTACAAGTTGGCTCTTGAATTAACTTCTTAACTTGAATATAGTTTTACATTATGTTATTTGGAGAAACCATAATTAAATTATTGAATAATAGTTATAGATATTATAGTACTATAATATTTTATCAAATTATTTTTACTTTAAAATAGAAACTCAAACCTTTTATTTTTTTTAGTATTTTATCTTCTTCATCTAAATCAAACTGCAAATCATATTTATCAGCTTCAATTGGTGCTTCAGAAGCAACAGAAGTCATAGACATAGTTTCCATGTGATCATCTATCATACTCTTCATTTCATTATCAGAAGTTTCATCTTCAATTGAATAAAAATCATCAGAATCTTCATTAGATTCTGCACTTTCGTCATCTGTTCAATTAAAATAAAATTAAAAAACGTATATTTGTTATAATTGAAATTTATAAATTTAAATCAATATTTATGCATGTCATTATAAATACATTATACATACCGTGGTCAGATTCTTCATCAGGAATCCAAGCTGATTGATATACAGACATACCCTGAGGTACACGTTTAATCATGCGTTTATTTTTAGATGCCACTTCTTTCATTTCTTCATCAGTAGGCCAAGTTTGTTCAGCATCCATTGGATCAGGTACATTTTCACAAATTAAATTTTCCTTTAAATCATCTCATTTTATAACATATTTTTAAAATAAAAATATTTTTGAAAAAAAATACTACATACTTGAAGTTTAGGATTAGCAGTTTCCAAGATTGTAGTTTGCACATCTTTCCCAGTAAAACTTTTAATAAACTCGTTAGAAGTCAAATCTATTTGTTCCATTTGAAAGTCACCCCACCCAGGAATATGTACTAGAGAATTAACAGAAAGGGTTTGTCCTCTCAAAAAACCGGTAACTTTCATAGTACCTACATTTTCCTAAAATTAAATTGTGAATAATATATTTATTTAATAATATTTAGATTAGAATAAAATATTTTAAGTATACAAACATCAGAGCTAGGGATAAAAGCTATTTCTTCAGCTAATAAATGTGGCCGTTTATCACGAAATGTAATTGATCTTTTTTTTTGTGAACTTATGCGTCTAAGAACATTCAAAATATCTGTAGAAGTATCGATTTTACTGACTTTTTCATCGGGTAGCCAATTTTCTATATCTTTTTGGATGTTCTGTTTTGTTTCATTTTGTTTCTATTAAATAACTATGGATTAATATAAATAGTATAGATTAAGTAAAATATCAGTAGTTACTAACTTTAATAGGTATTTTTTCAAGATCTGTAATAGCTACAACAGTTGAAGGAAGTCCTTGAGCTAATATACAAGTCATTAGTAAATCAACATCTTGATCAAAGCCACTCTCAGCCGAAACTATAAACAAAATAGTGTCTACTACTTTAAGTGTATCTAAAAGTCCAAAAACACTACTACAGTCAGGTCTAATGAAAGTAAATGCTTGTTTGAATTGTTCAACCCTATTTAAAAAAAAAAGAAACATTCAAATTTAATAAATTAGTTTTTAACTTCAGAATTTGCCAAAATTAATGTCAAAAAATGTATAATCTTCACAACTAACAAATGAAGCAAGTATTTCGTCATTTTTAAAATATTCTGAAGTTGACGATTTATCAATAAAATTCAAGTACTTAAAGTGCATAAGCTATAAAATAAATATTATTTGGTATGGTCATAAGTTCTTTTTAGTCAATTTCAATTGGTAAAATTACAAAAAATGAGGGCCACATAATTAATATTATTGTTATATTTTATAAACAGTAAAAATAATAATTATAATAACCATAAATGAGAGTATCCTTCAGGTGCAACAGATGTTGTTAATTTTACATCTGCTTTTTGTAATACATTAACCATCTCCATCAGTTTTTCATTGACAAATACATTATTACTTAAAGGTATAACAGCAACTAAGTGAGGTACATTTAAAGACCTCCGTTTTTCATTCAAAACATTTTCTGTTTTTGTTTTACGTAAAATCTTAGCTTGATTCCTACGTTCCATACGACTTAACTGGTGATTAGCTTTAGATTTGGCTGAATTCTGTGCAGTACGTCCTAAAGTACAATATTTTATTTTTATTTACATTTAAAATTTTAATTTTCAATAGTATTTTTAAATACCTTTTTTCAAGATTTCTAGAGTTCCTTTACTTCTGTGTCGACCAGTTTTATGTTTTTTATTGTCTTGTTTAGCTGGCCCAGGTCTGTGGACCGCTTGATTTTGGTTTTCAGGTTTCATTCTTAAAAAATTATTAAAGGAAGAGGCTATAAACACATCCGACGTGAATTCGTGAACTACACACTATACAGAATTGGACAGTATACAGTTACAGATTTTAAATCAAATTTTTTTCAATGCATGAATCTCAAACGCACATGCGAAATGCACACATCAATAACTTTAATATTATCATTTATCATTTTATCAATGTATTCTAATTTTCTATAGATAATAAAAAATGGAGGGAGGCCTAGGCTATGGTCCAGTGTCGCCAGAATGTTTGTGAGGTTAGCAATTTTATTGACTTGCCTATCAACGAGGAAATTCTTATAATGACCCATATATTGGCTTTAACAATCAGTATTTTGAGATTTTCATTTTGTACCCATGTCTGCTTACTCTGCTTGGGGTGGAGCTCATCATACAAATATAACATTTATGTTTAGAACTACAGTAAATACATTCTTCAGAATTGCTATTAATAAACTGTTTCGTATAAAAATCAATATTATTTCTGATACTTATAATTTAGTATTTACTAAATTTAAAACAACTCCGTAACAAACATTTTTTTTGTAATTTATATAATTGCAATCATAAAGATAGTAGTTTAAGCACAATTATACTACATACTTAAGGGAAACAATGTTTTTAGATTCTATTAATATAATAGCAAATTTTGTAAAAGGGACTTATATAATATTGCTTATAATCCATGTAATATAGGTACTAAGAATCAATTAAAATATTTTCTAAAACTATAATTTATAACTATCTTATTTTTTATAAATTATAATAGTCCTTCTATCTTATTTGAATTTTATTAATTTATTATCTATAACCAATATATTAATTTGTGTTTTTTATAAATCTATTGATGTTATGAATTAATTAATATTTAGAGTCAATTTTATTCTTTTTTTTTAATTTGTTTCATTAATTTTGCTTATTTTAAGACTATCATTAATATAAAATATTTTTTTTTATAATTTTAAATTTATAGTTATATATTTAAATTACATTATGTAAACTTAACATTTAAAATACAAATTATTGTCTCCTTCAAAAGCCATAGGTAGCTTCTGAAGACTTAATTTCAATATTTTAATTATAATATTATTATAAATAATATTACTATCACCTTTCATTCCTTAACGATTTATTAATTTTTGTTATTGTACTTATAATCAAGGGACAAGGATAAATAACACGGTAATAATAATGGTTGTTTAACCATGGTTTATAATTTATACATCAATGATGATCCACTGTATTTTTATATTCTGTGGTATCAGTGATAACAGAAAAAGTCGTGTTTGGCTTTTGATAATATTTTATTAATTCTAATCACTTATTTAGCAATCTAAGGAATTTAATTAGATGTAAGTTATAATTTACATTCTAATAATATGATGTGAGCAATTTAGTTCATAGATAAGTGAATGAAAATTATTAGGAATGGGCATTTAGTTAATTTGTCTTGTTCAGATTAAATTTTTTAATTTTAATAATTTTATAAATTACTTGTTTATAAGTATAAGTATTATCTACTGCAAAATTTGTTTATAGTTTTTAAATATTAATAAATATAACACATAGATAGTCTATACAATGATTTAGTAAAATTTCATAAATATGATAAAATTGTAAAATATTACAATAAAAATGTATTTACAAAGTTTCTCATACAGTAATAAAAAACATAATTTTTTAAAGACAGTAAACTAATATTAGTGAATTATGTATAAACCACTGTTTACCAAATATAAAACTATTATTTTAAATTGGTATTTAATTTAAGGATTATTTATCTAAATTGTGATCATAATTTATTCACAAATAATAATAAAAAATAAAAGCATTTCGCATAATAAATAATAATTATTACACAGATATGGGGAGGTTAGTTTAAATATTATTAAGTTTCTATGATTTAGTTGAGTAGAAAAATTAATAAAGACCATGTAAAATAACACATTTTTACATATAAATATAAAATAATAAGAGACTAGAATATTTTAAAGAATTAGTAAGCACATCATAATTAATATTATCAGTATTAAGTGGAATTGTTGCCATTAACTGTGTTTGAATAAACATAACCTTGGTCTTGTAATATAGACAATCTTTTTTCTACTGCATCTCGATCTGTGTAAAATAAAAATATTTGAATTAATTTATATGAATTTCACATAAATAATTATGTATTTATTACATCTTATTAATATTTCTTTGTCACTTGGAGAATTTACTTGTTGAGATAAACTATGTAAAAGGATTTGTGCTGTCTGATAAGATTTAAAATAATCATGTGGTGTATTCCCCAGTTCTTTTAATGCTGCTTTAGCACACTAAAATACATTTATTGTGAAAAAAAAATAAATATCAAATACAGTAAATATGAGTTTAAGAATTACTTACGATTTCTACAGCATAATCATATAATAACTTTTCAGCAGTAGTAGTAGATGACGATGTATTATGTAACATATTTGGCACATTAATTTGTTTACAGTCATTCAAAACTTTATGAAAAGTTTCATTAAGCTGTTGTACCACTATAAATTAAATTTTAAAAAAATTCATACAATTTAATTGAATTTTAATTTTAAACATTGATAAATGATAATTTTTTTAATTCAAAAAATGTTTTAAAATATACAAAAATAAATAGCATTATAATATTCCTTTCCTCTTCTTAATTGCTGATTAATAAAAATAATTAATTTGTAGGTTTAAAACATGCAAATAATGAAATTTTATTTAAAATGTATGTATATTAGATTTAAAAATATTAATTCAAAATAGGAAATATTTGGAAAGATTCATTCTTACCATTTTTAACATTCGTTGAAGGTTGTAAACGGCCAGCTTTAAGTTCAGACGTAGCAATACTTAAACTAGAGCTAAGTAATTGTAATGCTCTAATTAAAAGTACTAATCGTTCATAACGTGGTCTTTTAGGAGAAGCACATTCAACAATACATTCGACCAATGCTAATACAAAATTAAGTTTGGCTAATGTTTCTATATGTTCTTTCTAAAATGTAAAACAATCATATAATTAAAGTATATCAAAAATAATTTATAAAACGAGTAATTCAAAATTACTTCTAATATTGTTTCTTGTGGAAGTTCTGGAAAAGTTATGTTTCCAAGTTCTATAAAAACAAATATTTAAAAATAATGATTATGTTTTTCATTATTCTTAACATAAATAAGTACATACAAAAAAAAAAGATCAAAATTAACCGTAAACAATTAATAAAATGTAAATAAAATTTAATATTATACTAATATTTTTTTTAAATCTAGTATTTATTCAATTGCCAGGAATACGATCATTCTACTCAAAATCTAAAGTATTAGCTGATTTGAAAACTATAAAATTATTTATGGGCATATTATGTACATGGTTAATATGGAAAAATTCTTTTTTTTTATTTATAGAAGTTATTGGTTTTTGTTTGTTAGCTTATAAAGATTTTACTAATTATACTTTTTGTAAAATACATTAATCGATTAATCATTAAAAACAAATGATATCAGCACATCAATAATCTTTACGTTCACTTTTCCAATACTAATTAATTTGTTCTTTTTCACAGATTTGTACTTAGTTTTTAGTTTGGAAGATAAATAATATTTATAAGTACCAGGTAAAGTCATAGCGCGGTTATTATTACTGAAAGGCAAGCCAACTGTTCCTACTTTTTGATTTGTGTTAAATGTGAACTGTTGTGTGTTCAAAATTGGTGAACTTAGAACTAAAAAACAACAACAGAGTATAAAGATAAAATTAATAATATTTTAAATACCATAAAGTTAAAACATTATTTACCTGATTTCTTTAATGGAGAACTTGTTGGTGTAAAATTCCATGTATTATATGGTGGTGTTTCTGAAATTCTTCTTCCTGATGGAGGAGTTCCGAGCATAAACTGAACCTTAATATTTTTTTAAACAAAGAAAAATAAATTTAATTTTTTTGTTAAGACAGTTAACAAATATAATAAGTATATTTTTTGACTTTCAAATTTTGTACATATACTATATTACCATATTAACAAATTATTATAATAGGATTAATTTAATCTTATATAGATTAAAAATAATAATAAACATTATAAAACTATATTTACTGATGGTGGAGATATTGAACAGAAATCAGGTCCACTTATATTCTTTGAAGTTCTTGGATTCATTGTAATTGGCTGAGATCTAGGAACAGACTAAAATATTTTAATTTTAATATTAGATTGAAAATATTAAACTGCAAACATTACATAAAAATATTCATGAAAGTTATTAAAAATTAAATTATATCAATTTAGTTGAATATTGTTGGAATTAATAATTGTAAATGTAAACTATATTTATAGAAATACCTTGAATAGATGGTAGTATTATAATTTATCAGTTATTATTAACTTGCCTAACACGTGATTTGTTTATGTATTTATAACTTTATTTTAGAGCGAATAACAAAGATATGTATATATTATTTATGATAAATATAGTTTTTAGTCTTATCAGTATAATTTTCAATAAAGGAAAAGGTAATAAAATCATTAATATTTCATTATTAAAGCTTTAGAAGTTGTGTTTAATTTATCATACCAATATATTTAGTAGTCAACTTAATAGTTAAGCAATTAATTAAGTTAGTTATGGTTACATGTACTATGAAGTCAGTGGCATAAACAGTGTCTTGATATTTTTATAAGAATAGTATAACCCCTGTAAGTGAAAGTCAAGAAATTTATTAATATTCATAAATAAATAGTATATAAATTATGTAATGTTTTTTTTTAAAAAAATAGCTCTCCTTTATTAATTATGCTACAGTTTAAAGTTAAATAAAAATTAGTATTATTATTATTTTTTTTTAATTTAAAGTTATTTAGTCTAAAAACTTACTTTCAATGGAGATCGTGGATTATTGTAATCTTGTTGAGTTTGTATAGAAAGTGTACTTGGTCTTGGAGGGCTAGCACTAATTTCTTTCTCACTACAAAAAGAAATGAAATAATAATATAAAAAAACAACTTAAATAGCAACTAATTTTTAACAAAGAGAAAAATAAATCAATACATACAAATTTATATTTTTTAAAAAATTAAAATATATTGTTTTAAATTTGTTTGTATTATACTATGATAACAAAAATAAAAATAGGTAGACATTAATATTTTATTCATGAATTAGTTTTGTTTTTTGTAATTTCTTTTTTAATTTTAACACAATTAAAATAAATTACTTACTGATATGTAGGTATGTTTGAAGGCACGATTACATATTCATCCGAAAGATCAGGACTAACAGAGTATTGATAACCTAACATGTTGGTTAACTAATTAATTTATATTCACTATAAAATATTTAAAAATATATATAAGCATTAACTATTAAACTAACCTTGATCAAAAACTGATGGGGTTTTTGGACTGTTAGCAAGTGGAGATGGCATTGTAACTGGAGGAGGTTTCATTTTTAAAAAGGGATGATCAAAAAAGGTTTCGAATGATATTCTATCTTTTGGATTTCTCTTTAAAAGACCAAACAATAAGTTTGATAAATCAGATGATGTGCCAGGAGGTATCCTAAAATTTAAAAATAAAAACAATAATAATGATTTTTACTTAACTCAATTTCGATATTTTACTAATCAAATATACTTTGGCATTAAATTGCTAGTTTTTTCATAAATTTGTTTTAATCCTGCTGGTGAATTGGCAAAGAATGGAGCTTTACCGGCTAAACATTGAAATATAATTGTACCTAAACTCCATAAATCTGCTTTAGCATCATATTGTAGTGACATAATTACTTCTGGTGCCTAAATTGTATATACAATTAAATACAAATTTAAACATGTATTTTAAATTATTTATCTTAGAATAAGCAGGTTGAAATAGTTTTGAAACAATTAATCTAATAATATTAATTTACCATGTACATTGGAGAACCACACATAGTAGCTGCCATTACTCCTTCATCCAAGCATCGAGCAAATCCAAAATCAGCTAAGGAAAGTACTTATAGATTAATAACAGTATACAGTATACAGTATACATAAGTTTTTAAAATTAACTTTAAATTATTTCTGAAAAAAAAAAAAATAAATAAATAATAAGTAAAATTACTAATTACCAATTTTTAAAGTAATTTGATTAGGTTCTGGATAACGAGTTTCTCCTGAAAACTTCAATAAGATATTTTGAGGCTTTAAGTCTCTATGAAGTATTCCCTGTTTATTAAATTCATACATTGCTCCAGCTGAAATAAAAAACAATTGCAATATTTAATTTGAAAAATCAAAGTTATATAATAATAACTTACCAAGTTGCCTTAGAAATATTTGTATAGTGTCTTCACTTAAACATCCTTTAACTGCACAAGTATAAAAAAAAATTGAATACAAGTGTAAACTATTATCTAAACATTCACACATTATATCATTTTGATAAAAAAATTAGTGTTCTAAAATATTTTTTATCAATCTGTAATGGAATTGTAAAAATAAAAAGTATACAAATAGAAATTTTTTTTTGTAAAAGTCGTGGTAATTTAATTGCTATTTAAAATAAATGTAATTTTTTTAAATAAAACTATTCTAATACAAATTAGGTTTTTAGTAAAATATTAATAAATTTATAAAAATACCATTTAAATAATCTTGTAAATCACCACCATTGCAATACTAAAAAAAATTACAAAATATTAATTTAATGACTTAATATAATAGTTTTAAATTAAAGTGAATCCATACCTCCATAACCAAATGAAACGCATCATCAGTATCCTAAACATGTTTACATAATATTTTTAGTTAAATTATTTTAATTTAATTAAATTAACACAGAACTTACCAGACATTCTAAAAGATGTACAACATTATCGTGTTGAAGAACTGTTAGTTTCTAAAATAAAAATATTTGTTATTATTAGTAAATATAATATATTATTGAATCATTGGTATAAGATTGAAATAAGGCATTGTCTTAAATACTGATTAAGTTTACAATTATCAAATAAAAATACAATTTATGGGCAGGTTATAAAATATGAAGAGGTGTATTGTGATAATACAGACAACAGTTGAAATTTAATAGATGACAAATGGTTATATACTAAGAATTGTGATAAATTTAGAGAACTTGTATTACAAAAAATGTTATGTCACTTATTATCAAACCCAGGATACTCATAAGACCATATATAAGAATAATATAGATGGTCCAGTGTCTCAACATATTATATTTGTATATAATTATTTAATAATTAGAAACAAATAATGTAGCAGATATTCTTTAAGTTAGATAGAACAAAACTCATTTAAAATAAAACTGTGATTTCTTATTGAAACTTAAAAAATGTAATTTTAAAATTAATTACTATTTATTAAATTTAAATGAAATGAGGATATTCACTGTCTCATTTTTTTTATGAAGCTTCACTGCTAGAACTAACAGTACAATTAAAACAAAATAAAGTTAATAAAAAGTAAGCTGTATATGTAATACATTTGTTACAATTACACGTTCAAAATGTAGAAAACAAATTATTATTTTTAAGAATACTTAAATTTTATTACAAATATAAATGTTAACTTAAATACTTACTCTTAGAATATCTATTTCTTTTTTCAGTAGACTTTGAGTTTTTGGTATATTCTTCTTCATTATTGTTTTAACAGCTACATCCATATCTGGTTTCTGTTTAAGACAAAGTGTTTAATAATAACAATAAAAAAAGAAAATCATAATAATTATTTTTAAGTTCAAATAATAAATGTTAAATGATTACACTTGATGATAATACTATTTTTATTATAATATAATAACTTACTTTTCTAGAACGTCCCTTGAAGACAATAGCAAAAGCTCCAAGTCCCAAGCGATTGGCACTGTTATATTCATAATCACCGATAATTTCCATTTTATTTATTTAGAGTGGATTCTAAAAACAATTAATAATTGGACATTTTAATAAATAAATTAATTACAGTCAGATTAACCGCTCAAAAACCATGTAAAGTGGGGCGTTATACAATAGGCTCTAAATAAAGTTTTCAGTCCTTTTGTTATTTATTTATGATTAACATAAAACAAATTATCGTGGATAAAAACTCACCACGATTGTATGTACCTATGAGTTATTAGATTTCGGAAAGTTATTCTAAAAGAGTACAGAAAAATACTGCGATTGTTGATTCATTACATGATAATAATATAAAATATTTAAATGTTTTTTAAGCAAATTAAAGAATATTAAACATTTCGTATTTTTAAATCTCGAACACAGTATTAAGAACCATATCTTAATGGTTATGACAATCAGACAATGCTTTAAATAATAATTACGGAACTATAGTCACAGCAATAGTAGAATTATACAATCGCAAATTCGCATATTATTAAATATTGATAGACATTATCACTTGTCTGGTGTTTTACATGAACTTATCACGCATTATAGTTCACGGTCTTGGCATAAAGATCACAGAATAATAATAACAACACTATCTATTACTATTATATTATTAAAAAAGTTTACAAAAATTGATATGAATAATGATATTATGAAGTTGGGAACGTGTTATTGAATGCTATAATTAATATAGTAGGTACTTTGCGTTCTGCGGTGGATGGCAGAATATATTTAATATATGTATATACTGCGAAGTAGCTCAAAACCACGGCCTTAGCTGATTATCGATACGAATTGATATCAACAACACAATTCTTGTGAGATCGGTGATAAGGTTTTTCTTTTGGAATATTTCGTGTTAGACTGAACGTTCAACGCAAACTTCGAATAGGTTTTGAACGTCTGAAGTCTGAATACTACAATTTTCATACGTTCAATGGGTTTAGTTTATTCAGGTACGTTGGATTGCACTTTAATATCTATGTGTTCGACGGTTATAACTGGCGTTTTAATGTTTGACTTTTATTTTAATCCTTGTTTATTGTTTTGGAGGTCACAATGTAAATTTTTTTTTACAGGCTTATTGTGTAAAAATGATTGAGCTTTTTAGTCCATTACAGAAGTATAAAATACACCATGAATTATCTTGTAAGAACCTTTCAACGCGATGGTTTTCAGATCAACAAGAATATCTATACTTGTTTGACATGTTCTTATATTCGAAGACAGGTAAGTAATTTGCATGTTTCCCCTTAATCGACTAAAAGGTATTCATTATTTTAACTTAAATTAGATTTCACAATCCGTATCGAAACCAAAGCCGCTTATTGCTAGTAATGTAACAGTCGATAAGCAATTACCAATATTGCCAGACATCAGACCACCTGCAGTACCAGAACCTGTTGAAAAAAGATGTAGTGACCAAGAATGGACAGAATCAAGAATATATTTGAAAGATTTACACAAACATTATTTAAAACTTTCAAAAAGTCGACTGACAAGTAAAAATATTTATTGCATAATATTATGACATAAATTAAATTTTGTTTCATTTTATTAGGTTTGGTGGTTATAACGACAATGGCTGGTTATGCCATGGCACCTGCTCCATTTGACTTAACAACATTTATACTTTGCAGTGCTGGTACTGGTATGGTATCAGGAGCAGCAAATTCTATTAACCAATATCATGAAGTCCCATTTGATGCCCAAATGTCTAGAACTAAGAATAGGTTACTTGTCCGAGGCATATTAACGTACGTAATAATATTAATAAAAATATAAAAATTTTATTTTAGTTCATATAAAAAATATCATCTGAGTTGTATAAAATGTCTAAAATTATTGACTCATTTTTTTACTAATATCATTGATTATAGAATAAACTATTCTATAATCAATGTCATTTGCCTATGTTAATCAGCATCTAGATTAACTTAAATCAATTAGGGAAACCATTAAGATTATATTAAATAATATAGTTACTCTAAATTTTAAAATTCAAGTATGACAAATGTCAATTAATATTTGTTACTATGGTCATTGATTCGCTTATTCAAGAACCTTGACAATATTTGGCGTGTATTTTCACACCTGTTACAAAGATTTTCATTGTGATAGTGAAAAATTGAACTAGGCGTTTTAATCAATGGAATTTAATTGTATATTAATTAAAAAATGTTTATCATAAAATATTCAACAGTGGTGATATTTAATGATTCTTATATAAGAATATTAAATTAGACTATATAATTATCATAGTTGTTAAATCTCATTAAAAAAGTTAAATTAAGTATTATTGTTAAGATTATTTTAACTTACTTACTGATGATAGTTTATTTTATACTTAAATTATAAAAAAAAAGTGATATTAGTATATTACTAGAATTGTTAGATTGTAATTTAATATTAATTTTGTAGACCAATACATGCTCTTACATTTGCGGCAGTTAGTGGATCATTGGGATTAGTAACTTTATATTATGGCGTAAATCCTGTAACTGCTGCTTTGGGTGCTACAAATCTGTTTTTATACACATCCATTTATACACCAATGAAACGTTTAAGTATTTTAAATACCTGGATTGGTTCAGTAGGTAATTAAATGCTAAATATTATTTTATACTTTGGTAGTGTTGGTTTTTTATTTTTTTAAATGTTGTTTATTAATTATTATTTATAATTAATTGTTATATTTCTAGTTGGTGCGATTCCACCATTAATGGGATGGGCAGGTTGTACAGGTGGTGTTATAGACTCTGGTGGTTTATTACTTGCTGGTCTACTTTATGCATGGCAATTTCCACATTTCAATGCACTTTCTTGGAATCTTAGACCAGATTACTCAAGAGCTGGTTATAGAATGATGTCTGTTACTAATCCAGGTTTAAATTAATTAATATATTTTCCATTTATCCAAAAAGAAAAGTTTAAAATATAAATGTGTTTAATATTTATGTGTTTTGTTTTTTATAATACAGGTTTATGTAGAAGAACAGCATTACGCTACACTATTGGAATATTTGGTTTGTGTTGTGCAGCACCATTATGTGAATTAACTAACATTTATTTTTCAATTGCTGTTGCCCCATTAAATACTTATTTTGTGTACTTAGGTATGTGTATTTGAAGTTTATATTAAAGATATTTTATTTTTATGTGTATATTTATGCATAATAATATGTAAAATATTTTTTTGGCAGCATGGAAATTTCATCAAAAGTCTGATAGTAAGACTTCGCGTAATCTATTTAGATTTTCTCTCATACATTTACCAGCATTGATGATATTATTATTTGTCAATAAACATGGTTTGTGGTCAGGAAACAGGTACATAATAACTAAAACAAAAAAAAAAAAAATAGTATAGTAAATTAGTTTAAAATATAATTTTAAATTTTACAGCAAACCCAAAGAAAATAGTGAAGTAATCACAGTTAACAAGGATGAAAAAACCATTAGTTCAATTTTTAAAAAAGCTGAACCATTATAATTTTTATATTGTTAAAGGTTCTATAGTTTCTTCATTGTTACTAATTTCATTTCAATTTGATGTTAAATAAACAGAAATTTGTTGAATTTTATGTTTTTTTTTTTTTTTTATACAAAAATATATATGGTTGCATCATTTATTATTTTATTTAATCTTCAAGAAGATACTGGTTGTGTCATTTTGAATTGACTTTTTTTTTTTTACTTAATTTTTATTTCCATGATCTATTTCATACATTTTGAACAATAAGTGAAATTGATAAATTTGATAATTATGGCGTGAAGGACAGATTAAAGATACTTTTCAGTGAAAGCACTTTTACAGTTAAAGATGTAAGAAAACAAAAAAAAAAAATTTTTATTTAGCAAACTTAGGAGATATAATATGTGGAAAGATAAGTAGGAATAATAAAGGTAGTATAGAAAGAAGAACAAAAGATATTAGATTGGTCTAGACTAATAGGTCACCACCACCTTTTCAACCTATTTTGAGTTGATTCATTTTTTTTTGTTGATAGAATAATTTATTTATGAATACTTTTCTTAGTGGCAGATCCATAGCGAGAACCATTATACTAACCAGAATATAAATTAAGTTTACACCACCTTATATTATTTTATATATTTTTATCAGCCAACTAAAGCTTTTACTTTAATCTGTGGTTATTAGTATTGTCAAAATTTTTAGGTCTCTAAATAATATACTACTTTTGTTTTTATTATCATAGATAATTTTTAAAATCTTTAACTACTTAAAACTATTCTAACATATTAGGTTAGGAAATATTGTGCTTCTGGCAGTACATAGTAGAGCTTTGCTTAATAGCATTAAAAAACTAAAACTAAAGCTCAAATATAGACAATTCAACTATTAAAATTCAGAATGAAATAATTCTCATATTAGAAATAATTTGAATTTTGTACGTTTGTATATTTTGAGTTACGGTTAAATTAATCATAGAATGATTAAAAACTTTTAATGAATTTTAAATTAAAGTTAAAAGTTAAAACATATATATCTTATAAATTGATTATTTTTTTAAAAATATATTTCTATTATTTATTAGTTTTTTTTTTTAACATTAATTATACATACATTATCATTTGCAAAAAGTAACTAAGTAATAATTTTATTATTAAATTTTGAATTATAAAAATGTTTGTCATTCTTTGTATGGCAATGATTCAGGAGTCACTAATTAATATTAGGTACAATGTATATGTTTTTAATATACAATAGGTATTATTTTAAAATTGGAAGTAATGAAAATATAATTTTTTTTATTTATTATCTGTTATTGTTTATAAACGTTAAGAATATAATTAATACTAAAAATATTTGAAAAAATTTAAAATAAAAATTAATAATTCACAACAATAACACGTCTAATTTTGTCGTAATATATTGTCTGTGGGCCGAATAAAATTTGTTCGTGGCATAGGCGTGCAGGGTGTTCCAAGGGACATTCTGCGAATTTAATGGGCCAAAGTGCCCAATATCTCAATATAATTGTCCATAAATTAATATTAATTCTAATGAATATACAAAATCATCACATTATCACAATTCACAATAAAATCAATTATTAAATTAATTTATAAATATTATATTGTGATACTCATATGAAATAGAAAAAAAAATTACGGCTAATGGGAAGATTTAAACCCCATGATCCCCTCCCCTGTAAGTACGCCACTGCATTTGGTGATCCTTAATATTAAACAATAATTAGGACTGTTTTCAATCTATTATATACATAATTATGATTAATTAATTAACAATAGTTAAAATGTTATATTGAAAATTTCAACATTAGGATACTATAACACTAAACGATAGTGTTTTGCTCGGAATTATACATTTAAAACTAATGATCAATCATCAAATCATTTAGATAATAATTTTGAGCAGTGTTTGTTTAAAATCACATTAAAATTTTATATTAATATTTACATTTTTACAAATAAATAACGTCTTAAAATATTTGAAAAAATTAAAAAAAATCTGTTCAAGCTAATTTTATTATTATGCCCAATTATCTTTAAAAATAATATTTCAACCTCAATAAGCATATTTAGCTGGTGTAGGTAATATACAATTTTTATAATTGTTTAAATACTTCAAAAAGTGTTCACACAAAAAAAAATAATAAAAATAAATAGATACCTACTATGCCATTGATTTCATAATACATTATAAAACCAATGCTACTATAGTTTAATTATACATTTTTCAATATTAGCTTAGAAATTTATATAATAGGTACGGGTATAATGGTATATTACTTATATTAGTAGGTATGTATTTATTATTTATTATTATTAAACATGTTCAAAGTCAAAGGTAATGCGAAATATTTCAAACACATTACCTTAAATTTGATTTAAGTATTTTTACTATGCATAAACATTAATATTAATTAAAATAACATTTATTTTTGAAAAATTAACATTTTAACATTTTTTGAACGTACGTTCACAGCAATTTACAATTTTTTCTATTACAAGAACTCTTGACGTAGGTACTTGTGTAGTGTGTACACTGGTAATCACCAACCGGTATATTTATGGTCATCGATTGCTATAATTTTACAACTTAGGTCTTAGACATTTGGCGTGACATATAGGTATTCATTATATAGGTTCCTATTATCCGGTTCTGGGTCAATCGACTGACAGGACAATCAGCCGACAACCAAAATACCGACAAGACAATCAACCAACAGAGTCAATCGACCGACAATCAAATTATGGACAATAATATATATGTCATTTAATATTTTCGGATCTCAATTTATGTCTCCCATAAATTAAGATTATGGACGCACACGCACGCCCTTTAAATTTAAATAAAACATTTTTTCACAATTCCAGTAAAAGAAATCATCTCTATATTTTCTCTCTTACTATTAAATACTGTTCACTACTAATATTTTTCTCGGTCTTGTTGTGGCAGGACAATATCATAATATTCTTTAATTTTATCTATATTACATAAAATACACATAGAGGTTGCGAGTATCTTCACAGACTAATGGAATTTACACAGCCTGAAAAAGGTACCGCGTATCAATTGAGTGCTGGTTGTCACCGGTGTTTGTCGTTTGCGCATCATTAGTACTTCAGGTAAGAAATTTGATTGGTCGTTTGCGCATCGCGAAAATTAAAAATAAAAAGGTATCCTACCTACTATAGTGACATGACATGACCGGATGATACACCGATAACATATAGGTTACGATAATATTAATAACTGATGACTTATGAGTTATAACTTATAAGTTTAGGAACCCCAGTTGTAGTTTCAAGTGGAAACAAATATTAAAATGAATAAAGAGTTAACCTGTTTAAGAAACAAAGAAATAAAAAATATACAATTCGTAAACGAACATTATTTTAAGTATACGAGTGGGGAAATAAATCGACAACAATTTTTAAGTATAATGGAACACGGGTTTAACCATATTTAGATTATATTTATATTTTAATAATTTTGTATTTTTTTTATAAATGTAAATAATGAGTAATTTATTAGCAATTTATAACGAATCTAATCTCATAAGATGATTAAATAATATGGTAGTATACGTTCAAAAGTATTAATTTTTTTTTTTTGCTTTTTAATATTGACGATTATTTTTTGTATATATTTATAGTTTTGTAATTATTGAAATCATAATTTACGTAATAATAATTAATAAAAATTGTTATGTTATATAGGAAAACAATCTAAGCCTTTTTTTAACAATAGCGATGCTCAAACGGCCTACAAAAAATGTAATTCGTAACAATAGTTATAGGAAAACAATCTATGCCTTTTTTTAACAATAGCGATGCGCAAATGGCCTACAAAAAAGGTAATTGGTAACAATAGCGATGCGCAAACGTCCTACGCCCGTTGTCACACGATAAAATGTTTCGATTAGATAAAAACATTATAATACAATATGTATAATGGCTTATTCATTTCATGACCAATTTATTTCTGTAACGTTATAGTCTCCCATAATTTCGGTGTAAACCACATTATTTTTAGTCTTTACTAGAAACAAGTGTCAATTTTTAAAACTTTCAGCAATATTTACTATTATAATAGTTAGGTGTTCTAAATCATATTTAAAGATTCATTTTTAATATTAATTATGGGCAAATTTTTAAAATAAAAGTATAAATTAAACGTAAAATTAAATTTTTGTGTATATTATTGTTGTTGATATTTTGATTGTTGGTCGATTGACCCTGTCAGTTGATTCTCCTGTTGACCGAATAGTTGTCGGTCTATATATTGTCCAATTCCCCTATAATTTTATGATATACTATAAACATTTTACACAAATTGAATTCCGATTTATGAGTTAGTGACTAAAACCGAACTGTATAGTCGTAACAGGTATCGCAGGTCACGAGTTTCGTTCATTATCTTGGTTGAGATCGGTCATTATTCAATTATTGAAACATGTCATTCTCGTATATATGTAATGTATGTACAATTAAGAAATCAATATATTCAAATGTATAAAATATTTAAATATAGGTACCTTTAGGTGTAACGCGACGTTAGCTATCTACTATTTCCATACTTCTATACATGCGTATTTCTAACTCATACATGCGTATTATTAAGCAGTACACTTCGGGCTAATGATTTCAGTTCAATGGTTATGCTTAATTTTCAATTAATGTAAAATGCCGTTGATGTATACATTTTGTACATGGCTGCCCTTACGCCTCGGAACTATCATCGTCGGATTAATATCTATAGTAAGTGTACCTATTATTACATTACTTATAGACCGATAGTAAAAATATTCTTCTTAGTTCCATCTATTTACGTATAAATATATATACGTATATTATGGGTAGTGAATATTATGCTTATAGAGCTATAAATTGGTGAATATAGGTGTAATAGTAATCTTAAACACAGAGTTGGTACTATACATAATATATCCACCCACCACCACAAAAAACTTTGGAATCTATAACTGTTTATATTTTCTATGAATTTATACGAGGTCACTAGATTTACATTATCGAGTAACCTAATTATCTATTAAATTAAACCAATAATTGGCGCGTCTATTGTAGCGAGTAAGTATCCAAGTCTTCGACATAATTATTTACCTACCTACTATAATAATAATAAGTGTAATACATAAAGACATCTTACGGCTAAACATTGTTCAATTACAAAGTGATTCGCCGTGCATGCTTACCCCTCTTTTATTTTATTTTATAATAAATTTATTTAAATTCTGATTTATAAATATTTTAAATATTCTATTTTTCAATACTTAAATTTTTGTATGATTTCGGAGAGGTTTGTTATGTAGACTTTTATTCATATTTTCATATGAGAATCTTCCTTTTCCCCTATAAATTGATAATCAGATGATTTTTGTAAAAAGTTTGATATATTTAAATCAAAAATTTTAATTCCTAGGTGATTAGCATTGTTGTAAACCTAAAATATAAAATAATCAAATTTTTATATGAATAAATAACTATTGTTGTTATTTTTAAATATATATATGTATAAATAAAAAATATCCTTTTTGATACTGACTTTTTTTGCACTATGCTACAGATTTTTACTATATATATTTATATAGATAACTTATAAAAATTATGAACGTAATGTAGAACTTAACAAAAAATTAACTTAATGATTTAAGTTGTTTTATTTTTTTAGATACAGTCAACTATAATCGAAATGGTTTGCATTCTTAGTTTAAGTATGACAGATACCATTTCTCGTGAAATCAATAAAATGCTTCATTCAAATAACATGATTTATACGACTGAGATTTTAAAAGCAGTTGAAAAAGGTTACAATTGAACATTTTAAAATGTCTACTTAGTTAAGTATACTTTTTGTCACGCTTATCGCCGAATGTTTAATTTTTGATGCCGGTTGAAGCGTTGGAAAATGACTTTTTCAATCTACTTAAATCGGAAATGTTATTATTCAAATCAGAATTAATGTATATGAACGTATCGATACGTTTTGTTAATTATATTTATGCAACAAGTACTAAGTGTCAGTTGGTAGGTGGGTTGTTATAGTGTCCTAAGAAACAGTTTGAAGAGAACAGTAAGATAATGATTATAGATTAACGTAATATCGATTGAGGAGGTTTCGGAGGCAAATAATGAATAATTAAAAATAATAAACCTATATTACCTACAAGTGGCTCATGTGAAAGGAAGAAAATTTCAGTCTTGGTTAAAAAAAAAATAGCTCATTTCCCAGGCCTGTTAAATAATATATAATATTATTAATGATTATTCAACTTTATGGAAACATTATAAATATAATAATGAAATTGAACAATTGCGTGAAAATAGTCAACGGATAGGTTAGATACAATATTATTAAAATTAATTATAAAATTATATGATAAATAACAACTAATTAATGACCGTGTTTAACATTAAAAACAATTATCCTATGTGTATTATTAATATTTTTTTTTTTATAATTTTTATAGATCCACGGAATTATATTACAAACATTATGATTTACTTTATTTTACATACTATAAGTTGTGTTGCGTTAATATACGGTGCTTTTAAGGTATCTTTTTAACCAGACCGTTGTTTATTATAATTATTTTATTAAAAATAATTGTGTTTTAATATTAATTATTCATTATTTTTAGAGTTCTATTAAGTTAATACTACCATATATTATTCTGGAATTCATAAGACTATTTATTATATTTTACTTGGTGATTACATCTATGGTTCTAATAAAAATAAATGTGTTGGATTTCTTATTCCTAATTTTTATTTCTGTAATTGGGATAATCCTTTTACGTAAGTATTGAAACATTATTTTCATTATTAATAATATGTATTATAAAAAAATTAAACAATGGTTTTAAATATTTCATATAATTTATATATGTACCTATGATATTTTATAAAAAGATTTGTTTATGTATATTCAATAATAATAATATAAGTATAAATTAAAATAGTAAATGTAAGTATTATAATACTATAATATTTATATTTATAATTTTTTAATAAAAAGTAAAAAGAATTATAAACATTTAGTTTTATTAGTAATTTACTTCTAAAAAAAAATTTAAATATTTTTATGCTAAAAAATTAATAGTAAAATATTTATGTCAGAATTTAAATTAAATTTATATAAACAGCTGCCATATATTACTAATAGTAATTTTTTGAGTTTTGACGAGTAAAGTATTTTAAAAATTTGTATTTTAGAAATATTGATTTATTTGTGGTGTTGTCCGTTGAGTTTGGTGCAGTGCTTGATATTGAACAAGAAATTATTGGGGTCTCAGTCACGAGAATCTTTCGAGTCAAACAACAATGCGTTACCAAAGACTGCGGTAAACAATCAAGACGTCGTATATGATCCGCTATCTGATCATTACGGGTGGAGACCATTCAAACCTAGCTACAGTTATCCTTATGAAAACATGCCACAATATGAGTACTAATTGCTTATTGCCAATCAGCTATGCAAAACAATTAGTGTAAAATATATAGAGTAGGTACTTAATACTTTTTATGCTATGATGATGGGTATTTTAAGATTTAAATAACCTTCGAGTGCATTGATTCGAATCTTGAAGTAACCACTTTAAAGATGATGTTTAAACATTGAGGTCAAAATATTTTTTTTCGATACCTAACTAATTTATTTCGCGTAATTTATTCAATATTTTTGTATATTAATAATATTCTTAATTAATATAATATATTTAAATGCATTATACAAAAAATATACTTATATTTTACACCAATATTTACTGTTGAACTTATTTATCCATACTTACAACTGTTGACACTATACACCAGAGATGGGCAACTCAAAGTAACTAGCGGGCCATTTTTAAGTACTTTAAAATCTAACGGGCCGCAGTGTATAGAAGAAAGTAAAAAAAAAAAAAAAGGTCCTTCAAATATACTAACATTTATTTTTTTATCTTTATTTATTTATATTTACAATTATTATTTAATGTGATACTTGAGGATGAGGTTTTTCAATAGACAATTTAGTAAAATCCACTTCTATTTCTGTAGTTGAAACTCTTAGCAAATGTCCCAAGGTTTCATCTGTTAAACGGTTTAATAATTTAGTTTCGGTTTAAAACTAGATAAGAATTTATATCCACATTTTATCGAAAAATGTAATAAAATAAAATAAAATACAGATAAGCGCTAAAATTATTAAAATTATATGAAGTAATTTGAAAATGGTACGCGGGCCGCCAGTTGCCCATCCCTGTTATACACGATAATATATTAATTGAAAATAACATTTGAAGTATAGAACCTTAAGACATTTTAAACAAAGCACAGTTATTGAAATATTTATTAATTAAATTTAACTTAATTTTATTATTGGTAAAAGCTATCAAGTCTCAAAAATAACATGAAAAGAAGCATATTTATAAATTATTTATTTGATACACAAATTTAGAGAATGAAAACATTTGTTTTTTACTCTATAGAACCTTACAAAACGAATTAATAAAAATACATGCGTTTTACTCTTTATAAAATAAAATTATTGTTGTTTATTATTAAACAGATTCGTATGTTTCTTAAAATTGTATTATTATATATAATAAATTACCTAATATATTATACTATTATTTTATTTCTATACTATGAATAGTATAATATAGACGTGTGCGTGCTGTGTATAGCGGCAAGATTTTATTTGAGGAGAGGCTGATAATAATTTATTATATTTAAGAAAGGCTTTAATAAAGTTTCTCGTGAGTTTGATATGCAATATGTTAATTTTGTTGGTATATAACATTTTAGACTTTTACAACAACCTTTATACAAAATACAGTTTTAATGCATGATTTCGACAGTCTTACGCAGTATTGTTCACTTCGAGTAGTAGGTATTATTATTTTAATAATAATCGATTATACAGCGATAAAACTAGCGTATGCATTATTGCATTTAATTTTTTTTTTTTTTTAATTATTATAATTAAAATGTTCCAGCATAATTATATTCTATTACAAGTTTGTTTACATACAAATCACATAAAAATTATTGTTTAGTTAGTTATTGATCTTCGTTTTCGCTTGAATCAGAAAGAAGGAAATCTTGGGGGATACACGTGGTTTTAGTTGTCAATTTTTTGTTTTGTTTCCCAGTTTGTAGAATCGTGCGCCATCGGATGAATTCAGATTTGCGTGAAAGTTTTTGAACTGGATTGTTATCCACTCTCGAAGTAGAAGGATTTCAATCGCGTTTAATTAAGTTGTGTAAAATATTTTATTATAAAATAATAAATATAGTGAAATTTAAAAGTCATATTTTAAGTTAGATAAGTATTATTGTATGAAATAAACCAACATTTTTACTGATGTGTCAATAAATTAAAAATCTATCAACATTTCTATTAAATAAAATTAATTTTATTATCTATTTGATTTCTACATTGGTGAACATTTAATTCTATTGTTTTATTTTTATTAGCTTTTTTCATTCCTAATATTGAAATTAGATCGATTTGATTGTATTGATTACACTTTACAACATTATATAGGTACCTATACAATATGAACCATGCATCTACAGTAAGTTAAGTTAGTCTTTTAAGCGTTAAACAATAGGAAATCTGTCAATGTGTCATGGCCGTGAATATTTTACATATTCAAAACTAGTCATTCGATATAAATGAAACCAGTCGCAAAAAATACTATAAATCAATTGTACGTTAGTATATTTATGATATACCTTATATATTATTTTATATTGTTTTCTCGATACTACAGAAGTATAGATGAATGATATATGTATATAATATAATATATTATATATACATTATGACCTACATATAGACCTACATATTTGGATTTTGTATATCATAGAGTTAAAAAAACAACTTACAGTCACCCATATTGTAAACGATATTTTTTCGAGTAAATAAAAAATATGATATATGATGTATAGTTAATTATTTATATTATTGGCATCTTAATCATGGCTTTCAAAGCACTCGCCGCTGCAACGGCATATATAATTGGAATATCAAAATGAACGCTTTTTGTTTATATTATTTATATAATTATAATTTGTAAATAAGACCGGGATTTAAATGTATTAAAAATGCTTTTTTAACGCAATAATGGTGTTGAAAAATGACCAACATTTTTTTTTTATAGGCATACAACTATGTAATCAATTAGTAATCAATGGTTTAATTTTAGTTGTAACTTATGCATTTAAATAATAATGATTTTTTTTATTAGAGTGTTTGTATCTTGTATGCATTAACTTTTATAGCTATTAGCATTTTTAATAAATACATTTAATTGTATATTAAATTAAGTTTTTTTTTTTTTTTTTTTTTTTTTTATTATTAATAAAATAAGACATTCCTAGCCGTTGCAGGATATCTATAGATAAAAGACAATATTAAGTTTAATTATACTACAAAGAGTCCTATTAGTTCTAATTACATGGGTTAGGATTAAAATATGTGTCTATGTTAAATGTTTTTAAAAAATTTCGTGTCTTAAAAATTTAAGAAGAATTGACGTCATCTCTGGATCGGGTGATGATATTTTGCATAGATTGTAGGAGAGTATTTTAGTATTTCTGAAGTTTTTCGTCTGAGGCATTCAGTTAACAGGTATTTGACTGTAGCTGCGGTGTTACATATGGTGCATTTACGTTGTTTTTTTATTGTTCAGTAGGTGTTTGTGGGCGTATAATGAATGTTCAATTTTTAGTGTGTTGGTTTTATGACAGATTTTACTAATGCAGTATACATATTATATCATACATGGCATCACTATTCTGTAATATACATTTTTTATCTATTTTAATTTACTGTTTATATATATATATAATTGTATTTAATATTATAAATTAAAAAAAAGTTTGAGTATCTATATAATTTATCTAGTTATTAAAAAGCGTATATTATCTATATATTTATTTACAGGAATATATTATTGGTTTTACATTTCATTTTCACGCTTTATAATTTGTACAGTGTGTTTATTTTTTTTTACTAAAAACTCTATACGTATTATTGGTTATTTGATTGTTTGAAGTTCAATGATTTAAAACGGAAATTCATTGAATTGAAAAAACTTGATATGCGAATTAAGTTTTTTCAATGTGTAAAATTGTTAGTATTTATACAAAAAAATATTAAAGGATAAAATAAAAATAATATATTGAAATTCTAAATTATTTTTTTTATACCTTAATAAAAGTTTATTTATTATAAGAATTATCAAATATTGAATAATACTTAGTTGTTTTTCGTTAAAGGTAACTAAATCAATTATAACTATTTATCGGGTTAATAACAATGCCATCCTGAGGATGTGTAGAGCCTAAAATTATATTGTAACACCACTCTTCTTAGAATATGAAATAAAATAGTATAGATACAAACTATAGTTAAAACAATTATCAAAGTAATAAAGTATTATTTATTTACTTGAAATTAAATTAAACATACAGACAACATACAAAAATAACTATATGTTCCTAGTGCATAGGTATATTCAAATTTAGGTAAATATTTGTAAAAGTATAATTAATAAATTTAATAATAAAATTAATATATTTTAACCTATTCTAGGGTATTAGTTGACGTATAAACAGTAAAATTTGTCATATAATAATAAAACAACAATATTGCATTATTATTATATCACTAAGATATTAAATTTAGATATTATCACATTTAAAAGTAAAATTATTATTTATAGTACTAAATTATTGTACAATTTTGAAACAGTTTATGACTGTATGAGCATTTTAAAATTGTACATTTTTTAATATTCAAAACTTGCTTCAAAATGAAAACAAAAAAAAAAATTACGTGAGTACTTAGATAATATATTATTTTTATACTTAAATTTTATAATAGATCAAATAAAAAAAAATTGTATAGATACTCTTGTACTATTTTTACTTTGTATAAACATTGTTAAGTAATAAGTTGTTGTCCTATTCATTGAAAAATATTTTTATATCATCATAATTTTAATATTATTCAACAAATATATCATTTTAATATCTCTTTATTTTCTGATATTTAAACAATCCTATATTATTATAATATAGATTAAATTTACAAAATGTCGTAATTTCCATAGTAGTTTTACTCATGATAAATTAACCTACAAAAATTAGATAAAGTGTCCTATATTATATATGTACCATTTTATTGTATGTTACATTATACAATTGGTACACAATTAAATATATGATAATATGTTATATTAAAATAATGTACAACTTTAAGTTAATCAAACTAGTAATGTACCATATTTCGTATGTTATAGGTACATGCTAATTATTATATTATTAATATCTATAGCTAACATAAATTCTATAAAATAATGTTAACCATATTCAGATATTTTTTGATTTATTGATTATAGCATATGATATTAATAAAATTAAAAATGATTTAAATTTAAATTTAAAATTCTCATTTTAATATACTTTTTATCAATTTAGTAAAATTACTTTACTTCAAATTAAGACTAATTTAAATAAGTTTTCAATTTAAAAACAATGATACAATCCCCAAATTTGTATACTTAAAATAATTCTGAGTTTTTAAAAGTTAACGATGTCCTTTCTATATTAACTATTTTAAAATACTAATTTGTGATTATACTAAGCGAGTTGTTTTATTTTAATTCAATTGGATTTTTAAATTGTATTAAGGCAAAAAATACAATTAGTTATAATATAAATTATTTTATTAAAATTTTTAATGCATTATTTAATTTGTTTATGTTATTTTATCTTATTATGTAAGTAGTAAACACCTATATTAAATAATAAACATTTGATTTTTATAATATTTTGTACTAAAAATGTAAAATATTCAGTTTTATTATATTCTTTAAATTTTTATATTTATTCGTAGGATGATCTTAAAGAATGTTGTTAACCCACACTTTTTAAATCGTTTATTCAAATTTTATTATGTTAATACAATTTTTATAGAAAGGATAACCTGGCTTATAATTTTTTGAAATAATATCTGCATAAATTTAATGTTGATATTTAAGTATAATTAATTACTTTTATAGCCTTATACATAATAAGATACTTCCAGAGTACTAGAGTGTGATAAAATTATATAAAAAATAATATGTTATTTTGAAGATACTTATTAGGTACTGTTCTCAAGAGAAAATAGTACAAACGCTACTATGAAAATTCGGTGGGGATGACAGAATGTCACACAGGCTTCTTAGGTTGTGATCAGTTTTTTTTGCTGAACAGTGTGTTGTGCGCGACCGAATGGGTCGTAGTATTTACAAATTATGTCTTATAAAGTATTGCACATTACGATAATATCGAAAAAATCTCGTGTTAACATTTTAAATGCATTTATATAGTTAATTACAATCTTACAAGTATTAAAACAAAAATCATATACCTTAACAATTTTGCTTACAACAGAATTTGAATAAAATGATTTTAAATTTCTTCAAGATTATTTGCTTCATCATGGTAATCAAGGTAAGTCGATTAGATTAAAATAAAATGTAAATTAATTAGAGTATATTAAAAGTTTATGTAAATTTAAGTTTTTACATAGTTAATTGATTTAATATATTATTAAATATATTGAAAATAAGTATAGTATTACTATAATAAATTTGTTTCTGTTATTGGTATTAGTTGGAAAATGAAATTACAGGAAAACTTAGTTACCTATACCAATATGAATTTCATTATTATATTTGATATAATAATGTAGGTTCCTATAGTGTTATCCTTATAATTAAATATAAAAAAAAAATAATAATAATCTTCTCTAAACGAAAAATATGACATTAAAACATTTACCGTCGTTAGTTATCACATTTTGTAGTTTTTGACTTTTTAGAAGTAGTTATAATATATGTATACGTTCAGGAATTTTAATTAGAATAATATATTTTAAATACCTAACAAATTCATAAATAACTAAATTTATAAAATCATAATCTACAGTTACAGTCGTAGTCATTTAGTTAAATTTAAATTTTATTATTAGTTATTAATTTGTTTTGTTATACTTGAGAATTTGAGTTAAAAACAACATTTTAAATAAAAGTATCTATTAGGCACGTTTTGAAATTATTTATTTACTCTATACCAGTTTCTTTTTTACATAATACATAATACATTATTAAGTGTAATGTTATTGATTAAATCAAAGCGTGTATATCATTAAATGTGTACCTATATCAACATATATGTTATGTAGGTGCTGTTATGAACATATTAAAATAGTTGTTATAATAAAAGGGTTATGTTAAAAATTAATTATTCTATGTGTGTTTTCATTGGTTAGAAAATTTGTCAAGTAGAAAATGTAGTGTAAGATTAGTGATGATGGAGGATTAATTATTATACACAAATGTACCTACCTCTGGTACTAGAGAATAAACTATTCTGATGACTTCAATAAACTACACAGTAGAGATTATAAAAAGAGAATAAGAGATGGTATTCCATAGCCTTCAAGCACGAATAGATTTGTAGTAAGTACTTAAACCTAACTATTCATGCTGGACAAAGGCATATCTAGAATTTGGTAGGTACCTTCTACCTACATATATTTATATAATTTAAACATGACCCAGTGGATAACTTGATATTGAACATATTTAGTAATGATAAATGATAGTTTATTAATAATAGAACACTAATAATAAAAAAATAAACTAACTACATATTATTTGTTAACATACTTTACGTATTTTAGAAGCTAATATATACTACCTTAGTAAATCGTTTTTTAACTCTTTAAAATCAGTTTATACTTGTTTACTGTGATGTGCAGAAAATATTTTAATAAAATGCCATGGTTTATAATTAAAACAATTAATGAAGCATTTTTACCTCAGTAAATAAATTATATATTTTATAACTATTTATTTATATTTAAAAATTTTTTAATAAACGACATCTTTTATCTAAAATTATACGAAATAAAAACAAAAAATATACCAGGATAAAATATCTTTTACAAAAATATCCAATGGATAAAATATCTAGGATTAAAATAATTAAATATAAAAAATAATTAAGACAACTACGGAATATTAATTATGATTATGTTATTTATTGATTGCTAAGTGACAGTTATAAATTATTTAATAAATACTATATTGAGATTTTTTTTGATATTATTTTCCTCCACTATTCATACGTCATTTTGTAGGTAATACTGGTAATACATAATTATCAAATTATTCAAACACTAAAAAAAAATAATACACATAAGTATTACGATTATGAAACAAAAATTGACTATAGAGAGTTAGAGACGTTAAATTAACATGCACAAAAAAAACAAGATATTTAAGGATGCAAAAAAACTTATTACACTTTGTCCTGTGTATCTTGATAACAAATAAGCTAAACGTTAATCAATATTAATGTAATTTTCAGTTTTATTACTATGAAAAAAAAAATATCGAATATTTTATTATTTTTTTTAAACAAGTTATTTTCAATATTTTAAGTTGAATACCAATTTTGGTCTATCCGTTTGGTTGTTATTTTAACTCTGGATTTTAGTACAAGATATTTTGTTCTTAGATATATTTTGATTATACCACATATTTTTCTTATTTTATCTGTAAATTATTGCAATACTATTATAATAGTATAATAATATAAAATATACTTTTTGAAATACTAAGATCCTTTTTATGTTTATATTGTCAATTAGTTTTTAGACAATATATCTACGTGTATAGAATAAAATTATTGAATTGTATTTAATATCTATACTATACAATATACATATATAAATATAATAGTTTTTTGACAAAGGTTTAGCTGGTATATTTTATCCATTTTCTATTATCAATCATTTATATATAAATTATTACATTTTTTTAATTATATACCTACATGGTGTCGTTTCAGGTTAAATTGAATTAATATTACAATAGTTACATTTAATTTTGATGTATTTGCTATTCTTTAATTTCTATTGATATAGTCTATAATTGTATATATCTATACTTAAACATACAACTGCTATACAGAATAATGAGTATAATAATAATGATTGATGGTTGTACCATTTAATATATATCTTTTAATCTTACATTCGGGTATTGTGAGTTGTAGACAGCCGGTAGATGAAGACTAGGACAAACTGGTAAACGTTACATTTTAGTTTTTTTTTTTTTTGTTAAATTAAATTTCGATCAGACACTTGACGGTACCGTCTGTCTCTGACTAGACCATTTCTATAACAAATAGATCAAACACTGTACACGACAATCACGCGACAAAAATGTATTAGACATTGAATAGGTTGACGGAAAATCACATATTTTTGCAATTAATTATTATGAATGTATATTTTATAGATCATAGGTTCAATTGATCAAATTGATATTTCGTTAAATTATTTATAGGTTTTTCAAAATGTAAATTTGATTTATTAACTGTTATTTTATATTATTTATCATTGATTTGATGTTATTACTTATAAGTTATTAATTATGAGTGTATGATGCATGCTGATTTATTATGTTGAACTCTTATAATTATCGATATTAACTGTAAAATAATTTCCACGTATTTTAAAATCCACAAAAACCAGATTATCACAGTAAGTACTAAGTAGTACCTTCTATATTATTATATTTTTGCCCAACATATTACAAATGTATTATTTATTGTTGTATTGTTAAAATATTATTCATAAAATTGATTTAAACTAAAAAAAAAACACGATTTCAAACAAACTAAAACTATATAACATTGTATTGGTGTAACGGCATAAGTCTGTGTATGAGCGAATAAGACTTTCCCGCTAAAATACGGTAATACGTGAGAAATGTGAGAATGGTAATACATAAAATAAGATTCTTATTATTCGGTTTATGTTTGTTGAGTGACGGTGCACATGTGATGTTACAATGCGTAACCATATTTTTTGAGATACATAATAATATGTAAAGGCGTAAATAATCTCGTTTTCGAACATGATAATAATAGTTTATTGAATATTTGTAATTCGGTTTGAAGTTTTCAAAAGTGTCAACATAAATCTTATTTATTTATCTTACAAATATTTTCTTTAATTTAACTCGTATTATTTGATAACAAAAATGTTTATTTTTATTATTTATTAGTTATAGGTAAGCTTATTATTACTAAATGTATTTTCCATATTCTATATTGTTATAATCATAACTATTACAATTATTGCATCATTGTAACTCAACTAAAAATCAGGACATAAATGACTAAATTCGAAATATATATCAATATTATTAGTTGTCTATTTATTACTTTATTACATTATTTATTTATACTTTTTTAGAGCTTAATTTGTTTGTGAGGGGGGAGTCTTTGGTCTTCCATTTTAATGCATATATAATGGTTATAGATGTTTGAAGTTACACTTCATGGTAAAAAATGTTGAAAAAATCTACCATTTATTCTATTGTTAAACATACTTTTACTTTTATAATTTTTATTAAATTGATTTGTTACTGATATTTTCACAATTTTTTCAAGTACTTATACTAGTTATACTTGTCATATAAATTACAGTATCACGCATATAATAATAAAATATATATTATATATATTTTTTGAAATGTCACATATATGATATATATTTATATTATATTGTACGGTATTTAGGTGTAAACTGTAGACATGTTATATTCTCTCAGTCGTATTCACATTTCATTCTGAACGATATTTTTTCTCATTATAGCTTATATTATTTTATTTACTTATGTTGACACTTTCGTTTATATTTTTAACGTGTACACAGAAGAATGTGATCTAAAATAGACAGAACAATTGTTATGTACAATTCATGTATTCGTGTCAATATATTAACAGAAACAAGATGGTTTGTAAGTTATAACAACAACTAATAAAGTCATTATTCTTACTATTTACGACTCTAACATAATATTTGGTTAGAGTACATTTTATAGTTCTACCTATTTGATTAAAAGCAGTCACTTATTTATTCATAAAGCTGATATATTAAAAGTTCGGTTTCTTATATTTTTAAAGTAGATAAATAACCGTATTTTCATCAATTCTAAGTATAAATATATCAATAATCTACTTTTTTTAATAAATTATCATTTTTTAAAAATAATATCGTGACTAGATGTTTGGATTATGGGGCTCCGAATAGTATATTAATTTTTATCGCTATGTACTCGTATGTAGTACATACAACTATAATAAATTGATTCTTCCGAATAAAAGTAAAATTTTAAGTATGTATGTTTTTATTTAAATTTAATATAAGAATTTTTATTTGTACATCATATTATGTTCAGTTATTGTGATTGTTTGAAAACCTTTAAAGACAAAAAATGTAATTTAATTTTCAAATTTGTTATTTATAGAATTTTCTTGGACAAACACTCGGAGTAAAATTAGGTGAAATGTGTCTCTCTAACCAAGATTGTGACACAGGATTTAGCAGATGTCACCAGGAGACTGGAATTTGTTCTTGTTTACCTTACTATGCAGGAGTGAACAATACGTGTTTACAGTGTAAGTTATTTGAAGTCACGTTTTTACGTTTTTACGTGATTAATTAATACATTTTTAGACGATTTTAAATATTACTAAATTTGAGCTTATTAAAATCTAAGATAAATAATTAATCAAAGTTCTGAGAAATTGCAATTCACAATACCATTTATAATTTAAAATTCAACTTAGATTACAATTATAGAAATTACTATTATTATTTTTCTGTTTTTTATCTTCTAAATCCTAAAAGGTAGTAAGTCAAATATTTTTATGAGTAATTTTTATACTTTATAAAATGTTTACCTTGGTGATTTTAAAATTATATTAAGCGATTTATATATTTGTACAAAAAAAAAAAAAATAAATAAATAAATAAAATAAAAGCTATTGCATTAAAATAAAATAATAAGAAAAAAAATTAGTAATTATTTTAATAAAATTACGTTTTTTGAATTGAATAAATTTAAATTTTCAACAAAATTATAATAGTTATTTAATTTGTATATTTATATTCTATTTTAATGATGTAATATGGTTTTTTCTTTAAATTATGTTTATGTATATTACTACTATTACTAGTTAAATAAATAATTTCAGTTATGTACGTTTTAAAAACTTAAATGGGTATTTATATCTTAAATAATTTGTGTAAATATTATATGTAAAAAAATAAATATCGAATCATAATCAAATATAAATAAAAACGGTTTCATAATGTACCTATGTTCAGTTCAGAAGTATCAACATATATATATATACACCTAAATATAATATTATACTTAATGTTTATTATCATTGAGTTTTTTTAGATTAAATTAACGTTCAGATGATAAAATCTGGAACAGAAATATATATGCTTATTGTTCAGGAGTAATAAAATCTAGTATTGCCCGTTATATCATGGCGCCTTTCATGAAAGCCCCAGGCACAACATCCTCATTGGATAATTAAATTATTATTATATACGATTGAAACATACATACCCACAATACGTTATAAATTATTGGAAGACCTAATTTCTATTATATTATTCAAAAGTAGTCCATTTAAAAATGAAAGTCTTCTTTATTGATTTTAATTTAATATTTTTTAATTTACAGCTACACTTTTAGGATTTGAGTGTGTTGTAGACGAGCAATGTTCATTGAAAGTAGCTAATAGTAGATGTCTCAATAACGTATGTGAGTGTGAATCGAAATTTTGGCAGTATCGAAGACATACATGTTTATCTCGTAAGTAATATTATTTAATGATTACTATTTAATGTTAATATATAGTGAAATTATGTGATAGTATTATTACTTACAAATATAAAGTAAATTAAATAATTAAATTATATTCATGTGTAATAAATACAATGTGAATTCTGAATAGATAATGATGACTATTATTATAATATTATTTATATCTTAAATAAAAATACAAATTTAGATGCATTGTTCAAATTTATTTAAACATAACTTGACAAATAAGGGTTTTAATTTATACTTTAAAAATAAATTGGTGAAAAATAAAAATACTGATTAACTGTATGTATTATGTAGATATCTACATTAATAAATGTAAACTATAGTTGAATATAAGGACTAAAAATTAAAACAAATTCGTTAACACACATTACGTTTATATGGAAAAAAAGAACTATACATTAAATTATTATAATAAATAATATTAATAATTATTATAAAGAAGATATAGTATGTAGGTACTCGATTAAACTATATCAATAATTTTACTGTAATATATTAGACATGTATTCAAGAGACATTGTTAAAATTCAATTCTTATTACAACGTTCAATTTAATTTAATTAGTATTCGTGTGAAGTTTAATTAATAATTACGTGCATCGTTTGAAAACAATAAAGATTATCATATTATAAACGTTGGTACTGGTTCTCATGATGTAAATATAGAAATAATTCATTCACGTGAAAAACGTATACGATTTCCCTGATCCTTTGGTTCATTGACGTCGTTCATTAACATACAGCCATACAGGAACCCGTTAGTTTTCATTTAATATGATGCTTTCATAATACATAACAGATTGTATATCCATGTCAAAAAAAAAAAAAAAAAATAATAACACTCAAACGTTCCAGGTGTGTAATAGGTATCTACATTATATACACACACGGGTACGCATACGGATTATTGGAGGTCATTGTTATAGAATACCTATTACGTGAGACTTTGTATTGTTCTTGATAGTTGTATGTGTTATTCTGTTACACGTGAAGGGATTTAAATTATTATATTTTTATTGAAAGGAAAAATGGTATTACACCTATAGGCCAATATTTTTTTGCAACAAATTAAAATTCAAAGTGCAATAAACTCTTATTAGTATAGTCTGTTGAAAAGTATATTTACAGCTTAAATCATCAGTATTATGTACAGCACAATTTGGTTCGCCAGATTCTATTATACATCGATTTAAAAAAATTCCTCATCGATATGGTTCAGATTAAAAGAATGCTATTGTGGGACATTCGACTAAACCATATTTTAGATGTATTTTCCATATTAAACACCGTACGGTTTAACTGTTAGTGTTAGCAGTAAACGAAAAAAATATTTATCCCTATCTAAACGTCATTCAATATCCAATGTATACTCAATAAGAGTACAAGTTTATAAAGTATTACATCGTTCTATACTGGATATTTTTTTATGTAATGTTATTATCATACTATTATTATATTATGTATATTGTATATTTTGTATAGGTTACGTGAAAAAAATGAATTTAAGTAAATACTTTAATTGGACATTAACCACATTTTCAGTCTTATGAATAGATAATAAATATAAAAATATTATACTAAAATTTCAAATCTTGTCTATAAATATAACCAAAATAATATAAAATGTCTGTAGCAAGAAAAAAAAATCTAAAAAGGAAACCATAATCTTAATCATCAATGTTATTTTTCGTTAATAAAAAACTATTGCTATTCATTTTTTTATCTTTTACTTATAAAACACATTCAACTTATAAACCAGACTTGAATAATAGTTGTATTAATAAAAGTTTATAAAAAATAAATAAATAAACATGAAATATTAATACGAAAAATGCATTATTATTTATTAATTTAAAAATAAACTGAAATATTTGATTATTCAATAAAATTACTATAACATTAATGTAATTGATTATCGTAATATATTGTACGTTGTTTTTTTCACAGCTGCCAAATTGGGAGAAGTATGTTACAGTGACACTCATTGTGCACTGTCGGATGAAAATAATCGATGCGAGTTTACCATACCTGGTGTTTTTGGCTTTTGCATATGCAATTCTGCTTCCCAGGACTGTATATACAAAGGACAGAATTCCACTTTAATTAAACCTAATAATGCAGCACTTAAATACCCATTTAGTAAACCAGATTTTAAAAAAAAAGTACCGTTCCAAAAACGACCTTGGCAAACGAATGATCTACGACTCACAACTACTACAACAATAAAACCATTACGACCAGTCAATAAACCACAGATGCCTCCTTTAAAACGGCCCATTATAAAAACAAATTTAACGAATAATGGTATACAATTTACTACTACTCCGGTGACGAACAATCAGTCATCTGTCATTTCTCTCAACTACACAACAATCGCATCGAAGAACATTACATTTAAACCTCAATTTTCTATAGTGCCTACACCATCACCAATCAAAATTTACCTAAAAAGTCCACTAAAAGATTCACAAAATAAAAGCCAAATAATTTTTAATAACTCATCTATAAAAGTGCATAAGAAACCAATCGGTAATACAGGTAATTTTTTTATTTGTTTATAAATTATAAATGGTATCTATACTTATACTAAATAGGGAAATTCAAATATTTAAAAAAAATAATGAAACGTCTTTATTTATGTAATTTTAGGTATTATGTTAAGAAAGGGAGAACCCAAACGACGTATTAGTCTAGGATTTCCGTGTGTTAGCGATGCACAGTGTATGCGAAATGATGAAAATTCAAGATGCTTACATGGAATTTGTGATTGTCTACCAAACAATAAGACAATCGATAAGTGTACAGCAAAAACTCGAGGTTGCTTACAGAATACATTCCAAGTAAGTAAATTTGATTGAAATTTACTAAATTAGCATTGCCAATAAAATGATATTTATTTATTTTAAGCGTGGTTCAAAATATTAAAATGTATAGAATTTCACTAATGATATTTTTTAGTGTCGATCTAGTGGTAAATGCATTAGTTGGTTCTTTGTATGCGATGGCCGAACAGGTGATTGTGGGGAAGACGATAATTCAGATGAAGAATGTTCGGGTAATCAACAATGTCCAATTACCACGTTTGCCTGCCGGTCTGGCAAAGGCCTCAGTAATTTATGTGTTTCTAGATCAGCGCGATGTGACGGTGTAAAAAATTGTCCATTTGGGGACGACGAAGAAGGATGCAACGCCATTGAACATAAAGGTAAAACAATATAGTAGTTATAAGTTATTTTTGATTGTGTAGTACATAAATAAAATTGATCATTACGTTTTAACTTATACTGTGTAAATAAACAATTTAAAATGTACGCGTTCATATATTTATATAGAAATCAACAATTTTATCATTTTTTTGAAGAGGGAAGTAAATATAAAATGGAAAAATTAAAGTGTAAAAAATTTAATTGCATACATAAATATAATAGACAGTTAGATGAGCGTCCTACTGTATAATAGATTTATAGTGTACCATACTACCACGACCTAGGAATTAAGTAGATCACTGATCACTGTAATGAATGGGTTAAATTTGAATTCAATTAACCAGTTGTGATTATGTAAGTTATTATCATATGTAAGCAATAAGTATATAACTTACATAACTACAATACCTACATAATATTATAGTAGCCAAATAATACGTACGCTGCAGAACGAACAATTTATAATGGCAATATTCATCGATCCTTGTTACGTTTTTGTAGGGTGTCCGGCGTATACGTTTCAGTGCGGCGACGGTCAGTGTTTACCGGAATACGAGTTGTGCAACGCGGTCGTGACGTGCGCCGACAAATCGGACGAGCTGGAAGGTCTATGTGGCGGAGGCGGTGCACCGATAACCATCGGCAACAGGACGTCCGCCGCCCGTCCTCCGCACCCGTTGACACGGGTCCGCGGTGCTTACCGTCACAGTCCGGCCGAATGCCCTTTCCGGTGTAGGAACGGTCGGTGCCGGTCAACCGCCGTGCTGTGTTCCGGTCGCGACGGATGCGGCGACGGGTCGGACGAATCGGGCTGTTCCGTGTGCAGTAAGTACAATTATTAGTAATCTCGCCGTGTACTTTATTATCATAGGTAACTACTATATTCTGTGCCGTCGGTAAACGGGTAGTTATGGGTAGAGAGTTAAGCGATAGGTGGCCGGTAGGTCGGTAATCCACTACCGCTATATTGTAACGCTGTAATGTCGCCAGAGTACATGATATTATTATTATATTGTATCGCGGTAGTTTGAAGAATATTTCAACTATTTAACGGTAACCGTGTCTAAGTGATGCTCCAATCTCGCCGACAAATTGCAGCAGAGGACGGGCTGGTAGGTGTTTAAACGTATAATAAAATTAGGACACGCTGCGGCGTTATGTCTACGCTTATATCTAATCGTAATCAAGTCATGCAGTGTGACGCGTTCTTTATCTATACACGCCAAAACATTATGAGTTTTATTATATTTAAACCATTATTGGTTTAATCGAGTTATAAATAACACAAATCGAGTCAAATTATAAAAGGATCTTATAGAATAAATTGATTCAACCGTAAAATCGAAAAATTATTTAAAGTACGAACGTTAGTCGTCTAAAAAAAAATATGCAAAATTCTAAGGAATTATTCATCGGTACAAATAACATGTTTAAAGCTCACCTCCCATGTTTAGGTACATTGTCTTTGGTTGCTGCAACCTACTGGTAACTGTGCATAAAAAGTGCTATACACACAATTTGTGATAATTACAAATTATAATTTAATAATGACAATTTGCTATTAAATTTCTTAATTTATAGGGTTCGGAAAGCATTTAATTTATATAAAAAGCATTTTTTTTTTACTGGATACTTTGACGTCACAAATTTTACAGAATAAAATTAATCCATAGGATTAAAAACTATCTTTGCTGAATTCTTTAAAATGCTTTTTAAACTTAGAATAAAATTGTCACTTAGTTTAACTTTTGGTATATTGAAAAACAGAATAAAATAAACGTGGACAAATTATTAAACGACAATAATTATTAAGATCTGAATGCAGACTGTTAAACGATCTTGAATCTACGTATTTTAAACTATTTGATATTCTTAATTACGTTATTGTTAGACACTTTGTACTCATTTTATCCAATTATACTGCTGATGGCTATGATAAAATACCGCTGCAGATTTAGTACACATATTATATGTTTTATAGTATACATATATCTATAGCAGTGGTTCTTAACTTTCTTTGAATGACAAAACACTTAACATTTTATAAGATTTTCGCGGTACACAGCCGTAAAATCAAACAGTATTTGTATACGTTTTTAAATTTTATAATTTATTATAAAAAGGTTAACGATAACGTTTTTATATACAAAAATAAATCAACAAAACCTAAAATGATTCTATACAGTTATAAACGTCTTATACTTTTGTGGTTTTAGAAGTCCATAAAAGTCAAAATTTTAAGGTAATGAGACTAAAAATGTAGTCTATTTTATGGATATTTTTTCACTGATTTTAAAATTTTGGCGGAACACTTATACCAAGTCCACGGAACACCGATTAAGAACCACTAATCTATAGTAATTTATTATCATAGAACAATGTTGGACGGAACATAACGTGACTATTTTACCGAGATTTTACTTGAAATATAAAAATCTATATACATCCAATATATGTAAATTCAATAAATTTTACGAGTAAATAATGTTCGAAGAGTATTCATAATATACGCGGAAACTTGGAAACAATATGGGTGACTGATGTATCATTATTATCTAGATGCACCATCCTCGAAACGTAAAAATCCTTTGAAATCGAGTAACGTGTTTCATCGGGTCTAAAGACTCTAAAGTGATATAACTTAAAAATATATGTACATACGCACAAGACTTCGTCGCATCACACACCAGTACATTAGGTACTAAACACGCATTTGTGGCGTGAAAATAGTTAGGTCAGATTGCCATAATATTTTTCTTGAATGGTCATTTTAACCAGTAGGAAATTTTACGATTTTCTACTCGCGAGTCTTGACTCTTGAGTATAAGCATTTAAGCATATGAATGATGGCCGTAAATCTTGCGATTGTATGACTACGCAAGTATAAAACTTATACCTCAGTGTATTTGAAAAACCAAAGTGTAAACTTTTTGTACAAGTTTCCTCGTTACCATCACGGTTACTAGCGTGTACGGTAAACTGTGGTTTAAAGTATAATGAATTTACCGTAGTTTTAAAATTATTAATCAGTGAAATAATTTATTAGTATCAAAAATCTTTGAATAATATTAATAAAATATAATATAATTATTTTATTATATAATGTAATACAAAATTGTCAAATAATTTTTGACAAATTCCTTAATGAATAACAGTCACTTATCAGTAACGCTAAATTTTGTTTAACTTCGGTAAGACATGGTGAATCCATGGTTTTAGTTCAATTTTCTGTCATTGGGATAGATATGGGTGATTGTAAAGTAGGTAATTTTATTTTAACATTATGCGTCATTACCTTTAAAGTGACATTTGGGACTTCTTGCGTGACTAAATTAGTTGAGACAACCAGACAGGTTCTTGTTCTATTTTATTTATTCACGGTACATTGTTTTGTTTCGAGTGCACTCTAAATGGTTTCTTTGTGTATATGAGCTTCTTATTACATATGTGAATTATGTGATATTATACTGTTTTTTATAACTGGTTATTTTCTTCACGTTTATTTATAACTAAAAATGTAAGTAGGTATATTGTATAATTCATTTAAATCGACAAAATGTTTTCTTTATTATACCTAAATCAAAACATAGAAACCAATTCGTCACAAATATGTTATAGTTTACTTAAAAACAATTTTAGCTTTGATGGGAACTTATAATTATTAATTTATATTTTTATGCATATATCTAGTATATATATATATATTATATAATGTACATTATATCCAATTTTCACAATAAATAATGTTGATATAATTATTCATATTAAAGAATACTTTAGAATAAGAATATTTCTTACTTATATTTTGTATGTTACTATGTTATCTATGCTTGATATAAAATTAGTGAACTAGAACGCTAAGTACCAAACTCTAAACTTTATTATAATTCTTAGTAATGTGTAAGTATTAAGCACTATTAAATTTAAAAAAAATTATTTTATTATGACCATGAAATTTATTAGTTATCATTATAAAAGCACTAATGATAATGAATATATAAGTGCATTATTTTAGTAGGTTATTATTTATAAAAACTAATCTAGGTATTGTATTTTTGATGTTTTAGAATGCCCCGCAGTTTCATAAAATTATACTGAAGTTCTTATTTTAAGAATATTATGGTATTATACAATATGATCACTACAATGCTCATCAGTAAATATTATATTTATACTTTATAGCGTATACTATAATATCAAGTACCTATACATAGCGGAATACAACAAGTGTAATTTTGTATATATTTTAACTTAATAATGTTTTGAAAAAAAAGACATTTGTTTTTTTAGATACATCAATTAATTATAACTTGATGTGTTATTAATTATATTTTTATTTATTATTATTATTTTTGTATTACCTGTAAAATTTATTTTATAGTAAACTTAATTTTAGTATCTACCTATTATTATGTTGTTATTTACTACAATAACTTTTGTTCTGTCGATTAAGTATTTAATTAGGCTATAAATGTATAATATAATAAATTTATAAGTTATAAATAAATAGTAAATAGTAAATAATAATGAATTTACTTATTTTGTTTTTACATTTTTTAATAGATAAATACGTCTAAAAAGGAAGTGTTTTCTAGAAATTTCAAGGGGAGGATGAACAATTCTTTTACCCCACTGAGTAAGAACGCCCGTGTCTACATACTTAGGTGTACCTATATAAGACAAAACTATATTATATTTATAAATTTTTTAAGCTATATCATTCGATATATAATAAAAAGATGATTTGGTGAATAATATCAACTGTAAACGGCATGTCGCTATTCGTCTTATGTTTGGCTTCGTGGTACAAGAAGCTAAAATATTAATTATTAAAAAATAAAAAATAATAATATATTTATAATTATAGCTACAGAAATTATTTCATTTTATTATAAAATAATATTTTAATATATCTACGTGCGGGTAACTAAAAATACTATTATATTTAAATTATTTTTTAAACTAAATTTATGTAAATAATATTATAATATAATAATTATTACCTATATATGAATGTGTGTATATTATATAAATAAACATGTTGAATATTTATACTGATATATACAATATACTGTACCTATGTATCGTTTAATAAAGTTTAAGAATGATTAAAACTTAATTTTAAGTTAATCTGTATTTTTATTAAATTGAGATGTTTACCATAATTTTTTCTCAAAATAAAACCTTATTTACACATGGTTATATTAATTTTAGGTAAATTAAAATATAAAATTAATTTACGTGTAAATAAAAATCATGTTATATTATGAGCTAGGAAACTACATATTATAATTTATTATATTTAAGAGACTGAGACTTCGAAACGAACCAACTCGTTTATATATGGGTAACCTATAAATTATTGGGGCCTATCGAACTTCAAACTGAGTTTTAACAATTATTTACAAATTTACTACTATCAACTATACTTCGATTATTTATAAAAGCATAACGCATTATAAGTAAATAGTAATACCTAATGATATTATAACTTTTAATGGTATATCCATTCGGTTATTATTAGCTGTTGGGACAAATTGTTTACAGTGCTTTGTACTCCGAATAACGCAAGTGTTTTTTATTTCCTATAGATTTCAATAGAAAAAATACTTCACCTCAAAGCTCAAGACTTCAACCTTCCTGATACTTAAACAAAAAAAAGAACTAGCAATGCTACTCTTGCACCTCCATTCATAAGCAAAAATAGATTCTCTCTAACAGACAACACTACAGAAAACGATAAATTTCCACCCATTTATGTAACACAAAATCTGTTCAAAAATTAAATTTTAACTCAATGGAATTCAGCGGTTCCCAATATTTTTGGCCAGCGATGCCTTTTGGTTGGTCTAAATTTATTGATGGTGCCCTCCTGTGAATACCATAAAGAACATGATAAAAATTAACACTAGTTCTCAATAATAACCAATTTAAATAATTTTATTGAATATATTTTAAATGAATTACAAAATTATATTTGAAAATAAAGAGAATAAATATAACGAAATAGAAAAACTAATTTAAAAGTTAAAAATTAATATGAAAAACTAATGAGATTTTTGTGACTGTCAACTCTAATACAGTAACACCAATCGTAACCGTTTTACTATCAAATCATCTACTGAAATATATTCATTAGACAGACTTTTTCATGGTATAATAGTAGTTGAACCAAGATAACCTTTCAATGTCATACCCATGAATTGTCAACGTTTATCCCACACAAAATGTTCTGTCATTTACCACCTAAATGCGTCAAATGTGCAAGTGACTATCATTACAGCTTTTATCAAAAAAACAAAACAAACTTCGGCCAAAATATGTAACTGCTAAAGTGATCACCCAGTGAACTATAGAGGTTGTACTTTTAACAAAGTGTATTGAAAAAAAAAATAAATAACAACAAAAAATACGTTACTCCAATCTTAAGCAACTATATGGAACCAAAATTCCCAGTAATTATCTTCTATCAGTACTAATAATGACACAACCGTAAAATGTTCATACGCCACTGCAACTAAAAATATTCCGCACGATTAATCAACAAATAGTTCAGAAAACGATTCATGAAAACACTTTTACCTCTAATTAATTCCTTCGCTTCATAATTACTAAAGAAAATAGTAGAAAACTAAATGAATCCACACTATCATCTTATTAAACTGGAACGTCAGCGGTTTAAAAATTCAAAGAAACATTCTACTAGCTTTCCTTAATCATCACTATATACTATATAATATATATATATATACATCTCGCATGCCTCACAGAAATTTACTTAACAAACACTGACACAATTAAATTTGCTGATTACAAAATATACCGCGTTGACCGTATTACTAATTCATGGACTATAAACAATTTAAACAAAACACATTAATATTGCCTTTGGAAAGCGCTATTATTTTATAATATTATACTGGTGCTATCTTTACTGATAAATCAAAGGTATTTTAGGTATTTAATAAAGTTTGGCATGATGGCTTTAGTACAAATTAAAATCTATTTATACCCCAACATACCTATTTAATATTATTAATTTATTTCTATTAAATAGGCACTTCTTCGTTAAAATAAACGATAGTATCTCTGACATTGTACCTCAGGGCTCACAACTTGGTATTTATATTCAACGTCAACGTCCATGACATCCCCCCGTTAACTCAAACAAATTTAGTCCTTTTCGCAGATGATACAACAATTTTCATTGAATCACGCAACATCGAAGTGATAGCCATAAACCTGTAAACATATCTTAATACTTTATTTTACTAATTTAAAAAATGGCAGTACCTAATAAACGCGTTAAAAAGCACAAGATTTATTTTCAGTTTTCGTCGTTATCATCCACTAGCACAATTAATATGCAACAACGAAAATATACCTTGGTAACTGTCCATAAAATAGCTCGGCTTAACATTGAATAAACAGCTAACATAGCACTATAGCAGCCCCATATTTCATCCAAACCCTAACAGGCACACCAGCGCCTTTTCATGTCATACCCTGTTCTTACTTAAAAATCTACAGTACAATAAAAATGCTCTCTTCTTACACGTCATCAAATCCTACATCCACTTCTAACTTACGCTTGCCGTCCGGTTTGGGGTATATGTGTAATTTCTAACCGCAACAAAATTTAAGTATTCTAAAACAAAATGCTACGAACAAGTTTATAAGAGTTTTAAGGAACGTAAACCTATACAATCGGTTATTGTCATTTAAATACCTCAGTATATAAGTACATAAGTTAAGTGTATATGAGTGTTATTGAATACTGAATGACCCCGTTCAAAGAATAATGTAAATATTTTTTCAAAAATCAAAAAATCTAACAACCCCTATTTAAATAAATAAATATTGGTGAGTAGTATAAAACGCTGGACACATCGATTGTACAGTCAGTATAGTTTTTGTCTTTTCCAAAGCAAAATAAATTTAATACCTATTAGATCTCTTGTGTTTAATTTTTATTTTCAAAGTGTTAAGATTTTATTTGAAGAAGTATAATATATTTGTTATTAATTTACTAATATTTTTTTTCTCTATTTTATCGGACTTCAATTAATACAGTGGTTCTTGACCTTTTTTGACTCACTGTACCCTTAGTCATTTTCTAAAAATTCGAAGGCACCCTATAGACTACTTAAGTTTTATTTCGCAGTACATAAATATATAAAAAAAGTAGTAAGACGTACAGAGCATATTTTAAGAATTTTTTACTAGGCGGGTCTATCACTATTAGTCATAAGTAGAGCGCGGATTTCTATGCAATTGCATATTTTTTTCCTTTTAATATTTTTGGATTTTTGTCAGTTATCTCCACGAATCATCATAATTTGAAGCTAATGGTGAAATTTTTTTTTGCATATTTCTGTATATTTTGGCAAAATTCAAAATTTATTGCATATTGAAGCGAAAATTTAAAAAAATGTATAAGATAATATTTTGACAAGTAGAATGATTTAACATTTATATCTACTCATTTGGCATTTTTAGTGATAGTCATAAAAAAAACTGAAAACTCGAAATATAACTTTACATCTAAGCTTTTCAATAATTGACGAAACGAAAGAAAAAATGCATTCTATTTCTGAATCGAAAGGTGTAACACTTACAACAAAATTAAACGAACTTTCCAATAAAAATGAAGGTCTGAAAATTCTACGAAAAATTAATTCAGTGTTATTAGGCGAAAACGTTCAGCTCGAAGATCTTTATCAAGATCCGACAATACTAAGTTGCTTCAAATATGCCCCAATAACTTCGGTTGACGTCGAACGTTCATTCTCAGTCTTTAAAAATATGTTAACCGATAAACGATACAGCTTCACAGAAGAAAAACTTGAAATGCATATGATTATTCATTTTAATAATAAGTACAATTTTAAAAATAAATTAAGTTTAGAAAATTCTCTACATTTTTTATTATTAAGTATTTAAGTAATTAATTATTATAAGTTTTATTGTCAATTTTAAATAAATAAAAAATTCTTGCATATTTTCATGATTTTTACTGCATATTATATGGCATATTTCGATACTTTTAAAGTGCATAAAAATCCGCGCTTTAGTCATAAGGATTAGCTCAAATACTTGCCTCTAGTATCATGTACGTAACTAGGATTTTAATCAGGAGGGGGCAGTATATTCACATATTATATTTTATAAAACAAATTATTACATTAAATATTAACTAATCGTTTTCATTTTTAATTATTATTGTATAATATTATTTTATTAACAAGATTAATCAAAAATTAAAGAACTTATGGAAATAACGTGACACTTGGGCTTGTTTTTTTTACACAAATCTCTTATTCGTGGTCGAATAGTTAAAAGACATATTCTCATTTCTTCTTCACTGAACTCTATTTTTATTCATTTATTGGTTTTTATGTTTACAAGAATGGAAAATCTTTGTTCACATAAATATGACGTCGAAAACTGCAGTAATATTTTTAGAACTTTTTTGCCAATTTCAGAGTGTATTTTTTCAATATGAATCCAAAAAATGGAATATTTTTGTATTTTGATAAAAGAGTTTGATTATTTTGTATTTCAGCTAGCTCTTTTTCTTCTTCGAAGCTAAATTCAGTTAAAGTAGTATAAAAAGGAGAGTTCTGCCTCCTAATCCCTAGTTCTATTCACTAGTCCGCCGCCTGATCCGCTACGTGTGTGACGTATTCACACCACCCCTATACCATCACCACCAGACCCGTAAACATCTGCCCCTGCCACCACGTCCGCCACATTTACGTGATTAGCATAATCAGTTATCAAAAATGATGTTGTATCAGTTATCATTTTTCGCGCCCATATGACAACATACATATCACCTACGTGATATTATTTCGTCATCTTTTACTTGGACGAATATTATAAAAATAAATATTTTAACAACGTATAGTTCCATCTTATACTTGAGAAAATAATATACAAAACTGTATATTAAGTATAGAAAACCCATTGGCACTATAATGACAGTATTGTCACACAACCAGGTAGGTCTATACCCAAAGAATATATTGATAAATATAGATCCTGGATCTAAACCTATTTCTATTGATAGTCGTTAAGACATCCGCTAACATGAATATGTATAAAAACCCCATTTGTAAAATTGCAATTTCCATTGATTCTTAATAGGATAGATCTTAGGAAAATAATATACAAAAATGTATATTAAGTATAGAAAACCCATTAGTAACAATATTATTAAAATAGCAATTTCTATTGATTGTTAATAGAGTAGAAATCTACTAACACGGAAATGTATAGAAATCCCAATTGATACTTAATATATTTACTAATAATTTTCTTTGCAAAGCAATACAATTAATTCGCATATAAATGATTCATTCACTCCCATCATATAATATCCTAATTTTAAAGAGACTCTTGACCGAAAGAGACAATAGTCGTCGTACAATAATGTATATTAATTATTAAGTATAGAAAACCCATTGACACTGGAACAAAAATCAAATACCTTAGCCACCTTTAATCTTTATATACAAGCATAATTAAACTATAGAGCGGCCAGCGAAACTAGAAGCTTGACGGTCATGCTCCTGGTGGCCGTTTTTTATCAAGGGTACGAAGAACGCTCAATTTCGAAAAAAAGATCGCACAGCTACACAAGCAACTAAAATATTTAGAGCCCCTGGTTTTCACGAAAACGGCCACCAGGAGCGTGACCGTCAAGCTTCTAATTTCGCTGACCGCACTATAGCTAAAAAAACTATCAACAGTATTCATACCGAACTCAATCTCATTACCACTTCTGCACCAAAAGATGGTCATAGAGTCACTATTTTCTTTACTAATAATGACCTTATCTGCAACCTATCTCGCCAGCTGAAATAAGAGAAATATTAAAAAACTAGCCAACACAAAACCCCCTGGTCTCGAACTCTATCCAATAAAGTAATCAAAAACTTACCGGCTAAAACAGTAATATATCTTAATCATATAAATTATGCTACTGTTACCACCACCACGAGTAAATAAAATAATACACAAATAATATACAAAAATGTACCTAACCCTGATACGATCTGCTTATTGTGCCCGACCGGTCGCCAGGATGTCGCCGACTCTTCGTCAACGTATACTTAAATGTATATTATAAAAATATTTTAACAACAACGTATAGTTGTATACTTGAGGAAATAATATACAAAAATGTACCTAACCCTGATACGATCTGCTTATTGTGCCCGACCGGGCGCCAGGATGTCGCCGACTCATGTATATCTCTACACGGGCGGCACCCGTTTCGCCCAAAATCGACCTTTCCCGTTTCGCCCAGATACCCGTTTCGACCAAAGCCATTTTAGTCGTTTTCAAATTAAGTTGGCAATGGTTTTTAAATAATATAAATATATAATACATATATCATTATTAACTCATATTATTATTATTAGCTATTTTTATTTTTTAAAGTAATTTTGTATAGCATTTTTGATAAAATTAACCTTAAAAGTATTTTTTTGACGAGCATTTTTTACAATTTGTTCATAAAAACATGTCAATGAACGAAAATACTGTAGTGATTAACAAAAGACTTTTGTCAATCTGCCGTCGGTTCTAATAATTAATTATATAGCACGACAAGTTTTCGTCGATAACAATTTTATCATAGCCAGGACTTTCCGCTCAAATTACCGACGTTATCGCTATATAGGTATCTATTTCAAGTTATCTCAGTTATTAGTAACTAATTAGTTTTTTATAGTGCATTTTTGGATTTTTTAAGTCATTTCTGCATTTTTTTTATAGGAATTTTTCAAGATTTTTTAGAGCATTTAGATCCCAGCCCTACAAATGACCAATTAATATTGTCCACTAAAAACTATTTTAAAATAATAAGTGTTTGAGTTTCATTTATCGTTATCGAATACAGCAGCGGTTCCCAACATTTTTTGAACGCGGTGCCCTTTTAGGGGCACCATGTTAACCACGGTGCCCTGCTGTATATAACATGAAAGATGGAACAAAAAAAGTACTCATTGAGAACCAATGAAACGTAGACCACGGTGCCCCTAGAAAGTGCTGGCGGTGCCCCTAGGGCACCGCGGTGCACAGCTTGGGAACCGCTGGAATACAGTATATTTTATTATACTATAGACTGCTATATTATAGTCATTATAGACTCGTAATTGTAGCGATCACATACTATCTTCCGATAACATCAAATTAAAGACATGTTAGTCGACTGAAGGAGTTCCCACATTAATATAACAGTTACCTAAGTGACGTAGTATAAGTTAGAAGTCGTTAGTTATTGAGTTGTGAACAGTTTTAGCTTAAATTTTAATGATGGCTATGTTTATAAAAAGTAAGCGAGATAAGGACATGGTGGCTTTTAATAAATTTAAGTACAATTTCGCTTCAAAAAATGTAAGTACTGATGAAATTCGTTGGCGATGCGTGAAACGTACGTGTTCAGCTACATTATACACGTCTAATTTTAAAGTGGTGAATGAAGAGGATATTTTAAACACTGACCAGCTTCGACATAATCATAATTCGTGTAGTGATTCAGAAATAAATCGTCAAATAGTAAGTGTTTCATGTAAACGAAAAGCTACTGAAAATCTTTACATACAGCCAAAAAAAATCATTTTAAAAGAGTTATCAGAAAACACTTTACTTACTGATGGTTTTACTTCAAATGATTTTAATGTGATTAGAAAATCAATTTACAGAAGTAGGCGTAAAGTTCTTCCTCTTATTCCAACTACTATAGCTGAAGCACATATGGCTCTAAATACACCAGAAACCACTTTTACTACAAAAAACGAACCATTTGTGTTAGTAAATGATGAAATAAAAAACATAATAATCTTTTCTTGTAAAACTAACCTTACATTTTTATGTAATGTTGTGGAAACAATTTATATGGACGGCGCGTTCCAATTTTGTGCTAAATTCTTTGAGCAAATGTTTTGTATACATGGTTTTAAAAATGGTCATTATATACCGTTAATATTTATTTTACTTCCGGACAAAAAATATGAAACATATGTGTATACTTTTAAATCAATAGTAAATAAATGCAAAGAATTAGTCCTAGTTTTTATACCAAAATTTGTTACTATTGACTTTGAAAAAGCTATTCATTTAGCAGTCAATGAAGTTTGGCCTTCGTCGCAAATAGTTGGTTGCCGTTTTCACCTTACACAAGCTTGGTATAGGAACGTTCAAAAATATGGTTTAGCAACTGAATACCAAAATAATACAAGTATTGGTAATTGGATTCAACATACTTTTGGCTTAATATTTTTAGAACCTTCTAAAGTATCTGATTGCTTTACTCAAGATTTAATGGCTGAATGTCCAACTGACGAAAAATTAGTTAAGTATTGTGATTATTTAGTAGAAAACTATATTTCTGAGGACAGTGTTTTTAGTCCAACATTATGGGCATGTAATTCGGCGAGTATACAGCTCACAACAAATGCGTGTGAATCGTTTCACTCATATTTCAATAAAAACTTTTATTCTAACTCTCCGTCAATCATAAGCTGGTTAAATATTATACGCAATGATATTCAGACAGAAACGTACATCAAAATGAATAGCGTTGAAATTCCCAAAAAAACAAAAGATAAAAAAACGAAGGAAAGACAAGAATTTAACGAAAAACGTATACTTTTATATAGATCTGGTGAAATTACTAGATATGAGTTTGTAAAAAGCATGAGTAGAAATTATAATAATAATTTTTGTTAATATATTTTATGATGACTTTTAGTAAAAAATAATATAGTGTTTTTTTGTATTATTACTGTAATAATGTATAATTAAATAAGATGTATTTTATAAACATTTTTTCTATGACTTTTTTTAAAAATAGCTAATAATAATAATAAGAGTTAATAATGATATATGTATTATATATTTATATTATTTAAAAACCATTGCCAACTTAATTTGAAAACGACTAAAATGGCTTTGGTCGAAACGGGTATCTGGGCGAAACGGGAAAGGTCGATTTTGGGCGAAACGGGCTGCGCCCCTCTACACCACCACCTCTCACATATCCCATATTCAATTCATCGATAATCAATGAAGAACGTACGTCGCCAGATGTCGCAGACCCTTAATAGTCGCTATATATTTTAATTCCAGTAAAATCCATTAATACTGAAAAATGTCTTATTATTGTCGCCAGTATTGATAATGGAATATATTTTTATAAATACAAGTCCATCCGCGTTTTTGAATCAGTCTGTGTTCGACACCCATGCCCGTGCGTGGAAATTTCGCTTTCTACTGAACCGTATTTTTACAGTGTTTATTTTACCATTATTTCGCACTCTGTGTTTTCCAAGTGTTTAATTTTTATACATTATAATCATGTTTAAATGCGAACAGTGTTCTTCAACGTTCACGCGTAAGGGCAATTTGAGAGTTCATGAAAAAAAACATAACGGGATACGATTTGCATGCACTATCTGTCCGTCGACATTCGGCTACAAAACTAACCTCAAAAAACATATAAAGAATATTCATGGTATGTATTTTTATTTTTTCACAATCTTATTTATTTTAATTTATATTTTTCAAAGGTATGATTAACGTGCCCAAGCCTATATCCGCTCCAAGAGATGTTGTAGACTTTTGTTCTGATGATGATGAAATTTGTATGAAAGCAATGGACGATTTTGAAAAAAATCATGACTTAACAGATAATATTACAAGTTAGTTTTATTTATTAGCTATATTAGATAAGAAACCCTCTCTGCATTTATTAGATTTTAATTAGGTTTTTTATTTTAAAAGATGGATATGTAACTGCGGACATTAATGGCAAACGTGTTTCCACCGCAAATACTATGTCTGCTGCTAGGGCAAAGAAGGCACGCATGAGCCTAGTGCAGTCCCCCGGTTTCGTTATTTTTGAAAATAAAAACACACATTTTAAAATTCGCTAAAATTTATAAAGACGGAGCGAACGAAAAATACTAAAATTAATTTTGAAAATAAAAACATACCTGGCGACCGGTCGGGCACAATAAGCAGATCGTATCAGGGTTAGGTTTAATGTACATTTTTGTATATTATTTCACCAAGTACACAACTATACGTTGTGAGAATATTCATATGATTATGTTGCATTTTTACAAGGTATTGTGTGAATATCGATATTTAATTGAAAACGTATAATGTTTGCAAGGCGCCATAGTGGTAAAATGTCTTTTATTGTTAAGATAGTGGCTATTAAAAGTCTACGACATCCTGGCGACACGAGCAGGTCGTACGAATTTCTAAATAGTCATTTATTTGAATACGGTAGCACATAAAAATATAAAATATATGTTTATGCATGATTAAATTCAAATGTATGATTGATAACAATAATGACGGTAAAATATAAGCCGAGTACGTATATAAAAATAATATAACTGATAACATGTATGTCACGTGATCGGCGGCGGCGGCGGCGGCTCAGGGTTTAGGGTTCAGGCTCCAGTACATACCATTTTATCCTACTAACGATCTTCACGGGACCTAGAGAATCTAATCGTTATATCCGGATTATAAAAAGTAATTTAATTTTTTTGAAAAATTAATTAATTCAACACATTTTTTACTGTATTATTTTATTTAATATTACATATTTTAATATTAGAGGTACTTAAAATTTTTAATAAAAGTATACACACACATAGTACATATATGTTTACGATTTTTCTGAAAAATAAACTTTTATAGAGCTTTGTTTATAATTTGAATAAGATTTTTTAATTAAATTAGAAATATTTCTTAATGCCATTGATACTTCTAGCGTATTTATATCGCTGTTTACCCGTTTACCGAAACAAAAATATGCACCTGATCAATATAAAAACAAATTTCCGAAATAGACGTTACTTTAAATAAGTATGTTGTGTACAATATACGTGTCGTACTAGACACATTTTCTGTTACAGATAAAATTAAGAAATTATTATTGCTTTAACGAAATCAAATTTACTATTAGTGCTTGTATTATTAATCGCTATACGCGAGTATAAAAATTAAAAACCCATTTTCATTTCAAAATAGTATCGCTATATCCGAATTATTGTTGTAACCGATAAATTATTTTTATTCGTGTTTATGTTATAAATATAAAAATAAATATACCTAATAACTCTTAATTCTACAAAAAG